>NC_081360.1:28797624-29406086 GCF_030684315.1 Stegostoma tigrinum
CTGAACACCCTTTTTTAACTCCCTAGGATCTGTGCATGTTGTAAAACAAGATCGATTTCAAAAGGGTTTGGTCGCTGGTCTGCGCATTATTCTGTGATCTCTGCCAGAATTATCGGAGCGATGTCTCGGATAATTATGTTGGTTCGGCGACCACCCCCACCCCGACCATAACTCAAACCAGGGAAAGGAGGAACTGGTCAAGATTTGCTGTGTTGACCATTGCTAAGCAAACCCTCGCTGGAAGACATGTAAACTGTGAGGACAGTCTCTCTCGTTCAGCTGTGATGGCCCCTGTGGGGTCATGGCTTGCCCAAGCTGACTCTCTGGGGAGTCTTAGCAGCTCAAGTAAGGGGAGGGCAAGCGACATCTGTGTGTGAGGCATTATGGTCAATGGAGAAGCAAGAGCAAGCAATTGAGGGACTGGGTGGTGGGAAGAGAACCCTTTTCATCAAAAAAGCTGACTTTTCAATGCACTTTGCACCACTTTAATCTTGCATTATGAGTGAGGAAAGTCTATTGCCCCAAGGTACTCCTTGTCCAATTATTAGACGTTCTACAACACTAGCCCCTCAAAATAACAATTTGAATATTGTGCTTAAAATGCCACGATCGCTAACTGGATGAACTATCAGCAAAAATAGAATCAAACTAAATCCACAGGGTGCTCTCTTGGCTAAACAAAAGAGAAGGAATTTTATTCCTACGGTCAGATCCTTTCTATCTGTCTGCACAAATGGGGTTTTACTGGAGTTATTTTGGGTGCGTTGGCTGAATAAAAAGCCCATTAACGTTACTGAGCTCTTGGAGGAGTGCAGAAAGAACATGGTATTTTGAGCAGCGGCAGCTCCCGAGGTGGCACTTGCTTCCGTGGCAGCTTTTGCTTCCCACAACTCTTGGCTTTCGTTGCTGCCAAGCGGCATGCACGGGATGCTGGCTCAGGACCATCTGGAAGTGTCAGTTCCGATAGAGGCATACCAGTGGAGCTATGGATTTCAGCTTGGCAGACCGCTTGACACGAAGTGGAAATGGGACTAATCCGACTGCAGTCAGCTTGTGCAGGATCATCTTATGTGGAAAGTGGTGCTGGAGATCTAGCTGATGTGTGGATCGCCTTTTCAAGGTGCTAAAGGATTCTCGAGTGGCATGGTTTGGCAACGTGCTGCCTTGCCCACCGAGGTGGAAGTAGATGAGACCAAATAGGCTTTTCTTTAATGTGAAAGTTGTATTCAATGGTGCTACAATAAACTCTGGATTGCTCAGAACAGAATATACAGATGTTGGTTGAGATTCTATTTAATGCATTACCTGTTAGCAATTTAAATGCTTCATTTCAAAATATATATTCGGCCCACTCCCATTATTTAATGGGACATGTATTATACAGTCTGTGTAACCAGGCACACACTATAGTTTAAAGACAGTTTGTATGTTTAGGCTTTCATACTAAGCGCTGACGTGATGTAGAAAACTCTTAGCTATTTGTAATGCTTCATAATCTGCCTCATGAATCTAGTGTTCAAGCAGCATGCATTTTTGCCGAATTATGACCTAGCTGGTAATTTGAACGACAATCCATAATTGTGTAGAATAGAATAGTCAGATTTTTTTAGAAGTCGCGCAGAAGACCTTTATTTAACCTATGTCTATTTAATCAGGTGGAAGAAGCCTTTATGTTCCATTGGGCTATGCTTTGACAGGTGACTGATGCTGACTTTGTTTTATTGCCAAAGGTTCCACCGGCAGATGTCCGAACCATGCCACCCATACCCACCCCAGACAGGAATCCCCAGCGACAGTCGACAAGTTTATCAGCGGCAGATGTCAGAACCAATGCCTTCACCGTCTCCTCAGGGCTTCAAGCAGGAATACCATGACTCTCGTTACGAGCACATCACTACAGGCGTCAGTGGTCCCAGCAGGCAGAATTTCCAAACCCCCCTCGGAATTAAACAGGAGCCGAGAGACTACTGCTATGACTCAGGTTGGTCCTCTAGCAGGGCCTGCTGCTGCGCCCTTTTTAGGTTGTGTTGATGTTTCAGTAGATGTAAAATGCAACCCTTTCCCAACTGTCAAACAATGAGTTGTTGGCAGTTTGAAAGGATTAATCTGGATCTTCTTCCTTCCCTTGGGTGTTCTGCATCACTTTTTATTGTCTGCCATCAGCAAGCTGGGAGATTTGTTACCATGGTGATAGGTCTTAGCTGGTATTTCACACACTTCATGGAGGTTGCTTGACAGAAGTAACTGGTCACATTCTGCAAAGTGACCTTTCACTAATGTCAGATGAGGGACGGACAAGACCACAAAACCCAAATTTTGAAATAATTCCCTGCTGGTACTAAATGGAAGTGTTAGGGGCAAGATCCTTTCTATTCTACATCCTCTTTTTGGTTTATTTTTAAAGGAAAAGAGCTTTAACCATTTGATAGTTAAGGGATCAAACTGTTTTATGTAGTTTGCAAAATGGCTTCCTGAAGGGTGTTATTAATTTGGTGCTCTGTGATGTGACTGAATTCTCCTAATCAGCTTATGCCTAAAAATACCATAACCTATAAGAGGCTGTGAGCAGTGATCTACAGTAAAACTGAGCAGATGCTAAAGATTTAAAGCTAAAGGACAACATCTAATGGCATCCAAGGATTTAGGAGAACAATTTTTTTTTAACGTAGGTCATGGTTTCTTTGTTTGTTTCCTATTTCACATTAATTACACAAACATGTTATTGATGTGTTGTCAATTTTTTTTTCAAATGGGAGAGGCTGGTTTATTTCCAGAGAAATCTAACTTACCTGGAGAACAACCAAGAAACAATTATTTCCATTGCATATTATGCAGCCAGTTCCAAGGAACTGATCAGCTTTGATTGATATGGTTAATCTTAGCTTCACATCTCGGTTGGGGGTGGGTCTATTGAGAGAACTTAATTTTTAAAAGCTTTTGGGCGGCACGGTGGCTCAGTGGTTAGCACTGCAGCCTCACAGCACCAGGGATCCAGGTTCGATTCCAGCCTCGGGCGACTGTCTGTGTGGAGTTTGCACATTCTCCCTGTGTCTGCGTGGGTTTCCTCCCACAGTCCAAAGATGTGCAGGCTCAGTGGATCGGCCATGCTAAATTTCCAGTAGTATTTAGGGGGATGGGTCTGGGTGGGATGCTCCAAGGGGCAGTGTGGACTTGTTGGGCCGAAGGGCCTGCTTCCACACTGTAGAGAATCTAATCTAATCTAGACTCCTGTCCCTCCTGCAAGAAAAATCCTCTATTCCAAAGACAATTTGCACTGATGCCAGTTAGCTAAAATGGTTTTCACATAATCTGCAGCAATTGTCTGGTTTTCCTGTTATTTTTCCTAAATGGTCAAGCATGTTGCCGAATTTATAGCACTGAAACAAAGATTACTGTGTGGATTCACAGCCAAGAAATGACTAACTTTATTGCACCTTCCCAGAAGAGTGGACAATACAATAAAATGCTCAGATCTTGCAGTACTCCTCCTCCAATTTCAAGCTTCTACATTTAAAATGTAAAATGCTTCATCTACAGAATACAAAATGAAAAGCTAATATCAACAATATCTGAGTTTTACAGTTTGCTTTGCTCGTCTGCTGCTGTTCCATCAGAGTAATTGAGGTTATAAAAATGTTTATCACTGACATCAGTATGTAGCCGAACAAAAATATTGTTTGACAAGAATGAGTGGAAAGAGCAACTTTTTTTTCTTCTTTCCAATATGTTTTTGGTCAAGCCTTCTGGCCTTTTCTGTATCTGGTTAGCTCCTTGCATTTCCATTAGCTTGTCTATGTTCTCTCAACATCTATCTGTCAAACCTGCAAATCCAGACATGAACTCCCAACTCCATGTAATGTTGGAGCTGCACCTTGCTTAAGTTTTTTTAATCAAATATTTGACTTATTACACTCTACCGAGAAATCTTTTGTAGTAAACTTTCCATTTCTTTTTGACTTCCACTTTGATTTTTATATTGGACTGCCTGAGGAACTTGGATTAGAGGAGATTCAAGGAAGGTTTCTCTCCCATAACTAAGTTTCCATTTTCACTTGTCTGATTTGATTCCCTCTTCCCCTGTAAGTTCCAGTTGGATATTTCAGGCTGTTGTCTGGGTGGCATTCTTTGTATGGTTGCAGCGTCTTTGATTTGTGGAGTTGCTTCATCACATGGGAACCCTCTTAAGTATACTTGACGGCAAGAGTTTTTATTCAGCAATTTACTTCACTTACTCTGTGGGGTATTTAATGCACCCCAATGACCTGCACTCCTTTTAAGGTCAGCTAAACCTCCACCAGCAAATAATCACAATGGTCTCGGATTCACTGTGAATCTGGTCTGAGAGTGAACACACTTGAGGTGGACTGTATCCCCCGGTATGGCTTTATGTTCAGTTCTCCCATCTGTATGCAGTTGAGCAAGACGACAAAGTAGGGACAAATATTGGCAATTTCAGCACCTCAGCATGGGCTTTATTTTAAAACCCCATTCCCTTCCCATGAAGATGAGCAACACTTGGCTCATGCTTTCCTGCTCAAACGGGTGACAGCTTGTTTTAAGATTTAAATTTTCAGTTGTCTCGGAGTGTGAATTATTAAGCAGTCCTGTTTGGCCTGCTTTGTTTGGTGCTATGGTCATGTGACCATTTCAGTGGGTTGCAGTTCATATGTTATGTTGTCACTTAAATAAAACCGTTCTGTTAATTCTATTTTCCACCTATAACATCCTTTTTATTTTAAATTCTACATCTTCCATACAGAAGTGCCTAACTGCCAATCCTCTTACATGACGGGAGGAAACTATTACGCTGGTCCCAATAATCCAGAAGGTAAGTTGCACGTGGTTTATTATGATAAAGCATACGATGAAGGTTGTTGAACCTCAGTTGCATCCAGCTATAGTTTGTTTCAGAATAGTCATTTTATTCATTGTGGTACAGGGCAGATATTCAGAATCGGTATTTTGATTCTGCGCAAAACAATTACAGGCAGAAGGTTATGTGGACAAATGGTCTGAATACGGTTTTATTGGGCATATAATTAGGATTATAATAATATATGCTGGCTGCTAGCAAATGCTCAAAAAGCACTGTTCCTCACTGTAATATCAGGAGAGGTGAGGTATTGGACAGATGCAGGAATGTTACGGTGCACAAGGAGCACCCATTTTATCTGCACCAGTTCTCCAAACAAGCGTTATGACATAGAGATGGCAGGAGAATGGCACTGTGGCATAGCCCATCACATTGTTTCTATTCCAGTTAACATCCAGTACCCTCTTGAATGTTTCGATCGAACCTACAAATTTGAACAAAGACCTTTTTTTAAATAAGCAGCTAATTATTAATCCATACCCGTGCTTCAAAATTCCTTGCTGCTGTTCCCACTCCACATGTATCCTTTTGCCACCTGTGCGACGAGAACACTATTCAAAGCATTTTGTCTCACTTCGGGAAGCAGCTAGGAGGAACTTACCAGCCGTAAATTTGACTTGTTCCTTTGCAAAGTGTTTAAAAAGTGGAAGTGTTATTTTTAACATTGTAAAATCAAGAGAGAAGAGTTCACACATCTACTTATCTGATTTGAAAAATGCAGGTTTAAGAAGTAAATTCTATTTTGGAACTCTAGTTCAACTGAACCATTACCACTCTCCTCTATTGAAACCTTGAGCAGCTATGGGTTTCAGCTGTTTGTTCTTGTTGCTTTCTGTTATGTTCTCTGGATAAGTGTTATCTGCTGCGGCTAATACAGCTGCTGCAGCTGTACCTCATAACCTCTGAACAGTCTTGGTTATCTGTTTAGGAAAATGCTGGCTCAGACCAAACCTCAACCCCTGAATTTAGATGATGCAACTTGATGACATACTTTTTTTAAAAAAAAATCAAGTGTTGTCCTACTTAAAGCTGAAAGGCAGCCAGGGTTCTTGGCTTGCAGTGTCTGCCTTTGTTTTACTTTTCACCAGAAGTATTTTTTTATTAAAACAACTACCCTCTGCTTAGCATCTTTTTGCTCTGTTTTTTCGTCTGCTTATTCTTTTTCCCCATCCCCATGTTCTCTGAAAGCAAAATCAAGAATCAACAATTTTCTTCCAATTGGGAGAAGAGTGGTTTTGTATTTCCATTGGCAACTGAGTGTTGGCTACGAAAATGTAGCGATGTCACCATGATTTATCTTACGGCTGTCCAATTGAGAACGCTAAGCAACATTGAAAGTTTATTCAAGGTTGGAAGATGGTCAAAAATAATCAAAAAGTGTAACACCACAGGAGGCCAGTTAGATTATGATCTCCATGACGAGATGCCAAATCAGAGTAAGTAGAACAAGGGACCAAGGAGATGTAAAATTAATTGTTCAAATTTTATTTGAAGAATTTTCTGACTGTTTGTATGCAAATATTGGCAATGCATATGCAGATGAGGCAGCTGAAAATGTCTGTCTTTACATCCTTTCCAGGTTTCCCTTATGAGAAAGATCCACGACTGTACTATGATGATACATGTGTGGTACCAGATAGGATTGACCGTAAGTAATGTGTTAACTTGCAGCTCAATTTTGGGTTAACAGTTTGGTCTCGAGCTGAACCAGGGAAATCAAGTTTGATCCTAATATCTGTTAAATTAGTTTTTCACAACTCTGATTAGTTTTTTTTATTCATTTGTGGAATGCGGGGATCATTGGCTGGGCTAGCATTTATTGCCTATGCCCAGTTGCCTTTGATAAGGTGATGATGAGCTGCTGCCTAGAACCCCTGCAGCCTGTGTACCATATGTAAACCCACAATGCCGTTGAGGCGGTTGGGATTTCCAGGATTTTGGCCTAGTGAACGGAATAATGCAAATATATTACCAGAATTAGTTGGTTAATGGAATTATGACCATTGGCAGTACCATTAGGGGTTTTAATCGCCACTCAGTGACCCTTGTTGGAAGGGGAAAAGGCAGGAGAATGGGGATGAGAAACATATCAGCCATGAATGGTGTAGCAGGCATGATGGGCCAGTTGGCCTCCTTCTGTTCCTATGTCTCAAGTAGTTTGTACGGTACGAACTGGATTGGAAGCACTTGTATGCACCGGTCCTGCCCCAATAAACAACTACCATCATCGAGCCTTTTTTTTTTTGCTTGAAAAAAGCAAGGTTTTGTAAAAAAGCAAGGCCACTTGAGATATTACAAAAGGCAAATCATCTGTGTGAATATTTTCATCCAGCAAGAACCATGGCTTTTGCAGAAGGGGAATATTCAGAATGGGGTCAACGCCAAACTTATTCCAAATAGAAGTCCACTTTTGACATACCTGTTCAATGTTATTAGTGTTGATGTATTGATTGCTAAAGTGTTTTGATGACGAGATTGTGGTTGAATCACTTGAGTTTGGTGGCTCATGTTCACACGCCACCAATTATTCGTATTCCATATCAAACAAAAAATGAGATGAATCAGGACCTTGTATTCTAATCCTTTTATGGTAGGTGAGGAATGAGGCTGTGTGTGTTCTGTATATTTTTGAAAGGCATAAAATTGAACTATTCCCTTTTGCATATGTTGTGTCCCAACTGGAGAGATCGAGTCAGTAATGCCCAATGCAGTCCTTATTTTTGTACCCCCTCCATGCCATGCCCACTCCCCACCTTGCATTTAGTCAATCCCTTCAATGGAATTTTTGTTGGTTTCTAAAGGAACTCGCCATATGGAAAAGGTCACTGCATGCATTTTTCATACCAACGTAAAATCTACAAAGCACTCTCCTGTCCTCTGTGTAGAGTGGAGGCATGTTAAGTGAGAAGTTTATTTTGGATTTAAGTGTAGGGCTTGCTGCTGAAAAAACCGCATCTGGTGGGAAGGCAAGGAGTATGGAACTAGCTTCTAATTTGTTTTTTTTAATCTCTAACAGATAAAGTCAAACAGGAATCCCCTGTGTACCGGGAAAACTTGCCATACCAACGTCGAGGCTCCTTACAACTGTGGCAGTTCCTTGTCACCCTCCTGGATGATCCGTCTAATTCTCATTTTATTGCATGGACAGGTCGAGGCATGGAGTTCAAGTTGATTGAACCTGAAGAGGTATGTGTTACATCAGACTTCTTGCCTACATTTGGATTGATTCCTGTGCTGCTCTGAATCTGACCTGTTATGTTTTTTGGTTCCTACCCTTCTACATGGTTGTGTCTCAGCCCTAAGCTGGTGCTAATGGCAGTGGAGTCTGGCATTGTTTCCCCCAGACTTCACTGGCACAAGGTGAAATGTGCACCAGGATATCACCCTAAACCGTTGTTACCTTTTTTATATTGAAGAGATGTTATGACAAGGGTAAAAGAACCAACCAGATCAACTTTGAAAGAGAAGGAAATGGAAATTAGAATGGCTTACTCAACTTTGCATTTGAGATAATGGGAACTGCAGATGCTGGAGAATTCCAAGATAATAAAATGTGAGGCTGGATGAACACAGCAGGCCAAGCAGCATCTCAGGAGCACAAAAGCTTGTGCTCCTGAGATGCTGCTTGGCCTGCTGTGTTCATCCAGCCTCACATTTTATTATCAACTTTGCATTTGTTTAGTTCAGCTCAGTAGAATCAATTTTAAGATGTACTGAATATTTTCTGTTACTGATAACTCTGCTTTATCACAGCATATCTTAACACTGAATGTTATAAGAAACAGTAACTATTTTAAGGAACACAATCTTTTTAAAATGAATAACAGTGTAATCTTTATAACCTTGCATCAGATTTAACATATCACTGGGGTGCAAGAAGATAAAACTGCAACTGGTCCACATTTATTTCAGATTTACCGAGAAATAGTACATAATAACTAAGGCTTCATTTCAGTGGTGGTCTGGAACACAGCACATATCTGAACTTCAAACAATTTCAAAAGTATTGACTGAAGCTCCATTTCCATGGAGACTGGGCTATTTTCTTGTTTTTGCATATTAGGATTTCCGTTGTGCCCCAGGGTTTTAGTAGAGCCATTCATCTACGCTGCCGGGGTGTGGTCACAAGTCTTCATTCATAAAGAGCAGTATTTATGTGCAGCCTTGTCTCCAGTAACTACTAATATCTTTGCTTGCCTGGAGCTACTGTCTGTTGTTTAAATTATATATGTGTGGGATGAGATGAAGGCATCAACTGTCTTAATTTGCTCGTGTTCTTTAGCTACACGGTCCAAAAAGGCGATGGTTCCCCCAAGTTACTTGAAGAAATTCCAGTGTGATCACAGTCTGTTCAGAAAATATTTGCTCTTGAGAGTATTGTATAGCCCATGGATATAGATAGGTAACTGTCATGGGTTTGCTGAGAGCGCTGAAAGGAGACCATGGAATGGACCAGTCACAGGCTCCCACTGGGGTTAGGGAAGGTTTTAGCTGAAACCGCACAGTACTTTTCAGACTTGTACGGACAGCTATGTACTGGGTGGAATTATGCTCGTATGCTATTACTGGAAACTATTGCTGCCTGAAAATGATTCCAGATCAGAGTGAAACTTGGAGATTGGCTGCATCCCCTTTTTTTTTGTAACGCAATATGTCAAATCCATTCCCTCTTGTATCATCCAAACAGATTTTATATGAAAATCTCTAAAAACAACAATTAACTATAATTTGTCCCAATTCCTGCATTTATATAAGTATGCTGCGTAAGCTGTTTCTTTTAGGTACCAAATGTAGGCAATATTTCAGGAAAAGAAAATTAAGTTCTTCCACAGTTATGTATTTATTAATTTCGACTTGCAAATTTGTGTCCTTTAGGAATACTTTACTGTTTTTGGAGGCAGAAAGAACCTCCAGTATCACAGTCAACAGAATAAACAGGCAGAAGGGGACTCAAGATCCCAAGTCTGGATTTAGGGAGGAAGGGGAGAAATTACAGATCATTTCTGGGGTTCTCCTGATTCAGAACACCTTGTGTTTATGCCTCACCCATTCCTTTGTAATGCAGACTAATGCATGATATTAACTACAAAATTGCATAAATGCTTATCAGCAAAGTATTCATCATAATAGGTGTTTATTTTTGCATAGTCAGTTCTACATTTATTTCCCTCTTTCGATGGTGGATTTCGAGAATAAAAAGTCCATAAAATCAGCAAGTTATGTCAGTGTACTGCAGCTTGCTCCATCAGCAAGAACATTTGGGGAAAGTAAGAGGTGACTGTAAAAGTGACCTTTATTAGGGCTGGAATAACAGTGGATGCATGAACTGGATTATGCTGCAATGTCAACAGTGAAATTTGCATCGTGAATATTTTGATGCGAGGGTTATGCATATTTCAGAGGTCCATATTTTAACAAATTGCAATTTTGTTTCTTAAAAAAAGTTGTAGTGGCTTTCCGCTTGGTTGTGGCTCTGAAAATACGTAAAATGGAAGATTCCTTTAGCAACTGGGCCAACCAAATGAAGCTTGCTTTGAATCAAAAGCTTCCTTGACTGGTTTATATGTTAGTGGTCAAGATAACAGTACAACTCATTTTTCAGAGTACAGGCAGTTTTTTTAAGCCTTACTTGTAATTGAAGTAGTTGGACATGAATGACCAATACAGCATCTTTCAGCTCATCATCTACGAATGCTTGATACGTACACCTTTTCAGTTAGTCACTTGAAAATGTGCAAGAGAGTGATTTAAAGATTGCATTGTGTGGCAATGAATGCTGGCCAGCAAGTTGAAGTTCAGAAAGACCAGTAGACTTGTTAGCCACCTTTTTGCTTTTGAGCGTATTTATAGCTCTAATTTTTATTCTGAATGAGCATTGTTCTTTTATCTCAGTTCAACCATATTCTACAAATACATATTTGCAATTCCCAGTACTTTGGTCGAATTACTGGATTGGTTGCCCTTGGGAGCAGAAGTACTGTTTTTATTCGTGTTTTTTTTAAAAAGATGCACTGGTGATAAGGAATAAACACTTTCTAAAATCTCATTACAATCATGCTTGCCACATCAGCAGCTCCATTAGTAAACAGTTGAAGCACTATACTGTTACAGTGGTGACCTTATGGGTCTTCTATTGATTTTGTGAATTCAGGCTCCTGCTTTTATTGAAATGCTGTTAATGGAATATAGATCAATAGTGCAACTGCAGAGTCTGTGGTCACTTTTTATCTTTGTATCCATTTAAGAGCTCATTTGAGTAGTCTCTCTCTATCTATGAATATATAAACACAGCTTTCGTTTCCTTCTCTTTGTGCTTTCCTGCTGCAGGTTGCTCGGCGCTGGGGTATCCAGAAAAACCGGCCAGCGATGAACTATGACAAACTGAGCCGCTCGCTTCGCTATTACTATGAAAAGGGCATCATGCAAAAGGTGGGGAAAAGATTCAGATTTAGGGGAAAATAAATTTGAAGGCGTTTATAGTGTCAGGACCCTCTAACCTTCAATGGCCTTAAACTGGAATCACTTGTGCGAAAACTGTCCAAGATGCGCAGTTTTAAGTATGTCATTCATGTTTCAACTTAACATGTTGAAGTGAAATTTGTTTTTTTGTTTCCAAGTACAAAATGTTGTATCAGCCTTCCAAAACAATAAGGGTACAAATATTGATTTGTGTTCACCGCGTACCCTATAACCGTCTCTTGCCCCTTGGTTAATGGATCTGACATTTGTATTGAGTCTTGACTCCTTTCCTGCATTGGGTATTGTATTTAAAATCTGTTTTCCAGCCTGGAATATTGCAACTGATGGACAATTATGTACTCTTTGCTTCTACTCTAGGTTGCCGGGGAGCGGTATGTGTACAAGTTTGTATGTGACCCCGAGGCACTTTTCTCCATGGCCTTCCCAGACAATCAACGCCCCTTCCTGAAGACTGAAATCGACTGTCATATTAACAAGGAGGATACTGTTCCCCTCACGCATTTCGATGATAATGCAGCCTACTTGTTGGAAATGGATCATTGCAACAACCTCCAGTATCCAGAGGGCTTTGCATATTGACTTGAATCGAGCAGCCTAATGTGACTGAATGCATCATTGTCCAGCTGAAAAGAGCATCATATGTGGTACTGTTGCACTCAGCTGTTAGGAATCCAGCTCTTCAGAACGTTCAAGAGCCTAAAAGTTGTACAGTAGCCTCTCACTACTGAAGAAGCTGCCATCTGCTTCACTGACGACGCACTAACAAGCGTGACTTAATACGGCTAAGCCCTCCACGTTGATAGTTATGGGGTGGGGGGAAGCCAAAACTGTGTGTTCTGGTGTGGCATTTGCGATTGTTCAGCGTGGCATTCGCAGAGCTTGGATAGACCATGTGACTGTAGCGTTTGTTATGACAATCTGCTTTCCGTTGAACAGTTCTTTCAGCTGCCTTTCTGATGTTAAAGGGCTTCAACTTGCACAATCCCACAGTTGTATCATGGGTCAGATTCAAAGAAAACAGTATGCGCTGTTGCCTGTAGATCTGTGCCCTGGATTGAATACGAACTGGCGCTGTATTAAGTAGCTAAAGAGAAGAGTCCTGTCTACCTGAGACTCCAATACAGTGCAGCTTGTAGTTTATTTTGTTCTTTTTTTAAAAAAAACGCTTAAATGTTTTACCTGTTTAAACTCTGAAATTATTTGACACCACCTACACTATTTTTCCTCTGGCTCCTTTTCTAAACTACACTTTTGTGTATGTAGCAATTTTTAAAATGGTTTTAATTCAGTTCTTCTCAAATGGATGAAGAGCTTTATTCAGGCTAACCACTGCCATTTGATTTTCTTTTCCTCCCACTTCTGCCCTATCCCAGTTCTGATGCGTTATCTTTCTACAATAAAAAGGCTGGAATCAGTTCTTTGCTCGATCCATCTCTAGGGAAGCCATCGCATTCAGTACCTTTGTGTACAAATTGTTTCCGTAATGAGGTTATGCTTGTAATATTTTGAGGTGGGAGGATGTGGGGTTGGGTAAAAGGAAGCCATCAGCAGGTATTTTTCAAAATTTCAGAAGTGTATTTAAATTTTGAAGCTTTTTTTTGCCTTGTATTTAAGGCAAAACCTTTTTGTTAATGGCATGGCACTCTGAAGTATAGAGTTCCAATATTTTGGTGATAATGTTACAGCTTTAATCAAGGGGGTTAGGGCTTTTACTGTGTAACACAGTTAATCCTGCTGCAGGTTTTAGATGCCTGCTTAAGCTTTGCACCGTTAACCTTTCACAATTTAATGTTTGAGAATCTAAATATAGGTTTGACTGTTTCTGCACACAGTATCTTGCAATGGTATATTGCAATTGTACAATTACAGCATATCCTCACTCTTTCAATTCTTTATATTTTATGTATAAAGTCCCCAGGGTTTATATTATTGGAAACAAAATTATTTTTACACCAGATCTCAATTGTATTTTATTTTAAGAGTTTTTTTTCTTGCTTCTACTCTTAAATCTGATGCTGCAAAGACCAATTTAATGGATACATTAATGTGGAAACCTTGCAGCATTTCTTTACAAATTGTGTTGTGCATTTAAGGGAAACCCTGCCTTGTACACCAAATAAATGTTTCATCTCTATTGTGTACAATAAAGTTTTTTGTTTCTTTGCCTCGCATTCTTTTTTTAAACTTTGTTTTTTGTCAAATAAGTGGGTGAGGATTTGGTGGCTTGTTGCTGTTTCAGATTTGAAGAGGAAGAAACTGCAGTTCCAGGCCAGGTTTTACTTTAAGCTAAGTAGCTTCTACCAGTGAGCCCGCCTTGAATTCTAGGACACATCTGTTCAAATCTAATTACTTGCGTATACGTGGAGTATTGCTACAAATGTTGGAGGAAACCTGTTCAGAAGTGAGGAATCTGAAAGGAGAAATGCAGGTCTGTTAAGATGTGTTTGGAGTAGATTGCATAAATGCATGGTGTGTAGCAACTGAAGCCTGTAAGCTACATATGCAGGTTGCCATATAGGAATATATACTGGCACAAGGATGTCAGAAGATTGGGAACTTGGAAATGTTATTGGTGTTTAGTTCCAACAGGATGCACATTTTTGCTTTTGGTGAGGATTGTCAGTCACTAGCTTGGATAGGACATTACAATGGATATGGGAAACATGCACTAACCGATGCAGATAGGAAGACCACAGTGGCAATCAGTGTGTAATGCTTTGCCATTTTGCAATTCAATGTTGCAGCTGATCACCATCATAAAACTTACATGACCTGAACATGGAGGCAATAGCAGGAAGTACTCCCCATCCTACTCTTCCACCAGTGCTATTTATGAGGGGTTATTCTCTTTCTAGTAAGTTTGTTTATTTTGCTACTGGCTCTTCCTTAGTATGCACAAATATTAGATGATCTATTATTTGAAGTTGCTGAACTCCTCAGTCTTCTGGCAAGTAAAGAAGGACTTATAATCCTGACTTTTACTCTGTGTGTGGTAGTTTTCACCCTGTTGGATGAAGTAGAGCGGAGGAGGTATGCTGCTAAAAAGCAAACTAATGTTTGTTTGCCAATTAAAACCGAGTATTTCTGTGCAAATTGACCACCTCAACCCTTGCCAACCTGTGCACACTTCTTGCATTTGGACAGATAGCATATCCATACAGGAAAAAGTGCCCTTTTTTTGGGGTCTGTGGATGTAAGCTGAGGACTTTGGCTGGGAAAATGAATGATATCTTTGTGCGTGTGGCAGTTGCCTGAAGGACAAAAGTAAGTACCTGCAAAGCTTCAGTTGGTTCCTACTACTTTAAATAACCGATCAATCTAATAAGATTTTCTTCCAGCTCCTTGATGACCGGATTAAGTAATTCACTTGAATGCTCCTATTCACAATGGTCATGTGTATACAAGCTAGTATATAATTCTTAGAATTTCCTTGTGGGTTCTCCAATGGAAGATTGGCAGAACTCCATGAAAAATGGTGTAAAAAGCTAAAAATGGTTCTTTGTATCATTTCTTCATAGTTTGTAGCAAAATTGTGGTATGGTTTTGGCAGGAAAGTCCTCCCTACCTCTCAGCATGTGGGCATGCTCCCAAATGCAATCTGCTGCACTAACTGCTCTCACTTGGGCTGGTACCATTCATTTCCACGTATTTGGTTGAAGGAAGGGAATCATTAGACTGCAGCTGATGTTCACTATCTCCTTTTGCTGAATTGTGTGGTGAAATTTGTGAAACTGTACCAGGCTTTCCCTGTAATACTGTCTACAGATGGCTAGACTACTCTTTTTAGGTTCACAGAAGTATAACTATAAGATGGTTAAGCCTGTGCAGATGTTCCCTGTCAAAATAGTCAGCACCTTTTTGATTAGAATAGAATAGATTCCCTACAGTGTGGAAACAGGCCCTTCAGCCCAACAAGTCTACACCAAACCTTGGAGCATCCCACCCAGATCAATCCCCCATAACCCACCTGACCTACACCTCCCTGAACACTACGGGCAATTTAGCATGGCCGATCCACCTAACCTGAACATCTTTGGACTGTGGGAGGAAACCAGAGCACCCGAAGGAAACCCATGCAGACACAGGCAGAATGTGTAAACTCCACACGGACAGTCACCTGAGGCTGGAATGGAACCTGGGTCCCTGGCGCTGTGAGGCGGAAGTACTAATCACTGAGCCACTGTGCTGCCCAGAGTAGAGCAAAATAAAGTTGTTTTGATAGTTCCTGACTTGTTTCTATCGATCAGAGAGACAACTAGTCATACGTAGCCCCCGGTTTGCTCTATTTTCCTGGTCCACCGTTGAAAATCTAGATGGTGAAAATTCCCAACATGTGCTGGAACAGTCATCAATGGAAAAATCTCACGTTGTCACAGAAGATTACCCTCTGTTGGAGACGGACTTGTTCAGAAGGAACAGGTGGTAATCCTAACCTGTGGCCACCAGGGTTACGGTTGCCTTGAAGTTTAAGCCATTTGCTTAAGGAACAACTGGAAATCTGTATGACAACTCCCAATCATTGACCTTTCAATGAGTCTGGACCGTTATTACTGAGTTTCTCAAGGGCACTGCTCTTCATGTTATTCCCCTGTGACCATGAGCCCCAAACAGTTTGAGTAATGGGATTTTCTACCCTTGCTTACCCATAGGTACAGGGATCCATTGTCTGCGCCTACATTGGCGAAGAGGCACTGTCAAAGCAAGCCACAGCCCATTGCTGTCTAATCTTGGTAATCTACACCAAATATCCTCCAGAGGTGCCATGAGTCTTGTATACAAGTGATACAACAGGCTCCTGCCAAGGCCCTCGGCTGCTGAAAGAAGAGGAATGATCCTCCCAACACATCATGACATCGTGAAATCCTCAATGAAGATTCAACCCTGCTCACTTTTTCCACCAGGGCCATAGTTTAAACAGACAATAGGCCTCTTTGTGGTCAGGTTTCATTACCAGATCAGCTTCAACGGAGCCATGTAGTATGGCCCAGAAAGGATGTGTTGTATCACATGATATGGTGAACCTGTCCCAACTGCAGACTAAATGGAGGATCAACAGGATAATTTGAGGGATGAGGATCAGATTGATGACCAGGAGGGCTGTTCAAGAGATCGTGACAAAATAAGACATCCCAGAGTTCAAGAAACTAGAGAGAAGCTAATTGCAACCGACTTCCAGGATGGATCAATGGACTTAGTTTAGAGTCTGTTGTTAGTTTGTCGAGCAGCTCCTGCTTAGGATAGGATTAGAAAATTCCTTCTGTGTGGAAGTAGGCTATTCAGCCCATCAAGTCCACACTGACTTTCTGAAGAAGATCCACCTCAGACCTGGATGTGAGTCGTGTGGACCTTGTTTTTGCACCAATTATACTGGTGTCTTTTGACCTAGTGTATATCTGAATAAATGTTTCATTATCCTTGTGATCATAGGTTTGATATTTCCGGGTGCTCCTACTTTAAAATAATCCAAACATCTTGCATGACTGTTAGTGCATTTAGTTACGTTTTCCCTAACATCACATGGTGCTATCAGAATATCATGCCTTATAAATATGGCTTCCATTGTCATTGGGAATAAAATGAGTCATAGTGATCTCAAAATATTAACTGTTTCTCTCCCTACATAGGAGTCCAGTCAGATTTCCTGAGTTTCTCCAGTTTTTTTATATCATGTGAGTTTCACGTAGTGCAGTCCTTCATGATGGCCACAAGCTGGATATCTCCTTTTGACCCTTCAGTCATCAGTAATCTTTCTGTTTCAAAATGCAATGAGACTACTAAGTTACCTTGAAATGTTTGAACATTATCCAGGACAATGGTAAGCCTGTGTAAAACAGTGCTTTGTGCAGCTTCCCTCAGCAGTCCTGTAGACTGTGAGAGAGAGTAGATGTGTGAGCTGTCCATTTTCCACCTCCCAGCCTTGAATGGCAGTACGTTCCCGTGAAAAAAATGAGTGGATGGAATGAACCATTGCTGTTTCTGTATTCTCATTCACAAGGTTTGTGTAAATCTGAAATGGAATGTGCAGGCCAAGGCCTAACTCATTCTCTGCGTGGAGTATTTACCTTCAATGTTGTCCGTATTAAAGTGCAATGCCTTGGCTGCGATCCTTAATGTCACAATTCAAGGATTCCTGATATTGGCGATTCTCTATAGTCAAGGAGTCGGTTGCTTGTGAGAGATGAGCAATGCATGCCATTACACTTCTTTTCACCCGTGAATGTCTGGAGACACTGGTCTCACAAAATTGTATTGCAGCAGATATTTTAAACAACGCAAGTGAGTATAACTTACAAAGGTGAAAGACTATTTGCAATGATGTTGCACCCTTGACACGTATGTGCCCTCAATACTTTTTCTTTTTCACCTTCCTAAGTGCAGTCCTGACTTCTACATTTTCTGCCACATGATTTATTAAGAATGAAGTGAAAAGCAGAAGTGTGCATGAGGAAAATTCACCCTAGCCCGCGGTGAGCCTGACCGCAGCACTGACTCATGACTACACTTTAACTGTAAATGGGCAAATTCGTTCCATTCATTCATCAACATCCACTTGATATCTGTTTCAATGAGCTGGAAGTGGTAATGATTAACTTTTGACCCTAGGCATGTCTTAAAGCCACTAAGAATAGCATTAAGATTTGCCTTCCAATATTTATTAATAAATGATGCACATCATGAATAGTCTGATTTTGCAGAGCTAAAATCACTACAAAAGAGATGGCAATTTGTTGTAACAATCTGCCTGTTGCAAAGATTATTAAAATGCCGAATGGAAAGAGCAAATTAAGTTTGTCTAATCTGCTGTTAACCAGATGCCATTCATTGCCTTGTTTCGAATCTCAATGACATTACCCAGGCCAGAACTGAAGTCATGGACCTTAGTGAGGTGCTATCCTCCATCCCTGATTTGTTTTCAAATTACAGTTACATTTACCTAAAGTTATATTCTGTCAGATTGGGCAATGTTAAAGTTTCATGTATTATATAAATAGTAAAGACAAATGCTTCCAGAATCTATTGAATACATTTAAAACAGCGGATTAATAAAGGAATTTAGCACAGTTGAGTGGTGTTCAAACAAAGCAAATCATTTTGAAGTGTTTTAGCTTTGAAGCAGAATCACATGAGCTTGCTTCTTTTACTCACTGCCAGACTCTAATTGCTTATAAAAAATGTCAAAAAGTATCGCAAGGCTGTCTACAGGAGTTGGAAGATCAGGCACTATGTCAACTTCATTGAAATTGTCATTTTTCTTACTAACTTAGTTATCCACTGAGATGATCACATTGAAAAATTCAAAATTATCAAGGTACTGAATGGAATGAGATATGAGGGGCTATGATCCCTAACAGTGTAATCCAAAACAAGGAGGGCACAATTTAAGGATAAGGAACCAATAATTTGGGAATTAGGAGATTAGGAAATTCCTCTTCAGAATTTGGCACATTTTGTTGCAACTTTTCATTTGACACTCATCGGGACATTTTGTGAGAATACAAATGCAAGGGATATTTACACAAACATTTCCACCACATGGAAGTGTTGCAAAGCCTCATGGCCAACATAGACATATATTTTAGTGAACATTACGAAGGGACTAGAATAGGCATAGTCATATATTTTAGTGAACATCACAAAGGGACTAGAATAGACATCCTTAACAAAGATGATATGAACAAAATGCAGGCAATTGTTAATGACTAGTCCAAATTTGTTATTCATTGGACCTGTCACACAACTCCTAAACAGACACCTATATGCGCAAACAACAATTTCTGACCAGTTTTACAGGCAAACTACTACTGCCATTTTTGATGGAGTTCTTCATTAACACTGTGAAGGATTCCTTCTCATTTGTAAATACTGCACAGGAACTCTATATCAATAGCAATGATGTTGCTAGTCAATTCACCAATATATCACTTGAAGAAGCTATAGATATCTGCACTGCAGCATTAATATCATGGCAGTCCACATCTCAACCAAAGACCCCTGTACCTTTCAGACTATTGCATGGTATCAAGGCATGTGACATTCTGGTATAAAGCTACACGCCTCATCTTTAGTAACTCTAGGTAATGGAGTCAGTGCAGTGTCGTCACTCAGTTAACTGTTGTACTGATAAATGCATGAGCACTGAATCCAAAGCAACTTTAAGATTTTGGATAGCTATCGTAAATATATGTGCTAATCCTCTTGGCAATGGTTTACCTTCTCAGCTCTCATGTTTAGGATTCAGATCCACACAGTTCTCTCCTCCTACACTCATTCAACCATATGTGCACAATTATTAGAAAAAATGGAGAAAATGATACAATGAACGCAATCAATCAATCAACATGCATACAGTTGTCCCAGCTTGTAACAGGCAAAGCATGAGTTTGAAATGTTTGAAACACATGGGTTTGTGGAAAAAGATTATGTCTTTATGTCCAGCTTAGAGCTTGTGGTATTGTAATGACCAATGTTCAAGTCTGTGGCAATAGGTAACATATCTGATCTGCAAGTCTTCAAAACCTACAGGAGGGCAACACGGATACTTTGGAAATTGTGCAAAATAACAGCTTAATGTCTATCACAAATGATACTACGCATCTGTGATAGCACACCATTGAGTGAAGCAAGTAATAACTGTATAAGGACCAGATCTGGCTATGTCATATATCTACCAAAATTATTACCTAAATGTATATATCTATCCACAGTCTTGTATATGTCTTTTCGGAAAAAAAGTGTTTTCCTTCAAAGAATGGGAAGGGGGATGTTGTAATTTGGCACTGATTCCAGATCAGGCAGGTGACATGTGACCACCTGATATAAAGGGATCCTCCTCAGCTTTAGTTACTGTGTCATGGAACCACCATATAAAGTCTTCAGTTAGTCAGCTATAAGGACATAATATACAATAATCATAGACCATGTATGTAAACCTGCGACATAGTAGCTGTGCATATGTTAATGTTGTTAATACAGTTCAAGATGTCTGCCTCAGTGAGAGGTGACTCTGTTATGGTGGGCTAACATAGTAAACTAAATAATTACCCTTTGATTCAACTTACATATCGTCTATCTCCAGTCTCATATAACACAATTTGCATATTTAAATGAATTTTGACAATGATCATAAAGGACATAATAGCCAGCAATAATACAAGAACTTAAAGTGGACATAATTTCTTGAAAATTTAATAACATGCATTTGCCTTTATGTTTGAAGGTAAAAATCTCCTTTATATTTCATCCCCTAGCTGCAGTAATGCAGGTGTCATTTACCAGTCAGGTTACAAGTGCTGTATTGGCTAATACAAAGTCCATAAATGGATGTACCAGCTGAGCAGTTAAAAACACACATCGCCCCCACTTAGCAACCGTCATGTTCCCGTTTGTTACAGATGCATCTTTCTCTGGGTTGAACCAAATTCAAAATAAGCACGTACTTTTAACCTTATTTTATTTGTTCCAAAGTCCAGGGCTGACCCAGATGCGATCATAAGAAGATTAAATCTTAAGCTCTGAAGAGCAAGTGATGAGTAGACTGTAACTGTACACTGAAACACTTAGAACAACTTGCATTTCAAAGAACACAGGTGACCCAAGTGTCAGATTTGTCTTGCTTAGCATCTTATCATTCAAGCACTCTATAGATGATTTATAAACCTTCTTCAGCAATTCCAAAATATCTTGCAAAGTCCTAAGCTTATTGTGTTAATGTTAAGATAAGGTTATATTCACTTTCAGGCACCTAGCTCTGCTAGCATAAGCAAGAGTTCTTAGGCAACACTCCAACATAACATTTACTGATATGTAGGTTTGCTTTGTGCTTGGACTCTTCCAGCTACAGCATCCACAGGCAATAATTAATCTGGCCCGTGGACACTGGCCATTAACTTATTTATTATAACACAGAGTTAGCACTGTGTCACACCCCCACTACAATTTATCTGTATTATGTTAGACCATAAGACAGGAGCAAAAATAGGCTACTTGGCCCATTGAGTCTGCTCCATCATTCAATAAGATCTGGCTGTTCTGACAATCCTCTGCTTCACTTTCTTGCCTTTTGCCCATAACCCTGGAAGCTGTTCATGATTAGTAATCTGTCCATCTCAGCCTTGGATATACTTAATGATGTAGCCTTTATAGCCTGCTGTGGTGAATAATTCAAAAGATTTGTTTGAGTTATGCATTATTTTTAGATCAATTTTCTTTCGGAATTAACTTAATTTTTGTTACAGTTACAAATAGGGAATCATAGCTTTCCAATGAAATGAATCATCACCATCATTTGAAATTATCCAATGAGATCTCAATGTCCTGAACTGTTGGCAGCACTGTTATAATCATAGAGCATCTGGATAAAACATGCAATCCACGCTGGTCTGTAGTCAAAGATGAAATCCAGAAGATGACTGATGTAAAAAACCAACTACCTATGTCCCACATTCTTCTGCACATTTCCATGTTACACAGCTAAACCATCACTGGTTTTCCTAAAGAAGAGAACCATAGTGGCTCACCAACGCCTCAGGGGAGGTAAATAAACCTGTCTTTCCATATTGTTGTTAGAGAAACAACATGTCGTAAGTTTCAAAAAGTGTGAGCCCAAAGTTATACCTAAGGATGAAAAATAACAAGTACAATAATTGGTAGTAGAATGATAGAAGCATTGAAAGCAGGAGCAAAAAGAGATCATTCAGGCATTTGAGCTTGTTCTGCTATTCAACATGATTATGGCTGATGATTCAAATCATTACCTTGTTCCCACTTCTCCCCCGTGCTCTTTGACCTGTTTAATTCTTATGACCTATATTCAAATTTCTTCTTGAAAATATTCAGTGTTTTGGCTTCAATCATTTGTTTGCCAGTGACTTCCACAGGCTCACTCTGGGTGAAAAAAATTTGTCTCATTCTCAACTATTCAGTTTTATCATAGCCTTCCTATTTGATCAGGTTATGATTCCTTTGGAGACCACTTTGTGGGAACTCCTCTACATCAGGGAAACCAAGTGGAGGCTTGGAGACCGCTTTGTGAAACACCTATGCTCGGTTAATGACAAGCGACTGCACCTCCCAGTCGCGAACCCCTTCAACTCCCCCTCGGATGACATGTCCATCCTGGGCCTCCTCCAGTGCCACAATGATGCCACCTGAAGGCTGCAGGAACAGCATCTCATGTTTTGCTTGGGAATCCTGCAGGCCAATGCTCTCAATGTGGACTTCACAAGTTTCAAAATCTCCCCACCCCCGAACCTCATCCCAAAACCAGCCAGCTCATCCTTGACCTGTCCATCTTTTCTCCCACCTATCTGCTCTCCCACCTCACTGACCAACCCCCACCTCCTACTTACCAGCCTTATCCCCACCTCCTTGATCTGTCTGTCTTCCCTTGACTGGCCAACCCCTATCCTAACTGCCCACCTACACTCACCCTTACTGTCTCCATCCCCGCCTCCTTGACCTGTCTGTCTCCTCTCTGGATCTGGATCTCCAGAAGGCATTTGACAAGGTGCCACACCAAAGGCTGCTACATAAGATAAAGTTGCACAGTATTACAGGTAATGTATTGGCATGGATAGAGGATTGATTGACCAGTAGAAGGCAAAGAGCAGGGGTAAATGGGTGTTTTTCTGGTTGGCAGTCAGTGGCTAGTGGTGTGCCTCAGGGATCAGTGTTGGGACCTCAACTGTTTACAATTTACATAGATGAATTTGGAGTTGGGAACTAAGTGTGGCGTGTCAAAATTTGCAGATGACACTAAGATGAGTGGTAGAGCAAAGTGTGCAGAAGACACTGGAAGTCTGCAGAGGGATATGGATAGTCTAAGTGAGTGGGCAAAGGTCTGGCAGATGGAGTAAAATGTTGATAAGTGTGAGGTCATCCATTTGGGTAGAAATAACAGCAAAACAGACTATGTTTTAAATGGTAAAAAATTGCAGCACACTGCTGTGCAGAGGGGCTTGGGTGTCCTTGTGCATGAATCACTAAAAGTAGGATTGCAGGTGCAGCAGGTGATTAAAAAGGCAAATGGAATTTTGTCTGCCATTGCTAGAGGGATGGAGTTTAAAAACAGGGAGGCTGTGCTGCAGCTGTATAGGGTCCTGGTGAGGCCACACCCGGAGTACTGCGTGCAGTTTTGGTCTCCTTACTTGAGAAGAGATATACCAGCACTGGAGGGGGTGCAGAGGAGATTCACTCAGTTGATTCCAGAGTTGAGAGGGTTGGATTATGAGGACAGACTGAGTAGACTGGGATTATACTCAGTGGAATCCAGAAGAATGAAGGGAGATCTTATAGAAACATATAAGATTATGAAGGGAGTAGGAAAGTGGAGGCAGGGAGGTTGTTTCCACTCGCAGGTGAAACTAGGACTAGAGAGCATCGCCTCAAAATAAAGGGAAGCAGATGTAGGACTGAGGTCAGGAGGAACTTCTTCACCCAAAGGGTTGTGAATCTGTGGAATTCCCTGCCCAGTGAAATGGTTGAAGCTGCCTCACTGAATGTTTTTAAGGCAAGGCTAGATAAATGTTTGAACAGTAAAGGAATTAAAGGTTATGGTGAGTGGGGGGTTAAGTGGAGCTGAGTCTCAAAAAGATCAGGCATGATCTTATTAAATTGTGGGACTGGCTCGAGGGGCCAGATGGCCTACTCCTGCTCCTCGTTCTTATGTTCTCTCCACCTACCTGCTCCTTTATCCACCTTCCATCCACCTCACCCCCCCATCTCTATTTATTTCAGAGACCCCTCCCCCCCCCACCCCATTTCTGAAGAAGGGTCCAGGCCTGAAACGTCAGCTTTCCTGCACCTCTGATGCTGCCTAATCTGCTGTGTTCATCCAACTCGACACCTTGTATTCTCTTAACTATGATTTCTTTATTTTTTTTCTAACTACTTGTCATTATCCATCATTGATTGCAAGATGCACAATGTGAATGGAATATATCTACACTGATGTGACTGAAGTCATTTTTTACAGAACCTATCACAAATTGTGCTCTCTATTCAAAGATTCTATTCCTCTCCCAAGCCACAGTCTGATGTTAAAATGTAATGTTTATAGTGCCTGCAACCAATTTGTCTGAGCTTCTTGTTCCAATCCTGTCTCCTCTTCATCACAAAGGCTACCCGTTATATTGCCTATCTGCTGCTGAAATCTTCATGCACACTTTTGTTGTTTATATTTATGATATGAAATGCAAAAGAAGAATGCTGTAAAAAACCAACTACCTAAATCCCACATTCTCCTGTACAGCACGGTGGCTCAGTGGTTAGCACTGCTGCCTGATGGCCCAAGGAGCCTATGTTCAATTCCAGCCTTAGGTGGACTGCATGTGGAGTTTGTACATGCTCCACATGTCTGTGTGCTTTTCCTCTGGGTATTCTGGTTTCCTCCCACAGGCCAAAGATGAGAAGGTTAGGTGGATTGGCAATACTATGTTCTCTGTAGCATCCAGAAGGATGGATTAGCCATAGCAAATGTGAGGTTACGGGGATAGGATATAGAGCTGGGGCTAGCTGAGATGCTCTTCGGATGGTTGGTTTGGACTTGATGGGCTGAATGGCTTCTTTCCACACTGTAGGGATTCTATAAATGTCCTCCAGCCCAGTCTCCCATTTTCCACCTTTCATAATCTTCAGCTCATCCGGAATTCTGTCTCTTAGCTGACTTGTACACACCCCATACATACTACACACCCACGTTTGCTGATCCACAATGGAAAACCATGGGCGAGGAGATGCAGTTGAGAAAAGGTGCCATCTTTTTCTGAGATAAACTGTAAGAAGGCAGGGGGATTAGATAGCTATGTGATCAATGGTCAACAGTCTAACGCCAAGGACTTGGGTGCAAGAAGTTCAATGTCCTCGCATAAGTAGTCATGGTTATTCTTCAAATGGTATATTCTATTGACCGCATCATAATGCTAAAAGAACAATCATTCTGGGGATCTGTTAGCTCAGTTGGCAGGACAGCTGGTTTGTGATGCCAACAGGATGGATTCAATTCCTTCAATAGCTTGTTACTGCGAAAGCCCCACCGTCTCAACCTCTACCCTTGTCTGACCCCCCTATCAAATGTACCACCTCACCATCAACTGTCTGTCTCTCTCTCTCTAATGAGACAGTGTACTTAAGGTCCTCTAGGACCATGGATTCTTTACTCACCCTATCATTCACATGCAAACACGTTTCAATCAATCATGACTAGTACAAAACATTTATGGATAATAAAATGTGAGGCTGGATGAACACAGCAGGCCAAGCAGCATCTCAGGAGCACAAAAGCTGACGTTTCGGGCCTAGACCCTTCATCAGAGAGGGGGATGGGGGGAGGGAACTGGAATAAATAGGGAGAGAGGGGGAGGCGGACCGAAGATGGAGAGTAAAGAAGATAGGTGGAGAGGGTGTAGGTGGGGAGGTAGGGAGGGGATAGGTCAGTCCAGGGAAGACGGACAGGTCAAAGAGGTGGGATGAGGTTAGTAGGTAGCTGGGGGTGCGGCTTGGGGTGGGAGGAAGGGATGGGTGAGAGGAAGAACCGGTTAGGGAGGCAGAGACAGGTTGGACTGGTTTTGGGATGCAGTGGGTGGGGGGGAAGAGCTGGGCTGGTTGTGTGGTGCAGTGGGGGTGGGGATGAACTGGGCTGGTTTAGGGATGCAGTAGGGGAAGGGGAGATTTTGAAACTGGTGAAGTCCACATTGATACCATATGGCTGCAGGGTTCCCAGGCGGAATATGAGTTGCTGTTCCTGCAACCTTCGGGTGGCATCATTGTGGCAGTGCAGGAGGCCCATGATGGACATGTCATCAAGAGAATGGGAGGGGGAGTGGAAATGGTTTGCGACTGGGAGGTGCAGTTGTTTGTTGCAAACTGAGCGGAGGTGTTCTGCAAAGCGGTCCCCAAGCCTCCGCTTGGTTTCCCCTTCGCCTCCATGCCTACTTCTTCAACCGGGAACCCAACCCTCCTTCCACTGACCCCTTCACCCGCTTCCAACACAAGTAATTTAACCTCACTACAAAACATTTATGGTTTGGTTTAACCTTCAGACACATTGTAGTGCTGAAAAACATAGCTCCAACATCTCACAGCTTGAACACACTTCCAACTATTCAATCACAATAGCAATTTCACAAAAACAGCGTGCACTACACTCACTTGTTTTGGATAGGTGAACAATCACTAAAAAAGTGGCTGCAGTTTGATTTGACCTGGATCCCAACTTGAAAAAGAGCTCCCTGTACTTGCTGATCTCCACCAGAAACCTTGCATAATTAGTGACCAAACAGGGGATTTACAGAGAGGCAAGAGACAAGGCTGAGTTGTTACATGAATACTTTACTCACAAGGCAGATGCTGCCCAGAACATGGTGACAGAAAAGGAAATTCAGTTACTAGAAAGAAAGAGTTAAAATTGATAAAGTGGCAGTATCGGATAAGCTGTCAACACTTCTGTCAACAAAATTGTCAATGAAGTATTTAAAGCGTCAGGAGTTGGTGAAATGTATCGAAGGATATTGAAGGATGAGAGAGTGGAAATTGTACAGGCACTGGCAATTATCTTTTGATCCTCCCTGGGTTTGAGGAGTAGTCCTCCAGTTCCAGAGGACTGGAGAATTGCTGTGGTTCAAAACAGGTTCTGAAGATTGTAAGTTTTAACCTCTGCAATGGGGAAGCTTCGGGAAACAAATTGTTCAGGATAGAATTCATGGTCACGTGGAAAAAGATGGATTGATTAGCACAGATGTTTTCAGGGGAAAATTATGACCAATTAACTTGCTTGAGTTTTTTTAAGGAGGTCACAGAGTTGATGAGTGCAAGGCTGTTGATGTGCACATGGACTTCCAAAGGGTGTTTGATACAGTGCCGAACACAGAGCTGTGACAAAAGTTATCGGTTACAGTTAACAAGGGACAGTAGCCACGTGGGTTCAAAGTTGGTTGGAGGTGAGGAAACAGAGAGTAATGGTCAATGGGTATTTTTCAAGCTATTGGAGGTTTGCATCGGAATACCTCAGGGATCAGTATTGGCACACTCGCATTTCTTGATATACATATTTATAAATGATCTAGATCTTGATATTCATAGGTCAAATTTCAAAGTTTGCTACAACTTAGGAGAATTGTAGTCGGTGGATGAGGTTCAATGTGGATATATGTGAGGTCAATACACTTTAGTAGAAAGGATATGTAAAGACAGTATAAATAAAAGGATGCTATCATAAAGGGGATACAGGAACAGAGATCTGAATGAATATGTGAATAAATCATTAAATATGCAGGATGGATAGAGAGTTTTAAAGCATAAATTATTCTAGGTTTCACAAAGCAGGGCATGAAGCAAGGAAATTACGATGAACTTAAATAAGACACTGATTAGATATCAACTGCAACACTGTGTACAGTTCTAGGTGCCATAGTCTCGGAAGGATGTGAGCGCATTAGAGAGAGTACAGAAGAGGTAAGTGATGATGGGTCCAGGGTCCAGAAACTTCCCCTAAAAAGGAAAAATTGGAGAAGTTGAGATTGTTTTCCTTGGGGAGAAGGCGGCTAGGAGGAGATTTCGTAGGAATTTTAGATTCATGAGAGGTCTGGACAGAGTGAATAGGGAGAAAATTCCTGGTCGAAAATGAATCAAGAACCCAAAGCACAGTTTAGAAGTGTTTTTGCAAAAAGTAGCAAATGAAAAATGAGAAAAAAACTTTTTCACATTAAGAGTGGTTAGGTGTGGAATGCACTGACTGGAGATGTGGCCGAAGCAGGCCAACTCGAGTATTCAAGAGGGCACTGGATGATTGTTTCTATTTAAATGATGTGCAGGGATATGTGGAAATTGTAGGATGATGGCACTAAGCTTAAATGCATAAGAAACCAGTATAGACACAATGGGGAAATGGCCTCTTTCCACACCATAGCAATTCTATGATTCTGGTACCATTCTCTTTTGTTGCTTTTTAAAAATTTCCAATTTGCATCTAGACCTCTCGTGAATTAAAAATTCCTACCAAATCTCCTCTTGGCCTTCACCTCCCCAAGGAAAATAGTCCCAACTTCAGTCAGAACTTAAATGTTCTACTGTCCCCACTATCTGAACCGCAAGTAACTTAATATTTAGAAGCCTTTTCACTCATCCATCACCATGTTGTGACTGATACACCACGACCTCACTTCATTTTAAGTGGCTATTATTATAAATGCCAAGTTAACACCTCGTATCTTAGTTACTAAAGTTTGAAATGCAATTATCGCTGAAGAAAAACTAAAAACTGGGAGAGGAGGCAGGGGAGCAGGAGCAGACAGTTTCTTGGTGCAATCAGATTAATGTTCCAAAAGCAATGATCTTGCTCCCATCTGGTTTAATCTAATCAAGGGCATGTTGTTTAACAAGTTTGTAGGTTTGAAGTAAATCCAGTCCACATACCAGCACATGCAATTGTTGGTTCAATTAATCTGACCCAGTGTGAACTGAAGGCATGTTTTTGGTCATTCATGGATAGCCTTCAAGTGATATGGAACTAAACCAAGTTCAAACAAAAAGCACGTAACGTGCAACCAAGATTCATTTGTGTTGAATTTAAGGATTGCTATTCTGGGTTTGATAAATTTGGCAAGCACTTCAGTTTAGATTAGATTAATTTGAACTAAACCTCTGAATCCCAAGTGATTTATTTCTCAAGAAAACTATCCCTCTCTGACAGGAAGTAACTGAGCCTGATAGTAAACTGATCGAACATAGGTTTTACACGACAACATTATTATACTTGCACATGGAAAAAAAAGTTTTTTTGAGAAAAAAATGTGCTTTTACAATGTGTCTAAAACATAGGAAACAGGATAGGAATAGGCCTGTCAGCCCATTGAGTCGGTTCTACCATGCAACAGAATAGGATTGATCTTCAACTCATTTTCCTGAACTAATGTTCTATCCTATGATGTTTCTATTATGTAGGATTCTAACTGTGTCATGAAAACACACACACACACACACACAAAACCAAGTGTCATTTGACCATGAGCATGTAATTTAAAGGATACCGACATACAAAATGAGAGATAAAAACAATCCCACCAAGGCGGGTATCCTGTCACCAAGTCACCCTTTATTTACACATGGATCAAGATCCCTTAGAGCCAGCTCACAGAGTGAGCAGGATGTCTGAAACCCCCATTTATATCTGTCAGCCAGGGCTCTATGACTGGGGCTGTTAATCTGGTCCAATCAGGGAACTCATATCCTATATGACCCACCTGGTTGACTGCATTACAATCACTGAAGGTGGGCCTAGCAGAACAGTGGAATTGCTTCCTAGTCAATGTGCAAGATATCCTTGGCTCATTTCATAGTTCCTGGACCTTCCTGAAAAACATCCAGTTATTTAATTAGGACTTCACTCAGGCAGCCCATTTTCTAATCGAAAATTTTGAGCCAATCAGGGTGAATCTTTCTCAAACAATTTCACCCCATCAAGCTTGGGACAAATCCTTTTACCATAATCAGTGGTGACTGAGCCAGCTACTTCTCAAAAGAGACTAGAATTTTTTTACCCTAAATCTGCTAAGATTCCCCAATATAGGTTCCTAGTCTAGCTGAGGTCGGATGCAAATTTCAGGGCTGGAGTCCAGAGTGGATTTTGTTAAAGATTGATTCTGCAATCACTGAAGTGGGGTCATTAATATCGATCTCCATTAGAACCAGGTGACCATTTAGCTTGATGTTTCTTTTGATTAGTTCTGACTTGAATGCTGCCGAGCATCTTAACTGTTCCAAGGTGTGTGCTCTCCTGGGTACCGACCTATGAATTCTCTTATTGAAGCTAGGTGTCGTGGGATTCTCTAGATGAATTGGGTCCTCATGCAAGCAGCAACTGCAATGGCTTTCCTGCCTAGATTCTGAAGAATCTGTTAACTGTTTGGTCAAGGCTTGGCTTTGTTTTGGGCTGATCTAGAATCCCTTTGTTCAAGATTTGTCCTGATGGAGACTACACAGTTGCTTTCACTCATGTGAATGTCCCCCAAGCTCAGTCAGGCTGGCGTGGTTGTCCATTCCATCAGCATAACATTTAACTCATATGCTCCTCTTGCTGCATTTTCTAATGATAAAGCCAGTTGTGGTTCCTGTTTGAAGTACACTTGAACTTCAGCTTTATGTGTTTTTGCATGGCTACTTCATTAATCCCATGTACCAGATGGTGTCTCAGCATTTCATTAAGGGTTAAACCATAGCCACATGTCTCTGCCAGTCATTTTAACTTAGGCAAAAATCCCGATATGGATTCCCCTGGTTCTTGGATGACCAAGTAAAACCTATAGTGTCTCAGAACTAGGGGAGGCTTGAGGTCATAGTATTCTTTAACTAAATCCATCAACTCTTGAAAAGTTTTAGTATCCGATGCCTTAGGGAAAGTTGGCTCCTAATAACCAAAAAACCTGCAGGTCCACAAGCTGTCAGGAGAATTACTCATTGCTTTTCATGTGCCCCAATGTCATTTACCTGAAAAAAGGTAACACTTTCTTTCCACATACTGGGCCCAGTCTTTGTTGGCAGGATCGAACAAGTCCAGCTTCCCAAATAACCAGATGCCAGAAATGCTTATCACAGCTCAAATATGACAGTTGTGAGCGAATTTCTTCAGGAGCATGCTTTACGCTCATCGCCACTGAAATGACTCCACAGAGGCCAGTATTGGTCACCAAGTCACCTTTTATTTACATGTGGAGAGTCCTTGACACTGATCCAGCTCCGTCACAGCCAGCTGTCAGAATGAATAGTATATCGAACACTCCTATTTTTTCATCTATCAGCCAAGGCTCCCTGATTTGACAAGATTAACAGCTCCAATCAGGGAACTCATACAAATGACACCAGGCTGACATTGTTACAATCACTGCTGCAATTGATTCCATTTGACTTGAATTTGAAGGTGCTATAATTGGGTCTCATTTCTATTGGATTGGGAAAGGATACATTAACCAAGAGTAACTATTCCTGATTATGACTGAATGGCTGTAATGTGTAACAGTAAAGTGAGAACAGAAGCAGGTTGGCTGTGATTCCTCGCATTGTTCACAACTCTTGCTGACATGTATTTGCTAGTCTAACCTGTCTGTATCTGTGGAGCTGCATGCAATAAGATTCAACATTGTCTGGAGAGAAAAATGTAAATGAACCATTCACACTAACTGTGAAGGTGACAATAGTTCGCTGACGAAAAGTGAGTCACAGTAATAACATCGTCCTTACGTGGAGGAGCAACAAAATGACATTACATGGTCGTTCCGGAGTATTAGAAATTAGAAATATTAGAGATAGAGAAATATTGATATTGTACTTACCTGGTACAGAATTGATTCAAAGAGTAGTTTGAACCTTTCCCTTAAAGGTCAAAACAAATCCCTATTTTCTGTTACTATTTAAAATTTATAGTTTGCCCTTTCTCATTCTGGCTTCAAAAAAGAGTCACAGGACAAAGTTCCATCCCAATCAAACACGTATTTAAGGAAATCCCTAAAGATGTCTGTACTTGAATGGAATTGCTTCACCTGCCTCTTTGGAGATCAGGCACAGGCAACTGGATTAACACTTTAACAGCTGCTCAAAGAAACTGGAATGTATTTCAGTGACTGAAGCTGGCTTTTAACCTCTTAAATAGCGCAGCTGAATTAAAAAAAAAGACTGCCATGCTAAATTTTAAACAGAAGTGCTACATTTTAGTGATGTATTAATGCCAACCTTTGACCTCAGACCTTGCTCTGAATAGAAAAAGCCTTGTGCTCACAAGAATAATCTTCCTTGTCATCACAATTCTGTTTTAACTCTTCACTTGATAGTGCTAACTTGTTTTCAGTCCTACAATGCCTTTGAGTTGTGACAAGTGCAGTAGGATGCACGACTCAGCAATATCTGCTTTCTTGAGGGACTGACTAAGCTTGAAGATATAGTGGAGATTTGTAATAGCGTTGTAAAATCTTTCCTGGTTAGGATTTCATATTTCAGCACAAACCTTGTGCCACAAATATTCTGAACTTTTTTCGGTATTTTATTGAGTACACATACCAAAGTTGGGGCAACAATAAAGACTCCGGTTCAACAGATTCTGCAAATTGTTGTTTTTTAACCAAATTTCAAAACAGTTTCTGGAAATGACTCTACAGGTTGTGTGCACCAAAAGAGATCATGCATTCATTATGAGCAATTTTTAATTTTTACCTGATAGCGGTGCTGTGTTATATCTCAAAGCAGATATACATTATATCTTTAAAGCACATACATATAATCTCATCAGTTTATTATGTCATGTGACCTAATAGTATAAAGCTCTCAATCATAATCTCACTGAGCTGCGTCCACTACATCAATGATACACTGATGGAAATACGCTCCAGTAAATCTGGAGTCCAGACACACAATAGCCTGTGATGGTTCTCCACATATGTAGAGACTAAGTGCTGTAATATACATTCATTGAATGCTTCAGTACCATGTGACCTACATCCTGTCCTTATATTGGAGGTCACACAAATGTCACACTGTGATAGTTGCAAATCTTCAGTATAAGGGGGCAGCACGGTGGCTCAGTGGTTAGCACTGCTGCCTCACAGCACCAGGGACCCAGGTTCGATTCCGGCCTCGGGTAACTGTCTGTGTGGAGTTTGTACATTCTCCCCGTGTCTGCGTGGGTTTCCTCCGGGTGCTCCGGTTTCCTCCCACAGTCCAAAGATGTGCAGGTTAGGTGGATTGGCCATGTTAAATTGCCCGTAGTGTTCAGGGGTGTGTAGCTGAGGTGGGTTTTAGGGGGAATGGGTCTGGGTGGGAAGCACTGAGGTTCGGTGTGGACTTGTTGGGCCGAAGGGCCTGTTTCCACTCTGTAGGGATTCTAATTCCAAAAATATCACATCACAATGGAAGGAATATAAGACAGTATGTAAATGACTGCAATCAACTTAACCAATTTAATGGTTTGTCATGCTCTTGCCACAGTAATGTGTTGCCTCGTTCATCACAATATCAACATTCCCCAGCCAGCCCTGAAAATTGTGTAATCTGCTGGGGAGACAAAGTACAGTTTAAGGAGGAACCAGTCTGGAAAATTCCTCTCTGTTCCCATAGGTTAAAATCCTACTTTATTTGTATGTGAGCACGAGCAGCAATTTCCACTAAAAAGCAACTTTGCCTCATTTGTGCAGTTCGTGGTCATGACAACAATCACAGATCTGTTGATTGAATTTTCCCACCAAAAAAAACTTGCAAAATCATTCTTCCATATTTGTTCTAGATTTTTCTTGCAATATTTTGTAAAAATATGAATTCCATATGCTTATTTGTGTCTCCTTTGTCTTCATGGACATATGCAGGAAAAATAACAGAAAAACTTTATGAGGCTGAAAAGGAAACAAAGAGAAACTGCACTGCTTTTTCAAAAGTGGTCCATCATGACCTGGGACCAAACATCTTGCAAGAGGAGATGTCAACATGTCAACGCTGAGGCAGTAAATGCCTCATCCTTTAGATTATGTATTAAGATTTGAATTTTTGCCAAGTATCGGGTATGTTGTGAGCAGGAGCTGCTACACATGCACCTGCACCTCCCCTCTCACTTCCATCCAAGGCCTAAGACAAACTTTCCACATCTAGGGGTTCATCTGTACATCCTCCAGCCTGCTCTACTGTATTTGATGCTCCCGATATGGCCTTCTCTACATACATGAGACCATACGTAGACTCGGTGACTAATTCGCAGAGCACCTGCGCTCCATTCACTATAATCAACTCCTTTCTGTTGCTAACCATTTTAACTTGCCCTTCCACTCCCTCCGTGACATGTCCATCCTTGGCCTCCTCTAGTGCCACAATGATGTCATGCGTAAAGTGGAGGAACAACACCTCATATTCCGCCTCAGGGGCGTACAGCTTGATGGCCTAAACATAGAATTCACCAGTTTCAAAATCTGCCCATTCCTGGCCTCATCCCATATCCGACCCTCCCTCTCATCCCCGCCTCGTTGGCCTTTCACAACCTGTCCATCTTTATCCCCACCTGTCCACCCCATCTTTCCCACTGACCAATCCCACTACCCCTACCTGCATCCACTTAAGGCCAACCCACCTATTTCCTGCCAGCCCCACCCCTCCTTCCTCTATTTATTTCCCAGCTCTCTTCCATCTCCCCAGTCCTGATGAAGGGTCTAGACCCGAAATGTCGACTCTCCTACTATTCTGGTGCTGCCTGACCCGCTGTGTTCCCCCAGCTCCGCACTGTATTGCCTGTGAGCAGGAATTATTCTTTGAACTTGGAGAATTCTGATCTGGAATTGCCTCAGGATGTCAAAACAGGAGAATTACAGTAAAAGCAAAAACCTGTTCTCAGAAATGAAAAATAAAGAACTTGTGAAACAAAAGAATCACAACAGCAGGAAAATCGAATCATAAGAAAGGGAATGTCACATTGGTTTCAAGTTGAAGTGTCTGAATTTGTGGATAATTGGCAAAACAATGTACAGGTCAACAAGTGGCAAAAAGATTAGAAAATATGAACTCAAAACTCATTCAAAGATTTAAGATTTTGCTATGCAAAACTTCTGATTTTGCCAAATTCACAGGAATGAAAATAAATTTCTCTACCCCATTGGCTGTGGCAAAACTCAGGGGATTGTCCTTCAATTCTATTTGTTACCTTGATCAGAACTTTTTTAAAAAATTCAGCAATTTCACCTTTGTCCAGTGGGACCCACTTTCACCTGCAAGTCACTCATGAGAGAATCTGTTAAAATTAATTTGATCATGATCAACAGAGTTGAAAATTGGGCAGTTTCTACATCAAGGTACTAACTGACTAAGAGATGAAGCTAGGAATTATCCCACAGAGCCATTTCTTCTTATTTTATTCCTTTGGTTCTATAAGAGCCACAACAATGGTATTTGACCCACACACTCATTATTTAAGAGTGATCACTGGCAATGAATGTTCTTGAGCAATTCAATCCCTAATCACCAAGTTGTCTTATCACACCATCGTATGTCCACATAGTTCCATTGGAGGTCACTGAACAGCAATGATAAGGGCGTTGAGAATAATAGATCAACAATTTTTAATTCATTCAGGGACATTATCTCCACCACTGTCTATTTACATCTCTGCAAAATCACCAAATTTGTTTCTGCCTCTGCTCATCTGCTGCTGGAAGTCTCTTCTTGACTTCATTGTCTCTAGAGTTAACAGTTCCAACACACTCCTGGCTGGTGTCATATTCCACCCTCCATTTATTTGAGGTCCGCCAAAACACTGCAGCCCATACCTTAATCAGTTCACCTCCATTATCTCAAAGGAATCCCATTCTCTTATCACCCTCAATCCCCTGCTCACTGACCAACATTAGCTTCCAATTAAGCAATACATTGAATTTAAAATTTTCTTCCCTGTTTCCAAATTCTTCCACAGCCTTGTCCCTTCTTATCTCTGCATTCATCTGCAACCCTATAACACTGAACAACTGCTCATATACTGAAACAGTCCATGTCTAAATGTAGGAAGACCTGGGTTGGGCTGACAAGTGGCAAGTAACATTCTCAACACACAAATGCCAGGCAATAATTCTCTTCAGCAAGAGACAATCTAACACTACCCTTTGACATTCATCACCAAATCTCCCATAATCAACATCCTGAGGATTACCATTGACCAGAAACTGATCTAAACTCATCATATAAATACTGTGACCACGAGAGTAGGTCAGAGGCTAGGGAGACTGCAGCAAGCAACTCACCTCCTTGTTCCTCAATGCCTGTCCACCAACACAAGGTACAATTCAGGAATGGGATGGAATATTCCCCAGTTGCTTGGGTGATGGCAGCCCCAACAACACTCAAGAGACCTTGCACCATCCTGGACAAAGTAGTCTGTTTGATTGTCAACACATCCACGAACATCCACTTCCTCCACCACTGATGCTCAGTAGCAGCAGGGTGTACTATCTACAAGACATGCTGCAGAAATTCACTGAAGATTCTTAGACAGCAATTCCCAAACCTCCAACAACTAGAAGGATACAGGCAGCAGATACATAGCAACACCACTACCTGTAAGCTCCCCTCCAAGACACTCACCATTCTGACTTGGAAATATGTCATCATTCATTCATGGTCGCAGGGTGAAAATCCTGGAATTCCCTCCCAGCAGCATTGTGGGGCTTCCTACAGCACATAGGCTGCATTGGTTCAAAAAGGCAGCTCACCTCCACCTTCTCAAGGGGAACTAAGCACAGTCAATAAATGCTGGCCTGTCCCACGAGTGAATGAAAATAAATAATATCTATGTTTCTCTAAATCTAGCCTTATGTGTATTAAATATTAATTGCTGTACCATTTGCTTTCAGTTATCTAGTCTCCAAGCTCTGAAATATCTTCTCTTCTCCTCTCTCCCTCTCTACCTCACTCTCTTCCTTTAAAACCCATTCCTTTGACCAAACATTTGGTTATTAGACCTTATGTGGTTCAATGGCATTCACTTCGTTGAGAAGATGTATGATTCACCTTGTGACTTTTCTTGAGGTTAAAGACAAAGCAACATTGTTGCTGTTTTATCACATTAAAGGCATTAAACCAAAAGTTCCTCCAGTTTTAATAATTGCATATTATAAGCAGATCCATAAACAGTTGAGTGTAGCGTAGGTACTTTGATGCTGTTTCAAAACTTGAAAATTGTCATGAACCGTCAGCGCAAACTAAAAGAGCACAGTCATGTCAGATTGGAGATACAGCGGTTATAATTCTGACAAAGATTCTATGGTGGTTGCTTCACAGCTTGTGGCATTAAAATTTCAGCTTATAACACTACTTGGGGTCCTGACTCACACTTTAGGAAGCCCTGGCCTACTGCATACTACAACAGCAATTAAAATCTATTAATGATTAAAATCAGTCTTAAACAACGGTTCTCAAAGATCACAAATGATTAATCTGAAGTGTGCGAGAGATGTTTGAATTAGCCTATTGATTTCGTCAGCTTTAACAAGCATTGTATAAAAGATGTGCCTCCTTTGCCATAATTAGTAATATGAATGGTGACTCGAGAGTACAGAGAACATTTTCAAAATGTTCAGCTAACACAAAACCTAGAAGTATTGTGAGCCATAAGGACGGCAGTCATAGACTTCAACAGGAAATAGATAGGCTGGTAAAATGTACATGTGACAAATGAAATTCAGTGCACAAATGTGTGAAGTAATACAGTTTGGTACAGAGAACAATAAATTCTTAATAATCTTGGTGAAACTTTTAAAATGGTTGCAAGTGATGTATTCATCTTTATTTGTAACTCAAATTTGTGTTCTAACTGCACAATCTCTCAAATACCTCCCACACTATTAACACCTCTCAGCTGATAACATGTGGTTCAACCTTCCAGAAAGAAGTGTCAAAGATGGTGGAAGATTTATGAATATCAATAATTAATATTAGTAATGCAATTCTATGAATTAAGTACTCCGATGAAAATGTAGCAAGTGTCAACGCTGTTGTCTATTAATTCTTTTTAAAATGATGCTGTCAGCACACCAAAATTCTAGTCTGTGACTCACTTAGTAATATTTGGCTACTGCTAGAACTTCAGCACTGTACCTTCCCCCACTCTCACTAGCTTTGAAACAACATGATGAAAATGCAGCGCTTGAGTTTCAAGCACCAGTCCTCTTTGACTCTGAACAGGGTGATGTGGGAGGAGGTAAGTGCAAACAATCAACTTAATTCGACAATGCTTTTTCAAAGATTGTTTCACAATATTACATTTTGTTCACTTACAGTGTGAGTTTGTTCAATTATCCTCAAAGGGTCAAGTGAAGAGGACTTGTTTTAAAAGGACATTGGGAGCAGGTGAAGCAGGAAGAATGCATCCTGTTAATGCCCAAAGCACTTGGACTTTATATTTAGGACTGAGTCTCATATAAATGTGACAGAGATAATGGGAACTGCAGATGCTGGAGATTCCAAGATAATAAAATGTGAGGCTGGATGAACACAGCAGGCCCAGCAGCATCTCAGGAGCACAAAAGCTGACGTTTCGGGCCTAGACCCTTCATCAGAGAGGGTGATGAAGGGTCTAGGCCCGAAACGTCAGCTTTTGTGCTCCTGAGATGCTGCTTGGCCTGCTGTGTTCATCCAGCCTCACATTTTATTATCTCATATAAATGTGACCTTGGGTTTTCCATTCTTTTGCCAAGTTCAAAGGGGACATGCTTTATCTACAGATTAGCTTATTAGCTATCTAAAAAATAACATTTATGATGATTTTATTTGGTTTGTTACAGTACCAATCTTAAAATATGAAATCTTATTGAACCTTTCTGAGAGTATGTCACTGGGGACTCATGTCTCTTTTGAGAAGTTATTGGTTTCCATGGGGATGAATACTATTTTGCATAGACTGAGTTCCAAAAGGTATTTGATAAAGTGCCACACAATAGGTTCATCAGCACAGCGGAAGCCCAGGGAACAAAAGGGATAGTGGATGGATATGAGGTTTGCTGAATGAAATGGAACAGCAGACAGTGGTGAAGTTGTTTTTCACACTGCAGTAAGGTACACAGTGGAGATTCCAAGAAGTCAGAACTTGGACCCCCTGCTTTTCTTGATAAATATTAATGATTTTGGCTTGGGACCTCTTGGAATAATTTCAAAATACACAATTGACACAAAACCTGGAAGAATTGTGAGCCATCAGGAGGGTAGTAACAGAATTCAGGAGGACATACACAGGCTGGCAGAATGGGTGTGATGGATGAAATTTAAGGCAGAGATGTATGAAGCAATACAGTTTGCTAGAGAGAATAAGGATGAAGACAATGATTCCAAGCAGGATGCAGAAACAGAGAACTGTTGAAGTTGTCAAGGCAAGTTGAGAAAAAAGTTAAAAATACTCAAAAGATCCCGGTCATAGAATGCAACAGAAAGGAACATTTTAAAGGTACTTCTCACCATTGTCTGCTGTTCTTTCATATAAATTTCCCTTAGTATATGTTATGCTTATTGGTATTTGATTAAAATGGAATTATATAATACATACTGTCTGCATTGCTGTATGCCAGTACAACCAATAAATTTTTTTATATTTTATCGTATCAGTATGTTATACGCATACATTTTATGTCAAATTGCATTGTAGTCCATTTAGTTTATTACAGAACCTTAGGGTGAAATTCAATCAGAAATGTTAAATGCAGCTTGGGACAAGATTTATCCAGAATACACTTATGTTTTCCATCAGTTTTACCCTAGTGAAAATGCAGCTGACATAAATGAGATCAACAACTTGTCCCACAACATAGGTTTTCATCAAGGTAATGCAGATAATGGGGAGGAGCTATTGGCATTTAACATTGGAGCTCCATCAAATGAAGATTCTCCATGAAACAAAGACAAAAGCATATTTGGGGGAGGATGATGATGCTGACAAAGGCATTCAAGTGGCAGAAATAACTGATCACATTGAAACAGAAATAACTGATCAAATTATAACGAGAAACAATTTATTTGGGTACAAATGGAGGAAGATGGTAACATTGTGATGATGTCAGTGCTCTAAGCAATCCTGACATCCAGGCTAATGCTGTGGGAATGAGTTTAAATCCCATCATGGCAGCTGCCAGAATTTAAATGAAATGAATAAAATCTGGATTTTACAATACTAGTCTCAGTAATGGTGAACATGGAACCATCATAACTGTCATCAAAATCCATCTGGTTCACTTACATTAATCTGCCATCTTATCTGTGCTATTCTACATGTGGCTCCATATCAATGTTGTTGGCTTTTAAATGTTCTCCTAAATGGCTACTCAGTTCAAGGGCAGTGATAAACGGCAAGATAAAAGTATTGGTGTTTTCAGTGTTGCCCATATTCCATGAAAGATTAATATAAAAATAAAGTAAATGTTGTATAATGTAATAGTTCTGAAGGGGTTAATGTTTATCTTACATTGGATCCATCCATTCGACTAATATCGTACTGTCTGTAGGTGGTGACAAGGAGCTCTTATCTAATTTTCACAGGGAGTAGATATATCTACATCAGCTTCCTAAGGTTCTAACAACTATGTCTGCTCAAATGTAGTCATACTTATTGCTGTTGGAACATAAAATTAGGAAGCAGAAGCAATTTAGCCCCTCAAGCCTGCTCCACCATTTAATACAATCATGGATGATTTCATCTTGGTCTCAACTCCACTTTTCTGCCCAGTTTAACCCATTACAAATTAAAAATCTATCCGTTCCTTAAATTTATTCAGTGTCCTGGCATCCATTGCACTCCAGGCGAGCGAACTGAGCAGATGCACAACCCTTTGAAAGAAGCAATTCCTCCTCATATCTATTTTAAATCTGTCACCTGTTAGCCTAAAACTATGAAATTATTCATGCAATACACTTTCTTGTTATCTAAGACTGTGCCTCTTCCATAGGTATTCTAATGGTGTATCCTCTATCGCTAATCACTAGATATGTGCAAAAGGAAGGAGGATTGTTGGCAGAAAACTACCTCAAACTACTTTTACCCAGTGTTATGAAGAAGCTTCTTTATTAGCATTTCCTTTTTGAGGATCCATGTTTAAAGGATTGTAGAGATGGTTCATTTGAAAAGACTGAGGAGCATCTAGGTTTTTTTTTAAAGAATGTAGTAAATGAAGACGCATTGGGATTTTTTTTCAAAGATGCTTTTTCAAGGTCACATGTTTTAAGCTAATTGAACTTAGAAACTAGAAATCACATGCCTGAATTTATGGCAGTCAGTTCTTTTCGTTTGGAGATTGTTTGGAGTTCAGTTGGGGTATAGCCTACTGAGATTAAAAAAGTTACCAGACTCATCCTCTTCTTTTCTAAGGATCCAATGTGCTAATGGAAAGACTGATCCAGATGTTCTCCTAAAAAGTCTCTAAGAGTTCTTCATTCTGTTCCCTGAACAAACTACATCTGCAAAGGTCTTGGTACAATTGCCTGTGTTTAGGACACCAACCTACATGTACCAGGATGCCAACTGAAAGTCATCTTGACACTTTAATCTTCATTCCATCAAGAATTAACGATTATGGCCAAAGTGGCTTTATTTTGTATAAGTTAGTTGCTGCAGAAAAAGCATTTTTTCAGCTGTTATGTTTGTAGGGGATTTTTTAGAAGCATAAATATTCATAGTTTCATTTTACAAACTGTATTAGTCTGCTTTATAGCTTTGTTGATTAAGTCTTGTTTTAGAATAGCTTAATAATTTTTTTGTTTATTAAAGAAACCTGGTTGATGGATCTTTCCATTCCAAACTTGATATTGGTAAGGTATGTATTTGGCCATATCAGTAACTATGTAAAATATTTAGAGTTATGCTGAGGTTAGTGAGTTGTGGGGCTACCTCAATCATAATATAAAATTTGGGGCTTGCAAGGTAACTGAAAGCTGGAAAAGTGCAAAAGAAAGTAGGGTAAGAATAATTGAATAGGGTAAAAGGAAAGATGCTAGGTTTCTTGTACATGCAACAGGTTAGTGGGTGACATTAGAGCATATGGGATTAGTGATCATCTCATGGCATGGACTGAAAATTATTTAACAGCATTGGTACGATTTCAACCCTCACCCTGAGACAGTAGCCTGGCTCTCTTTATTACCTGTCCAGGGACATTACAACCATCTCAAAGCCTCTCCTTAATATGGATCAATACCTCATAAGTTTACTTGGCTCGCAAATGAAAAATTTTACCTTTGTGACCCAAATTCCTTCTTGACCATGGCCCAACCCAATGTCCTCAACCTTGACTAACACAACACGCCCCCACCCTGTTCCAAGCCAAATTCTTCACCCTCCATTCTCAACACCCCGCTTATGCTGGGCCCAACTCCCCCTGCCCCCAACTGCCTTCCCAGCCTCAGCCTCATCACACTGCCCCTGGGCCCAACTCTCCACTCGGCTCATCTCTCTTACTTTTTTCTTGCTGCTGCATTTGGCCATCTATGCATGATTCAGGTATAAAGTTGTTTTACCTTTTGGTCTTTGGTCAGTGTGTTATCACAGATATTCACTGTATAGCAAGCCCACAGTCCCAGTTGATGTCTTCCTGTGCAACAGCTTCTCATGAGGCACTTTATTGAAGTACCGGGCACTGGTCACAAAATGATTCTGGTCTGACCCCAGATCAACAAAAATGCCTTGCTTTATACTACACAAAAAAAGAAGTTCGATTCATGAGACATAGAAAATGCTGATGCCATGCTATAAATGTGGGGCAGCGCGGTGGTTCAGTGGTTAGCCCCACAGCGCCAGGGACCCGGGTTCGATTCCAGCCTCGGGCGACTGTCTGTGCGGAGTTTGCACATTCTCCCTGTGTCTGCGTGGGTTTCCTCCGGGTACTCCTGTTTCCTCCCACAGTCCAAAGATGCGCAGGCTAGGTGGATCGGCCATGCTAAATTGCCCGTAGTGTTCAGGGGTGTGTTAAAATACAAAATAGTCCATCTGATATGATGATTAAATTTCCTAAGGTGCTTCACCTAAGAGACACTACAAAACAAAGTATGTCACACAGCTACTTAAGGAGATATTAAGGCAGATGACCAAAGGTTTGGTCAAATACATAGGAATATCTTAAAGGAACAAAACAAGGTAGAGAGGGTGAAAAATGGGAAGGTAGTTTAGAGCTTGGGATCTTCCTACTACAGGTGAAGCCAATAATAGTGGAACCACTAAAACTAGAGACACTGAAGAGTTAAATGACTGAAAGTATGCTTGTCTGATATTAAATGAAGAAGAATGTTAGTTCCATAGAATCCCTACAGTGTGGATATAGGCCCTTTGGCCCAACAAGTCTACACTGACCCTTGGAGCGTCCCACCCAGACCTATACCTCTACAACTCACCTAATCTACACCTCCCTGAACACCATGGGCAATTTCACATGGCCAATCCACCTGACCTGCACATCTTTGGACTGTGGAAGGAAACTGGAGCACCCAGAGGAAACCCACACAGACACGGGGAGAATATGCAAACTCCTCACAGACAGTCGCCCAAGGCTGGAATCGAACCTGGGTCCCTGGTGCTACGAGGCAGCAGTGCTAACCACTGAGCCACCGTGCCATCCAAGGGAATAACGCTTGTCCAATACTAGTTTGAATTCTCTGTCAGATGTTTATTGAGAGTATATTTAGCCAAATTTGGCATTCAGTCATTAACAAAAGTATTCTTGTTTTTTGACATCCATTCCTCAAAGCACTGTGCCTTGGGATTTAACATTAATGTCAGATCCTTGTTGCGATGAGGTTGTTTCATATAAAACCGGAACATATTGGCAAGCTCTTCGGCTCCTGGAAAATTTCGCTCCTCATATTCCTTGATTGATACCTGAAATAATAGGAATGTGTTATTTCTGTAAAATTTACACATATAACCAGTGCAAGAAAAGCTGTGCAATACTTATGACTGATGTTAAATTCATACCACACAATTCTGGATTTCAGCATTCCTAAGATCAAAACCAGTTCACCAAAAGGAAAAATGTTGCACTTAAATCAAGACTGTGCTTTTAGACAATGGTTATATTCTTGTCAAAAATTCTCTTAGAGAAATCATCAGTGCTTGAATGTTACATGATTCAGGAGGTGAATATAAAGCAGCTCTTTGAACTTCGTGGTAAACATGCATTCAAGTTATATACCAGATCTATTGATAAAATCCAGCATTGTTTCCGATGGAAGACTGCATCAAGCACTGGACACAATCGGGTCTGTTGTGTAATCTAGAGAAATAACAGCTATCTGAAATAGGCTACTTATGTGAGTGTGGATCAAATTACACAATTTACCATTGCTTTTAAGGGGCTCAGGTTGTACAGATAAAGACTGTGAAATTGGACAGGTTCCAAAAAACAGTAGCAAACTTTGTGCTCGCAGCTAGTTTAAATGATGGTAGTGTGTGGTCAGCGCTAAACACATCGTTCAACGTCTGCACGCTTGAACACGGGGATCAAAACAGTCAGACACTAGCAAGACTAAAAGCTTAACCTCCACTACTTACTGAAAGGTAACTTACACCTCTCAAAGCATTCTGGCTTCAGCATGTATGAAAAGATGTCTGATAACTGATTCTGACCTGGGAAAGACTCAAGGGTGTCACTACAAGGCAGAGATTGAGCAGTGAGACCTTCTTGGAGGCTTTGTACAGAGAGTGGAGATGTCACCTAATCACAGGAAGCCAAAAAGCCCTCCAGGTAAACATCACAAAGGCAGTGAGACCAAACAGTTTCGGAAAACAATACAAGGCTCTGGAGGCAATGCTAGAAGAATGCTTCAAAGGAACGATCAAGTAAACATATTTACAGATACCATAACCCACCAATTCGGCCACTAAAGCCTCAAACCCTGCTCAGTACACCGTATCTCCAACACTTAACATTCAACAATCTCTTTCAATGACAAATACATAGCTTCATCTCATCTACACTCACTTAGCACCATTCCACAACTCACAGCCACATCCTACAGCTTCCACATATTGCCAACTACTCAACCACATCATTCATACAAGTCGACCCACGCTTTACTGACATACTTTCCTCTTCCTTGAGGTCAAACTGGCACATAACTATTGGCAGCAGCATATAATTCTCTGGAGTAGGAGGGATAAACATAACAGCATGTCCTTATCCCTGTGTGAAAATCATTAATGATCCAGATGGGTTTTTATGACAATTGATAAGAATTTCAGTCAGCGCTATTTAACTGATGAGCTTAAATTCAGCCAGCCGCCAACGTAAGCATTGAACCCATTGTCCTTAGAGCATTACGCTAGGTCTCTAGATTATTAGTCCATTTACCATACCACTATATTATCATTGGGTTCCAGCAGAATTTTATGACAGCCCTTGAACTGTGCGTGGAAGCAAACATGGAATCCCAAAGGACACACAAAAGTAGTTGTTGATATTCAATTATGTATGGCATCAAACTGCTCCAGTAAAATTAGCGTAAATGGAGATAAAAGTGTACATTTTCCAGTGATCACAGCTATCAGTAAGAAAGATCACTCTGATGTTGAAGACCAGTCACTACAGTCCCAGGATATCATGACAGGTACTCTTCAGCGATGCACGTTTAATTGCTTAAATGTAAGATTTTCCTTTGCTTAAAATATCAAGAGTAGCACAAGTCACTGGTCATTATACACTGATCAGCTCTGTTTAGAATTTCTCAGAAAATGAGGTAGCCCATGCCATCCTACTAGATAATGTCATCCTACTATACAATGGAGTTGGATTGATGAGAAGCACCAGGCAACAGCCAGGGCATGACCTTTCCAAACAAAGGCAATTGTAGCCATCTCCCTTTAGTTTCCATGGCACTGCCATCACTACATATTAACAGCAGAGCTACAAAAGGAGAGCAAAAAGTGGGCAATTTCTACAAGTCATTCACTTTTGAATCTCTAATCATTTTAAATATTCAAGTCAGCTGCATGGTCAGGTATATAATACTTCTTAAATAAATTGCTGTTGTACTATTGCCCTATAATGTGCTACTTTAAGAGCATGATAAGTTCATGAACCAAAGACCAGGATGCAAACCACGCAGCCATTTGCCATGTGCAGTCCAGTTGGAGGTGTGCTAGCAGGAGGCTGCATACATAGTTACTTATAACCGCATGTTCTGCTCTATGCTATCAGTAAACCTCTGAGTATTTCAAGTAACTGTATCCCCCTACTCAATATGTGTCACAAGGTAACACAATGACAGTCAAAATGATACACCAAGAAATATGACCCCAATCAAAACTAAGCAAGTTCATTCGATTAGTGTCTCATCACTGAACACAAGTACTATGACTGCAGTATGTACAATCTAAAAGATGAACTACAGTCACTCATTGAGGTTAATTAAGGAGAACAGCTCAGCCCCATAACTTTCATCACCGTGTAGAACAAGCAGCATTGCCATGGGAACAGCATACTTCCAAGCTCCCCTGTAGGTCACACATAATGTACCACTATTCCTTGACTGTCATTGAGTGAATACCCTAGTTTTCCTGAGTGGCTAGCACCAGGGGTTGGTCCAGCACCACCTTCTCAATAAATGATGAACAATAAATGAGGCCTTGCCATATCAACCCATCCTGAGAATAAATATAATCCCAACTTCTGACAACATTAGGTATCACCAGAGAATTTAAAATAAATAAATTAAACAAACATGTTCTTCTGAGCTTGAACACTGGTGCTTGTCTGAAGAAGTGTGGAATCCTTTGGTGCTAAGGGGCCTCAAAATGCACGTCCTGAACTTCAGAACCACACAGAAGATTAAAAAGAATGTACAGTGTTATATGGAACCGGGATCAGTTAGATAACTCTTTCTGAGATTTGACACAGGTACGAATTGAGTGAATAATCTCCTCCTTGCTGAAGGATTCTGTCATTCTATGATCTTTTAATCTGTGTGTAAGCCAAGACTTTGGTGTTCTGGTTCAGAATTTATTCACTAGTTAAGCCAAAATCATTCAGTTAGAACAAACCAGCAAAACAAACATAGGTACAAAAAACAGGTGATTTGGCTGAGTCTCAGCAATCATATGTGGCCACTAAATTGTAGACTGAGCTCTCTGGTGTGGATGTTCCTTTTGATATTGAACACTGAATTTCAAAATCCTTTTTTAAACCAACCTTAGAATCTTGAATTGATTTTCCAGTGTGTCGCGACATAATTGCAGCATACTCCTCAACCGTAAGCTTGTCAGTGCTCAGGCCGATCTCTTTCCCAATATACTTTTCAGGGCTTTTCAAGACGGCCAGCACAACTCCACCCAAGTCGTTCACAGACATGCCATCCATTGGAACTCCTTCCATTGGAATATCTATTGGAATTGATTATTCAATCACTTAGATAAATAACAATAGAAGATCTGATAACAGAAATTAAAAATAGACAAATTCAAAAATGAAATATGAAATCTAACAAAAGCTAACAAATTACTGTTAAAGGCAAAATACTGTGGATGCCAAAAGTCTGAAACAGACACACAGAATGCTGCAGAAACTCAGCATGTCCGGCAGCAACGTGAACAGAGAAACAGAGTTAATAAACTGAGACTAGCATGATTTCTTCAGACTCTTGTTTAGAACCCTGAAGACGTCACATCAGACTCGAAACGTTAACTCTGATTCTCTCTCCGCAGATGCTGCCAGACTTGCTCAATTTCTCCAGCATTTTCGCTACGTCTGTAACTGATTGTTGTTATTTGTCTCATTCTCAACTGCTCTTCTCACTTTCATATGTCAGGATTTAATTTCAACTTTTTCTTTAAACAGCAGAAATTCAGCTCAACAAATCAGGAAATATAACTAACCAACCAATAAGGTTCTTTTGTAAGGAATTTCACTCAATTAACTATACTATTTTCTTGTACCATCAGTTACAATGAAATTTTGTTTGAAACCTGAATTTTGAGGCTTACTGAAATGAAGTACTGATTAGATTCCCTACAGTGTGGAAACAGGCCCTTCGGCCCAACAAGTCCACACTCTCCCTTGAAGCATCCCACCCAGACCCATCCCCCTACAACCCACACACCACGAACACAACGGGCAATTTAGCATGGCTGAGACACCTAACCTGCACATCTTTGAAGTGTGGGAGGAAACTGGAGCACCTGGAGGAAACCCACGCAGACACGGAGAGAATGTGCAAACTCCACACAGACAGTTGCCCGAGGTGGGAATCGAACCCGGGTCCCTGGTGCTGTGAGGCTGCAGTGCTAACAACTGAGCCACCGTGCCACACTAATGGTGTCTGTTCTAATGGTTTCTCAATAAGTCAATTTCCTAATTATCTTTCCTGGTTTATGTTGATAACCTCAGAAGTTTTTAAATGTAAATTCTCAACATTTTATATCTTAATCAAAAGAATGGAATTAATATTGGTTGAAATCAACATTGGGAATATACATCAGCATGATAAAAAAAACTAAGGAACATTTCTGACTTAAAGTTCACATTTAAAAGTGACAAATCACTAACTTCAGACTGCGTGGCTCAAGGAGCATATGCAGATCAGGAGTGTGTGGTTAAATCCCCAGTCTGTACTGAGTTACTGATTTCAACTGGAACAGCGATCAGGATTCAAAAATTAATCAGAAAAAAGAAAACCTGACCAATATCTAGCTCCTGACTTCTTCAGGAGGTTAAAGAGCAATGAAGATAAGTGTAGGTAAGATGCCAGGTAACGAAAGGACTTGGGCCACAGTGGCCTCTTGAACTGAATAGGCTGTCAACATTAATTAACTAGATTTGCACATAAAGAACACCATTTAAGTGCTGGGGACCTGTTGGCTTTCATGGAGCTAACCTCAAAAAGAATTTGTGGCTTTAGGAAAGGAAGGGGAAAACTGAGGGAAAGAAAATTTTAACAGTACTTCAAATTTTCTTTGATCTCCTGAGAAATGAGAGTATTTACTTGTAATACCAACTGTATAGTGTTGCAACATGTTAAGCTTTCCAACAACATACCTAAAACATAATATTCTTTGCCTGACTTAACAGGTTTAAACACACGTAGAAAATTTTCAAAGTAGCCAGGCATTCTCACACTTGTCATGGGAGCACCAATTTCTCGGAAGTATTCTTCTATCTCTCCCTTCCCATCGAAATGTGGCACATCCAGCTTTCCATCAGTCAGCTTCTTTACATTCTCAAGTCCACTGAACACAATATGCTTCACTTTGAACTGGCTGGAAATATCAGCTACTCTTTTACCCTGACAAAGAAAAATTACGTCAACATTACTCTGTTTGTAGTTCTTAAATTAAAATCACTGGTAAAGTTCTTTTAATGGTTCAGGTCGGTCTGAGATTCCTGATCTGTACCAAGTAATCTGATTTCAGCTGCCTTGATCATGGGGCTGACTCAATTTGGGGCGGAGAGACAAAAATTAAATACTGTTGCCACATTTGCCTTTTTTTTCTCATTGTCAATCAGGATGTGTGTGTATGTGGTTATCCAACAAAGTCAGGACTAGGTTTAGAAATGTCTTCCAAGGTCAAGTACACGGAGAACATCAGTGGCACTGTGACCCCTCATATGAGGAATTGCTGGAGTGACCTCACGCATGAATGAAGGCCTTTGCAAAAGGTCAGAAAGAATCTGCAAGGAAGAGTTATTCATATGAAGAAGATTAAAAGTAATGCTGTGCGACTTCTTAAATTACTCTCAATAGCTTGATCACAACATGTTGTGCAGGAAAGATCCAAGTCTAGTGCAGGCCACGTCTGGACAAGCTGTGACATTAATCTCACACAAAGGGAATGGCAGAAGAATACAAAGAAACAGCACTCAGGAGAAAACAGTGAACACATGATCACTAAGCACACTTAACCAATAATTAAGAGTGCAGGACTGTCAACAACAGGAAATCCCCTTCAGTGCCAATGTCATCTCTGGAAACAGCATTCTATTCTTCTAATGTTAAAGTATGCTCACAAAATCACCCAAAATCCCTTTTCTACAAAATATGACTTGTCTGCTGAAGCTACCTCTGTATGTAATAAGTTATATTTATTGTGTACTGAGTTCTCAATTTCAGAAGTGCAGTATTCTTTGAATAGAATATATTCCATGAATTTTAAAATGAGGGTGAGACAGATAATCAGAGATTACAGTTCATTGCAAAGTTCCTAGAAGTGGTCTGGCTCCTATTCCTTTGGAATTCTCTCTTTGTCCCTGTGGCTTTCTCTTCTAAAAATATTTTCAAAATGCATAACTACAACTAGTTTGGCTCTTATTTTCCCTTCGCTCAATTGTAAAGATGCTGTTGTGTATTGACTATATTAAAACTGCTATTTAAAGGCATAAAGTTGTAACTTTGGAATAGTATTATTGGCGTTCTTTATTGGACAAGGTATCTGCAGAAGGGTGTTTTCCCTTATGCGACAGTAGGACCAGAGGGCATATCTCAGAATAATATCTCATTTAAGACAGAGATGAGGACAAATTTCTTCTCTCAGAGAGTAATGAATCTGTGAAATTCTTTACTGCAGAGTGCTGGAGAGGCTGGGTCATTAAGTATGTTCAAGGCTGAGATGAACAAATTTTTGGTCAGTAAGGAATAGCAGAAAATTAGACTTGAGGGTTATCAGATTACCCAAGATCTTATTGAATGGCAGAACAGAATTAATGGGCTATATCTGCTCCTATACGTAACAGTAATAGGCCCAAGATTAGGCTATATGCCTTCCTTTTCTTCTAAGCAGCATTGCGTGGTAATATCTGAAACAAATGTGAGAAGCAGAAAAAACACAAGAAAATATATGGTAGCTCAGAAAGAGAATGCTTTTGCATGATATTTTCATAATATTCATACTTAGAAAAGTATTACTGCTACAAATAGCACATAGAGCTAAGTGAGCACATCAAAACCTGCTGTAGACTGTCAGTAGTTCAAGGATGAAAATTAACCTGCATCAATACAACAGTGTGATGTAGCCATAGATATTGCCTGAAGAATTTTGTTGATAGATTATAGTCAAATATATTTCCGTAATAACACATTTAAAACTAAGGGAACAAAGTTCTGACAGTTTATTTTTCTCAGCTGTGCAGTTCCAGTTTCCGACTTCTAGAATACAAGTTTCTAGGCAACTACCATTCATACAATTACAATTTGGCCTCCAGTTTACAAATTTAGATAGAGAGTTTCTTTCTGTCCTTCTGCCTGTTGCTAACATACATTCACCTTGTATATTATTCAGTATACACTGAAAATTGTGATAATGAGGGGATTTTGCTGAGTGGCCAGTATTGCAGACAGCCCAAGGGAACAGTAATGATGTTGATGTGAAATGTTATAGTCACGAGCCATGCCAGAGACGAATGAGTATTGATTATGCTATCAGAACGTTGAGATTACAGCTTTTGGATAGGATAGTATGCACAGTGGGTGCTATTTGAAAAATACTTTGCTTTCAACTAGGTGTTATAACTTGGCTCAAAATTGGCATAAATCACTCATGATTCAAACACAGGAAACAAAATGGTAGATTAGCTGCAAAATAGCATGAACAAACTTTGACCAATTAATGTCAAGATCTGGCAGATTTTTGAGGCCAGTTGATGTGCTGAAGAAATGAACAATGAGCAGCTCTTTCAGCAATTTTAAACAAATTCTTGACAGGACATGAAACCTTCCAGACGTTTACTGATTTCACAAGAAGACATGCTACGCAACAGATCCCTTGAAACCCCTGAGGATGCTAATTTCCTGCGACTAAGCTTACATTACCTACACGTGGTAGAAGTAGATCCAGAGCCTATAACTTAGGATGTGTAACTCTATATTGAGAAATGGATCTCTAAATTTAGTGAAGGATAGTGCAAGCTGGTGAAAAGTCAGCATTATAACACATGCACGAATGACTGCAGGACAAACATGTATAGATGAGAAACAGATACAAATGCAATAAAATACACCCCTTTTATATAATTATTAGCCACTATTCTGTCTCTTTGTTCCTCTCAGGTTGAATTTTCTTCTTATTTTGTACCTTCAACTTCCGACAATAAGGCATCTTAGGTTAAATATGAAATGTTGTACTACTCCAACGGATTTGGATGACAAGAGGCCTATATCAATTTGTTTGACATGCATGAGCCACCCCTCTGGTTAATGGAACGAAGAGATGTAGCTGAGCATGTTGAGGCACATGGCACAATGATGTTTGCTAAAATCTCCATGAACAAATACAAAGTTCTTTTACATCAAACAAAAAACTAGTTGGGACCCTAAATCCATTTTCTATAAAAATCAAAAATGCGTTAATTGCTAAAATGAATCGTTTTTAAGAATGATAGCTTTTTGAATCTCTACTGAAACAATTTGAATTAAAGATGTAAAACAGCTAAAGCTCACAAATTGCACAAAAGAGATGTTTGTTGATTTTGTAGAATAAAAATGGCACAAGAGTTGAATGATTTTCAAATGAAAACTGCGAGGTGCACCAATTGAATTCCCATGCAGCAGTTTGAGATGAGCAGATGTAAGTTACATGTGCATCAGTCATAGGCTTAAAATTATTACAAAGAAGATTCAGAGCTGAATTTCACCAAAAATCAAGAGTTACTTTTCGAGAAGGGTTTTTCTCCATTGTCCCTCTGCAGGTTACCTCACAGGATTCTCCATGCTCACCTTCTTATGCATCCATTATTGCCCTATAGCTGTGTGCTCACTAGCACTGAATGAGTTCAATGCTGCCAGGACATTCTGGCATTTCCAGCATGGGCACTATATTTAAATACCAGTTCAAACACCACAAGCCAGGAAAGCCCTTCACAACTGCAATGTTAGAAGAGCCACCCTGGGATGCCTCACCACCTTTCCTGCATCTGCACCAACACTAACAGCTACTGGAACTATTTCACTACTCATTTCCCTGTCTTGAATTCCAGGAGCACCAACAGAATTTCACCAGCTCCTTCTGGTGAACACATCTCTGCACTGGTGAGGAAGAAACACAACTAGTCCCTGGCAGACAGACAATCCCCAAAGACCAGACACCTGCTCAGCCCAGACATTAAAGTAGCCCGGGTGTCTGTTATTATTAACTATGTGAAAATGCAGGCAGATTTGTCAAAGGCATTTGGGAAACTGACTTGATGGCTGGAGGAATCCATCAATGCTAAACATCACATGCTAGTTCCAGGATGCATTTGTCCGGCTGTGACCATGGACAAGTTGGCGGCTACCTGGAAAACCAGGTCAAGCACTACTCAATGTCTTCCAAATATATGGCAGACCTACACTCCTTTCGACATTGAGAACTTCATTTTTACAATTTCACTGCACCTAATCGACTTGCTTGCCATTGCCCACGTCAATCAGGATCTGGAAAGATTTCATGCTTAACCTCAGCAGTGGGAAAGTACACTCAATATACTCAACAAACAAAAAAAAAGTGTCGCCCGTTTGAAAATATTTTCAATAGGTTATCGATGAGTATATAAACTAACTCGAAAGACTATACAGGTTAAAATGCCCAAGTTGCATATTGTACAACTCGTGCGATTTAGTGCAGCAGTCAAATAGTTCACTTTCATTTTTTCCTAGGTCCTGAAATAAGGTGGCAGTAATATTCCTCTGCCTACTGAACATCAATTTCTCTAGCATTTTCTGTTTTTATTAGAGATTGAGAGAGTCAGTCAGGCAATTATTATATAGCATTCATAAAACGAAGAAACCTGACAAAAAAATTCAATAACATCAAATGTGATAATGTCACAGTGCCTCTACTTAGGTCAAATGTGGAATTACTAAACTGCTCAGATTGTAAAATATGACAACTTTGCAGCATAAAGAATGTGAAATAGAGGGAAACTACTTCCTTGAGATATATAATAATTATTGGCAAAGTTGTAATTTGTGATATATGATTGGATAAAAACAGTTTATAGAAAGCAAGAGGGTTTCCTTGGATGAAATGCTCAAGCTGATGATTAGTGTCTTATATTTCTGCCATTGTTATTGTTATTTTTTTGAGTATCTTTAACAATTTTGCATATTAACAGCCAACAAGATTAAATTGAATACTGTTACACGAACGTCCATTGAAAAAGTAAACAAATGCAAAATATATGTAACGATGTCCTATTTTTCTGCTTTTACATACTTCGCTGTATTTCTTAGCAATGCAAAGCTACTGCATGGTATTACTGTATATTCAACTGGATATATTACTTTATCAGAGAGTCCGAACATAACCTCATGATAAACAAATGTCCATCTTGTTGCAAAATCTACAGATAAATTTCTCAAGGGCAAGTAGCTGGTTGCATTCTGTTCCCCATCTTCAATGATCTACTGATCTCTTTAACAAGCTATGTTTTTCAAGTGTCATGTTGACAAAAGGAGTGAGGGGATCAGTGCATTCTGCCAGCTAGATACAATACCTTCACAACTGCAATTCTCCGTGTGCTGAGATGTCATTCTTAGAAAGTGCTGCCATAGAGTGTTACTGAGCACAATCAGACATTTCTCAGGGGGGCTATTTTGTGGCAATTTGCGCCAGAATTTATTTTCGTTTAGAAGTTACATTGTGAATTTCACTTCCTGTCTATGATCTTTGCCAGATGTTAGAGATGTATCCACATACATATTTGTATTGCAAGAGTCCCAGCCCCCCAAGCAACGGTAAAGTGGGAGTTAGTGTCTATCTGCTCACACTTGCAGTAGCAGAACAGCTAGCTCTGAAGACGTTTGACAAACAACAGTCTGTGTCATTCTTCCTCACCCTAGCAGAATTATCACCGTTTAATTATGTTACAGCACTGTCATCAAAGTTGAAGAAGCCACTAGGAATCACACTAATGCCAGAATGCTTCTATAGATGTCAGCTCTCCTGAATGTACATCATAATTTTAAAAATTTCATTAAATTAAAATGCTACATGAAATATCTGATAAAAGATTATTTAATTAGATTAAGAAGGAAACATTTGCCTCTTTTTAGTATCTTTCACATCCACAGGATTATCTAAAACACATAATTAATTACATCTTAAACTCTAACTGCTGTTACTGTATACAGCAAGGTGTCAGCTAACTTGTACACAATAAGCCCAACCAGCAGCAATACAAATAACCAGATAATCTGTATTATTGCTGCAGTTGAGGTGTAGATATGGACGAGAATACTTGAAAACTCCTTTGATCTTCTTAAAATAGTGCTAAGAGATTTCTTATATCCTTCCATGGATGTGCACAGTGATGGTAAGGCCAGTATTTATAGCCCATCCGTAAATGCCCCCAAAAACTACAGTCCATCTGGTACAGGTATGCCCACAGTGTTACTGGGAAGGAACCTCCAAGAGTTTGGCCCAATAACTGTGAAGGAACAATGACATACTTCCAGGATTGAATGTTACTTCGAGGGTAGCTGTAGAGGTGTCCAATGTATTTGCTGTTCTCACCCTTCTAAATGGTGGTAGGGGCCACAGATTTGGAAGGTGTTGTCAAGGGAGCCTGGGCTACTACTACAGCACTTCCTGTAAGTGGTACTCACTACTGCCACTGTGCATTGGTAGTTAAAGTAGGTCAATTTCTAAGATGATGGATATGGTGCCGATCAAGCAGGCTGCTTTCTCCTGGATGATCTCCAGTTTCTTGAGTGCTGTTTTAAAATGGGAAGCTGACAGTGAAACGGATGTTTTCTACAAACATAAAGTTAATTTTTCAAAGAGAGATTATTCAGCTATAATTATTAACATAATACAACCTTAAAAACCCATTTTTACCTCATTCAAAAAAGGTGTAACTTTTTCAAGGGTTTTCACAGCCAAACTAATAGCATAAAAGGAAAAATTCTCATAAATTCTGTGTATCTAGTTGACTGCATCAGTGGGACGTGGCTGGGCTGGAGGGAAGGAGAACGTCAAATGTGTGCCCCTTCAGGAATTTAGAGTAGCTGTCAACGACTTCTGGATTATGGTATTTAACTGTACAGATGAAAATTTGGGAAATTGCTGTCAGTTTTGAAGGAGTAATGACTGAACTCCCATCATTGCATCATCTTCCCAACATTAATACTGTTAAAGAAAAGGGTCATCTTAACTTCAAATGCTACACACTGGCTTGACAATAGGAGACGAAAGGTCGTGGTGGAGGATTATTTTTCGGACTGGAGGCCTGTGGCCAGTGGTGTTCTCGGTCTATTTTTGTGTGTCATTTATATGAAGTTCATGGATGACCCTAAATCGGTGGTATCATCGACAGTGAAGAAGGCTATCTAAGATTACAAAGGGATCTTGATCAACTAGGCCAATGGCTCAGGAGTGGTTGAAGGTGTTGCATTTTGGTAAAACAAACAAGGGCAGGAGTTATACAGTTAATGGCAGGCCCTGGGTAGTGTTGTTGCATAGACAGACCGAGGGGTTCAGGTACATAGCTCTTTCAAAGTTGCACCACAGGTTGATAGGATGTTAAAGAAGGCACTTCACACACTTGCCTTCATTGCTCAAACCATTGAGGACCGGAGTTGGAACATCGTGTTGAGGTTGTACTGGTGAAGATATTTTTGGAGTACTTTCTACAGTTCTGGTCGCCCCGTTATCAGAAGGATATTATTAACATAAAAACAGACATAGAAAATAAGTGCATGAGTAGGCCATTTGGCCTTTCGAGCCCGCACCACCACTCAATACGAACACGGCTGATCCTGCAATCTCAGCACCCCATTCCCACTTTCTCTCCGTACCCCTTGATCCCTTTAGCTGCAAGGGCCACATCCAGCTCTGTCTTGAATATATCTAATGCACTGGCCACAACAGCTTTCCGTGCATGAGAAGTCCATAAGTTCACAACTCTCTGAGTGAAGAAATTCTTCCTCATCTCAGTCCTGAATGTCTTACCCCTTACTTTTAGACTGTGACTTCCCCCATCTTGAACATACTTCCCGTATCTAGCTTGTCCAGTCCTATCAGGATTTTATATGTTTCTATGAGATCCCCCCCCTTCTAAATTCCAGCAAATACGAGCCCTTTCCTTACATGTCAGTCTTGCATTCCAGGAATCAGTCTGCTGAACCTTCACTGGACTCCGTCATCAGCAAGAATGTCCTTCCTCAGACGAGGAGGCTAAAACCACACACAATACTCAAGCTTTGGCCTCACCAAGGCCCTGTACAACTGCAGCAAGACATCATTCCTCCGATACCTAAACCCTCTCACTATGAAGGCCAGCATGCCATTAGCTTTCCTCACTGCCTGCTGCACCTGTATGTCAACCTTCAGTGGCTGTTCCAATATGATACCCAGGTCCCACTGCATCACACCTTCTCCTAAACTGCCACCATTTAGATAATAATCTGCATTCCTGTTTTTCAAAACAAGTGGATAATCTCACATCTATCCACATTGTACTGCATTTGCCAAGTAAATGCCCACTCAGCCAGTCCGTCTAAGTCACCCTGCAGCCTCTTAGCATCCTCCTCACAGCGCACACTGCCACCCAACTTAGTGTCATTTGCAAGAGGAGATATTGTATTCAAGTCCTTCATCTAAATTGTTAACTGGATGTTAAACTGGGCATTAACATGTTAAATTGGTGAGGGTTCAGAAAATGTTTACCAGGATATTGCTGGGAATGGAGGGTTTGAGTTATCAAGAGAGGCTGGATAGGCTGGGACTCTTTTCTCTGAAGAACAGGAGGTTGACCTTACAGAGGTTGATGTTATAGAGAGTAAAGATCTTTTCCCTACAGTGGGGGGTTCAACATCAGGGGATATATTTTTAAGGTGAAAGGAATTAGATTTAAAAAGGACCCAAGGGACAACATTTTCACATAGAGGGTGGATCATATGAGGAATGAACTGCCCTAGTGAGTGGTAGATGCAGGCACAATTCTAACATTTAAAAGATATTTGGATAGGTAAATGAATAGGAAAGGTTTAGAGGTATGTGGGCCAATTGTAGGCAAATGGGGCTAGGTTCAGTTTGGAAATTTGGTTGGCATGGACAAGTTAGACTGAAGAGTCTGTTTCTGTGCTGTATGACTCTATGACATTGAGACCAATTGCAGTTCATCATGTAATTCCAAATTCCCTGTATCAAGACAACTTTCATTATATACTATAACAACCTATACATATTGACATCAATTCCCACATATACTGCAACTACTCCCTCTTCCAAAAAAGTCAACAGATGCCATTTCTAGAACATTGAAAGTCATCCATTACTTGGCACTTGCAACACTCTGCTCACCCCTATTTCTTCACACGAAGAGGCTACGCTCACACCAATGCTGTTACACCCACATTCTCAATTCACCTCTTCTTACCCAAAATCTCTTCCCTACCTGTCTATCTGCCCCCACCAATCTTTACCAAATAAACAACAAAAAATGCACATTTTGCGTCATGTAACACTAGTTGATTTCCTCATGACTCTATGTCAGATCTCAGCCTCATACCATCATATCATCCTTGCCACCTGGCATCAGCTTCAAAGATCACTTTCAATCTGCCCCTATCTTTATTGATTGTTGCTGTGAAACATGCTCTTCTTAGATAGGGAACACTATGAGCATTAGCTTATTTTAGAATATGGATGACCAGAAAGGGATGATGGCATTCACTGCTCTGAGAATTCTGTAAAGTGTCACTACTTGCAGGAAGGATACCAGGGCAATTCCACAGTCATAATGTCCCCTGTATGGTTGTGAGCAAAAAGGTGAAGAGGACATTGTACAGGTAGGTATGACTACCTGTTTGGTTTATCAGGCAGTAGTAACAGAGGCTGCCTTGCCGTTAATGTTATGCAGGGTTGTCATACTTTAACTGGTAGTGTGCTGGAAATTAGGCCCTGTTATTTCTGAAGCTGTCACAAAAAGATCAAATCATACAAGATTCCCCAATTTGCCTGACTGTTTAGACTCAGGCGAAAAGAAAACATGAACTAGGTTTCTGCACTCAATAAGCAGTTCCATTTATTATAAGGAAATAAATGCTAGCTACAAAGTAAGCAACTGTGAACTGCGACTTATGACTCTACTAGATAAAACTCTAACCCCTTCATAAAACTCCCCCTTGAAATCAAACAGTCACAGACAGATAAAATAATGTTGGTGTTACAGGTGGAAGGAAAAACTGGGAAGATATTTTGATGCCCTGACCCTCCAGGGTCACTGAGATAATGTTTGTTTAGGCACAATATTCTTCAAAATTCTTCTCCAGGTACTTTTCAGTTCCTCGCAGAAGGCATACAGCGACTCTTTCACTGACTTATTGGTTAAAAGTAATAGTTTACAGCAGCTGGTGGGTGAGAATATGAGCTTCCTGCAGGCACTTTGTTTTTAAAATGTATGGAGAGACACAACACCTCTCCTTCCAGAGACCTGCAGGCTTCTGGTAATATCATTCACACCCATAAGCTGTTCAACTACACAGAAGCCAATCACATGATTGTTAGTAGGCAGCCAGCCTTTGTCATCTGTAGCTGATCACTACTCCCCAAACCAGTTACTTGCTGCAAGCCAAATTACACTGTGCGTACACCCCCTGGTTCCAGACCATTTGCAACCGACCTCCCCACCAGGTGAACACAGCAGCTGGGTAAACATTACTTATAATGAGTTTTGATAACTTACTTTTAGGAAGCGCAACAAACCTTCCACAATACTTGATAATAAAATGTGAGGCTGCATGAACACAGCAGGCCCAGCAGCATCTCAGGAGCACAAAAGCTGACGTTTCGGGCCTAGACCCTTCATCACCTTCCACAATCCTTGTCGTTTTGAAAAAAATCAAGCCTTTTCCCAGAGATAGAAGGACGTGCAGAAGCTAGAGAATCTGAGATAACAAGGTGTAGAGCTGGATGAGCACAGCAGGCCGATGAGCATCAGAGGAGCAGGAAAACTGACGTTACGGGCATAGAGCCTTCTTCAGAAATGGGGAGGGAAGGGATTCTGAAATAGAAAGGGAGAGGGGGGAGGCAGATTGAAGATGGAAAGAGGAGAAAATAGGGGGAGAGAAGACAGACAGGGGATGGAACCAGTAAAGGTGAGGTAGGGAGGGGATAGGTCAGTCCAGGGAGGACGGACAGGTCAAGGGGGGGCATAATGAAGCCAGTAGGTAGGAGATGGGGGTGGGGCTTGAGGCAGGAGGAAGGGATAGATGGGAGGAAGGACAGGTTAGAGAGGTGGTGACAAACTGGGCTGGTTTTGGGATGCCGTAGCGGGAGGGGAGATTTTGAAGCTTGTCAAATCCACATTGATACCATGGACTGCAGGGTTCCCAAGTGGAATACGAGGTGCTGTTCCTGCAATCTTTAGGTGGCATTGTTGTGGCACTGCAGGAGGCCCAGGATGGACATGTCATCTGAGGAATGGAAGGGGGAGCTGAAATGGTTTGTGACTGGGAGGTGCAGATGTTTAGTGCGAACCGAGCGGAGGTGTTCTGCAAAGCCTCCGCTTGGTTTCCCCGACGTAGAGGAGGCCACAACGGGAACAGCAGATGCAGTATACCACATTAGCAGATGTGCAGGTGAGCATCTGCTTGATATGGAAAGTCTTCTTGCTGCCTGGGATGGGGGTGGGGGGGGGAGGTGTGGGGGCAAGTGTAGCACTTCCTGCGGTTGCAGGGGAAGGTGCCGGGTGTGGCGGGGTTGGAGGGCAGCGTGGAGTGAACAAGGGAGTCACGGAGAGAGTGGTCTCTCCGGAAAGCAGACAAGGGTGGGGATGGGAAAATGTCTTGGGTGGTGGGGTCGGATTGTAGATGGCGGAAGTGTTGGAGGATGATGCGTTGTATCCGGAGGTTGGTGGGGTGGTGTGTGAGAACGAGGGGGATCCTCTTTGGGCGGTTGTGGCAGGGGCGGGGTGTGAGGGATGAGTTGTGGGAAACACGGGAGACACGGTTGAGGGCGTTCTCAACCACTGAGGGGGGAAGCTGCGGTCCTTGAAAAACAAGGACATCTGAGATGCTTGGAAGTGGAATGCCTCATCCTGGGAGCAGGTGTGGCAGAGGCGAAGGAATTAGGAATAGGGGATGGCATTTTTGCAGGAAGGTGGGTGGGAGGAGGTGTATTCTAAGTAGCTGTGGAAGTTGGTCGGCTTGGAATGGATATCGGTTTTCAGGTGGTTACCAGAGATGGAAACAGAGAGGTCTGGGAAGGAGAGAAAGGTATCAGAGATGGTCCTGGTGAACCTATGGTTGGGGTGAAAGGTGTTGGTGAAGTAGATGAACTGTTCGAGCTCCTTGTGGGAGCACAAAACGGCGCGAATACAGTCATCAGTGTAATGGAGGAAGAGCCTTTTCCCATTTCAGTCCATAAGAAACCTACTACAAAACAAAAATATATAGTCTTTACAAGGCAGAAATAGAGAGCAGGCATTAATGAGGGCATATTAGGGTTCACAATCTGAAAAGGATACAGGTGAGATGGGGACTAATTTCAGAAGTATAGAAATAAAATCAAATATCTATTCAGAGAAACTAGGAGAATTTTGGAAATACAGAACACACTTTAGTTTCTTTGAGCAAAATAAATTTTCAACAGGTAAGCTATTCACATACTGCATTTTTCTTTGTTATCCAGTTCTACGAGTTGAAGATAATCTCTTTAAAAGCTAATATTCCCATTTCAGCAAGAAAAATGATTAACAAAACCGATTTCTGACAGAGTTCTGAGGCTGATTCACTTGATGGCAATCTGTACATATTGTACAAGATAGTTTTGCGTATGTTCCAGCTGGAAAGATTACCCTCTTGAGATGTGAAAGCTGCTTTACAGCTGTCTTGGATCCTGTGTTTAATTTCGTTTAATACAAAATGGCCCCAACCTATCATACTAATTGCAAGACTCAGGCCACTATAATTGAAGAGTTCAAGTCAACATTACAAATAAAAACTTGGCTCTGTGCCTCATTTTCCATGTATTACATCTATATTTCTTATAATATAGACAATTCAATTGTTGTGTTTTATAGCACTCCCGACTCCAAGCAGACAAAACTGGCAAAGATTGATTTTACTTTCTGCAGATCCCTTGTAACTCGGCAGAAATCTGCAAAAATACAAGCTGCCAGAATGTTCGACTGCCAGGTACGCATCATCTTTGACTTAAAGAAATATTGTAAAGGGGACATGCTGACATGCTGATAGCTATAAAACAGTGTCAACCAATAGTACAATGCACTTTAGTGGTTGCACACTACATAACCTCCTGATTTCAGCCATGCCAGTGTGGGAAGAGCCATTTCCACAAATTTCTTTACACCTAAGCAAGTTACAATGCAGTATTCGCTGCTATTCTCTGTTAAGGCTGAACAGATAAATTATTTTAGACATAAATTAGATAGTCTTCTATAAAAGAGAAACTCTGCAAGGGTGTTGGGAGCAAGCAGGAGAGTAAGATTGGACAAGACGGTTAATGAAGGGAAAAAGCACTGGCACAGATATTATAGGTCAAAGTCCCTGTTTCAGAGTTGTCAATTTCTGGATGGAAATAAGAAATACTTCCTGGCTGCTATCACATGGCTTCATCAGAAAGGTGTGTTGCAGAGTATCTGCAGTAAATTATTTACTTATGACCAATCGCAACTATGTGAATATAGATACAAATAGATAAAACTTTGGACACTAACAACAACAGTATGCTATTCAAACTACCATATCTTCCAACAATACTTCCACTGAAAGCATGGTTCGGGAAGTCACCAGAAATATTGCAAGTCTTGAATGAGTGGAATATGTTGCGATGCCTTCAGGTTAAAGCTCCACCCCTACTGTTTTTTACATAACCACGAACTGAAGGGCAGTTCCTCAACTGTTCTGTTAGCAAAGTTCTGCAGGTCCTAAACATCTAAAACAAAAAAACTGAACATGCTGGAAGCACTCAGCATGTGAGAGAGCTTGTGTACAGGTTCTGTAGTTTGCCCACTAATTTAAATGCAGCTGAAACTGGGGATCTGATGAAATTGGTGTCATGCAGCGGGAGCATAAGGGTCTGGATTTCTGATGCAAATATGGTACGGTTCCTTAAAACGGCACTTGCAATCCCTGCTAGCATCAAAGGTTGAAATTGGTCACAATTGTTATGTGCTCAGATGTTTACAGGGAAAATAAAACTAAGAGTTGTCAAACAAGGTGTTTTAAATGGTGAGCTGCAGAAGCCAGGATGATATCGAACGATAAAGAACCAATGAACACCCTTGCGAAAGCAGTAAAAAATGCCAATAAACCAATATCAGAAAAAAATGTGTATACTGGTCCCATGAAAACATCAGTCAGAAAATATATCTCAGGTTGTTGTTTGCCTTTACTAATTACTAATCCAGCAAAGAAGCAATTAGCTAAATCAAGTAAATAAGGTTAGAAAGAAATGGTTAGGCAGATGGCGTGTTGAAACAGCAACCTGTGGGAGTTGTGGAGAGCACTGCAATTCCAAAGAGACATATCTGCTATACGTCTTTGAAGCATGAGCAATTTCAACTTAGAGTTGTTGAGCTAGGGGCCAAGTTGCAGACATTTTGGGGCATCAAACCCCCTTCAAACAAAGTAAGTCACACCCTTTAATTTAAGCAGAAGTTTGGAGTAGATCAATGGTGAGGGACAAGCAGGTGTGTGACTATGAATCTACACATTAGAGATTCACAATGTAATAATGAGCAGTCTGAGTCCTTGACTTTGACCAACAAGTGCAAGGTACATGCTACCTGCATGGATCAAAATAAGTGCTGCAGGGTGGATGGGTAAGTTGATCACCCTAATGTTATCATCGAATTGCGTATCAACTAGGGAGAGTGAAAGGAAAATGATAGGATTGGAGGATTGTATCCTTAGTGGTTTGTACAACGATCACTACAGCAAAAATTGGGAATTCCAAAGGTTGTGTTGCCTGCCCAGCTGTCTCTCTACTTGGTGTAAGGCTCAAGGGTTACCTCCTGGCAGCTGGAGTTAACTTGAGAGTGATAGGAGGTGAATCCTGTTCCTGTCCCACATAAGAACAAATAGGCAGGAGTAGGAATGATGTTTTGCTGAGAAAGTTTGGACAGCTAGAATAAAATTGAGATGAAGGAATTCACAGAGAATAATCTCTAGAATGTGCCAATTGCCAAAGAGTAAAACAGATTTAGAGCGTTAACTACCGGGCTCAAAGAGAGGCGCAGGGAGAAGTTGTTTTGTTTCATGGGGCAGTGACACCAGCATTAGGACAACAGTCTCGCTGGGATGGGCTTGACTTAAACCAGACATGAACTAATATTCTACAAATCATGCAACTAAGACCAAAGATAGGGCTTAAAAACTTAAAATGCAGGTCTGTAGTTTGAGCTGGAGAGGGGGCTGTTGGTCATTGAGGGAGGGGCAAAGATTTAGAAAAACTGAAGAAAAAATTGAAGTAATGGAGCAGTGTAATAATTTGGGTAAAACCATCAAAACAGGGCAGCAAAGGATAGAGAATTTAACATTAATTGTGTATCAGCATATAAGGTCCATATAATGAATAGTAGTTAAAAAAAATAAGATAAACAATCTAGCAGCAAAAAAACGAGTTAAATGGATTTGATATAATCATCACAATAGAGACAACGGACAGACTTTCCCTGACTCTGAGGGAATTGGTGAGAAATTACGAGAACTGCACGAGATAGCCAGAGAGAAACTTACCACCATCAAGAGGAAAGGTCCCATTTTCCAACAGTGTGGAATGACAAAATGAAGTTCTTGCTAGCAAACAGTGAGAGGCCTATTTGTATGCATTAACATCCTCATTATTACTTAAACTTATGTGCTTGATATGCAGTTTCCCCACTTTCACATCTGCCAGACAGAAACTAGATGGCGTCAATTCTCAACATGAAAGTCAGAGCAAATACCAGTCTGATGCTTGCTCCTCCAGACCTCCAACAGTCATGGGCAACTCAGTGCATTTCCTTGGGCAGCGACTGGGCATTCCCCACCTTCCAGCAGGATCACCTAGGTCCTGTTGGCAAATTTGAGTGACAATTGCCGTCTGTCCAACAAGTCCAGTGCAACAGTAGACTGCCAATTCTTGACTGGGTGCGCAGCTGTATTTCAAAGATGACACCAGGAATCCCAGGGAGGGATAATAATGATATAATAATATTGAGGGATAAATAGCTGATAGGACCTGTAACATTACTAAACACTGCAGTAATCATCAAACAAGAAATAATTGGAAAGATAAGGTACTTCAAGCTTCAAAAAGACAAGACAAATCAAATTATCAAAGGTAGCCTGGAAGATGCATTTGCAGAATGTTTTCGTAATAGCTCCTAGAAGAATATGTTGTGGAATCACCTGGGGCTGAAACTACTTTACATCTTGTATGAATGAGATAGATCCATATATGGGTCACAAGAACAGTTGAAGGCTGTGTTAGAGTGAAAGAATAGGCTTGTAAGGTTTAAAGAATAAGAGTAAGCCTGAATATTGCAAATGTTCTATAAATTAGCAAAGGGTGTGCAAAACATTAACAAAGAGATGAAATTGAACTAGTCAGGCATATAAAAAATGGATTGTACAAGCTTTTAAGCACATAATCAGGAGAGGCAGACACAAAGGAAGTTACATGGGGAATGTGAAATGGCAGAGTTGTTGAACGCTTATGTCTGTCTTCAGTAGAAGATTCAAATTAAATACCAGAAACAAAGAGTAATTAGTATCAGCAGAAAAATGTATTGCCAAAACATGTGGGATGAAGAGCTGTCAAATCCCCATGACATGACTGACTACTTCCTAGGGTTCTAAAACAAATAGCTGTTGAGCTAGTGCATGCATTGGTAATGATTTTCCAAAATCCTACAGACTCCAGAATGTTCCCAGCACTTTATGAGGGTTAGCAAGTGTAACACCACTATTCAAGAATGGAGGGAGAGTGGAAAGCAGAAAAGGAGGTATAGGTCAATAGCCTAACACCACACATCAGGAAAATGCAGGAATACATTCTTCAACATGTCTTAATAATGCACTTTAGCAATCATTGTATAATCAGATGGTCAACATGGTTTTACAAAAGATAAACTGTATTTGACAAGCAAGTTTTGAGAAGATTTGTAGCTCAGGTTGAGGTTCTGGATGTGAGTTTGCTCGCTGAGCTGGAAGGTTAGTTTTCAGACGTTTTGTCACCATTCTAGGTAACATCATCAGTGAGACTCCGACGAAGCGCTGGTGTTATGTCCCGCTTTCTATTTATCTGGTTAAGTTTTCTTGGGTTGGTGATGTCATTTCCTGTTCTTTTTCTCAGGGGATGGTAGATTGGCTCCAAATCAATGTGTTTGTTGATGGAATTCCGGTTGGAATGACATGCTTCTAGGAATTCTCGTGCGTGTCTCTGTTTGGCTTGTCCTAGGATGGATGTGTTGTCCCAATCAAAGTGGTATCCTTCCTCATCTGTATGTAAGGATACGAGTGATAGTGGGTCATGTTGTTTTGTGGCTAGTTGATGTTCATGTATTCTGGTGGCTAGCTTTCTGCCAGTTTGTCCAATGTAGTGTTTGTCACAGTTCTTGCAAGGTATTTTGTACATGACGTTTGTTTTGTTTGTTGGCTGTATAGGGTCTTTTTTATAGTGTATTTGACAACTTATTAGAATTTTGTGAGGACATAACTCATAAGATGGAGAATAAGGGTGCAATCAGATGTAGTACACTTGCATCTCCAAAAGGCATGAGGTGCCTTACAGAAAATTACTGTGCAAGTTCAGACCTGATGGACTGTGGGATCGTACCTTGATGTGTATGGAACATTGGATAATGGACTGGAACCAGACAGGAGAGATAAAGAGGGCATTTGCAAACTGGAGAGCTGTAACTGGTAAAAAGCCGTAAGGATCAGTGCCAGGGTCTCACCAATTCGCAATCCACATGAATGACTTTGAAGGTGAGAAGGTGAGACTTGAGAGTAGTGCATCCAGGTTTGCTGACAAGGCAAAGCTAGTCAGGAGTGCAAACTACGAGGAGTACTCAAAGGGTTTGTAAAGAGATATTGATAGTTTAAGAGAGTGGACAACAAGGTGAGAGATGGAACAGAATGTGTTGAAATGTGAGGTTAGTTGCTTTAATAATAATAGAAAGGCATAATACATTTTATAATGGGAACAATGTTTAATTGTTGAGAGACTCTGTGTACTCTTGTAAGGAAGCAGAAGGTTAACGTGTAGGTCCAACAAACTAGGAAGGCAAATGGCATGTTGACTCATTGCAAGGTGTGATGTACAAGAACAAGAACAATAAAGTCTTGCTACAATTGTGTACAGCTTTTGTGAGGCAATGTTGGTGACAGTAATTTGTGTAATATTTGTCCCTCCGCATGTGAAACAAAACTTACTTCCCTTAGAAGTCCGGTAGATTGACTCCTGGGAATGAGAAGGCAGTCCTATGATGAGAGACTGAGTAAATTTGTCCTTGAGAAGAATAGAGGTGGTCATATTGATAAATTCAGAAGGGACTTGACAGGACAGGCACTTAGAAATTGTTCTGTCTGCCTGGAGAATCTAAAACACATAAGCACTATCTCAAGGCAGGTAACAATTTTTTTAGGAGTAAGATAAGGAGGAAAACCAAAGGCCATGGCAAATAAGGCTCATTGGTTCTCATCGTGAGTGTTCGGCTCCCATTGTGTCATCAGTATAAAGGACAATTTTTTTTTAAAGAGCTGTCTTATTTCTGGTTTGTGGCAAGAAGAAATGCATGCAACCATGAGATGGGGTCTCAGTTTTGCATATAATTTCCTTCATACCTGCTGTACTTCTCTATCTTTGTCCATATACTCCCAGTAATCTGTGACTAAGAAGACTCCATATACATCTTTCAGTGCTTCCAACAGGCTCTTTTCATTGTCCAGGTCAGCTTTTACAATCTCAGCTCCAAGACGTTTCAATTCTTGAACTGCTTTTTTTCTTGGGTTCCTCGTAATAGCTCTCACCTTGAATGAGCCATCCTTCAATAGGGCCATCGCCACTGATCCACCTTGATTTCCTGCCCAAGATTGAAAATTTCCATTAATTCTATTCATGGGGAATGTTCGCAACTTGATAAATCTTTTGTAGTAAGTATAAAGGAATTGTTTTGGAACTCTGTTTATTTGTTCCCTTATGTTTAAGGCCACCAAACCCAATGAATAAAAATCTGCTCATCCACTTGTTTAATACTCCCTTGGAAGAAGTGCTGTATACAGGCACAGCCTGAGGTTAATTAGAGGCTGTGTCTCAGTAAAATATGCCTGTTTTTAAAAATAAAAGTGAACTTGACTTTCTTTTGAAATCAGATCTTACATGTTTATTGGTGGGTTCTCTATCTGCTCAGTTTTAATCTGTTAATCCCGTCAACACAATTTTTCAGCCTTTGGGAGAGGATGCAACTATAGTTTATACGTGTGTATGTGTGAGATGACTTTGAGGTGCCATGAACGTGGTAGACCCAATTCTTTTATTGCAGGCATAAGACTTAACTCCGATGAGAAATTTGTCTCTTGAGCTGTATGCAAAAATTATTTCCAATGATTTTGTTTTTCTCATGCCTCATTACTTACTTGGCCCTGCATTGTGTGATCAGAGGCTGTTTTGTAAAGTGAAGGTCAAGCTTCCACTGGACTATTTTAAACCTTGAGCCGATCTCTGGGAATCCCTGAGAGTTTTCCTTGTTTACAGAATCAGGAAAGTCATAGGTTTGATCCCGAGGTAGCTAGGCACTGCAATTAGCCTCAGTGCCAGGAGCTATCGCTCAGACTCCTGTGGCTGGATTTTATATGCCCTGTTGGGACAGACTCGGAATGCGTCAGGGACAATTTGGCAAGAGAAGGCCGTAAGCTGGGCAGAGTGGGTTTGGTGGTGCTGGTGATTGGGAGGGAGCTATGCCGTTGTCTTTCTGCCTCCTTGTGGGAGACGGTGGCCCTCCTCCCTTCAGCCCAACTTCAAAGTTATCAACAATAGGTGTTTGTGTGTGCGTGTGTATGTTGTTTTGTCTTCGCCAAAGACCACCAGTCAAGCCTTCATCATTGGTGATGGTTGCGAACTCTTCCTTCAAGTGCAATTCTACAGCAGCCACAAGACAGAGAGGCATTGCCGAGACTGTGGAATTGCCAGCTGTCTCTGTCCTAAAAAGGTGACTCATAATTTTAAATCAGTGCCCCTAGTTCTTTGTTCACCTGAAAGGGGAAACAGCTTTTCCACATCCACCTTGTCAAGGACATTCGGAATCGTACACCTCCCTGTTAGGAAAGGATAGCAAAGATGATACTCGATAGGAGTGAGAGAGACAGGGTAGTTGTCATGGGGGACTTCAACTTTCCAAATATTGACTGGGAACACTATAGTTCGAGTACTCTAGATGGGTCAGTTTTTGTCCAGAGTGTGCAGGAGGGCTTCCTGACACAGTATGTAGATAGGCCAACAAGGGGCGAAACCACATTAGATTTGGTACTGAGTAATGAGCCTGGCCAGGTGTTAGATTTGTAAGTAGGTGAGCACTTTGGTGATAGCGATCACAATTCTGTTATGTTTACTTTAGTGATGGAAAGGGATAGGTGTATACCACTGGGCAAGAGTTATAGCTGGGGGAAAGGCAATTACGATGAGATTAGGCAAGATTTAGGGAGCATAGGATGGGGAAGGAAACTGCAGGGGATGGGCACATTGGAAATGTGGAGCTTATTCAAGGAAAAGCTCCTGTGTGTCCTAGATAAATATGTACCTGTCAGGCAGGGAGGAAGCTGTAGAGTGCGGGAGCCGTGGTTTATGAAGGAGGTAGAATCTCTAGTCAAGAGGAAGAAGAAGGCTTATGTTAGGATGAGATGTGATGGCTCAGTTAGGGCGCTTGAGGGCTACGAGGTGGCCAGGAAAGACCTAAAGAGAGAGCTCAGAAGAGCCAGGAGGAGACATGAGAAGTTGTTGGCGGATAGGATCAGGGTAAACCCTAAGGCTTTCTACAGGTATTTAAGGAATAAATGAATGACAAAAGTAAGATTAGGCACAATCAAGGATAGTAGTGGTAAGTTGTGTGTGGAGTCAGATGTGATAGGGGAAGCGCTAAATTAATATTTTTCAAGAATATTCACTCCAGAAAACGACAATGTTGTCGAGGAGAATACTGAAATACAGGCTACTAGACTAGGTGGGATTGAGGTTCACAAGGAAGAGGTATTAGAAATCCTACAGGGGGTGAAGATAGATAAGTCCCCTGGGCCAGATGGGATTTATCCTAGGATCCTCTGGGAAGCCAGGGAGGAGATTGCCGAGCCTTTGGCATTGATCTTTAACTCGTCATTGTCTACAGGAACAGTGCCAGACAACTGGAGGATAGCAAATGTGGTTCCCCTGTTCAACAAAGGGAGTAGAGACAACCCTGGTAATTATAGACCAGTGAGCCTTACCTCAGTTGTTGGTAAACTGTTGGAAAAGGTTATAAGGGATAGGATTTATAATCATCTAGAAAAGAATTGATTAGGGATAGTCAGCATGGTTTTGTGAAGGGAAGGTCGTGCCTCACAAACCTTATTGAGTTCTATGAGAAGGTGACCAAACAGGTAGATGAGAGTAAACCGGTTGATGTGGTGTATATGGATTTCAGCAAGGCGTTCGATAAGGTTCCCCACAGTAGGCTATTGTACAAAATGCGGAGGAATGGAATTGTGGGAGATATAGCAGTTTGAATCGGAAACTGGCTTGCTGAAAGAAGACAGAGGGTGGTAGTTGATGGGAAATGTACATCCTGGAGACCAGTTACCAGTGTTGGGTCCACTGCTGTTTGTCATTTTTATAAATGACCTGGATGAGGGTGTAGAAGGATGGGTTAGTAAATTTGCAGATGACACTAAGTATGGTGGAGTTGTGGATAGTGACGAAGGACGCTGTAGGTTGCAGAGAGACATAGATAAGCTGCAGAGCTGGGCTGAGAGGTGGCAAATGGAGTTTAATGCAGACAAGTGTGAGGTGATGCACGTTGATAGGAGTAACCGGAAGGCAAAGTACTGGGCTAACGGTAAGATTCTTAGTAGTGTAGATGAGCAAAGAGATCTCAGTGTCCATGTACACAGATCCTTGAAAGTTGCCACACAGGTTGAAAGGGCTGTTAAGAAGGCATACAGTGTTTTAGCTTTTATTAATAGAGGGATTGAGTTCCGGAACCAAGAGGTTATGGTGAAGCTGTACAAAACTCTGGTGCAGCCGCACTTGGAGTATTGTGTACAATCCTGGTCACCGCATTATAAGAAGCATGTGGAAGCTTTGGAAAGGGTGCAGAGGAGATTTACTAGGATGTTGCCTGGTATGGAGGGGAGGTCTTACGAGGAAAGGCTGAGGGACTTGAGGCTGTTTTCATTAGAGAGAAGAAAGTTGAGAGGTGACTTAATTGAAACATATAAAATAACCAGAGGGTTAGATAGGGTGGATACGGAGAGCCTTTTTCCTAGGATGGTGATGGCGAGCACGAGGGGGCATAGCTTTAAATTGAGGGATGAAAGATATAGGACATATGTCAGAGGTAGTTTCGTTACTCAGAGAGTAGTAAGGGAATGGATCGCTTTGCCTCAACAGTAGTAGATTCGTCAACTTTAGGTACATTTAAGTCATCATTGGACAAGCATATGGACGTACATGGAATAGTGTAGGTTAGATGGGCTTGAGATCGGTATGACAGGTCGGCACAACAATCGAGGGCCGAACGGCCTGTACTGTGCTGTACAGTTCTATGTTCTATGTATACAATTCAATCAAGTCACCCCTCACATTCCCACCCCGACATCCGCACCCCTCTGCTCGTCAGCCCAGCGCCCCTGCCTGTCACCCAATGGATGTTGGCAACCATGAAGTTCTGCCCAACTTGAGTCTATTTTTTTCAAAACGCATGGGAGGTAAAGAGGAAAATCCGGAAAATTACTGATTGATTGAAAATGAGTGAATCAGACATCTCAGGTTTAAAGATAATGAAATGTGAGGCTGGATGAACACAACAGGCCCAGCAGCATCCCAGGAGCACAAAAGCTGACGTTTCGGGCCTAGACCCTTCATCAGAGAGGGGGATGGGGTGAGGGTTCTGGAATAAATAGGGAGAGAGGGGGAGGCGGACCGAAGATGGAGAGAAAAGAAGATAGGTGGAGAGGAGAGCATAGGTAGGGAGGTAGGGAGGGGATAGGTCAGTCCAGGGAAGACGGACAGGTCAAGGAGTTGGGATGAGGTTAGTAGGTAGGAGATGGAGATGCGGCTTGGGGTGGGAGTAAGGGATGGGTGAGAGGAAGAACAGATTAGGGAGGCAGAGACAGGCTGGATTGGTTTTGGGATGCGGGGGTGGAGGGGAAGAGCTGGGCTGGTTGTGTGGTACAGTGGGGGGAAGGGACAAACTGGGCTGGTTTTGGGATGCGGTGGGGGAAGGGGAGATTTTGAAGCTGGTGAAGTCCACATTGATACCATTGGGCTGCAGGGTTCCCAAGCGGAATATGAGTTGCTGTTCCTGCAACCTTCGGGTGGCATCATTGTGGCACTGCAGGAGGCCCATGATGGACATGTCATCTAAAGAATGGGAGGGGGAGTGGAAATGGTTTGCGACTGGGAGGTGCAGTTGTTTATTGCGAACCGAGCGGAGGTGTTCTGCAAAGGGGTCCCCGAGCCTCCGCTTGGTTTCCCCAATGTAGAGGGAGCCACACCGGGTACAGTGGATGCAGTATACCACATTGGCAGATGTGTAGGTGAACTTCTGCTTAATGTGGAAAGTCATCTTGGGGCCTGGGATAGGGGTGAGGGAGGAGGTGTGGGGGCAAGTGTAGCATTTCCTGTGGTTGCAGGGGAAGGTGCCGGGTGTGGTGGGGTTGGAGGGCAGTGTGGAGCGAACAAGGGAGTCATGGAGAGAGTGGTCTCTCCGGAAAGCAGACAGGGCTGTGGATGGAAAAATGTCTTGGGTGGTGGGGTCGGATTGTAGATGGCGGAAGTGTCGGAGGGTGATGCGTTGTATCTGGAGGTTGGTGGGGTGGTGTGTGAGAACGAGGGGGATCCTCTTTGGGCGGTTGTGGCGGGGGCGGTGTGTGAGGAATGTTTTGCGGGAAATGCGGGAGACGCGGTCAAGGGCGTTCTCGACCACTGTGGGGGGAAAGTTGCGGTCCTTGAAGAACTTGGACATCTGGGATGTGCGGGAGTGGAATGCCTCATCGAATTGGGAATCGGGGATGGAATTTTTGCAGGAGGGTGGGTGGGAGGAGGTGTATTCTAGGTAGCTGTGGGAGTCGGTGGGCTTGAAATGGACATCACTTACAAGCTGGTTGCCTGAGATGGAGACTGAGAGGTCCAGGAAGGTGAGGGATGTGTTGGAGATGGCCCAGGTGAACTGAAGGTTGGGGTGGAAGGTGTTGGTGAAGTGGATGAACTGTTCCAGCTCCTCTGGGGAGCACGAGGCGGCACCGATACAGTCATCAATGTAACAGCGGAAGAGGTGGGGTTTGGAGCCTGTGTGGCTGCGGAAGAGGGACTGTTCCACGTAACCTACAAAGAGGCAGGCATAGCTGGGGCCCATGCGGGTGCCCATGGCCACCCCCTTAGTCTGTAGGAAGTGGGAGGAATCAAAAGAGAATTTGTTGAGGGTGAGGACGAGTTCGGCTAGGCGGATGAGGGGGACTGGTCGGGCCTGCGGGACAGGAAGAAGCGGAGGGCCTTGAGGCCATCTGCATGCGGAATACAGGTGTATAGGGACTGGGCATCCATGGTGAAAATGAGGTGTTGGGGGCTAGGGAATTGGAAGTCCTGGAGGAGGTGGAGGGCGTGGGTGGTGTCACGGACGTAGGTAGGGAGTTCCTGGACCAAAGGGGAGAAAATGGAGTCCAGATAGGTGGAGATGAGTTCGGTGGGGCAGGAGCAGGCTGAGACGATGGGTCAACCAGGGCAGGCAGGTTTGTGGATTTTGGGAAGGAGATAGAAACGGGCCGTGCGGGGTTGGGGAACAATGAGGTTGGAGGCTGTGGGTGGGAGGTCCCCTGAGGTGATGAGGTCATGAATGATGTTGGAGATGATGGTTTGGTGCTTGGGTGTGGGGTCATGATTGAGGGGGCGGTAGGAGGTGGTGTCGGTTTTCACCATGGATGTCCAGTCCCTATACACCTGTATTCCGCATGCAGATGGCCTCTCGGCCCTCCGCTTCTTCCTGTCCCGCAGGCCCGACCAGTCCCCCTCCACCGACACCCTCATCCACTTAGCCAAACTCGTCCTCACCCTCAACAACTTCTCTTTCGATTCCTCCCACTTCCTACAGACTAAGGGGGTGGCCATGGGCACCCGCATGGGCCCCAGCTATGCCTGCCTCTTGGTAGGTTACGTGGAACAGTCCCTCTTCCGCAGCTACACAGGCCCCAAACCCCACCTCTTCCTCCGTTACACAGATGACTGTATCGGCGCCACCTCGTGCTCCCCAGAGGAGCTCGAACAGTTCATCCGCTTCACCAACACCTTCCACCCCAACCTTCAAGTCACCTGGGCCATCTCCAGCACATCCCTCACCTTCCTGGACCTCTCTGTCTCCATCTCAGGCAACCAGCTTGTAAGTGATGTCCATTTCAAGCCCACCGACTCCCACAGCTACCTAGAATACACCTCCTCCCACCCACCCTCCTGCAAAAATTCCATCCCCTATTCCCAATTCCTCTGCCTCTGCTCCCACGATGAGGCATTCCACTCCTGCACATCCCAGATGTCCAAGTTCTTCAAGGACCGCAACTTTCCCCCTACAGTGCTCGAGAATGCCCTTGACCGCGTCTCCCGCATTTCCCACAACACATCCCTCACACCCCGCCCCTGCCACAACCGCCCAAAGAGGATCCCCCTCGTTCTCACACTCCACCCCACCAACCTCCGGATACAACGCATCATCCTCCGACACTTCCGCCATCTACAATCCGACCCCACCGCCCAAGACATTTTTCCATCCCCAGCGCTGTCTGCTTTCCGGAGAGACCACTCTCTCCATGACTCCCTTGTTCGCTCCACACTGCCCTCCAACCCCACCACACCCGACACCTTCCCCTGCAACCGCAGGAAATGCTACACTTGTCCCCACACCTCCTCCCTCACCCCTATCCCAGGCCCCAAGATGACGTTCCATATTAAGCAGAGGTCCACCTGCACATCTGCCAATGTGGTATACTGCATCCATTGTACCCGGTGTGGCTTCCTCTACATTGGGGAAACCAAGCGGAGGCTTGGGGACGGCTTTGCAGACACCTCCGCTCGGTTCGCAATAAACAACTGCACCTCCCAGTCGCAAACCATTTCCACTCCCCTTCCCATTCTTTAGATGACACGTCCATCATGGGCCTCCTGCAGTGCCACAATGATGCCAACCGAAGTTTGCAGGAACAGCAACTCATATTCCGCTTGGGAACCCTGCAGCCCAATGGTATCAATGTGGACTTCACCAGCTTCAAAATCTCCCCTTCCCCCACCGCATCCCAAAACCAGCCCAGTTTGTCCCCTCCCCCCACTGCACCACACAACCAGCCCAGCTCTTCCCCTCCACCCAGTGCATCCCAAAACCAGTCCAACCTGTCTCTGCCTCCCTAACCTGTTCTTCCTCTCACCCATCCCTTACTCCCACGCCAAGCCGCACCTCCATCTCCTACCGACTAACCTCATCCCACCTCCTTGATCTGTCCGTCTTCCCTGGACTGACCTATCCCCTCCCTACCTCCCCACCTATACTCTCCTCTCCACCTATCTTCTTTTCTCTCCATCTTCGGTCCGCCTCCCCCTCTCTCCCTATTTATTCCAGAACCCTCATCCCGTCCCCCTCTCTGAAGAAGGGTTTAGGCCGGAAATGTCAGGTTTTGTGCTCCTGAGATGCTGCTGGGCCTGCTGTGTTCATCCAGCCTCACATTTCATTATCTTGGATTCTCCAGCATCTGCAGTTCCCATTATCACATCTAAGGTTTAAAATGTGGCAATTTCTGTTTTAAGCACGTACTTTAATCAGTGCCTTCTTTAGGACCTTCAGTCTTCCCTTCATAGTGACATTCAACAAACTGCAGCTTTGCTCATTTCAAAGCAAGAGCTCTGATTTCCAGCAAAAGTTATTTCAGATGTGATAATAGCAGTCAATAACTGCTTGTCACTTTGATTACAGAATCCCAGTCACTTGCTGTAATAATGTTTGTATCCTCAAATGCAATTACTGATACAACTTCATTGCAAGGCTATCCAAATGATACTTGATTCAAAGACTACGACTTTAACTTCTGCATTCAAATTTTCAATAAAAATTTTTAAAAATACGTATCTTGCTTATTCACTGAAAAGCTGTGAACCGATGGATGCTAGGTGAGTGTATAAATTCCACATCTTCCCCATTTTAATTTGATCAAGAGGACAATTAGGTGAGAACGTTTGTGCTGCACTTTTAAGCAATAAATTTAGTAGAACCTTTAAGAGATAATTGTCCACCATGAGGTTTCTGTCATTTATTAGAAGAAACACTTGTTTGCTGGCTTTTCCTCACTGGCAGTATGGCTGTGATTTGTGTGAAATTGCTTGCTTCAACCCACACAGTGGTTCTTGTTACAGTCATCCAATGTAGCACTGATTCATGTACTTACTAGATACCCTTGACAAATTAATTGCTCTGTAGTCATACATTTATTGATATCAAGATTATTGATTGAAAAAATGATTACATGTCATTTTATCAGTTTTCTTCTGCGTGGCAAGAATTTTCTTCCAGAGGTCTCATTTAAACTGTCATCTCAATCTCAGAAAATGATCTTACAAAATATTAAATTAAAAACTGAAAGAATTGCAGATACTAGAAAGTAACAACAAAAACAGAACTTGCTGGACAAGTTCAGCAGGTCCGGCAGCATCTGTGGGAAGAAATCAGAGTTAACAGTACAAGTCCAGTGACCCTCCCCCAGAAGGGTTATGAGTTCTGAGCAAGGGTCACTGGACCCAAAACATTACCTCTGATTTCCTTCCACAGATGCTGCCAGACCTGCTAAGCTTTTCCAGGAATTTCTGTTTTTGTGTCAAAATATTAAGGTGTTTTATGCTGATGTGCTGCAAAAGCGGAATCTTTCTGGAAGATTGTCAAAGCTAGTCTGAGGAAGCATTTCTTGGTTTTCACATTAAGAGATTATTAAGACCCATTAAGAAAATATTTATCATATTTTGGAAAGAGAAAATAAAACAATGCGCAAAGGAAGACTTGCATTTTTAAAGCACTTTTCGCGACCTTGGAACGACCCTAATATGACAAATAAATGATGCTATCTATAGTTCATCGGTTTTGAAAACCCATTACTTATGTCAATGATAATAAAATGTGAGGCTGGATGAACACAGCAGGCCCAGCAGCATCTCAGGAACACAAAAGCTGACGTTCGGGCCTAGACCATTCATCAGAAAGGGGGATGGGGTGAGGGTTCTGGAATAAATAGGGAGAGACGGGGAGGCGGACCGAAGATGGAGAGAAAAGAAGATAGGTGGAGAGGAGAGTATAGGTGGGGAGGTAGGGAGGGAATAGGTCAGTCCAGGGAAGACGGACAGGTCAAGGAGGTGGGATGAGGTTAGTCGGTAGGAGATGGAGGTGCGGCTTGGGGTGGGAGTAAGGGATGGGTGAGAGGAAGAACAGGTTAGGGAGGCAGAGACAGGTTGGACTGGTTTTGGGATGCACTGGATGGAGGGGAAGAGCTGGGCTGGTTGTGTGGTGCAGTGGGGGAGGGGGCGAACTGGGCTGGTTTTGGGATGCGGTGGGGGAAGGGGAGATTTTGAAGCTGGTGAAGTCCACATTGATACCATTGGGCTGCAGGGTTCCCAAGCAGAATATGAGTTGCTGTTCCTGCAAACTTCGGGTGGCATCATTGTGGCACTGCAGGAGGCCCATGATGGACATGTCATCTAAAGAATGGGAGCGGGAGTGGAAATGGTTTGCGACTGGGAGGTGCAGTTCTTTATTGCGAACCGAGCGGATGTGTTCTGCAAAGCGGTCCCCAAGCCTCCGCTTGGTTTCCCCAATGTAGAGGAAGCCACACCGGGTACAGTGGATGCAGTATACCACATTGACAGATGTGCATGTGAACCTCTGCTTAATATGGAACGTCATCTTGGGGCCTGGGATAGGGGTTAGGGAGGACGTGTGGGGGCAAGTGTAGCATTTCCTGCAGTTGCAGGGGAAGGTGTCGGGTGTGGTGGGGTTGGAGGGCAGTGTGGAGCGAACAAGGGAGTCACGGAGAGAGTGGTCTCTCCGGAAAGCAGACAAGGGTGGGGATGGAAAAATGTCTTGGGTGGTAGGGTCGGATTGTAGATGGTGGAAGTGTCGGAGGATGATGCATTGTATCCGGAGGTTGGTGGGCTGGTGTGTGAGAACGAGGGGGATCATCTTTGGGCGGTTGTGGCGGGGGCGGTGTGTGAGGGATGTGTTGTGGGAAATGCGGGAGATGCGGTCAAGGGCGTTCTCGAGCACTGTGGGGGGAAAGTTGCGGTCCTTGAAGAACTTGGACAACTGGGATGTGCGGGAGTGGAATGCTTCATCGTGGGACCAGATGCGGCAGAGGCGGAGGAATTGGGAATAGCGGATGGAATTTTTGCAGGAGGGTGGGTGGGAGGCGGTGTATTCTCGGTAGCTGTGGGAGTCGGTGGTGTATCCAAGGTAGCTGTGGGAGTCACAAGTCAGATTGTAACTGATGTCCATTTCAAGCAGCTTGTAACTGATGCCCATTTCAAGCCCACCAACTCCCACAGCTACCTAGAATACACCTCCTCCCACCCACCCTCCTGCAAAAATTCCATTCCCTATTCCCAATTCCTCCGCCTCCGCCCCCACGATGAGGCATTCCACTCCCACACATCCCAGATGTCCAAGTTCTTCAAGGACCGCAACTTCCCCCCACAGTGCTCGTGAACGCCCTTGACCACGTCTCCCGCATTTCCCACAAAACATCCTTCACACCCCGCCCACGCCACACCCACCCAAAGAGGATCCCCCTCGTTCTCACACTCCACCCTACCAACCTCCAGATGCAATGCATCATCCTCCGACACTTCCGCCATCTACAATCCGACTCCACCACCCAAGACATTTTTCCATCCCCACCCTTGTCTGCTTTCCGGAGAGACCACTCTCTCCATGACTCCCTTGTTCGCTCCACACTGCCCTCCAACCCCACCACACCCGGCACCTTCCCCTGCAACCACAGGAAATGCTACACTTGCCCCCACACCTCCTCCCTCACCCCTATCCCAGGCCCCAAGATGACTTTCCACATTCAGCAGAGGTTCACCTGCACATCTGCCAATGTGGTATACTGCATCCATTGTACCCGGTGTGGCTTCCTCTACATTGGGGAAACCAAGCGGAGGCTTGGGGACCGCTTTGCAGAACACCTCCGCTCGGTTCGCAATAAACAACTGCACCTCCCAGTCGCAAACCATTTCCACTCCCCCTCCCATTCTTTAGATGACATGTCCATCATGGGCCTCCTGCAGTGCCACAATGATGCCACCTAAAGGTTGCAGGAACAGCAACTCATATTCCGCTTGGGAACCCTGCAGCCCTATGGTATCAATGTGGACTTCACCAGCTTCAAAATCTCCCCTTCCCCCACCGCATCCCAAAACCAGCCCAGTTTGTCCCCTCCCCCCACTGCACCACACAACCAGCCCAGCTCTTCCCCTCCACCCAGTGCATCCCAAAACTAGTCCAACCTGTCTCTGCCTCCCTAACCTGTTCTTCCTCTCACCCATCCCTTACTCCCACGCCAAGCTGCACCTCCATCTCCTACCGGCTAACCTCATCCCACCTCCTTGACCTGTCCATCTTCCCTGGACTGACCTATCCCCTCCCTACCTCCCCACCTATGCTCTCCTCTCCACCTATCTTCTTTTCTCTCCATCTTCGGTCCGCCTCCCCCTCTCTCCCTATTTATTCCAGAACCCTCACCCCATCCCATCGCTGATGAAGGGTTTAGGCCGGAAATGTCAGGTTTTGTGCTCCTGAGATGCTGCTGGGCCTGCTGTGTTCATCCAGCCTCACATTTTATTATCTTGGATTCTCCAGCATCTGCAGTTCCCATTATCACTTATGCTGATGAGTTATGAGTAAAGATGTCATAGTTTATAACTAGATGAACAAGAGACCTGGAAGGGAGGTATCAACAGTGCTAATCTCTAAGGTCTAGCCTTTCAAGGGCCGGGTCAGCAATGCCCCTAAGTGGCAGCCTCATACCTGATTCAATGTGTTCACAAACAAGCACTCAGTGGGCACTATGCTCGAGGACACAGTTCCAGTGCTTGTGTTCCTATCTAGGAATGAGAGCCCAGATCTGTGCAGTTATTTGCTTTGACAACCAGGGTAGTTTTGGAAGAACTCGTCTGTGTCCACCCTAGGCTATGCTCCCACCATCTTACACAGACACTGGCTCACAAAAGACTCCATGTTATGTTTTCAGAGCACATTTTCCCTCCTTTGTGATTCAAATGTCTTCACATCAAGATCATGCAGTAGCAACTCTCACGAGTTCTAAGTTTCTTATTTTCCTCCTGTAATAGTTTATCATCATTCTAGTTTTATTTATTTTTATTTTTTTTATTTCTGCACAACAGACTAAACATGCATCTTCTTTTCTTTCCTGTTCTCTTTTCAGCATTGCTGTGTTGACAACTAAGATCAAATATTATTTCTTTATATGTGCGATACACACAGAGTGCTGTTACATTTCCAGTCCAATTATCTAACTTATTAATAAACGTTTTTCTTTGAATTATTTTAGTTTTATTCAATCACAGGATGAGGGCGTCGCTGACTAGGCCAGCATTTATTAATAATCACTAACTGCCCGTAGGGAACCATATTGCTGTGGTTCTGGAGTCACATATAGTCCAGACCAGGTAAGGATGCCAGTATCATTCCCTGAAGGACAGCAGTGAACCAGTTGGGTTTTTCTTGACATTCCACAGTGGATTCATGGTCATCTTTAAACTTTTGATTCCAGATTTTGTTTTCTTTCTTGAATTCAAAATTCACCATCGCCATGATGGGATCTGAGCCCTGGTCCCAGAACATTACAGGGTCTCTGGATTAACAATCCAATGATAATACCAGCAGGCCATGGCCTCCCCTATTCACACTGTTTAAAGAAGCTTAAAATCAAAATCAAAAATAAACTACCTCTTGATGGTGCATGGGACCTGAGTAAGCCCTTCCTAACCTGATCTCCATCTTAATGGTGTGGCATGAGTGTGAGAGAGAGTGAGTGTGCATGTATGAGGTTGAGAATGATTGTGCGTGTGTGAGAGGCTGTGTGTGTGTACAAGAATGAGTGGGTATGTGTGCATGCAAGAGTTCTTGACGTAGAGTGAGTGAATACGAGCCAGACTGTGAGAGAGTGAGTTTGACAGACTGAGTATGTGTATGTCAGTGTGAGATCATGATTGCGTGACTGATAACATGAATGGCTGTGTGAGAAAATGGAGTGTGTTGGTCAGTGAGTGACAGAATGTGTGTGTGAGATAGTGAGTGCGTGTGAGATAGAGCTTTTTCTGACAGGGAGTTTTTGTCTGGGAAAGTAAATGTTGCATGAGAGGCTCCACATGAGATGTCCCAAATTATAAAGCTTCCACATGAGGATGGATGAACTAGACAACATTCTATTAGCTTTTATAATTATTTGCTGTATCTGCATATTAATCTTTTTGCATTTCATGCACTAGGACATCCAATGTAAATTTTCTGTTAACAAAGCCTATTCGTTTGAATGTTGCTGTCCAGCTCAGTACTGGGCAATGTTCGACGGAGCACAGCATCACTCTACATAATATGGATAAAAACAAAGTTGCTTGTCCCCGCCTCCCTAACCAACTCTTCCTCTCACCTATCCCCTCCTCCCACCTCAAGCCACACCTCCATTTCCCACCTACCAACCTCATCCCACCTCCTTGACCTGTCCATCCTCCCCGGACTGACCTATCCCCTCCCACCTATTCTCTCCTCTCCACCTAGCTTATCATCTATTCATCTTCGATCCGCCTCCCCCTCTCTCCCTATCTATTTCAGAACCCTCTCCCCATCCCCCTCTCTGATGAAGGGTCTAGGCCAGAAACGTCAGCTTTTGTGCTCCTGAGATTCTGCTTGGCCTGCTGTGTTCATGCAGCTTCACATTTTGCTGGAAAAGCTCAGCAGGTCTGGCAGTATCTGCGAAGGTAAAAGAAGAGTTAACATTCCAGGTCCGATAACCCTTCTCGGAACTGCTGCCAGACCTGCTGAGCTTTTCCAATAACTCTGTTTTTGTTCCTGATTTACAGCATTCGCAGTTCTTTTGGTTTTTATTTAATATGAACAACTAAATTGTGTGCAGTGCCTGGTAATACCATAATTGTAAAGTGTATTATACAGACACCTGAGCTTTTGATGTGTTATATTTAGAAAAATACAGTACAAAAGTCAAGAAGATTTGGCAAACCTGTCTAAATTCTGGGCACCTTTAGGATGGAGGCTAATGATGATTGACATGGGGGTGAGTTATGAGGGCGCAAGAACCAGGTGAATCACCAACATCCCTGGATAAAACTGGGTTTAATATATGTTTTCAACATGCACATTAAATTTACAACGAGTCTTCAGGTAACTGATCGAATAAGACTTGCTAAGGTTGTGCTTAGGAAGTAATCTTTTCTCAGCAAAAAACTGAAATAACTGTGGATGCTGGAAATCTAAATTGGAAATCGAGTTCTGAAGTTGGGGTCATTGGACCTGAAATGTTAACATCCACAGGTGCTGCCAGACCCGCTGGGATTTTCCAGCAATTCCTGGTTTTGTTTCAAGTAACATTTTCTGATGGTAAGCGTAAGTTTGCACAATAATGTATTGGTGGAATGATGGTGATTGCAGAACACCTTCTCCCTGTGATAGAATAATAGCTCAAAAAGGCAGTGAATGACTAAGCATGGCAATTATTTTGGCCTTGCCTGGGTTACCATGACAACAAGTAAACAAAAAGGTACCAAAGGGTACAACCATACCCCAGTGAAAAGACAACACATTAAAAGGATGCATGTGACAATGGAAAAATATATAAATATATATTATGCTCAATATAACTGAGACAGATTTTTACTGTGCATCATTGGAGTCATAAATGATCTGACATTAACAATTTCTCCTCTTTTCTAATGATCTTATCATGTTTCCTTTTGTGCATCAAAAATCTTCATTAATGATTGACTTTTGGCAGCAAGCTATTACATGCACGCACTGCATCCATGATGCATGTAATTTGAGCCATTACATTCTTTTCTAAGTGGCCCAGATGGATGTGTTTTTTTTAAAAAACTAAATTAGTATTGACGATATCACAATTAAAGCCTATCACAACAATCCACGGCTGCAATCAATAATAAAACTACTCAGCAGATGACAAACCAGCATTTTTATTATTAGATTACATCCTAAAATTCAGCTGCAGACATAGAAGATTAGTGCACACATGAATCACTCTATCCGTTTTAACATTACTGATCACTCACTGCTGTCAATAGAATGGTTACTTTGATGCTCATCGTTTTTTTTCGTCAATCATGTTACCAATCTTTATTGTAATTAACACAAATTTGAAGTTTCATGGTAAATTGAAGACAATTCTAATAAAAGAGGTTGGACAGTTTTGTGCTCAGTGGGTTAGGTCCCAGCCTCTGATACAGAAGATCCAGGGATTCAAGAACCACTTTCAGACTTGAAGGCCAAGAAAGGCACATTCATAATGCAGGTAATTAGGTTGAGTGTCAACTTATAAATTTTTCTGATATTAGCATGTGGTAAGAGCAGGAGAGATTCTTGGTCAGCCATGTAATGGAAAGAACATCAAAATTTCTACCATCACTTCGTAGCTCCACTATTCGTAGCTCAGGGCTGTAGCATGCATGTAAATCATACATTGCCATATCAACTCAGACTCCTTGGATGGCCAATATCAATCACACTAATGCCGTTAACAGAGCTTTGAGTGCAGTGGATTAGGGCTTCCTTGTCTTCCTATGCCAGAAGTCAGAGCATTATGGATTGGACCTGCCTTCATGCAGAAAACTCATGGAGAAGAAAAATAGCTTCTGCAACAGGCCTAAATGGCCAATTTTGCAATGACTCTTGTCAGTGTAATGGGTCATACGACCCCAGATCTAATCAGCTAGCATCCATGGTTGAAGATATTAACAGTAGAAATCATTCAGGTGGATTACCATGGACGCACAGCCCATGGATAAGATACCAGTGTACATTTCAACAGTTGAATACAGACAGGCATTTCGGATACTCGTATAGGGTAGGTGATCTTGATTGTGCAGCAAGAAGGTTGTCCCAAAGCAAGTGCACTAAATAGATCGGGCAGAGTTCAGCTGGTGTGGATCGATATTCTATATAGACTTCCTGACACAGCACGATGCACAGTGTTTTTAAAGTATATATTTTGGCACAAATTATCAAAGAACCAAAGTGTGCATCAGCTGGTAGTCAATGAACAAGCATCTTCTTTCAGTTAGCATTTTACATAAACATGGTATTTATTAGCATATTTGCCAATAATTACAGCATATTCTAGATGATAAAGGTGAGCTTTGTAGATGCTTCCAAGCAGAAATTACATTAGTATCACAGCACGATCTGTTCTTCATATTGGGGAACGATAATGCTGAAGTAGGAACCAAGTGATCAAATCTGGCTCAGACCACTGCAGCACAGGGACATAATGATTTTATTTACTAAGATGAATAACTTGCTAATATTTGCACTGTTCATGGCCTCAAGATTCAAAAGAATCTTCTTTCCAGCATAGTCACCAAAGATACATATGGCTCAACAATGACAGAACTACCAAAAACAAACCCATAATGCAATATCACAATGATTGAGTCTTCAGAAATATTAAGTGTAACAACTTGAATCACTGGTCTTTTGTAACTTATACAGAAGCTGAAGTTAAAATTCTGAATACCTGTTGGTTACTAAGCTCAATTCTATACCAATAGAAGTCTCAAGTTCTATTAGTAGAATATAAATAATTCCTTGGTAGTTTGAAAATCTCTTCTCTCTTTCAAATCTGAAATCAAAATCAGTAATATTGCAGTTATTATTCCCACAAAATTCATTTGCCTTCAGACTGCTAACTAATTCTAGTTTGATACTCATTACTAGATGTAGTTTTGACAGTTTCCTTATCGATTTCAAAACACAAGTCTAGGAAGCCATCCAAAATATACTAGGAATTCATTACCTTTATTACTTCAGCTCTTCCGTTTTCCTAGCCTACCTGAAAATTAAAATATCTATCATAGCCAAATTGTTTTTGATCTATACTTCCTTGATCTCTACATTTATATATTCCACACACTGCATTTAAGCATGTCTGAGCTAATTCCAACACCATTTTTGTTGCCAGACAAAATCTAAGAAAAATATCAAGAACAATCCCGAGAACTCTCTGATGTATTTATTTACCTGACAAAAGCATTACACCCTGCAATTTGTACTCTAATGATTTGGATGTCAAGAAACTTTGTCATAATCTTGCAAATGCTTCACGATATGATTGTAGCTGTCTTGGCAGGAAGCTTTGAGACATATGTTTTAAAAGTTGGTCCAAAGTCAAACAAAGCTATGCAGTAGTCCTATCCTGCTTAGAGTCTACCTGCTGGTAGCTGTTCAGCTCAACAAAGATCAATTGGCCATTGATATCAGTATTAAATATTATCTGATGGAAAACATTCTAGCTCAGTTGCTTCTGTGCCAAACTAAACTGACCACTATAGATATACATTATCTATTATTAACGAATGATTACAGGGTTATTACCCAGTCTGCAACAAGTTTGGAAGCCACTCTCAATATTTTCAATTATGCATACAATTAACTTGGCCGGTCCTTGAATGTTGCCAAAACAAAACTTCATTATCAACTCACACCTGGTCAGCCAATACTTCATCTCCTATGGATGTTAAAGAGATTTGAAAAAGTGTTGACCACTACCCATATCTCAACCGTCAACTCTCTCAGAAGGCCACAATTGATGATGCAACCCAACACTGGATCAAAACAAAAACAGAAGTTTCTGGAAAAGTTCAGCAGGTCTGGCAGCATCTGTGAAGGAAAAAATCCGAGTTAACGTTTTGGGTCCCATAAACCCTCCTCAGAACTTCCTCTGAACCAATGCTGGATCAGCTGTGCCAGCTCAGCCGAGTGTTTGACAATGACCTCCATAAGTCAACAAAAGACTTAACATACAGGACAGTTGTTATCATCATTTTTCTGTATTGCAGCAAGACATAGACTATGGATCAGCAACACCTAAGGGTGCTCGAGAAATTCAAACTATGATGCGTCCACAATATCCTCTGGATGCAATGACAGGACAATTAAATAAATGCTAGTGACCTTCTTGAATCCAGGTACACAAGCATTCAGGCAGAATTCCAGCAAAGTCAATAATGGCCTAGTCACTGCATGTTCATGACTGGTGATCCTTCTATCCTTGCTTGTTTTTACAGATCTTGGAATCTGGAAGATATAGCTGCCAATCATGACCAGATTGTATCCAGTCTTTATTGATGACTGCATCATATCCTTTAAGTGAATTTGTGCATCTAAATCACTTGGTTTATTTTTTGTTACATGCATTTATCTAATGAAACTTGCACAGATGAACTAAGCCACATCCTGCCCATATGGTTGCTAGTCTTCTGTTCAACATTTTGGCCAACGTTGGGGGAAAACTGAAATAACAACTTACATATTCCTCTTCAGTGACTGCATTTTTGTCAAAGTCGTCCAACTTTCCATATTATTCCTACCTTGTAAGTGCATTACTGAGTAAGATGGAACTATGAAGCCTAGGTTCAATAAGTAGACTATGGTGAATTAACTATATCGGCTGTACAAATGTCATAGTTTGCAGACAGGAACAAATCAGCTACTTCTGATCACTGTTAAAATTTTCACCACCAGTTGGTTAAGTAGGAGACCAGAGCCAATCTTTGTTCAATTTTAGATTAATTTACATTGCTAACATGTGAAATTAAGAAATCGTCCAATCAGTCCCCTCAATGATATACCAAACCTTAACTTATATACTTAACAATCACTAGCCAAGAATCAGTAATGCACATTGCACATGTAAGATATGTCAGAACAGGAAATGGGTTTAACCGTGATACCCGCATTGTAGAACAATCTCTAGGCAACACTATTTAGAATCACACATAAAGAATGGTCATTTTGGCAAGAACCAAAAAAAAAAGCAGGTAACTAAGGAACTGTATCTTCACCCTTTCAGAAAAGGAAGTGAGAAAATTTGCAAAAAGGAACACTTGTGCCAACAGCAAATTATCATGCTGGGAAGTTAAAAATGGTATTACTTATAATTATAGCACGGATACCAAGTCAATCGCCTTAGTACCTACAGGCCTTGAAATTACACAGCACACCCTATTATGAAAGGATGTTATTATCACTATAGAGAAAATAATTTTTTAATGTCAATACTTTAATGTCAATTGCAATCAAAGTTGGAAGAACATCTGTTCTCCAAAGTTTAGTTAGAAAATCCATAACAAGTGTGAGATAAATCCTTGGGTTCCCCTGACAGTACATTATACATGAGTGAACATTTCATTTTTGTAGAAGCAATACTGGATATTTCTAAGCCACACATTCCCGCATTTTGTTAGCATATTGTTAATTGGGACAAGAAATAGATATTATTTTGTTTTTATTATAGTATAATAACACTTTCAAATTTGCATCTCCCAAATTATTTAACACTTGTGGATTTTTACTGATACTTTTTACTGACTAGAATAGAATAGCAATCTATTGTCACATGTATCTTTACAGAAGAAGTGTTAAGTTTTATAACTTGCCATACCATGACACCTGTATTAACGACAGAAGGTATAGGCAAGAAGAAAGCAGTAAAAATTGGGACAATTTCATCTCAGATCAGTTTCGGTTTGGGGAATGTCAATCAAGGCAAGGCAGATGAATTCAGGGCATGCTGGGAACTTGAGACTGGGATATCATGCCAATAACAGAGAACTGGCTCAGGGACGGACAGGATTGGCAGCTTAATGTTCCAGGGTGTATATGCTATAGGAAGGATAGAATGAAGGTGCCAGGAGAGGAGGGAGAAGAGCATTTTTGATTAGGGATAAAAATACAGCTGTACTTAGGAAGGATAAGTACTTCCCTTATCTGGGAATATGTTCATGGAAGTTATTTGGGTGGAACTGAGAACTAAGAAAGGGATGATCACTTTATTGGCATTGTACCATAGACCCCCCCCAGTAGTCAGAGGGAAAATGAGGAACAAATTCGTAAGGAGATCTCAGTTATCTATAAGAATAATAGTGTGATTATGGCTGGAGATTTTAATGTTTCTAATATAGACTGGGACTGAGACTGTTAAGGGCTTGAATGGAGAGGGATTTGTTCATTGTGTACAAGAAAATTTTTTCATTTGGTATGTGGATGTACCTATCAGAGAAGGTGCAAAATGTAACCTACTCTTGGGAAATAAGGCAGGGCACATGACTGAGGTGTCGGGGGGAGCACTTTCGGGACAGTCACCATAATTCTCTTAGTTTTAAAATAGTGATGGAAGAGGATCTAAAAGGTAAAGTTCTTAATTGGAAGAGGCCAATTTTGATGGTAATAGGCAAGAACTTAAAAAAGTTGATTGGGTGTAGATGTTTGCAAGCAAAAGGATGGCTGGGAAATGGGAAGCCTTCAAAAGGTGAAATAGCCATAGTCTAGGGACAATATGTTCCTGTTAAGATGAGGCAAGGCTGGTAGGTGTGCATTCTGCATTCTGAATAACTAAAGAAATTGAGGAAAGAAGGAAGCATTTGTCAGGTATAGACAGCAGAAATTGAGTGATCCCTTAGAAGTGTGTTTCTAGATATAATGCTAAAACCTAATTGTCCTCATGCACCCCCACGCATTGGCTAACTTGGGTTGGGCATATTTGCAGTACAACTATGAAAGGCCACCGCTCAATGGTGACCACGTTCTTACACACAAGATTTGGGAGTGTGTTTGATTGATTACAAGGCATTGATTGCATTTCAACAAATTTAAAGTTTAAATCCATTTTGCATCTTTATATTATTACCATGCCAACAGCAAATCAGATTCAGTAACAAAGAGATACAACAAATTGTTATGGTGAAATAGTAAACTATATATGAAAGGAAAACAAAAAGAGCATGCAGTTTGATTCAATAGTCTGTAGTCCTAATAATCCTAGTCCAATATTTTACAAAGTTCTCTAGATTGGTACAGTGAGCCTAAATATGCATGAACATAAAGTTTTATTATAAAAAGTGAGTCAGACTTGGTTGATAGCACTCACAGTTTCATAACCTAAAGGCACTTGTTGTGAAGGTTCGCCAATGAATAAGATCCAAATGGATGAGGTAGCTGAAAATGCATGACCAGGACCTGTGAAATTGCACTCCAGTAAAGAGACAAGGCCTTTGATGGAAGGGCGAAGTGGAGAAAATCAGCAGAACAAAAGGAGAAAAATGACATGTCGAAAGTAAATGGGAAGGAACAACATTCTGAAGAAGGGTCCCGACTCGAAACGTCAGCTTTCCTGCTCTTCTGATGCTGCTTGGCCAATTGTGTTCCTTCAGCTCTACACTGTGTTATCTCTGACTCCAGCATCAGCAGTTCTTACTATCTCCAAGCAAGAAGAACTGACCAGCTTTTTTCAATTGTTAATGATCTTTATTTTTATGATATGCGTCACCTGAATCTTAAGAGTCACATTTTTATGTTGGCATGTAGATTATATTTGAACATACTAGTACCAAAATAAGACGTAGAGTAAAGTGCAGGATACATCTTAGATATTAAACCATTCAAGTATGGTTTCTTTAGCTATAATTGAGAATGGTGTCTTGGACAGTGAGATTCTCAGTACAGGAGGTTAACTGTCTATAATGGTTAAACCTTAAGAATGTTAGGTTGCCAGTGGGGCTATTACCAGCACTGGTATCTTTGTAAATAGATTTCATAGCAATATAGCCAGAAGACAACCACAGTAAGATAATTCTATTTCTTATTTTTACACAGCATGTTAAGTAACAAAGATTGTTTGAGTTAGGCAGGGTCACTCTCCTATTCAATATTTGTACTGAGGTACTGTGGGGCAGGTGGAGAGGACTTTCAAACTAAGTGCAGTGTGTAAATCATTTTCTTACATTTAAATGATATGTATAAATATGTGTGCTGAATGAAAACCAGACTTTACAGTGTAGACATTTTAAAACATGTTTTACACTAATTATAGGAAACATTGCTGGTATGTATTTCTTTTGCTATTCTATTTTTACATGCGAGGTTTATCCTTTCCCTAACAACAAATTTTGTCTCCCTTAATTTTCCCTTCAAAGAAACTGTCTACTTCTTCCTGTCTTTTTGTATTAGTGTCTATTTCTACATGATAATGCAGCAAGTGAGGGACAAGTAACATCAAACTTTTTTAAAAATGTGATAGTTCCAATGTACTTTCCAAAACATCTTGGTTGTAAAAATGACAATAATCTACAAGTGGGACAACTTCACCTGCGCATACTTTTGATCGTTCATGCCCACATCCTTCATTGGGACCAAATATAAACAAAGTCTAAATGGAAGAATTAGTAAACAGAAGCAAAGTCATGAGACCAGGGCATGGAAAAATCCATCTCAAACTAACCTGGGGCACTTTTCAGCTTTAGTGATATGAATGAGCAAATCAATTCCACAGCTTGCTAGAGCAGCATACTACTCTCTCCATCTCCAGCTCTTAGCTCAATTTTCTCTATTTAACTAATTGATCCTCTGACCAACACTTATTTTCATATACCACACAGTTTTTCTGCTTCACTCATAAAATCAAGTGTTTTATTAATCTGGAATCCTCTGATTAAATTCGCAACATAATATACATTAACCTGTCTTTTCCCTTTACAGACACCTAAAGACCTGTTGCACATTTCCAGCCTTTCTTGTCTTTCCTGATGCCTAAGTTCTATCAATTTCCATTTACCCACGTGCTCGCTGACCAATTCTATTTCAGTAAAGAGAAAAAGTGGCTGGCGCTACAATGTAACTCTCAGAACCACTGACAAAGAGTGTGAATTTACTTGCCATATAACTTAAAGTGTGAACCACCACATCTAAGTATTATTTCAATGGCGTACCACAGACTGTGGGTAGCAGATTGTTACACATCAGCTAACACTGGGATTCTTTGACCAACAATCTGATAAGTAGAAATATCTTTTTGTTTTAAAGCAAAATAAGGTTGACTGACAGTAATAAACTGAAAAACATATCTCAGAAGGGTGATCGGACAGAAACATACAAAATAATGCTCTGCTCCTTACTGTGTGTGAGTTTGTACCTGTAACTATTATGCAGTCTTCCTTCTGACAAGTTCTGTTGCCTTGATATAAGGTGAGAGCTGGTACACCTGTAATGCTCACTCTTGTGACTGAATTGCTTTCTGGCAATCTCTGTACAGACTGACAGCTGAAAGACAGTATCAAAAAGCTGCTGTGCGAGCCTGGTGTGGACCTCAAGTGGGCCCAACACAGGCCTTAAGCCCTTACTTATTTTTCCTGGGCAAGCACAGGGCCTGGTGTCAGGGTCGGCGGAGGAGACGCTGGTGCGGTAGGCCCAGCAGTGAGAAATGACACCAGAAGACGGATGACAGTGCAGGCGTCGCTAATGGTGATAAGCTGGTTTAGGACTAATGGACTCTCTTTAAGCCATATCCTTTTCTTTTCCTCCCCTAATTCTTTTTCAAAATGGCACCAAGTCATGGCCACAAATAAAAGCCGTTTACTGTATTTTACTGAATTCTTGCTGTAAAATGTGTTACAATAAAATTATTCATTCACAGTCATTGATTCATTCATTCATATTGCAGTATGATTTCACTTGCAAAGAGGATTTTGTGGATCGAAGAGAGTTATGCCTTTTATTTACTCACTACAAACTGGTAACAGAAGCGCTCCAAATTGACTTCACAACTTTTTTTTGATAATTCACTTTGGACAAGATTTGTTTGCTCTTTCAGGTTACAGTTTGACACAGAGTTCATTCTACAATTATTTTCACAATTCATGAAGGTGCATATAGTTGAGGTCATACCATATTGCATATGACCAGTGTTAGGACCATAGTCATTGGGCAATGACAGACTTGTATGGTACAGAATTAGCAGGTCACTGTCAGTGCGTAATGGCCTGTCCCACCTCCTGAGCAGACAGTTATAATTCAGATCAATGGTAGAGGATCAAACCGTGTTCAAGTGCATCCTGATATCTTCCCAGGTGCAAGTTCTTTTATGCTCCAACTGGCAAAGGTTCCACAATTGACAAGACCATTCATTTACTGTTGAGTTGTACCACAGCAGGGAGAAGCATTTAGTGAAAACAGATAATGAGCTCAACTGAGCACTGGGTTCCTTAGCCTCTGGCAGCAGACATCGACTTAGTGTGGAGGAATGATTAAAATAGTTATAGTGGACTCCAGAACCTCTGGATAACAACTTGATAATGGGAAAGACGAAACTAAGGGCTGTGCTCTTCTGGCCACTGCTCCACCAGCACTCATTTGCCAAAACTGGGGAAAGTTTATAAGAACGGAGTGAAGAATTTCCAGACGTCCTTTTTTTTATTTAACTGCAAGTAAAATTAGCTTCGAGGCCTGACTTCAGTCTCCCACTCTCCCTCCCCCCCACTTCCAGATAGTTGGTTGTAGAAGACATGTATAGTGATGTTTTGACATTGCGCAGCCAGCAATTATATATCGTCCAAGCTCCAGAGACCGTTAACAGTTTAGCAAAACTGTTTCACTCACCCGACTAGGTCACTGAGGCTCATACTATCAGTGGTTAAAGCTGTAACTAAACTTTCAACAGCAAGCACAACAATAACCTGCACTTATTTAATGCCTTTAAAGTTGCAAAGTGTCCCAAAGTGCTTCTCAGGAGCATTACCAGGCCATTAACTGGCATCAAGCCAAAGAAAGAAATGCTAGAGCAGTCAGAAAAACTTTGAAAAAAGAGGTACATTTTCAGTAGTATTTTAAAGGACAAGATAGGTTTCAAAAGGAGCTTCCAGAGCCGAGGGCACACCCACCAACATACCCTCAGAGGAACACATAGATACTGCATCATGTGATAGTGTGCACGCCTCCAGGTACCACCTGCACTGGCTTATTTACATTGTCAAATTTCCAGCAATAACAGAGCTGCTGAATGCACTAAGCCAGCAACGTAACTGTAACTGTCAAATTTGATTTAATCTTAATGCACCAGTGAATTTACATTTGTAATTTGCGACACTGTAAATGTTTGGTATGAAGTATATAGCCCAGAAACAGGCTATTCGGTCCAACTGGCCGACACCTGCATTTATGCTGTAAATGAACCCAATCCCATCATTTTCATTTAATACTCACAGCATACCACAGAATCACAGATTAGTACAGCGCAGAAAAAGGCATTCAGTTCATCTAGTCTGCAGCAGTTCTTTGAAAAAAATAATCCAGTTGGTTCTATTCCCACAGTCTTTCCCAAATTCTTATGGTTTTTTTTTTCTCTTTTGGATATTTATCCAACTTTCTTTTGAAGGCTATATCGAATATATATCCACCATGCCATCAAGCAGTACATTCAAATCCTAACCCCTCAATGCACAGAAAAATATTTCCTCATGTCACCTCTGATTCTTTTCTCCAGAAATCCTAGATAGAAGCACCTTCTATGGAGGTGCGGCTTGAGGTGGGAGGAAGGGATGGGTGAGATCTCCTTCCCCCAATGCATTCCAAAACCAGCCCAGCTCGTCCTTTCCCCCCACTGCATCCCAAAACCAGCCCAGCCTGTCTCCGCCTCCCTAACCTGTTCTTCCTCTCACCCGTCCCTTCCTCCCACCCCAAACCGCACCTCCATTTCCTACCTACTAACCTCATCCCGCTTCCTTGACCTGTCCATCTTCCCTGGACTGACCTATCCCCTCCCTACCTCCCCACCTACACTCTCCTCTCCACCTATCTTCTTTTCTCTCCATCTTTGGTCCGCCTCCCCCTCTCTCCCTATTTATTCCAGAACCCTCTCCCAATCCCCCTCTCTGATGAAGGGTCTAGGCCCGAAACGTCAGCTTTTGTGCTCCTGAGATGCTGCTTGGCCTGCTGTGTTCATCCAGCTCCACACTTTGTTATCTATGCATTCATAGGCTCACTTCAAAGCTTTTATAAGCACGTGGAATTGTCTATCAAACTGTGAACTGACAACCACTCCACTGCAATACTGACAGATAGAAACACAGAAGATAGGAGCAGGATGCAGCCATGTGGCCCTCCGAGTCTGCTCCGCCATTCTTCACGATCATGGCTGATCGTCCAATTTAGTAGCTGAATCCTGCTTTCTCCCCATAACCTTTGATCCCATTCACTCCAAATGCTATATCTAGCCGCCTCTTGAATACAGTCAATGTTTTGGCATCAACTACTTCCTGTGGTAATGAATTCAACAGGTTCACCAATCTTTGTTTGAAGAAATGTCCCCTCATCTCCATCCTAAACGGTCTACTCCGAATCCTCAGACTGTGACCCGTGGTTCTGGACACAGCCGCTATCAGGAACATCCTCCCTGCATCTACACTGTCTAGTCCTGTTTGAATTTTAAAAGTCTCTGAGATCCCCCTCATTCATCTGAACTCCAGCAAAAGCAATCTCAACTTAGTCAACCTCAGAGAAGCAGGAAACCTGATCTTCTTTAGGGTCCCTTTTCTGAAGGAGGGTCCCATCCTGAAACATCAGCTTTCCTGCTCCGCTGATGCTGCCTGACCTGCTGCGTTCCTCCAGTGTTATCTCTGACTCCAGCATCTGCAGTTCTTACTATCTCTAACCTTTTCAATCTCTTGTCATACGTCAGTCCCACCATTCCCAGAATCAGCCAGTTAAACATTCACTGCACTCCCCTTGAGAGCGAGAACATCCTTCCACAGAAAAGGAGACCAAAACTGCACACAATCTTCTAGGTGTGGCCTCACCAAGGCCCTATATAATGCAATAATACATCCCTGCTCCTGTACTCAAAACCTCTCGCTGAAGGCCAACATACCATTTGCCTTCTTTACCACCTGCTGCACCTGCATGCTTACCTTCAGCAACTATTGCACAAGGACACCCAGGTCCCACTGCACACTCCCCTCTCCTAGTTTACAGACATTCAGGCAGAAATCGGCCTTCTTGTTTTTGCTTCCAAAGTGAATAACCTCACATTTATCCCAACTATACTGTGTCTGCCATTGATTTGACAACTTATCCAACCTGTCCAGATCACACTGAAGGATCACTGCACCCTCATCACAGTTCACCCTCCCACCAACTTGGTATCATTGGCAGTCTTTGAGATGTTACATATTGTTCCCTCATCTCAATCATTAATATATATTGTGAACTGGGGTTCCAGCACCTACCCCTATGACACCCCATTAGTTACTGCCTGCCAATTTGAAAAGGACCCATCAAATCCTACTCTTCGTTTCCTCTGCCAACCAGCTTCCTATCCATCTCAATACACTTGCCCAGTCTCATGCGTTTTAATCTTGCACAATAAACTCTTATGCGGGACTTTGTCAAACACTTTCTGAGAGTCTAAATAAACCACACCATCTGGTTCCCGCTTGTCAACTCTACTGGTTACATATTCATGGAATTCCAACAGATTTGTCAAGCATGATTTCCCTTTCACTAATCCATGCTGACTGTGTCTGATCCTGCCACTGCTTTCTAAATGCTCTGCTATAAAGTCCTTGATAATGGACTTGAGAATTTTCCCCACTACCGACATTAAACTTACTGGTCTTTATTTCCCTGTTTTCTCTCTACCTCCCTTTCTGAGTACTGGAGTGACATTAGCTATCCTCCAATCTGCAGGGACTGTTCCAGAATCTATAGAATCTTGGAAGATGGCCACCAATGCATCTACTATTTCTACAGCCACTTCCTTAAGTACTGCAAGGATGTAGATTATCAGGCCCTGGGGATTTATCCACCTTCAATCACATCAATTTTCTCAGCACGATTTCTCTACTAATATTGATCTCCCTCAATTCTTCCCCCCACTAAACCGTGCATTCTCCAACATTTCTGGTATCTGATTTGTGTTCTCTTTTGTGAAGACAAACCAAAGTACGTGATCAGTTGCTCGGTCATTTCTTTGTCTACTACTATAAATTCCCCCATTTCTGTTTGTAGGGGACCCTTCTTAAATCAATCCCTGATTGTGAAATCAACCATAAATATAGAATCCCAACAGTGTGGAAACAGGCCCTTCAGCCCAAAAAGTCCACACCGAACCTCACAACGTACCATCTAGACCCATCCCCCTATAACCCACCCAATCTACACCTCCCTGAACACTGTGGGCAATTTAGCATGCCAATCCACTTAACCTGCACATCTTTGGACTATGGGAGGAAACCGGAGCACCCAGAGGTAACCCACGCAGACACAGGGAGAATGTGCAAACTCCACACAGTCAGTCGCCCGAGGCTGGAATCAAATCCAGGTCCCTGGTGCTGTGAGGCAGCAGTGCTAACCACTGTGCCGTGTAGCATTAATACTATAATGGCCGCAACCGAGAGAAATAGCAAGCACCACTTTAAAAAAAATACAGCCACTGCGTTCAAAAACCTAAAGAGCAGAAAATTGAAATACTTTGACAGCCAGCATTTGCTACTGGAACTATTGTGATATTTCTAATATTTAAGACATCTTGCTTTGGACTCCCTCTTCCATAAGTGGAAACATTTTCTCTACATCACCTTTTTAAAATTCATTCATGAAATGCAGGCAACATTTGTTGTACATTCCTAGTTGCTCTTAAGAAAGAGATGGTGAGCTGCCATCTTGAATACAACTGAACAACTTTCTTAGTGGCTCGGCTGTTGCACAAAGCTGTTAACAGTAAACCATAAGCCAGAGCGATACATGTTTTAAGATTTCCTGCCATAAAGGACATTAACGAACTGCATAGCTTTTTATGTGAATCCAAAATAATGGTTACCATTCCTGAAACTGACTTTTTAATTCCAGAATTACCTATCCAATTGAACGTAAATTTTCTAGCTTATGTGGTTGGATTTGAGCTCATATCTCTGGACGATTAATCCAGACTTTTTGGGTTACTAGGCCAGTAATATAACCATCATGTTATCATTCCCTATTGCATACTACCTATCTCTACTCACACCACAGGATAAAAATCCATTACTCTTCCAGTTCAGCCTAATTCTCTCTTGGGAACCAACACCACAAATCTCCCTTGTATCCTTCCACAGCAGAAAGGCAAAATAAGAAGTCTGCTGTGAGAAACCCACAAGGAGCCTGTTCAGAACACCAACTGGAGTGCCGTGGAAGTAGATCAGCCCGCTGCACTCAGGGCCATGAAGATCAGACTCCTTAAAAATAACTACATACAATTTAGCTTATGTTTACATTTTCCATTTTGTATTAAATTAACAAGCGCCACTTTGTGTGGATATTGAAAGGGAGCTCATTTTACCACCAAACCAACCACAGATAACTTGCTAAAATAAACAAAAATAAAATTTATATTCTGTCAATTGTTAAGTATCTATTTAGAAACAGCCAGATACTAATAGGAGGAAGGGTCACCGGACCCGAGACGTTAACTCTGTTTTCTTCCTCACAAATGCTGCCAGGCCCGCTGAGCTTTACCAGCAATTTTGTTTTTGTTCCTGATTTACAGCATCCTCAGTTTTCACCTTTTATTTACTAAGAGGAGCTGTTTCTTGACCATAACACTTATCAGTCAGTATACATACTCCAATGCTCATGGAAAGGATTGATACCCTGGGATTCCGCTTCTTGCTGTTTTCTAACAAGTAGTTTCCATGACCAGCACATTCTCACAAACAAACAAATACTTAAATCAGTGACCGAGGAAACACAGCACCCAACTCATCTGATCTTGCTGCTATGGTAACAAAACTGGTCAACAGAGTGCATGCCGCAGTCAAATCAATGGGATTGAGATGCTGAAAGATGACATCTGTTTAATCTGTTTTGCATTGCTCACGTTTCATTTCTAAAGCCAAGGTTTAAACTTCAATGCATTTACTATGTACACTATGCAATACAAAAAAGTTGTGGACATGACTGTCAATTGGTCATTTAAAAGGTGTAACAAAGCCTTCCTAAAGTACTTTAGGCACACAACACTGCAATCAATGAACAGTCAATTGTCAGCATTTGAAAATCACATAACTCCTTTTAACAATGTGTGCAAACCAATAATCAGCACCAAATTCAGAGCTTCTAAATTAGCCTACACATAAATAGAGATCTCACAATCTGGACCTTCTCTTTACATGATGAGTGAAGTGTGTGCAGCTGGTTGATGAGTGGAAAAAGACAGATAAGGTATATTTGGATTTATCGTATATAACATAAAGAGTTGCCCATCCCTTTATATAACAAAGATTTTATATGTAGCTGCATGAGCACTTATTTATAATCCAATGGCTCCTTTATCAACCATTTAATTGGGAGCAATTGCATGCAATAGTCTCAGAAACTGCCTTTTTGGTTATTGAGTGCACAGAAAATTAAGGGAAGTCAGGACAAGCTACTAACGTGCTATACCAAATGTTTGCTTCAATAAGTCATGTGTTTTTACAGTGCTAGTTATTGTTTACTTATGATGTTAAATACAAGATAAGCTTCACATTTAATCTTCACAGTTTCATATTCTAATCTCATGACATGATGTCAACCAGATATTAAAGCCAGTTCTATAATGGTGGCTCAGTGGTTGGCACTGCTGCCTCATAACACCAGGGACCCAGGTTCAATTCTGCCCTCGGGCAACTGTCTGTGTGGAGTTTGCACATTCTCCCTGAGTCTGTGTGGGTTTCCTCCCACAGTCCAAAGATGTGCACGCTAGGTGGATTGGGGGCCATGCTAAATTGTCCAGATATGTGTAGATTAGGTGGGTTATAGGGGGATGGGTCTGGGTGGGATGCTTTGAGGTTCAGTGTGGACTTGTTGGGCCAAAGGGCCTGTTTCCACACTGTAGGGATTCTATGATGATCTATCTACGAAACCTCATCTTTGTTTCAAAAAGTAATTTCAAGGCGTTATCCCTACTCTCAACAGGCCAGGTAGCATCAGAGGAGCAGGACCTGAAGAAGGGTCCTGACCTGAAACGTTAACTTTCCTGTTGCTTTTATGTTCCCTGGCCTGCTGTGTTCATCCAGCTCCACACTGTGTTATCTCTGACTCTAGCATCTGCAGTTCTTACTCTCCCAATGATCAAGTTTGACTCAAATGCATCTTCAACATGGACTAGGGCAAACTTTCTGAGGATTTCCCAACCAGATTGACATAAATTCTGGATCAAACTGTGATCTACAAGGCACTTTAAATATCACACTGGAAATTTTAAAATAACTGGGCTTTTTGAAAATTGCAGATAATTCTCTTGCACTCTTGCTCCATTTTTGTCATACCTAAACAGTACTGAAGACAAGTCTACGTATGTGGCAACACAAATAGCAATCTTTTTAATCATGCTGGTCACATTGCATCGGTCAGGTCAATGCTCAGTGATCTTACTAAGAAGCACAGAATATTCTTTGCACCATTTTGGCTCAGTGTTTAGCGCTGTTGCCTCACAGTGCCAAGGGCCCAGGTTCGATTCTACCCTTGGATGACTGTCTGTGTGGCATTTACACATTCTCCCAGTGTCTGCTGGTTTCTTCCAAGTGCTCTGGTTTCCACCCACAGTCCAACAATGGGCAGCTTAGGTCGACTGACCATGCTAAATTGCCCGTAGTGTCCGGGGAGGCTCAGGCTAGGTGAATTAGCCATAGGAAATACAGGCTTACAGGGGTAAAGTAGGTGTGGGTGGGTTGGCGCAGACTTGATGGGCTGAGTGGCCTGGTTCCACACTGTACTGATTCCATGATTTTGACTAATGAGAGGATAACTCTTTGTAATTTACGGGTGTATTTCAGATAAAGCCACGTTCCACAAGACCAAGAGAAAGTAATCCTCAAGTTTCTAAACTGGAACGTAACTTTATGTTACAGTAGTATCTGTCATCCCACTGGAATTGTCTGGTTATGGTTGCCTGTTCTGACATTATGCAATGTTAAAATTACAGCACAATACTCAAATTGACAAAAGCACCCAGGCCCCATAAGGTAAAGTCACTGATATTATTATCCAAACTGATGTTACCATTGGATAAGTCAGATCCCAGAATGAAATCTAGTTTGTTAGATTTTAACTAAATTTAATAAGGTGGTCTTTCAAGGAAACACAAGCAAACAATGTTGTGGATTTGGTTTGAACAAAAAAACATTAATTTGTTATTCAAAATAAATAAAGATACAATAGAATAAACCAAATTATTTACATGAACACAATTTGAGAGATTTCAAAACTCATGGTGCATGCAATCCAATCTAACCCAACACCATCATTTTACAGTACTCAAACAGTAGACACAGTTCCCTACTTTACCACATCTTTAGGTTCGATACAGCTGTTTCTTCCAATTCCTAGTCACGAGTGTTTGATTGCCTTTTTCTTGATAAGTCTCTCAACTGAGTTTAAAATTTTTTTGCTTCAAAAATATCCCTTCATGGCTCTGACCAAATACTTCTGGTCTGGAATCAAACTAAAATCTCTACATTCAAGTAATCTACTTCCTAATCATTCACGAGTATCTTCTTTCTTAATAATAAAATGCTTATATATCAAACATGAACTAACTAAAAGCTTTCCAAGCTATGTGATATTCCCTTAAGGAAAAAAATTCCCCATTCTTCTAAACTGAAAGCAAAGTAATGCTTTTCAACATTTATTCTATCCAGTGTAAAACTCCAACAGTACAAACAAATTCCTATTATTACTCCAATAACTCTCTGTCACACTGGTTTAAAAAAATTGTCAGAGATACTGACAAGTTAATAATTAAACCCCAAATACATACAAATCAAAACACAAATGTCACTAGCTCAAAATCTAAATTCTAGAATAAATGATATTAAAACATATATAAATCACACGCCCAACATCATGGTTCGTAGGAAATATTTCCAAAGAAATTAAAACAAATATATTAAAAAAACGCCCTGCCTCTCGGATTTCTAACGATTTATCCATACATGCATTTTTTATAAAACAATCAAACTTGCAATAATCCATTTTATTTTAGAGATTTTCTTATTTTTCCAGTCTTCATAATAACAAAAGATAATCCATTGCTTTTATCACTCAAAATTTTCACCGTGTGGACTTTCCTACAAGGAACCACTATCTACGTAAGAGTCAGTTAATATATTACTTTCAATACAGCCAATGTACAGAATGTTACTTAAAATAATTGATAAGTAGGATCGAATAACCACTACTTGAAAGAGCCAGTGTTTCTGCAGGTTTTTAGCAATCCTTTCTTTTCAAATATAAAGGACCACATTTACCATTCTCACTGAGATATATTGTGACACCAGTGGTAGAATACCCACCAGGGAGATAAACACGAAAAGCATAGCTAAAAATATTCTTCAGGTCATTTAAGGATCAGAATTTAAAACTGCAATAATGCACATTTAACTTCCTTAGTGCTTTATTTGCTGTTAAACCATTCTTTACTTGAGGAATTTTCATCAAAATACTTAAATCCAACACATCAAAACTAGCATCTGGTTTAGTCTGAGTGTCTGATCAGTTCAACTAGCAAATCAAGCTTTAGATATAAACATACAAATTAGAAACAACAGTAGGCCGTTCAGCTCCTCAGGTTTGATTCACCATTCAATAAGATCCTTGCTGAGCTTATTGCAACCTTAAATCCACATTCCTCCCTGATGCTGATAAACTCTTGCCCCCTTCGCTTAATAAGCATTTATCTACCTCTACCTTAAAAATATTCAAGGCTTCCACCCTGTCAGAAACAGATACGCAATACCCAAATTATCCAAAGACTTGTGACTGAGAGAAATATTTTTGTTTCTTACTCATTTAAATGGGCAGCCCCTGATTTTTGTCTCTCAGAATAAAGTCCAAATTCACCCCAACGATCCAACTCAGAGACTGTTTCGCCTTTCTCTCCTCTTGTGTTTATCCTCAGGTTTGTTGGCCTCCCTCGTCATGCTTTTAGTTCTGCTCTTTGGCTGCTCTGTAATGCTTATTTCATTGTCTAATCTATTAAAGATGTGGGATTTCCTTCCACTTCGCCACTTGCCAGGACTACTAATATAAGATCCACTTCTTGTGTAGTCAGAGTTTCTTTCTACAATACCACACAAGAGTCAATTCCAGATCAATTCATATCTGTAACATGGCTTTCTTACTCTCCATTCTTCCACTTCACTCTAACTATATATGAGCCTCATACCTTGGGCATCATACTCAGCATTCAACGTAAAGTTAAATTTCCAGTAGTTTTTCCTTCATTGATGTGAAAAGACGCCTATCATTAATCCATAGGATGGGGTTTTCAAGAATAGGGGACATTTAAGGTGAGAGGACAGAGATTTAAGAAAACACATGTTTTTTTTCACACTGAGGACGGTGGAATGAACTTTCTGAGGAAGTGGTGGATGCAGGCACAGTTTCAATGTTTAAAAGACATTTAGATAAGTACATGAATAGGATATGTTTAGAGGGATATGGGCCCGGAGCAGGAAGGTGAGACTAGTTTAGTTTGGGATTATGTTCGCAGGGACTGGTTAGACAGAGGGGTCTGTTTCCATGCTAATGCGATATGGCTCTATGCCCCTTAGCAAATCAAACTACATGTCAAAAATAATTATCGACAAGTTTCATTTTTGCTTTTGCTTAGAGAGTTTACACAATATCTTGCTAAAGACTACCCCAGCACTTAAAATGGCTCAATTCAGTATTTTTATATGTGGAAACAACTCTAAGTGACGTTCATTATTGTAATCACCAATCTTAAAGCTAACAGCATTTTTATATTATTTAATCTTGTGTTGGTCCACACTGCTTCGTAATCACAATAGCATTTTAATCAATCCTATACTGTTGAAGTACAAGCAACATTAATTCACAGTTAAAGCAATCTGCAACTGACAGGACTAAAATTCCTAGTGATCAATTTAATTTGCTCAGGTTCATCATTATTTTTATGCCCTTCCTTCAGAATTTCCTTTGTTATGTCATTTCATGGCTCTAGCTCATGCTTTGGCCGGTTCGTGCATAATACTTTGACTCACATCTGAAGTTATTCCTTGGGAATTCACATGATTCATTCTTTTGATTTTGTTGTTCCAACTTTGTCTTCTACTTTAATAGCCAGATCTGCTAATAGTGCTTTATTCCACATTCTGGCTGCTTTTAATCAATGCATTATATTAATTCCATTGACTAGTGACTGGAACATTTAGAAATGCAACAATCATTGATCAATAGATTTATTTATTGTCACATGCACGAAAATACAGTTGAAAACTTTGTTTATGAGTGGTATAAGAAGGTCTTAGTAAGCAAAGGATGTACAGATCAAAAATAATTAGAGGCATACAGGTTACATTGCACAGGGCATGAGCTTTGCAAGATCAGTGTTAGTAAGATCAGCATTATTTGAGGCAAGAGAATCTATTCATCAGTCTGACAATGGCTGGGAAGAAGCCATCCCTGAACTTTCTGGTGTGTGTTCGGGCTTCTGTGTCTTCCCCCTATCGGAAGAGGTCATAAAGGTCATTACCGTGATGTGATGGGGCTCTGATGATGTTGGCAGCAATGTGAATGGAGCCCATGGATATAAGGTTGGCTTCTGTGATGGTCTGGGCTGTGCATACCTCTTTCTGTCGTCTCTTATGGTCCTAGGCTTAGCAGTTGCCATATCAAGCTGTCATGCGCCCGGCCAGTTTGCTTTCAATGGTGCATCTATAGAAGTTGGTGATTGAACTTATGGGCATGCCAAATTTCCTGAGCCGCTTGAGGAAGAAGAGGTGTTGTTGTGCCTTTTTGACTGTCGCATCTATGTGGGAAGTCCAGGACTGGTTGTCGGTTATTGTCAGTGTGGAGAACTTGATGCTCTTCACCCTCTCAACCTCAGTTCAGTTGATGTAGATGGGGGTGTGTTCTCCTCCTTTCCTTTCTGAAGTCAACAGTCAGTTCTTTAGTTTTCCTGACATGACAGACAGATTATTTTCAATGCACCACATCACCAAGCCCTCTACCTCCCTTCTGTAGTTTGACTCATCATTGTTTGATATTCATTCCACTATGGTGGTGTCGTCAGTGAACTTGTAGATGGCATTCGTTTGGAATTTGGCAACACAGTCGTAGATGTAAAGGGAGTACAGTAGGGGACTGAGGACACACCCTTGAGGGGTTCCAGTGTTGAGTGTTATCGTGGAGGAGGTGCAGTTACCTATCTTCACTGATAGCTTTCTGATCCACAGGCCACTAAGGATCCAGTTGCAGAAGGCCATTGAGTTTTGAGATTAATCTGGAGTGGATCTATTCTTTGTGAGATTGCAGAATGACTCATTCGTTCCATAATGCTTGAAGGAAATGACTGTTTCCCCAGGATTCTCTTTGAGACAACTGACAGTCAGCAGCGTCTCCCCCACTGAGATCTGAACACCTATCAGAACCAGTTGTGTTCCCATATGAAATATCACAAATTTGAATGCCAGTAGTGACCAAGGATTCTTAAATTGAATTTTATCCATCTTTTATATAACTTGTTGAAGTTCAACACACATTCTTTCATGAATGATGATTTATTTTGCAAAATCTGACCATGTCTCAAAGCAACTAAGGGATCATCTTGTTGACTTCATCCGAGAATACTTACAGGTGGTCTAAATCTTCATCACTATTCAAGTACTTGGCATTCATTTCACAAAATATTTCCCTCTGATTTCACATCTTGTAGGAAGTGCCAAGGAGGTCCTGACACTCAGTGGGTGACACGCCAAACTTCTAGCCTTTCCAGGACTTGATGGTCAGGAAAAATGCTTTTGGATTGTCACCAAACAGGTATTAACTCAAAAATCCTACATGCAAAAATGTCAGGCCATGAGTCCAGGAAGGATTCCTGGTGATCCCACATGACGGAAAGAAGTTGGAATCTCCCTTTGTGGGGGAGTCTAGAATCAGAGGTTATAATTGCAGTTAGGACAGCCATGATAAGGAATTTCTTTTCTTAGATAGCAATGAGTCTGTGGAATTCTTTACTGCTCTAGTCTGACAAGGCCAGGTCATTACATATTCAGGCATATGGCAGATAGATTTTTAAATCAGTAAGAAAATCAATAGTTATGGAGAAAAGACGGGGAAATGTCATAGAATCATACAAGCACAGAAGAGACTCTCTGGCCCATCAAGTTGAACTACACTAATCCCACTTAGAGTCATAGAGTAATACAGCATGGAAACAGGCCCTTCTGCCCAAACTGGTCCATGCTGACCATGGTGCCCATTCAGCTAGTTCCAACTGCCTGCATTTGGTCCATATCCCTCTAAACCCTTCTCATCCACGTACCTATCCAACTTTCCAGCCAAGAGCCTTGAATGTTATCACATTTCAAGAGCAGTTAAGGATTATCCGATCTGTCATCATCACAGTGAATCACAGAATGCTACGGTGCTGAAAGAAGCCATTTGGCACATCCTTTCCACCACATGGCAGAGTAGCTTTGATTTGCTGAATGTCCTACTTCCCCTCCTACATCTTATGGTCTGTACCATCCCTGTCCATAGCTCAAAACTACAACATGCACGTAAAAGTATTTTGCTGCCACTGCACTTTGTCCACGTTCCCACTTCCTTGTTTTTTGCTAGTCATATGATTTAGACTCCAATGTCAGAAGGTTATCATGTACCAACATTATGCACTTGCTTTCTGCCATTTTCCACAATGGCCTCTGGGATGTCTGGTTACTCTCTGAGAGATGTCTTAGTTTCCAACGTCCACATTTAGGCAACCTATCTCTGCCTGCATGTTAAATTTTAGAAATCCAGGTGGTAAAGGATAAAACTTGAATCAATCCTTACATGTTTTTGTCAACAATTCTCCTCCACAGATAAACATTACAAGCACAAATCGTCACACCCAACAATCAGCATTTCACTCTGTACAACAAATTAATCTCCAGTTCATGCTCACTACCTGCATATAACTAAACTAAAATTAATATACTATTAATAAAGCTAACTTGAAATGAACCCTATTTTCCAAGGGCTTTATTTAATAGTTAAATATTTACCAATGTATGTAGTGGACTAACATGAAACAGATTGCTCAAAGATTTTTTACGTCATAGTTTGCCTACAGTATTCATCACATTGAAAAAGCTACAATGAAGAAGGTAAGGATAATAGTAAATTGAATGATAATTATCTGGTAGTAAAGATACATTTCAGCAAATAGTCATAACAAGCATAAGACCTACACTCAATAATTTGCATTGAAATGACAATTTTCAGATTGAAAACGTAAAGCTTCCTTTACATAGCATCTTCCAAAATGTCAGAACCTTCCAAAGCACTTTACAGCTAATTACTTTTGAACTGCAGTCACTGTCATAATGCAGGAAATGTTGTACAAGAGAATGGTTCTTAATTGGGTTAGTTTATGTTACATAGGTCCCACCCATTCTATTGATGTCGCATAAGGTCAGTGGGTGGAGACAAAGAGTTCTAACTTTCAGAGGCAGCAGATGTATCTGGACCAGCTCACTAAGGTCCCAGTAATTATGTCTGACAAAATGTATTTATTGCAATCATGCAATAAAACTGCTTGTTACCCAAGGACAATGCCCCATCTCTTGATTCTCCACAGCGGTGCATCCATTACCACTAATCACTGGACAGACCCAAGAGAAGAGGTAGTAGGGAACCACCTTAAACAACCGCAGGTCATTTGGTAGCACTCTTGCCTCTGGATCAAAACGTTTTGGTTTAAAGTCCCATTGCAGGCTTTGAGCACAAACATCAATGTTGACACTCCAGGATAGTTCTAAGGTACTTTCTTTGGAGGTACCATCTTTCAAATATAACATTAAACCATAGATCCATCTGCCTGATTGGATAGGTGTATAAGATCCCATTTAAGTATTTCAAAGAAGAGTAAGAGAGTTTATGTCCTCAATTAACTTTACAAAATAGATTGTGATCATTACTTGTTTGTGGGACATTACCATACATAAATTGGCTGCCAGGTTTCCTGCACAACATCAATGACAGCGCTACAAAAATATATTGTAAAGTGGTTTCAAACATTGTTGAAAAGCATTGTACAAATACTGATATTACACAGTGTGGAGCTGGAGGAACACAGCAGGCCATGCAGCGTCAGAGCAGCAGGAAAGTCAATGTTTTGGGTCAGCAGCCTTCTTCAGAAGAAGGGTCCTGAACCGAAAGGTCAACTTTCCTGCTTCACTGATGCTGCGTGGCCTGCTGTGTTCCTCCAGCTCCACACTGTGTTATCTCTGACTCCATCATCTTGCTATGTCTCACCATATAAATGCAAGTCCTTCTTTCCTGGTTTTAAAGTTCAGACTGGCACACTGGGAAAGCAATCCAGTCAGTCCTTTTCATCTGCTTCATCCTTTGGGTTTATTTCCCTTAAGTGTCTGTCCAATGACCTTTTAAAATCATTGACTATCTCCACTTCCAATGGTAGGAAATTCAAATTATTCCCATTCACTGTATAAGAGATCTCTTCCTCACATGCCCACCTTTTGTCTAAAGCCCTAAATCTGCATCCCATACTGTCCGCTAACAGTGACTGCACTTCTACATCTTATCTAAATTTGTCACAAGATTGTACAATTCTAACCAATTTCCCCACCATCTCCTTTGCATCAAGATAAACACTGTGCCTCCAAGTTGTATGACAAAAGGAGGAGATCAATGTGGTCAATGTATCAAAGGCTACAGACGGGAAGAGTGACACTGGATAATTTAACCTGACTGTTTTGGGGGAGGGCAGATGAATAACACTTTTAACACTTTTTGAGGATAAAAAGGGGTTGGAAGAGGGACGGTAGGTTGCTAAAGTAAGGGCTTACAAGCAACATTTCCACTAGCTGCACATCTGGACACAGATAGCTTTTCCATGCATGTTGATTGGTATTGGCATGCCAATCGCACCTACAACATTCAGTTCCAGAAATCTCTGCTGTACACGGGCCTCAGAGAGCTGCAGACCAAAAGAAAACTGGAGGGAATGCCGCTCTCAAGTCTTTTATTTATGGTATAACACAGTGTAGAGCCAGATGAACACAGCAGGCCAAGCAGCATCAAAGAAGCAGGAAGGCTGACAGTTCGGGTCCAGACCCTCCTTCAGAAATGGGGGAGGGGAAGGGGATTCTGAAATAAATTGGGAGAGAGGGGGAGGCAGATAGATGATGGATAGAGGAGAAGATAGGTGGAGATGAGATAGACAGGTCAAAGAGGCGGTGTTGGAGCCAGTGAAGGTGAATGGATAGGTAGGGGATAGGTCAAGGGGACAGGATGAGGTTGTTGGGTAGGAGATGGGGGTGGGGCTTGAGGTGGGAGGAATGGTTAGGGGGGTGGGGATGAGCTGGCCAGGTTTTGGGATGCGGTCGGGGGAGGGGAGATTTTGAAGCTTGTGAAGTCCACAGTGACACCCTTGGCTGCCGGGTTCCCAAGCGAAATATGAGATGCTGTTCCTGCAGCTTTCGGGTGGCATCGTTGTGGCACTGTTGTCTAAGGAGTGGGAGGGGGAGTTGAAATGGTTCACGACAGGGAGGTGTAGTTGTTTGTTGCGAACTGAGCGTAGGTGTTCCACAAAGCGGTCCCTTTTATTTATGCGACAACTCATGAAACCTGGTAGGGCGGGAGACCGTGGAGACTGGGGCATTGAATTTATTCAAGGGTGAGTTAACTAGGTTTTTGATCAACAAGCAAGTAAAGGATGTTAGAGCACAAGACAGCAGAACTGCGACCACTATTAGATCAGCAAAGTTATTAAGAAATAGCAGGTCAGGCTCGAAGGATTGAATAGCCTATCCCTGCTCCTAAATTCCTAGCAGCTAAGGCCAGTAGGCAAACAGATACTATGATATCATGTGAAACTCTATAAGTTTTTGTGCAGTCATCTGGTATTTATATAACTTAGTATCTACAAGAATGGAAGAAAGTCTTGCTACAATTGTACATGTGAAACCACACCAAGGAACTTAGAAAAATGACACAAGATATTGAAATACGCAATATAATGAGCAAGCTTGACACAGATGCTGAGAAAATATTCCCATCATGGGGGCTACCTTGAACGGGGGACAAAGAGCTCGCCATTTAAGGTGGAGGAATTTCTCCTGTCATTAATCTTTAGCATTCTCCACCCTACAATCAGGGGAACTGAATGTATTCAAGGCTGAGCCATGTAGACTTCCATTTGTGTGGCACATATGACACGGGCATGATATGTCAAAGTGCTGCAAGGCCCGCTTTTACGTTGATAGTCGATGAAGGCGACTGATTCGTTTCTCTAACAAAGAGCCAGCACGGACTAGCTGGGCTGAATGGCCTTGGGGGTGCGGGTCCCTGATGTCACATTTGGGGGGTGGGAGGGGAAGAGAACGGCGCTGGATCCCGGTGGCGGTAGCGGCGGCGGGTTGGGGGCAGCTCCGGAACCCGGATCCCTCCCGCAACCATTGCCCCTCTCCTACTCACCGGAAGCGCCGAAAACAGCAACGGTCTGCGGGGCCGCCATCACAGTGCGGGGACCGGGGACCGGGCCTCGGGTCTCGGGCCTCAGGCTTCACTCTCTTCCCCTTCCCCAGACCTTGCACCGCCCCCCCGACACCCGGGCCAGTCACCGCCCCCTTCCTCCTCCTCAATCCGTTCATTCTCCTGTCACTCCCCCTCACCGCCCCCTTCGTCCTCCTCAATCCCTTCACTCTCCCTTCGCACCCTCACCGCCCTCTTTCTCCTCAATCCCTTCACTCTCCCTTCACCCCACCTCATCGCCCCCTTTCTCCTCCTCAATCCTTTCACTCTCCTTTTGCCCCTCAACGCCTCCTTTCTCCTCCTCAATCCCTTCACACCCCCCTCACTGCCCCCCTTCTCCTCCTCGATCCCTTCACTCTCCCTTCACCCCCTCACCGCACCCTCTCTCCTCCTCAATCCCTTCACTTCCCCCTCATCGCCCCCTTTCTCCTCCTCAATCCCTTCACACCCCCCTCATCGCCCCCTTTCTCCTCCTCAATCCCTTCACTCTCCTTTTGCCCCCTCAACGCCTCCTTTCTCCTCGATCCCTTCACCCCGCCTCACTGCCGCTTTCTCCTCCTCAATCCCTTAACTCTTCCGTCACCCCCCCACCACCCCCGTTCTCCTCCTCAATCCCTTCACTCTCCTTTTGCCCCCTTAGCTCCCCCTTTCTCCTCCTCAATCCCATCACTCTCCCGTCAACCCCCCTCACCGCCCCCTTTCTCCTCCTCAATCCCATCACTCTCCCGTCAACCCCCCTCACCACACCGTTTCTCCTCCTCAATCCCTTCATTACCCCTCACCGCCCTCTTTCTCCTCCTCAATCCCTTCCCTCTCCTGTCACTCCCCCTCACTGCCCCCTTTCTCCTCCTCAATCACTTCATTCTCCCTTCACCGCCCCCTTTCGCCTCCTCAGTCCTTTCACTCTCCTTTCACACCCCGTCACCGCCCCCTTTCTCCTCCTCAGTCCCTTCACTCTCCCTTCACACTCCCACACCGCCCCCTTTCTCCTCCTCAATCCCTTACTCTCCCTTCACTCCCCCCACTGCCCGCTTTCTCCTCCTCATTCCCTTCACTCTCCCTTCACCCCCTCACCACCCTCTTTCTCCTCCTCAATCCCTCAGTCTCCCTTCACCCTCCCTTCGCCCCATCACACCCTTTCTCCTCAATCCCTTCACTCTCCCTTCGCCCCCTTACTCCTCCTCAATCCCTTCACTCTCCCTTCACCGCCCCCTTTCTCCTCCTCAATCCCTTCACTCCCCGCTTTCTCCTCCTCAATCCCTTCACTCTCCCTTCACCACCTCACCGCCCTATTTGTCCTCCTCAATCCCTTCACTCTGCCTTCAACCCCCCTCACCGCTCCGCTCCCTTTCTCCTCAATCCCTTCACTCTCCCTTCGCCCTGTCACCGCCCCCTTTCTCCTCCTCAATCCCTTCACCCCCACACCGCCGCCTTTCTCCTCCCCAATCCCTTCACTCCACTTTTGCCCCCTCAACGCCACTTTTCTCCTCCTCAATCCCTTCAATCTCCCGTCACCCCCCCTCACCGCCCCATTTCTCCTCCTCAATCCCTTCACTCTCCTTTTGCCCCTCAACGCCTCCTTTCTCCTCCTCAATCCCTTCACACCCCCCTCACCGCCCCCTTTCTCCTCCTCAATCCCTTCACTTCCCCCTCATCGCCCCCTTTCTCCTCCTCAATCCCTTCACTCTCCCGTCACACCCCCTCACTGCCCCCTTTCTCCTCCTCAATCCCTTGGCTCCCTCACCGCCCTCATTCTCCTCCTCAATCCCTTCACTCTCCCTTCACCCCCCCCGCCTCACTGCCCCCTTTCTCCTCCTCAATCCCCTCACTTCCCCCTCACAACCCTCTTGCTCCTCCTCAATCCCTTCACTCTTCCTTCAACCACCCCACCGCCCCCTTTTTCCACCTCAATCCCTTCACTCTCCCTTCACCCCCCTCACCGCCCCCTTTCTCCTCCTCAGTCACTACACTCTCCCGTCACCCCCCCCTCACCACACCCTTTCTCCTCCTCAGTCCCTTCACTCTCCCTTTGCCCCGTCACGCCCCCTTTCTCGTCCTCAATCCCTTCACTCTCCCGTCAGCGCCCTCACCGCCCCCTTTCTCCTCCTCAATCCCTTGGCTCCCTCACCGCCCTCATTCTCCTCCTCAATCCCTTCACTCTCCCTTCACCCCCCCCCCCCGCCTCACTGCCCTCTTTCTCCTGCTCAATCCCTTCACTTCCCCCTCACAACCCTCTTGCTCCTCCTCAATCCCTTCACTCTCCCTTCAACCACCCCACCGCACGCTTTTTCCACCTCAATCCCTTCACTCTCCCTTCACCCCCCTCACCGCCCCCTTTCTCCTCCTCGATCCCTTCACTCTCCCTTCGCCCCCTCACCGCACCCTTTCTCCTCCTCAATCCCTTCACACCCCCCTCACCGCCCCCTTTCTCCTCCTCAATCCCTTCACTTCCCCCTCACCGCCCCCTTTCTCCTCCTCAATACCTTCACTCTCCCTTTGCCCCGTCACCGCCCCCTTTCTCCTCCTCAATCCCTTCACTCTCCCATCACACCCCCTCACTGCCCCCTTTCTCCTCCTCAATCCCTTGGCTCCCTCACCGCCCTCATTCTCCTCCTCAATCCCTTCACTCTCGCTTCACCCCACCTCACCGCACCCTTTCTCCTCCGCAATCCCTTCACCCCATCCTCACCGCCCCCTTTCTCTTCCTCAATCCCTTCACTCTCCCGTCACCCCCCCTCACCGCCCCATTTCTCCTCCTCAATCCCTTCACTCTCCTTTTGCCCCCTCAACGCCTCCTTTCTCCTCCTCAATCACTTCACAACCCCCTCACTGCCCCCCCTTCTCCTCCTCGATCCCTTCACTCTCCCTTCGCCCCCTCACCGCACCCTTTCTCCTCCTCAATCCCTTCACACCCCCCTCACCGCCCCCTTTCTCCTCCTCAATCCCTTCACTTCCCCCTCACCGCCCCCTTTCTCCTCCTCAATACCTTCACTCTCCCTTCGCCCCGTCACCGCCCCCTTTCTCCTCCTCAATCCCTTCACTCTCCCGTCACACCCCCTCACTGCCCCCTTTCTCCTCCTCAATCCCTTGGCTCCCTCACCGCCCTCATTCTCCTCCTCAATCCCTTCACTCTCCCTTCACCCCCCCCACCGCCTCACTGCCCCCTTTCTCCTGCTCAATCCCTTCACTTCCCCCTCACAACCCTCTTGCTCCTCCTCAATCCCTTCACTCTCCCTTCAACCACCCCACCGCACCCTTTTTCCACCTCAATCCCTTCACTCTCCCTTCACCCCCCTCACCGCCCCCTTTCTCCTCCTCAATCACTTCACTCTCCCGTCACCCCCCCCTCACCACACCCTTTCTCCTCCTCAATCCTTTCACTCTCCCTTTGCCCCATCACGCCCCCTTTCTCGCCCTCAATCCCTTCACTCTCCCGTCAGCGCCCTCACCGCCCCCTTTCTCCTCCTCAATCCCTTCACTCTCCTTTTGCCCCCTCGACGCCTCCTGACTCCTCCTCAATCCCTTCACACCCCCCTCACCGTCCCCTTTCTCCTCCTCAATCTCTTCACTCTCCCTTCGCCCCCTCACCGCTCCCTTTCTCCTCCTCAATCCCTTCACACCCCCCTCACCGCCCCCTTTTTCCTCCTCAATCCCTTCACTCTCGCTTCGCCCCGTCACCGCCCCCTTTCTCTTCCTCCATCCCTTCACTCTCCCGTCACCGCACCCTTTCTCCTCCTCAATCTCTTCACTCTCCCTTCGCCCCCTCACCGCTCCCTTTCTCCTCCTCAATCCCTTCACACCCCCATCACCGCCCCCTTCCTCCTCCTCAATCCCTTCACTCTCCCTTCACCACCCCCAACGCCCCCTTTCACCTCGTCAATCCCTTCAGCCCCCTCACTGCCCCCTTTCTCCTCCTCAATCCCTTCGCTCCCTCACTGCCCTCTTTCTACTCCTCAATCCTTTCACTCTCCCTTCACCCCACCTCACTGCCCCCTTACTGCCCCCTTTCTCCTCCTCAATCCCTTCACTCTCCTTTTGCCCTCTCAACGCCTCCTTTCTCCTCAATCCCTTCACTCCCCCCTCACCGCCACCTTTCTCCTCCTCAATCACTTCACTCTCCCGTCACCCCCCCTCACTGCACCCTTTCTCCTCCTCAATCCCTTCACCCCACCTCACTGCCCCCTTTCTCCTCCTCAATCACTTCACTCTCCTGTCAGCCCCCTCACCGCCCCCTTTCTCCTCCTCAATCCCTTCACTCTCCTATTGCCCTCTCAACGCCTCCTTTCTCCTCAATCCCTTCACTCCCCCCTTACTACCCCCTTACTCCTCCTCAATCCCTTCACTCCCCCCTCACTGCCCCCTTTCTCCTCCTCAATCCCTTCACTCTCCCATCTCCCCCCCACCGCCCTCTTTCTCCTCCGCAATCCCTTCACCCCCGCCTCACCGCCCCCTTTCTCCTCCTCAATCCCTTCACTCTCCCTTCCCCCGCCCCACCGCCCCCTTTCTCCTCCTCAATCCCTTCACTCTCCTTTTGCTCCGTCAATGCCTCCTTTCTCCTCCTCAATCCCTTCACTCTCCCTTCGCCCCTCACTGCCCCCTTTCTCCTCCTCAATCCTTCAGTTTCCCGTCACCCCCCCTCACCGCCCCTCTCTCGTCCTCAATCCCTTCACTCTCCTTTTGCCCCTTCAATGTTTCCTTTCTCCTCCTCAATCCCGTCACCCCCCCTCGCAGCCCCCTTTCTCCTCCTCAATCCCTTCACTCTCCCTTTGCTCCCTCACCGCCCTCTTTCTCCTCCTCAATCCCTTCACTCTCCCTTCGCCCCACCTCACCGCACCCTTTCTCCTCCTCAATCCCTTCACTCTCCCGTCACACCCCTCACCACCACCTTTCTCCTCCTCAATCCCTTCATTCCCCCCTCACCGCCCCCTTTCTCCTCCTCAATCCCTTCACTCTCCTTTTGCCACCTCAACGCCTCCTTTCTCCTCCTCAATCCCTTTACTCCCCCCTTACTGCCCCCTTTCTCCTCCTCAATCCCTTCACTCTCCCTTCACCGACCCCTCACTGCCCCTTTCTCCTCCTCAATCCCTTCACTCTCCCGTCACCCCCCTCACCGCCACCTTTCTCCTCCTCAATCCCTTCACCCCACCTCACTGCACCCTTTCTCCTCCTCAGTTGGTTCACCCCATCCTCACTGCCCCCTTTCTCCTCCTCAATCCCTTCACTCCCCCCTTACTGCCCCCTTTTTCCTCCTCAATCCCTTCACTCTCCCTTCACCCCCTCCCCGCCCTCTTTTTCCTCCTCAATCCCTTCACCCCCTCACCGCCCCGTTTCTCCTCCTCATTCCCTTCACTCCCCCTTCCCGCCCCCTTTCTCCTCCTCAGTCCCTTCACTCTCCCTTCACCCCCGCCCTCACCGCCCCCTTTCTCCTCCTCAATCCCTTCAATCTCCCTTCACCCCACCTCACCGCACCGTTTCTCCTCCTCAATCCCTTCACTCTCCCATCTCCCCCCCTCACCGCCCCCTTTCTCCTCCTCAATCCCTTCACTCTCCTTTTGCCCCCTCAATGCCTCCTTTCTCCTCCTCAATCTTTCACTCTCCCTTCACTCCCCCACTCACTGCCCGCTTTCTCCTCCACAATCCCTTCACACCCCCCTCACTGTCCCCTTTCTCCTCCTCAATCCCTTCAGTCTCCCTTAACCCCCCCCCCCGACCGCCCCCTTTCTCCTCCTCAATCTCTTCACTCTCCCTTCACCCCCCTCACCACCCCCTTTGTCCTCCTCAATCACTTCACTCTCCCAAAACCCCCCCTCACTGCCCCCTTTCTCCTCCTCAATCCCTTCACTCTCCTTTTGCCCCCTCAATGCCTCCTTTCTGCTCAATCCCTTCAGCCCCCTCAACGCCTCCTTTCTCCTCCTCAATCCCTTCACTCTCCCTTCGCCCCCTCACCGCCCCCTTTCTCCTCCTCAATCCCTTCACACCCCCCTCACCGCCCCCTTTTTCCTCGTTAATCCCTTCACTCTCCCTTTGCCCCCTCACCGCTCGCTTTCTCCTCCTCAATCCCTTCACAACCCCTCACCGACCCCTTTCTCCTCCTCAATCCCTTCACTTCCCCCTCACTGCCCCCTTTCTCGTCCTCAATCCCTTCACTTTCCCTTCGCCCCGTCACCGCCCCATTTCTCCTCCTCAACCCTTCACTCTCCCGTCATCCCCCCTCACCGCACCCTTTCTCCTCCTCAATCCCTTCACTCTCCTTTTGCCCCCTCAACGCCTCCTTTCTCCTCCTCGATCCCTTCTCCCCGCCTCACTGCCCCCTTTGTCCTCCTCAATCCCTTCACTTACCTGTCAACCCCCGTCAACACCCCCTTTCTCCTCCTCAATCCCTTCAGTCTCCCTTTGCCCCCTCAACGCCTCCTTTCTCCTCCTCAATCCCTTCACTCCCCCCTCACCGCCCCCTTTCTCCTCCTCAATCCCTCCTCTCTCCCTTCACCCCCCCCCACTGCCCCCTTTCACCTCGTCAATCCCTTCAGCCCCCTCAACGCCACCTTTCTCTTCCTCAATCCCTTCACTCTCCCCTCTCCCCCCCTCACCGCCCCCTTTCTCCTCCTCAATCCCTTCACTTTCCCCTCACCCCCCTCACCCTTCACTCTCCCTTCGCCCTGTCATCGCCCCATTTCTCCTCCTCAATCCCTTCACTCTCCCGTCACCCCCCCTCACCGCACCCTTTCTCCTCCTCAATCCCTTCACTCTCCTTTTGCCCCCTCAACGCCTCCTTTCTCCTCCTCGAGCCCTTCTCCCCGCCTCACTGCCCCCTTTGTCCTACTCAATCCCTTCACTTTCCCGTCACCCCCCCCTCCACTCCCTTTCTCCTCCTCAATCCCTTCACTCTCCTTTTGCCCCCTCAACGCCTTCTTTCTCCTCCTCAATCCCTTCACTCCCCCCTTTCTCCTCCTCAATCCCTTCACTCTCCCTTCACACCCCCTCACCGCGCCGTTTTTCCTCCTCAATCCATTCATTCTCCCTTCACAACCGCCTCACCGCCCCCTTTCTCCTCCTCCATCCTGCACTCTCCCGTCACTCCCCCTCACTGCCCCCTTTCTCCTCCTCAATCCCTTCACTCTCCTTTTGCAGCCTCAACGCCTCCTTTCTCCTCCTCAATCCCTTCACTTCCCCCTCACCTCTCTCACCGCCCCCTTTCTCCTTCTCAATCCCTTCACTCTCCCTTCGCCCCCACCCACCGCCCTCTTTCACCTCCTCAATCCTTTCACTCTCCCTTCACCGCATCCTCACTGCCCCCTTTCTCCTCCTCAATCCCTTCACTTCCCCCTCACCCCCCAAACCCTCCACTCTCCCTTCGCCCTGTCATCGTCCCATTTCTCCTCCTCAATCCCTTCACTCTCCTTTTGCCCCCTCAACGCCTCCTTTCTCCTCCTCGAGCCCTTCTCCCCGCCTCACCGCCCCCTTTCTCCTCCTCAATCCCTTCACACCCCCGTCACCGCCCCCTTTCTCCTCCTCAATCCCTTCACTATCCCTTCAACCCCCTCAACACCTCCTTTCTCCTCCTCGGGCCCTTCTCCCCGCCTCACTGCCCCCTTTGTCCTCCTCAATCCCTTCACTTTCCCGTCATCCCCCTCTCCCTTCCCTTTCTCCTCCTCAATCCCTTCACTCTCCTTTTCCCCCCTCAACACCTCCTTTCTCCTCCTCAATCCCTTCACTCTCCCTTCACCCTCCCCTCACCGCCCCCTTTCTCCTCCTCAATCCCTTCACTCCCCCCTTACCGCCCCCTTTCTCCTCCTCAATTCCTTCACTCTCCCTTCACCCTCCCCTCACCGCCCCCTTTCTCCTTCTCAATCCTTTCACTCTCCCGTCACCCCCCTCACCGCCACCTTTCTCCTCCTCAATCCCTTCATTCCCCCCTCACCGCCCCCATTCTCCTCAATCCATTCATTCTCCCTTCACAACCCCCTCACCGCCCCCTTTCTCCTCCTCAATCCCTTCACTCCCCCCTCACCACCCACTTTCTCATCCTCAATCCCTTCACTCTCCCGTCACCCACCCCACTGCCCCCTTTCTCCTCCTCAATCCCTTCACCGCCCCCTTTCTCCTCCTCAATCACTTCACTCACCCGTCACCCACTCTCACCGCACCCTTTCTCCTCCTCAATCCCTTCTATCTCCTTTTGCCCGTTCAATGCCTCCTTTCTCCTCAATCCCTTCACCCCGCCTCACTGCCCCCTTTCTCCTCCTCCATCCCTTCACTCTCCCGTCACCCCCCCTCACTGCCCCCTTTCTCCTCCTCAATCCCTTCACTCTCCTATTGCCGCCTCAACGCCTCCTTTCTCCTCCTCAATCCCTTCACTTCCCCCTCACCTCTCTCACCGCCCCCTTTCTCCTTCTCAATCCCTTCACTCTCCCTTCGCCCCCACCCACCGCCCTCTTTCTCCTCCTCAATCCGTTCACTCTCCCTTCACCGCATCCTCACTGCCCCCTTCTCCTCCTCAATCCCTTCACTCCCCCCTCACCGCCCCCTTTCTCCTCCTCAATCCCTTCACTCTCCCTTCACCCCACCTCACTGCACCCTTTCTCCTCCTCAATCCCTTCACTCCTCCCCTTTCTCTTCCTCAATCCCTTCATTCCCCCCTCACCGCCCCCTTTCTCCTCCCCAATCCCTTCACTCTCCTTTTGCCCCTCAATGTCACCTTTCTCCTCCTCAATCCCTTCACTCTCCCCTCACCCTCCCTCACCGCCTCCTTTCTCCTTCTCAATCCCTTCACTCTCCCTTCACCCCCGCACCGCCCCCTTTCTCCTCCTCAATCTCTTCACCCTCCCTTCACCCCCCTCACCACCCCCTTTCTCCTCCTCAATCCCTTCACTCCCCCCCTCACTGCCCCCTTTCTCCTCCTCAATCCCTTCACCCCCTCACCACCCCCTTTCTCCTCCTCAATGCCTTCACTCTCCCTTCGCCCCCTCACCACCCTCTTTCTCCTCCTCAATCCCTTCACTCTCCCTTCACCTCCTCACAGCCCCCTTTATCCTCCTCAATCTCTTCACTCTCCTTTTGCCCCCTCACTGCCTCCTTTCTCCTCCTCAATCCTTTCACTCTCCCTTCGCCCCCTCACTGACCCCTTTCTCCCCCTCAATCCCTTCACTCTCCCTTTGCCCCCTCAATCCTATCCCTTCACCACCCTCAATCCTCTCCCCAACCCTTTTATTGCCCCCTCACTCCCTTCACTACCCTCTCTCCTCGCCCCCACTCTCTTCATTGCCTTCTCTTCCCCAGCTCCCATCCCCCACCCACTTCAACACCCCGTACCCCCACCCCTCACCTGTGTCCTCCCTTCACTGCCGCCTCACTCCTGCCCCTTCATCCCCTCCATTCTGTCCTCATTCACCCTCCAACTCCTCTCCCTCTTCACCGTGCCTTCTCACCATTTGCCATCTCTCTCCCACTCTTACCTTCTCATCCGCCTTTTCTCTCTGAAACACCCAGTTCCCCTCACACCTTTTCCACCTCCTCTTCCCCTTTATTCCCACTTTCTGCCTTCGTCTTACATTGCCATTTTTTCCTTGTTTTTTTCACCTCTCATTTACCACCTTGCCATCCCTGTCCCTGTCGTTGTCCTTATCCCATGTCACCTCACTGTCCCACCCTGTCACCACCCTTGTTGCTACCCCTTCAATTCCCTCACTGACACATCATCCACTTCCCTTTTAGCACTTACTCTGTGCTTTGCTGTTCCAATTTATTTACTCAATCCTCCACTCTTCCCTTCCCGTTATGTTCCCCTGCTCTTTCCCATTTTTCTTCTCCACCTATCTCTCTCTGTCTTCCTACTGTCTTTTCCTCACAAACCCCCACTTTCCGCACTTACTCCGTGCCCACCTGGGCCCAGAAATGCCCCATTCCACTGTATCCTCACTTTCCCCTACAATTTTTCCTTCCACATCCTTTCATTCTGTTCCTGCTCCTATGTTGCTTTGCATCTGCTCACTTCCACCCACCCGTCTCTGTTTCCTGTTGTCATTACATTCCCTGCTGTTACCTTCCTCTAAATGCCTAATTCCTCTAAACACCTTCCCCTCCACATGCATCTGCTTGCTCTTGTTCTCCCTCTTTGCTCACTTGCTGTTGGTTTCTTTCCCTTGGCTATTCTCTTCCCTTTAACTTATTCTTTCCCACTGTCTGTTCTCTTTGCAAGTCTTTTCCCTTTACCCCAACCTCATTCCACAAATCTCCCCCTGCTTGAGGCATAGGAGCAGAATTAAGCCATTTAGCCCATCAGTTCACCTTGCCATTTAATGAGCTCTCTGATCTCAATCCTCCACTCCACTTCCTTGCCTTTTCCCTTTCACCTTTGATTCCTTTATGGAGCCTTGAATATACTTAGTGACCCAGCCTCATCAGCCCTCTGCGGTGAAGAATTCTACAGATTTGCAACTCTTTGAGAGAAGAAATTCTTCCCAACCCTCAAATCCTCCAGTCCTGACAAAATCCTTGTAAATCTTTTGTGCACTCTCTAAAGTTTAACAATATCCTTCCTATAGAAGAACAACCAGAATTGTGCATAGTATCCTAAAAGTGGCCTCACTAGTGTTTTGCACAGCCACAACATGATGTCCTAACTCCTGGACTCAGTGTTCTGCCCAATGAAGGCAAGCATGCCAATCACCTTCTTCACCACCCTGCCCACCTGTAACACCACTTTCAACTAACTACACACATGCACCCCTAGGTCTCTTTGTTCACAACACCCCCCAGGGTCCTATTATTACCTGTATAGGTCCTGCTCTGGTTTGCCTTACCAAAATGCAACACCTCGCATTTATCTGAAACTCCATATACCACTCCTCAGCCCAATGGCCCATCTGATCAAGCCTCTGTCGTATTCTGAGATAATCTTCTTCACCGTCCACTACATTTCTTTTAGTGTTATCTTCAAATTTACTAACTGTACCTCCTATGTTCGTATCCAAATCATTTATATAAATGATGAAAAGCAGTAGAACTACCACCCAGCCTTGTGGCACAGCACTGGTCATAGACCTGCCATCTGAAAAGCATCCCTCTACTACCACCCCCTGTTGCCTACTTTCAAGCAAGTTTTGTATCCAATTAGCTAGGTCCCCTGGGTCCCATGTGATCTAACCTAACTAACCAATCTCCCATATGAAAACTTGTCAAAGTTTGCGTAGACAACATCTACTGTTCTGCCTTCTTCAAGCTTCTTTGTTACTTCTTCAAGAAACTTGGTCGTTAGTGAGACACAATTTCCCACACACAAAGCCATGTTGACTTTCCTTTAATCAGTCCTGTCTTTCCAAATGCATGTAAATTCTGTGCCTCAGAATCCCTCCATTACTGATATCATATTCATTGATCTATAGTTCCCTGGCTTTTCATTCACAGCCTTTCTTAAACAATGGCACAACATTAGCCAGTCTCCAGTCCTCCAGCACCACACGCATGGCTGTCGATGATACAAATATCTCAGCAAGTAGCCCAGCTATCTCTTCCCTAGCCTCACACAAAGTTGTGGGAAACACTTGATCAGGTCTAGGAGATTTATAAAAACCCTTATGCGATTTAAGACCTTCAGCACCTCCTCTTCTGTAAGATGAACACTTCGAGACATCTTTGACTCTTTTATTTTTGCTGCCTCACAGTGCTAGGGACATAGGTTTGATTCCAGTCTTGGGTGACTGCATAGAGTTTGCACATTCTCCCCGTGTCTGTGTAGGTTTCCTCCAGGTGTTCCGGTTTCCTCTATTCTTTGACTCTCTTATTTTTGCTTGCACCACCTTCCACACTTTCATTTACTGTCCACAGTCTCACCTCACCATTTTGCCTGACATTTTCCCACCTATTTTCCACTACATCTTCCTTTTTCCTTACCTTTGAGTGCCTGGTCCAATTATCCTGCACTTGGTCAGGACTTCAATATGCAAAGCATGAGAGATTGACGAATGAACATATATACATGCATATTTATAATAATTCAACAAATATTGCATCAATGAAAAATGATGGCCCCAATTTTTCCCTTTCTGAGACAAAGCACAGGGCGCAGGTGTATAAGGTATCAACTAACTCACCATCACCACTATCAAGATATCTCACCGGAGTGTGCATCTACCAGTTTGTTAAGAGCTGACCACTGAGCTTCAGCATGCTAATCGCCCTTCCAAAGGCCTCAACAGTGGCATTCTGGGTCCCCAAGAGCTGCAGCCAATCAGATACTGCCTCCTCCGGAGATCCAATGGCAAAAAAGTTGGACTTTTGCTTCCCACAGAGTAGGGGGCGTCACAAAGATGGAAGTGCAGAGGGATGACTTTCAGAGGTCAGCTTTTGATTGGCCCTAGTTTGGGACAACTGGAGACCCAGCCCCTAATCTGGTAGGCATATCACCCTGGTTTAACCAGTTAGGAAATCAGCCGCTTTTCTTACCTGCCGCATAATTAGTGGCAAGTTGAGAAAGATCCCGGTGGACCTTCTCACCAGAACTTAATTGGTGAGATGCCGAGAAGGACGCAATATCTCATGCTAATACTGGATTACCAGCTGTGCAGGGGTGAAGCAGGATATAATGGCGAGGGAAAGTAGTGTGGGTACAGTACCAATGGGCTCACGGCTGCCAAGGCTTCCTGACAATTACGGGGAAGGTATAGGATGCCCACCCATCTGGAACCAAGTGAGTGACCCACTTTATATGAATTAGGGGCAGGAGTCAGATATTCAGCCCTTTTGTGCCTGCTACGCCATTTAATGAGATCATAGCATCTGATTGTGGCCTGAATTCAATATTCCCAGCTACCCCCAATACCCCTTGACTCCCCTGTTAGTCAAGAATTTAACTCCACTTGAAAATTAAAATCAGCAATCCTACCTCCGTCACTCTCTCGGAAAGTGAGTTCCAAAGGCTTTCAAGCCACTGAAAAATAATCTCCTCATTGTCTGTGGCTATAAAGGACCACCTCGATCTCCTGCTGGAATTTAGATAAATTGTGGGCGGCTCAGTTCCTGGAAGACAACCTGGTCAAACCTGATGTCCTCTCAAAAAATACAGTGGATACTGGGGATCTAAAATAGAAACAGAAAATGCTGGAGAAACTCAGCACATCTGCAGCATCTGTGGGAGAGAGGAAACAGAGTTAACATGTCAGGTCCAATGACTTGTGGCAGCACAGTGGCTCAGTAGTGTGATGGCATGATGGCTGAGTGGCTAGCTCTGCTGCCTCACAGTGCTAGGGACATAGGTTTGATTCCAGTCTGGGTGACAGTGTAGAGTTTGCACATTCTCCCCGTGTCTGTGTGGGTTTCCTCTTACAGTCCAAAGATGTGAAGAATCAGGTGGACTGGCCATGCTAAGTTGTCCATAGTATGTGGGGATTAGCCATAGGAAATACATGATTACACGGATAAGGTAGGGGCGTGGGTCTGGATGAGACGCTCTTTGGAAGGTCAGTCTGGACTTGATGGGCTGAATAGGCTCTTTTCACACTGTAGGGCTTCTATGAATCTTCTTCACAAATGTTTGTTTCTCTCGCCACAGATGCTGCCAGACTTGCTTAGTTTCTTAGGCATTTTCTGTTTTTATTCCTGCTGCCCTTTCTATGGACCTTGGACAAAACTTCCCAATCGGTTACTCTATGACCGATGGGCAGGAACTGCAGTGGCAATGGCAGAGGCTGCAACAGCACCCCAGTCATCATCAACCATGTCCTCCCTCTACCCCTCACCATTCCATGTATCTTCATGTGAGCCTGGCCTTGTTACTGTCTCTCAGCACTGGTCTCTGCTCTTAGTATACTTACAGACCAATTGATTGGTTCTTCATGCTCACTACATTCCCTTGCCATTATATGGACCTCCCACCTCATCCCTACATGGCAGGTATCCAGTATTAGCAAGAGATATTGCCCCCTCCTCATCATCTCACCAATTAAGCTCTGGCAAGAGGATCCAATAGGGTCATTCTCAACTTGCTGCTAATTAAAGTTCATAAACAATCAATTGGTCTTTCAGTCCTCACCACCTCCTGTGGCCAGCAGCTTGGGGTTGTCTCCCTTTTTTTTGACAAGGGACAGAGCTTTGAAAGCAGCAAAATAATTGCCAGATGAGCCTAAAATGCACCCAAGTGTCATCAGCAGATGAGATGCCATTGCCGAGGACTTCTAATACCCTGATTAAATACACCCCAATATCTCAAATTTAGTTTTCACAAAATGGCAACAAACCACAACTGAATAGGGGAAATACCAATCCGTAAGAAACAACTATAATCATGAATTGCAAAATGTTATGAATCAAAAATAAGCTTTTAATTATAGCTGGCAATAAAATGTTGATAAAATGGCAAAGAAATGCATTGTTTTAACGCTTTGGCTATCTGCTTCATTGAGGACTTAGAGGAATCCCAGTTCTGAAATATAATAATTAAAATATGTTCAAAAATGGTTCAATTTATCTAAGTATGGAACTTTTTTCCCTACAACATTGTTTTTGTGGAAAGATTTTTTGGTCAGCTATGTCAAATGCTGGAGATACTTCAAATTTTTATCTAGATTTTAAAGCCAACATTGTGTTTACAATATGCTTTCAACATCATGTAAACACAATTATGAAATAAAAAAAGACAGCTCAACAAAAATACAACAGAGGAGAAATTCTCCCTATGAGAAGAAAACAGCGGAAGGGAAAGAACAACTGAAAACGTGCCCTTAGGCAGATCACTTCAATTCCTTAGAGCTCAACAACAGCTATTGATTATACGACTCAACAGCATGCTTAAAAATGACTGCACTGCTATTTATCTTTATATTAGTTAACCAGAAAAAGATGCTAAATAAAAATCCAAGTTTAAATAATATGGTTATAAATCATTTTATATGTTTGTTTGAAATAAATGGAAGCTAGCTGTAGGTAACTAAGTAAGTCCAGTTTAAATATGGTATACTGCATCTGCTGTTCCCGTTGTGGCCTCCTCTGCATCGGGGAAACCAAGCGGAGGCTTGGGGACCGCTTTGCAGAACACCTACGCTTGGTCCACACTAAACAACTGCACCTCCCAGTCGCGAACCATTTCAACTCCCCCTCCCATTCTGCAGATGTCATGTCCATCCTGGGCGTCCTGTAATGCCACGATGATGCTACCCAAAAGTTGCAGAAACAGCAACGCATATTCCACTTGGGAACCCTGCAGTCCAATGGTATCAATGTGGACTTCACAAGCTTCAAAATCTCCCCTCCACCTACCGCATCCCAAAACCAGCCCAGCTCCTCCCCACCTCCCTAACCTGTCCTTCCTCCCACCAATACCCTTCTCCCACCTCAAGCCCCTCCTACCTACTAACCTCATCTTGCCCCCTTTCTCTGTCTGTCCTCCCAGGACTGACCTATCCCCTCCCTACCTCCCCACTTACACTCACCTTCACTGGCTCCATCCCTGCCTCTTTGACCTGTCTGTCTCCTCTCCACCTATCTTCTTCTCTATCCATCTTCTATCCACATCCCCCTCTCTCCCTATTTATTTCAGAACCCCCTGCCCCTCCCCCATTTCTGAAGAAGGGTCTAGGCACAAAACATCAGCCTTCCTGTTCCTCTGATGCTGCTTGGCTTGCTGTGTTCATCCAGCTCTACATCTTCATATCCCAGTTTAAATACAACTGTGTGACCACTTCACACTGCTTTAGGGAAAGCAATCTGCCATCCCTACCTAGTCTGGCCTGTATATGAGTCCAGATCCACAGAACATGATTGATTCTTAACTGTTTTCTGACATGATTGAGCAAGTCAATCAGCCAGGAACTCTCAACAAACCGCACAGAGGTTTATAAAATTATGAGGGGCAAGGATAGGATTAATAGCCAAGGTCTTTTTTCCTAGGGTGGGGGAGTCCAAAACCAGAAGGCATAGGTTTATGGTGAGAGGGCAAAGGTTTAGAGCGAACCAGAGGGGTAACCATTTCACGCAGAGGGTTGTGTGTGTATGGAATGAACTGTTGCATTTACAGCATTTAAAAGGCATTTGGAAAGGTGTATGAATAGATAGGGTTTAGAGGGATATGGGCCAAATGCTGGCAGATGGGGCTAGGTTAGATTGGGATGAATGGTCAGCATGGATGAGTTGGACTGAAGGATCTATTTCCATGCTGTATGACTCTATGATTCTATATGATTACGTGGAATATTTTGCTAATAGGCAATGCTGCAGAAACACTTGGTAAAGAAAGTGATGAAGATCTACAGTTTTTGTTTAGGAAATTTGGCTTCCAAAGCTGACAGAGCCATGTATAGCTTTAATAATGATTTGTGTTTCCATATGAACTATGTTTAGAAAGGAAGAACTAGTTTAATTTTTGCGACATATGAGATGCGCACCCCATGGAATCGACCTTTTCTGTTACCTATCCATACCCCTCGTGATTTTATAAACCTCTATAAAGTCACCCCACAGCCTCCAATGCTCCAGGGAATATAGCTCCAGCCTATTCAGCATTTCCCTATAGGTCAAACCCTCCAGCCCCGGTAACATCCTCATAAATCTTTTCTGAACCCTTTCAAGTTTCACAACATCCTTCCTATCGTAGGGAGGTCAGAATTGCATGCAGTATTCCAGTAGTGGCCTAACCGATGCCCAGTAGAGCCAAGACATGACCTCCCAACTCCTATACTCAATGTACTGACCAATAATAACAAATGCCTCTTTCACTATCCTATCTACCTGTGACTCCACTTTCAAGAAAATGTGAACCTGCACTCCCAAGTTCTCTTTGTTTTGTAACACTCCCCAGGACCTTGTCACTAAGTATTTAAGTCCTGTCATGATTTGCCTTTCCAAAATGCAGCACCTCATATTTATCTAAATTACACTCCATCTGCCACTCCTCGGCTCATTGGCCCATCTGATCAAAGTCCTATTGTTCTCTGAGGTAACCTTCTTCGCTGTCCACTGCACCTCCAATTTTGGTGACATCTGCAAACTGTTACTAACCATACATCCTATTTTCACGTCCAAATCATTTACATAAATGAGACAAAATGACAAATGAGAAATATAGATAAGAAAAAGCAATGGACCCAGCACTGTTCCTTGTGGCACACCACTGGTCACAGGCCTCCAGTCTGAAAAGCCACCCCCCACCGCCACCCTCTGTCTTCAACCTTTGAGCCAGTTCAGCATTCAAAAAGCTACTTATCCCGGTATTCAGTGTGATCTAACCTTGCTAACCAGTCTACCATGAGGAATCTTGTCGAATGCCTTACTGAGGTCCATATAGATCACATCCATTGCTCTGCCCTCATCAATCCTCTTCATTAGTTCTTCAAGGAGCTCAATCAAGTTCTTGAGACATGATTCCCAATGCACAAGCCATGTTGACTATCCCTAATCAGTCCTTGCCCTTCCAAATACACATGAATCCTGCCCCTCAGCATTCCCTCCAACAACCTGCCCAGTACCAATGTCAGGCTCACCATTCTATAATTCGCTAGCTTTTCTACACCACTTATTTTAAATAGTGGCACCATTTTAACCAATTTCCAGTCTTCCAGCATCTCACCTGTGCCTATCACTGATACAAATATCTCAGCAAGGGGCCCAGAAATCACTTCCCTAGTTTCCCACAGAGTTCTAGGGTACATCTGATCAGGGATTTATCCACCTTTATACATTTTAAGATATCCGGCACTTCCTTCTCTGTAATGAGGACATTTTTCAAGAGGTTGCTATCTATTTCCCCACATTCTCTGTCTTTCATGTCATTCTCTACAATAAACAGTGATGTAAATACTCATTTATTTCTCCCCCATCACACCTAGGCAGTCTTGCTGATCTTTAAGGGGCCCTATTCTCTCCCCAGTTACCCATTTCTCCTTAATGTATTTGTAGAATCCCTTTGGATTCTCCTTAACTCTATTTGCCAAAGCTATCTCATGCCCCTTTTTACTCTCCTGATCTCCCTCTTAGGTATACTCATACTACTTTTATATTCCTCAAGGGATTTGCTCAATCTCTGCTGTGTCAACCTGACATATGCTTCCTTCTTGACCAAAGCCTCAATTTCTCGAGTCATTCAGCATTCACTACACCCACCAACCTTGCTCTTCACTCAAACAAGTATATACTGTCACTGGATCCTCGTTACCTCACTTTTGAAAGCTTCCCATTTTCCAGCCTTCCCATTACCAGAAAACATCTGCTCCCAAACAGCTTGAAAGTTCTTTCCTAATATCATCAAAATTGGCCTTCCTTCAATTTAGAACTTTAACTTTTAGATCTGATCGATCCTTTTCCATCATTTTTTAACACTAATAGAATTATGGTGAATGTCCCAAAAGGTCTCCCCCACCAACACATCAGTTACCTGCCCTGCCTAATTTCCCAAGAGTAGGTCAAGTTTTGCACCTTCTCTAGTAGGTACATCCACATATTAAATCAGAAAATTTTCTTGTGCACACTTAACAAAATCCTCTCCATTCAAGCCCTTAACACAATAGCCGTCCCAGTCTATGTTTGGAAAATTAAAATCTCCTACTATAGCCACCCTAATATTCTTATAGATAACTGAGACCTCCTCACAAATTTGTTTGTCAATTTGCTGCTGACTGTTGTGTGGTCTTTTGTACAATGCCAATGAGGTGATCATCCTTTTCTTATCTCTCAGTTCCACCCAAATAACTTCCCTGGATGTATTCCCAAGAATTTCCTCCCTCAATACAGCCGTAATGTTATTCCTAATCAGAAGCACCACTCCTGCTCTTTTCTTGCACCCTTTTGATCCTTCCTATCCCGCTCTTTTCTTGCACCCTTTTGATCCTTCCTACCGCAGCTATACTCTGGAACATTAAGCTGTCCACCCCTGAGCCGTATCTCTGTAACTGCTATGATATCCCAGTCCCATGTTCCCAACCATGCCCTAAGGTCACCTGTGTTACCTGTTAGGCCTTTTGCATTGAAATAAATACAGTTTAATTTATCAGCCCTACCTCGTTCTCTATTTTGTTCCTTCCTGCCTTGACTGTGTGACCTATCCCTTTCCCAACTGTATCAGTCTCGGATTGATCTCGTTCCTCACTAACTACCTGGGTCAAATCAGCTGATTTTCTTGAATGTGAGGAGCAGTCATTACTGTTTTATAAGCAGTTGCATTGCTTTGGAACTTTGTGATAAAATTGGTCAAAACAACAGAGGAGGAAGAGAGACATAGGCAGTGACCACATGGTCAATCATTCAAACAGAGCAAGAAACCTATGCTGCTGTCTGACCCAACAATAATCTGCACAGCTGCTGGCTTTGCTGTCCAGTTTCAAATATCTCTGAACATCGCAGTTCATTCTGTAGTGCTTTAGAAAGCAAAGAGCAGAAGCAAGAGAAAAAAGGGATACTGTCTAGCAACAAGATGTCCTCCAACACAAGGAGACAGGCAGAAACATTTCAATTTCAAGAAAGAAGAGCAGTGAGTGTGAAGGTTTCTTTCAGCTAGAAGCACGTTTTTCTGGGGATTAAAAAAAAATCCTGGAGGAGCAGCAATGCTATTTAGCAGTATTCAGAACTGTTAGGGCAAGAGAAAAGAAGTCTAGAGTTGTTTAATATCAGTCAGAGGAAACTCCAAGCAAAATGCTATGGAAGAGGAGTTTAAGGAATCCATTTTAAGAATAACATGTCAGTCGTTTGTTTAAGGTTCTTATGAAGAGATATTAACTAACTAAATGAAAGCAGATGTTAGCTGGAAAGAAACCCAAATACAGCTATGCCAACTGAAAAAGGAACATCAAAGTTGAAATCACATGAGCCTATGATTTAAGCATCCATAAGGTTGATGATGGTAAAATGATTGAATCTTTATTTCAATTGTATAGTTTGAAGTAATTTATGCTTCTTTAACTTTGTGCATAATAAAAGTTGATGTTCTTTTATGAAAAGATATTGGCAGCCTCTTATGAATATGTTTAGCTTGGTAAAACAAATTGCAAAAATCAAATGCATGATCTATCAAGAGGTAGTAGGAACTGCAGATGCTGGAGAATCCGAGATATTAAAGTATAGAGCTGGATGAACACAGCAGGCCAAGCAGCATCAGAGGAGCAGGAAAGCTGACGTTACATATTTCTTTTCTGAAAAAGGATCTAGACCCAAAATGTCAGCCTTCCTGCTCCTCTGATGCTGCTTGGCCTGCTGTGTTCATCCAGGTCTACACCTTGTTATCGCATGATCTATCAAGCAAAGCTTCCCTCTGGGATCTGACTTGTCCAGTATTACCAACAGATCATAATAACGTAAACAAGTTTAATTGTTATGTTTTACGTAATTATTCATGGCTTTAGCCATGGAAAGTCAGAGCAAATGAATCGTCTTCAGATAGCAAAAAGTTATTTTGGGTAAAGCCAGTGGGAATGGTTTGCACTGAAGATAATGAAGCTTCTTCAAGCAGAGGAAATATGCTGTGCAGTAAGAACTAGTGCCTCAATGGTGATACTGTACAAGCATGATGTAGCATGTGTAGCAAATTTAATATATTACAAACCAACTATTGTACCTCATAAATGGACAGTTACAATAAAACACTCACCAAAATATGTAATCGTGCTTCTAATTTACCACAGCAAGACCTGTGACTCATTATGAGCAAAAACAGAGTAAAGTTACAGCTTCACTGCTATTGAAGTGAAATAATTTCAGGGAAACCAACTGAACAGATTGCTTTCAATTTTGTTTTAAATGTGCTAGGCTTGCCCTGTTATGCAAAGCAGGAATCGAAAGTAACCTTCCTTATAGGGATTGTTGGAAGCAGGTCTGCAAGCAATAACTATGTGCTTTATTTTCCCATTTTTTCCAAGCTCTTCAAGTGAGGTTCATACTGTCCAGCCCATAGCCCATTTCAACCTTTCTCATGTATTCATCTGCTCTGCAATTCATTAACTATGCAACCAGCCTCTTTGGCACCTACCTCATAGTGTTGTACAGCCAGAGAGGCAGAAATGCTTGCTGCTGCCAGGACTTTACAATGTTTATGCTACTGCTGTGATATTTCAAACTCAACTGCGTATCACTTCAAATTCTGCAAGCCAGGAACTGCCATTTGTTCTCTGGTGCACTACTGTTATTACGAAGGACATAGCCTGGAAAGGAAGCTGGCTTCCCACTTTGCCCAGAGGGACTTTGAGGTGATGGTGGATGGGTGTTAGAAAGGCTTTGTCCTACTGACATGCAAAGGAGGCCATATCACCAGACTCAGCCAGTCTGGGCTGAGATATCACCCAGGTCAGTGCAGTGTTCTGGGTGAAATACATTGCCCAGCTGTACGTGGAGAAGGTTAATGATCTTGGGCAACTCCCCAGGAGGTAAGTGGCATCATCATCTCTCTGCTACATCACACACAGTAAAAAGGCCAAGCCTCATTCAAGCTCTATCACTTGTGCACACTGATCACCAAGACTCATGGGTTACAGCTCTCATTATTGCATACATCATGTCAACTCAGTGGTTCTCAACCACCGCATCCTCCTAAACTATTGAACATTTCTGCCCTTCCTGTTCACCCACTGGGGATGCCTTATCACTTCTTTGGCTTATATGTCATCACTAATTGCTCCTCCAAGTACTATAATTATTCTCAATTCCTCTTTGTTCCATTACAGGAGAACCTTTCCTCCCCTCTGAATGATGCGTTTACGACACCCTGACTGACCTAGCTGTAAACCCTGCACAGGACTGATATCTGAACTGTAGGACTGACTACAGCCAGTCCCCCAGACTGGAAGTGGATGAGTCCATTCATTGACTGAGGCATTATCTCTTGACTGACCATAGCCCCCTTGATCCAAATAGGAACTGGTCCCCTTTGACTTTCAAATGTGATCATTTAGATGAAACTCATGCAATATATTTGCAACATAAGCTCAAGGAGCATTCTGGAGATTTGACATTGCTGCAGTGCGTTATAATGCAGCAACATATCTATCATCTCGACTGTTCAGTACTCTGAACCATGTCTACGATCTCTTCCTGTGCATTAAAAAGAAATGCAAACCACAGATGGATGGCAGCACTAAGTAACTGCAAATGAGAGAGCTCTAAGAAATGTAAGGGCCTTTGTAGATCTACGAGATATGTGTGTGTCTCCCTGTGTACAAAGTAGCTAGAAAAAGCATTTGAATTATAGGTACCCCGAGGTTCAAAGTGAAGTTCTAAAGGGCTTACACGGTGTCCGTAGATTAAAAACGGCCATCATCACATGGTGAGGGTGGGGGAGAACAATATCCATAGACATAGGCAGGTATAGACCACACAACATCAGTCAACACAGTGTAGAGCTGGAGGGACACAACAGGTCAGGCAGTATGAGGGGAGCTGAGCAGTCAACATTTTGGGTCAGGGCCCTTCATCAAGACTGGGGAGAGGGAAGGGAGCTGGGAAATAAATAGAGGAGGGAGGGGTGGGGCTGGGGGAAGGTAGATGGGATGGCGATAGGTGGATGCAGGTAGGGGGTAGTGGGGATTGGTCAGCTGGAAGACAGGGCGAACAGGTGTGGAAGAAGTTGGACAGGTTGTGTCAGGTCAAGGAGGTGGAGATGAGAGGGAGGGTTGGACATGGGATGAGGCTGGGGGTGGGCAGATTTTGAAACTGGTGAATTCTATGTTTGGGTCGTCGGGCTGTAGGCTCCCGAAGTAGAATATGAGGCATTGTTCCTCCAGTTTGCATGTGGCATCATTGTGCCACTGGAGGAGGCCCAGTACAGACATGTAACCCAGGGAGTGGGAGGGTGAGTTGAAATAGTTAGCAACAGGAAGGTGTTATTGATTATAATATATGGAGCGCAGGTGTTCCACATATTGGTCACCGATTCTACGTCTGGTCTCACCGATGTAGAGGAGGCCACATCGGGAGCAATGGCTACAGTGGGCCAGGTTTCACGATGTACAGGTGAATCCCTGTTGGATATGGAAAGTTTGCTTTGGACCTTGGATGGAGGTGAGAGGGGAGGCACAGAGGCAGGCATATCAACTCCTGCAGTTGCAGGAACAGGTGCCGGGTGTGGTGGGGCTGGTGGGGAGGGGGAGCAGACGAGGAAGTCACGGAGTGAGTGGTCCCTGCAAAAGGCAGATGTGGGTGAGGAGGGAAATATCTCTTTGGTTGTGGGTCAGAGTGTAGGTGGCAGAAGTGGCGGAGAATGATACGCTGGACACAGAGGTTGGTAGGGTGGTATGTGAGGACAAGGGGGATTCTGTCTTTATTTTTATTGGGGGGAGGGGTTTTGAGGGCAGGAATGCAGGAAATGCAGCTGAGGGCATTTTCGATCAACAGAGGGGGCAAGTTGCAGTCCTTGAAGTAGGACAGCATCTGGGATGTTCAGGAGTAGGACGTTCCATCTTAGGGGCAGACGCAGCAGAGGCAGAGGAATTGGGAGTAAGGAATGGCATACTTTCAGGAAGGTGGGTGAGAGGAGGGGTAGTCAAGTGGGAGTCGGTGGGCTTGAAATAGATGTCAGTGTTGAGGCAGTTACTGGATATGGAGACAGAGAGGTCCAGCAAAAGGGAGGGAGTTATCAGAGATGGTCCAGGTGAATTTGAGATTCGGATGAAAGGTGCTAGTAAAGTTGATGAGCTGTTCAAGCTCCTTGTGGGAGCATGAGGCAGCACCAATATAGTCATCAGTATAGCAGAAGAAGATGTGGAGGATAGTGCCAGTGTAGCTACAGAAGAGGGACTATTCCACGAATCCTATAAAGAGGTAGGCATAGCTCAGACCTATACAGGTGCCCATAGCGACCACTTTAATTTGCAGGGAGGAAGAGGAGTTAAAGGAAAAGTTGTTGAGGAAAAGGACAAGTTCCATTAAGGGGATGAGGATGTCAGTGGACAGGGACTAGTTGGGCCTGCAAGAGAGGAAGAAAGGGAGGACTTTCAGGCAATCTGTGTGAGGGATAATAGTGTACAGGGTCTGGATGTCCATAGTGAAGGTGAGGTTTTGGTGGCTGGGAATCGAAAGTCTTGGAGGAGGTGGAGAACATGGATAATATCTCAAACAAGGGTAGGGAGTTCCTGGACTAGGGCTGGGGAAGGGGTGGGGGTGAACGTCAGAGTCAAGGTAAGCAGAGATAAGTTTCAATGGTGCAGGAGCTGGCGGAGACAATGGGTCAACCAGAGCGGTTATGTTTGCGGATTTTGGGAAGGAGATGGAAACGGATGGTGTGGGGTTGGGGAACGATGAGGTTGGAGGCTGTGGGTGGGAGGTCACCTGCGGTGATGAGGTTATTGATGGTCTGAGAGACGATGGTTTGGTGTTCAGGGTGGAGTCATGATCCAGGGGACAGTAGGAGGAGGTGTTGGAAAGTTGGAGCCTGGCCTGTGCAATGTACAGGTCAGTGGGCCATACACTACTGCACCCCCTTATCTGCGGGTTTGATGGTGATGTTTGGAGTTGGAATGGAGGGAGCAGAGGGCTACGCGTTCCCTGGGGGAGAGGTTGCAATAAGTGAGAGGAGTGGAGAGATTGAGGCAATTGATGTCGCGACGACAGTAGGAGATGAAGAGGTCAAGGGAGGGTAGGCGGCTGTGGAGTGGTATCCAGGAAATCATTCGCGACTGGGAGGTGCAGTTGTTTAGTGTGAACCGAACATAGGCATTCTGCAAAGCAGTTCCCAAGCCTTGCAAACCATTTCAACTCCCTCTCCCATTCCGCAGACGACATGTCCATACTGGGGGTCCTGCACTGCCACAATGATGCCAACCGAAGGTTGCAGGAACAGCAACTCATATTCTGCTTGGGAACCCTGCAGCCCAATGGTATCAAATTGGACTTCACAAGCTTCAAAATCTCCCCTCCACCTACTGCGTCCCAAAACCAGCCCAGCACCGCCCTGCCTCCCTAACCTGTCCTTCCTCCTACCTATCCCCTCCTCCCACCTCAAGCCCCACCCCATCTCCTACCCACTAACCTCATCCCGCCCCCTTGACCTGTCCATCCTCCCTGGACTGACCTATCTCCTCCCTACCTCCCCACCTACACTCACCTTTACTGGCTCCATTCCTGCCTCTTTGACCTGTCTGTCTCCTCTCCAACTAGCTTCTACTCTATCCATCTTCTACCCGCCTCCCCCTCTCTCCCTATTTATTTCAGAACCCCCTTTCCCTCCCTCATTTCTGAAGAAGAGTCTAGCCCCGAAATGTCAGCTTTCCTGCTTTTCTGATGCTGCTTGGCCTGCTGTGTTCATCCAGCTCTACACCTTGTTATCTCATGATCATATACCTGTTCGCTCCACAAGCCCTTTGATGCCATCACAAGAAATCTAGCTTTGCATTTTATACAGATATGCAAATTTCTGCGCTGGATATTTCCTCAGGTCCACCACCCACTGAGTGAACATGAAGACAAATTATTTTTTATTCTTGTGTGGAGTAGTGAGCACTGCAAAGTTCAGAATTTGCTGCCCACTCCTAATTGCTCTTGAACTGATTGGCCTCTAGGCCACTCACAGGGCAATTAAAAGCCAAACATACGTGTCTGGAGTCACACGTAGGGCAGACCAGCTAGGGTAAGGGCAGCATATTTCTTAAAGGACATTAGTAAAACAAATTATTTTTATGACAATGGCTAAATCATCAACATTAGACTAGCTTTTAATTCTGCATTTTTTAAATCTCAGATTTCACCTTCAGCTATGATGGGATTTGAGCCCATGCCCAAAAACATTGGCCTGGGTCTCTTGATTACGGGTGCAGTGATATTACCAACTTTCTTACTGTTTCCCATGCCTCTTACGGCATGGAACCATCCCGCCTTATCTTTTGTTTGACTTTATTTGAGTGGAACAATAATGAGGTTGATGCTGTCCCTGCACCTCTCTTACCGTAGAGTCACAGAAGTCTGTAACATGTAAACAAGCCCTTCAGCCCAATTTATCCATGCCACCCAGTTTTCACAGTTAATCTAGTCCTATTTGCCTGTGTTTGGTCCATATCCCTCTGTATCTATCTCATCTATATCCCTGCCTCTGGCAGCCCATTCCAGACACTCACTTCCCTCTGTGTGAAAACAATTGCCCCTCTGGATCCTTTTGTATCTCTCCCCTCTCACTTTAAACCTAAGCTGGCCAGTTTTAGACTCCCCTACCCTGGGAAAAACCTGTAGTCTATCTACCTTGTCTATGCCTGTCATGATTTTATAGCCCTCAATAAGATCACCCCCAGTCTTCTATGCTCCAGGGAAAAAAGTCTCATCTTATCCAGCTTTTCCTTATAACTCAAATTTTCCAGTCCAGGTAGCATCCTAGTAAATCTTTATTGCACTCTTTCTAGTTTAATAATATCCTTTCTATAGTAGGGCAACCAGAACCACATGCAGTACTCCAAATGTGGCCTTACCGACTTCTTGTAGAGCTACAACAAGACATCCCAACTCCTATCCTCTGACTAATGAAAGTGAGCATGCCAAACACAACCCTGTCCACTTACAAGGAGCTATAAACCTGTACCCTTAGATCTCTTTGTTCTGTAACACTCCCGAGGCCCTACCATTGACTCTATAAGTCCTGCCCTGGTTTGATCTACCAAAATGCAACATCTTGCATTTATCTGAATCAACTCCATTTGCCATTCCTCAGCCCACCCCAGTTGATCAAGATCACGCCGTATTCCCAAATAACCTTCTTCACTGTCTATTATACCACTAATCTCGGTGTCATCTGCAAACTTACTAATCATGCTTCCTAAATTCTCATTCAAATCATTTATATAAATGACAAATAACAGTGGACCCAGCACTGAGCCCTGTGGCACACCATTGGTCACAGGCCTCCAATTTAAAAGAAAACGCCCGACCACCACCCTCTGTCTTCTACCTTCAAGTCAATTTTATATCCAATTGGCCAGCTCTCCCCAGACCCCATGAGATTTAACTGTACTCAACAGCCCACATACGGTACTTGTCAAAGGCCTTGCTAAAATCCATGTAGACATCATCTCCTGCACTGCCCTCATCTACTTTCATTGTCACCACTTCACAAACTCAATCAAATTCACGCAACACAATTTCCCATGCACAAAGCCATGCTGACTGTCACAAATGAGTCCTTGTCCCTCCAAATGCCTATAGATCTTGTCTCTCAGAGCCCCCTCTAACAACATACCCACCACATTCGTTAGGCTCAGCAGTTCATCTTTCCCAGGCTTTTCGCTGCAGATTTCGTTAAATAATGGCACAACATTAACCACCCTCCCATCTTTGGGCACTTCACCCATGTTTGTCAATGATACAAATATCTCCACTAAGGTCTCTGTAATTTCCTCCTTAGCCTCCCACAAAGTCCTAGGATACATGTCATCAGGTTCTGGAGATTTATCTACCTTAATGCGTTTTAGGACTTCCAGTACCTCCTCTTCTGTAATGTGGACTTACTTCAAGACATTACTATATATTTCCCCAAGTTCCCTACTGTTCATGCCTTTTATTATCCTAACTCCTTAATTATGGTTTCCACCAGGTCTCTGAGTAGGACAGCCTAAATTTTGATCTTTGCCATTTCAATGCCATGCTGAATTTTCAAACCTCCAAAAACAGCAGGATGTATATCAGTGTTTGGAACATTCTGGCAGCTTGTTGGTTGAATGTAAATAAAGGTAAACCTCCCAAAATGGCTTAGGCTACTTGGTGACGATACTGAGCGAGTGTTCCATCCAATATCACTGTTCCAACATAGGCTAAGGGTGAAAGTCAGATCAAAAATATCATGATGTGCCAAACTTTATTTTACCTGCTAACTATCCAATAATTTCAACAGATAATGCATTCCTTGAATCAAATCCAATATAGAAAGCCAAATTTTTCTTTTTGTTATTTGTTCATGGGATGAGGGAGTTGCTGCCTAGGCAGCATTTATTGCCCAGAGGGCAGTTAAGAGTTAACTACATTGTTGACAATCTGGAGCCACATGTAGGCCAGACCAGGCAAGGATGGCAGTTTCCTTCCCTAAAGGACATTAGTGAGCCAGTTGGGTTTCCCCTGACATTTGACAGCATGTTCACAGTTATCATTAAATCCGTAATTCCAGATAATTATTGAATTCAAATTCCACTATCCTCCTTAGCAGGATTTGAACCCAGGTCCCAGACATTACCTGGGTCTCTGGAATAACAGTCCACCAATAATACCGTAAGGCCATTACCTCTCCCTGCTGTCCACAAATTACTGATGATGCCTTCTGAAACACCTAGTGGATGGCCCTTCCTTATTTTTGTCTGTTCTGCCTTGCTTAAACAAAATGGAGCTGTAACACTGAACTTTGTCTTTGGACTATGGTCACTGTGTTGTGAATAATGGGTTTTTAAAGAAGAGAACAGCGTACTGAAAGCTTGGTAAAGTGCCGCTACCTTTCCTTTGTTTACTGGGAGATGTGTTGAACATTTATCTGTGACACCCTGTACCTCAATCCACTGAAGATAAGATAAATCTCTTCAAGCAGATTTCAGTAACCGTATGGGCAATGTTTATATATGTTTACTTGCATGGAGTTATGGTTTTCACTGAATTGAACTGACTTGGCAGGATAAGAATTTTTGCTTATTCTAGTGTAACTTCTTTGTGGAGCCTGTAATAATCCCAAAGTAAACAGTATTGTCTGCAAGGGAAACACATGCTGTGGACAAATATTTGGAATTTTCCCCATACTGGTTTTTCTTTACACAGATGTTGACTCTTTTTCTGACACCAAAACCATTTGCCCTTGAAAACTTGACCACTTATCAACCACTTCATGAGAATGAAGCAATATTTTTGCACCTACTATCCAAATTTGATTGGTATGCATGGAATGTAATAGAAAATAAAATCTGAAAGGAGATGATCAGAGATGATAGGCAGAAGGACATTTACACACCACATTCGACTAACCTATTCTGATGGTCAGTAATTGTCAGATAGTCATGCAAATTTCATTCGCTATTGACAACTCTTTTGTTGTCATTTTGTTCCAGGAACAAAATGTTTTTCTATGTCGATTTCCCACACACTGTTCAGTACAATGCATGATGAACTGCATCCTCTGAATATCTGCTGGCATTAGATTTTCCACTGTTCGAGAGTAGGAATCTTGAAAGTAAAAATCCAAATGACCAACCCATAGTGCAGACAAGACCTGGATTACAATATGCTGCGTCTCAGCATGTCTCATTGTTTGGCTTTGTCTGTGTTGGATACTACAAAAATGGTTAACAAACACTTTGCGAGTTGCTTTTTTTTGCAGTCTGTCAGGTTTACTTTGTTGTCCTACAAATTACATATAATGTGTCCCTTCATTTCTTATGTTGTCTTACTATTGGTGACAGTATTATCAATTAATTGATTATAACTTGCATGCAAAATGAAAAGTACAAATATGATAATTCTAAGGAATGTTAGATAGTTAAGAAATGGATACTGAGGTCTAACACTTATTTATAGCCAAATGAATGCAACGTTTAGCTCACAATTGTCACTGTAAGAGGAACTGTCTATTCCGTGCTGAAAATCAGAGATAAGAGACATGGCAACATATACCATATTCTAAAAAATGTGACAGACAAAAACACACAGTAACCACAGTGCGAGAGATAGTAAGATGCTGGAGTCAGAGATAACACAGTGTGGAGCTGGAGGAAAACAGCAGGCCAGGCAGCATCAGAGGATCAGGGCAGTTGATGTTTCGTGTCGGGACCCTTCTTCAGAAATAGGCTACAGTAACCACAGTGCTCCCAGATAACACTAAGCAGCAGGGACATTAAAATGAGAATAGTCTTGGGCCATCCTGACCTCAGGTGATTAAGTCGGGGCAACACAGAAATTTCTCAAAGAGAAAGAGGGAGGAGGAAATCAAACAGGATTTCTGCACTTTATTGCTAAGGAAACTGGCCATACATACCTGTCTGGTAGGTACAGAACTGGCACTGATAATTGATGGCCTGGTAACATGCTGTTTAAAGTTGAATAGTGCTCACCAGCCATGAGGTACTGCAAAGCAACCAGTCTGTAGAAGGATATCAGAGCAAGGAGGCTGTGGTCTCAAAGGGAAGTAAGAAGTATGGCAAGGGAAATAAAATGTATTATTCATCTGAGTGCCCCTAGCTCTCCTAATTCCTTGCTGCCAGTAACACAAGGGCTTTGCATTTCAATAACAGCTTTTAAAAATAAAGTATAATTACAAATTATTTTTAAAAACTGAACACGAACACCCACGCCATGGTTGACTGCGTATAAGCGGAAAGATTTCTGTCGCTTTATCGCTCCTTTTTCTCTGCACAAGGAAATAAATATTCCTCATTCAGGTATTGCTGCCCTCTGAGTCACCACCCAAGAGGCCATGCTTCACGTGTCAGCCTGAGGGGTGGCAAGTTATTCAACCACGGAAAAGCAGAATAATGGTCACTCGTCAAGGAAAAGCAAATGGAAAGCATCGGAAATACTCAGCAGGTCCAAGATGGCATTAGCGCAGAGGGACACAAAATTAACATTCCAGGTTGACGGTTTTTCATCACGGCAGGGAGAAGTTAGAGTTTTGTAATAGGTTTTAACAAAGGAGGTGGGTGGGATTAGCACAAAGGAAGGTCTGTGGTAGGGTGGACAGTAGGGGAAATTAAATAGCAGCAAAGTTAGGCATGCAGAGCCAAGGAGAATGGTGATGAGCCAAGAAAAGAAACAAGGGTTGTACTGTGATGAAAGGTGTCACATTTATGTATGAGCATAATCAGTTTTAGAATTTGGATATCAAACTGATGGCATGTGGGTTTTGATTACATTTGCAAAGGGTTGTGTAAGTAACTAGGTCAGTCAACATTTCCAGAATTGTGACTTAATCCAGTATGTCTCAGGGAACAAGAACCCCTGGGGTGCTAATGGTAGGTGGTTTATGTTATGTTGGGTTTATGACCAAGAGTAAAAACATTAAGGAGCATTTGCTTGATTTTAGTTTAAGATAATCAAGAATTGATTTTGGCTTAGGAAACCCAGAGATTGAAATTTTTGGAGTAGTTGAGACGTGATTGAGATCAGAATTACAGTTTAATTTCTCTCCCAGAAAGGCGCATAGAAAGTTTAAGGAATAAGTTGCCCCAATAGAAATTTCATTTGTGTAACATTGAGTCCAGGAACATTTCATTTGAAGTCAGCAGATTGTTAGAACACTGAGGAAATCTAAGCTTTAAGAAAACTCTTCAGTTCACAAGGGAAGAACCGGGGAGAATCTCTTGCGTCAAGCTTAAAGATTTGAGTTGGAAAGATAATCCCTTTGAATTTGGAGCTGGTGTTGAGGAACTGATAGGACCTTTATTTTGTGTTTTGTTTCTATCAGCTTTTAAAGTGTACTCTACATTTAACAACACAAAGCAGTCACCCAATCTGTATTTGGTCACCCTGATGTAGATGAGACCACGTTGTAAACAGCAAACACAGCAGACTAAACTCACAGATGAACATTTGGATGCTTTACTTAGAGGGAGTATATGGGGCCTTGGACAACAAGGACAAAGAAGGGAAAAGTGCAGGTGTTACATCTCCCTTATTTGCGTGGTAAAGAAGTGGAAGAGGTGCTGAGGAAAGAACCAGATATCACCGATCAGAATGCTAAGAGCTTACAGCAGGAAAGGTTGTGCTTGCTGATGGCATCATTCAGGAGGTGACAGGAATGGTCGGACGTGATCCATTACATAAAGAGGCTGATGGGGTAGGAACTGGCATGGAAGGGAAAGGATGAGAGCAGAAGTGCAGGAAATGTGTGACCAAGTGCTCTATCAACAATAATGACAGGGAATCTCAGACTGAACAAAACAAATATCTCAAGCTCTTTTGAGAAAAGTTATATCATCAGAACTGATATGACGGAGATGGAGGAACCTAGAAAATGCAATGGCATGGAGCGTAAAGATGTGTAGTTAAGGCAATTGTGGACTTATAAAACTGATAGTTGATCATCGAACGCCAGAAATGGAGATGAAAAAGTTGAGGTTTGGAAGGGAATAGTCATAGAGTCAGAGAGATGTACAGCACTGAAATAAACCCTTTGGTCCCACTCATCCATGCCGACCAGGTATCCTAAATAGATTTAGTCTCATTTGTCAGCATTTGACCCATAACCTTCTAAACCTTTCCTATTCATGTATCCATCCAGATGCCTTTTCAATGTTGTAATTGTACCTGCCTCCACCATTTCCTCTGGCAGTTCATTCCATACATGCACTACCCGATGTGCGAAAAAGTTGCCTCTTAGGCCCTTTTAAATCAATACCCTCTCACCTTAAACCTATGCCCTCAAGTTTTGAACTCCCCCATCCTAGAAAAAAGATCTTCGCTATTCACACTATCAATGACCCTCATGATTTTATATACCCGTACATGGTCTCCCCTCAGGATCCAACACTGCACAGAAAATAGCCCCAGTCTATCTAGCCTCTCCCTGTAGCTCAAACCCTCCAAGCCTGGCAACATTCTTGTAAATCTTTTCTGAACCCTTTTAACATTAACAACATCTTTCCTTTAGCAAGGAGACCAAAATTGAACACTGTATTCCAAAAGTGGCCTAACCAGTGTCCTGTACGGCTGCAACAGAGATTTCCCAAAGCAGTCCTGCTCATGTTTCTCGGGAAGGAGGTTGTAGCAATATGTATAGAATTGTGGAGCAATAAAATGGGAAGCTGCAGAGAGAAAATCAATAACTTTCTTACCACCCTGGCTCTTGTGCATTGCTGCTCTGCTTCTTCTAGCTGTTGCAGAGGAGAGAAGATTCGCAATTGTTCTGGAATTAATGGCATGGTGATTGGGAGTGAAGTCATGGTTCAGGAGGAGGTAAGGGGATTTGTTAGAGATTGGTGTTCGGTTGTTGGAAGTTAAAGGTCAGTTTGCCAGACAACAACAGCACCATCCCGAATTGATAGAAATATCAGAATTCAGAGAATGGAGTTCAAAAAATTGAAAGGAACACAAGTTAGAGTAGGTGAAGAGAACAGTATCCCATGTGGAGGTTGTTTGGAACTGCCAGTGAGCTCAGCCCGCCACGACCCCACTCTAGTTTCCATATTAAATTTTCCCCAATATCTACTTTGTCGGGCCAGTTTGATAGCTTGCAACTGGAAAATAAATGAGGCAAGTTAAGACTTCAACATGGACCCTAACAGGCAGTAATCACCGTCAACTGGCAACTCACCTCTTCCCAGCAAGAATTTCACCATACTGCTTGTGAAGAAAGTTAAAGATGGGGTGAGATGATCTCAATATCAAAATGTGCCTTGCTGGAATTCACACCGATTCTGCCATTCATCTTGCCAGAGCCCTCGTCAGTCAGACCCCTAAAAGATTCTACCCAATAGGCTAAATCTTTTGCAAAAGGGACAGCATTCAATGTCAGAGAGGGCATGTTGTGGAGTGCTATGAATACAAAACATAGTTCTCCTGCCATTAGTGTGGCACTTTCTTGTACATAATGTTCTTTACAGCTTCTAAGGAACACATTTTCATGAATCCTGCAAGCTATCATTAGGCTCCATTTATCTTTTTACAGTCAGGTTTTCTGAAAGCAGTTCATAGAGGTCATATGTTTCATCACTTTGATGGACCTGTGTATTCTAAATATAACAGAGGCCATAGTCACCAGAACTGCAGTGGTGAAGGAAACACAAATTATTATCTGTGAGCAATGAAAAGATTGCTTTTAACAATTTGAGCTTTAAGGCGATAATTGTCAACCAACCATTGTAGAAAATGAAAATTTAATTATTGTAATGAGCTATAATAGTAATCATTTTGAGTAATCTTTAGATTTTGCATTAGACATTTCTTAAAAATATGGAATCACTAAATTAGACAATTAAGTATTTGTCAGGATATGAATTCACTTTCTTGAATGATACAGTACAGAAAAACACCATTTGGACCAACATGCCTGTAGAAGCTCTTTTAAAGAGCTATTAAATTAGTTTTACTCTCCATTTCTGTTCCTGTTTTACCCCTCAAATATTTATCCAATAATCTTGTCAAAATTACTATTGCATATGCTTCCACTAAATTATAAACATGAAGTGTTTCAGTTTGACATCTTGCAACCTGCTATGTACACAAATGTCTTTCACGATGTAAAAACTGGCACAATGGTTTAAATTGTGAAGGAAATTTTTAAGATGAATGAGGAGATACATTTTATTTAAAAGCAGTAATAACTATAAATTTAGGAAAAAATATCGAAGTAAGATTTAAGCAATATTTCACATTAAGATTTATAAGGGAGTGATATTCACTTGGGACCTAGTGCAAAATGTGCTAAAAAAGAAAATCAGGCAGAGTGCAAAGTGACTGTTGAGTTATTGTGCTACTTCCAACTGATTTCACTCCCATTAATCTTCTGGAATAAGTGCTACCAACACATTTTAGTTTTCTCCCCCCATCCATCTATGCTTACTTTAATTTTCTAATCTTTCTCTTTTTCTGAAGAAAATCTGAAGTCAGATGAAGGGTTAAAATAATCTCTGGTTAGGCAACAATTTCTGCATTCTGGGATATGGTCAGGCAGGCATTGGGAATAGGTCTGACAGCAGCTATCCACAATCTCTTTCAGCAGATGTTAGTTGAACTGAACAATGAGGGTAATTAATTGTGCTGGTAAACAGAAATGTGCGCTATATGAAAGATGAACAAGAGTGGATGCAGGTAGTTTGAGGTAGGTAAGATGACAGCACTTATTTAAAATCTGTTAGGGGGTGGGGAGTGCGAAAAGGCCACATTGTTCATCATTGGTTACCCCTGAAAGTGGTGATAGGTCTTTTGCTTGAACTACTGCCATCCTTGTGGAGTTGGTATTCCCTCTGTGGAATGCCAGAATTTTGCCAATGTTCCATAAATTGGGAAAACCAGGAATCCATACAGGTGGAATTTTAAGAAGAAGGGAAGGAGGTAATGGAGCAAATGCTTCTGGATGGGAATACTAGGAGGCTTGGTTTACAGGAAGTATCCACTGTATACCATACTATTCAGCAGTTCTTATCTAAAGCTGTATGTTACAATGGAAACTCTCAGAAGTATCATGTAATATGTTTTGTTAAAGTAGGCAGCATCTCTGAATCTCTGTCAAAACCGAGACACATCAAGTTCGAATCCATGCTCCCTACTTTAACGGATAACTCTCAAAATTGACGTGGGTTAAGTTCTTTATGTACAATTTTAAATATAGTATCTATATTTTACTTTCTAAATATGACATGTAGGAAACAATTTGTCAATACATCTAACAAAGTTTGTGAGTATCAGCAGATGTGATTTATTTCTGTAGCAGTAGCAATTACACCAAGGAAACCGAAATGGCTGTTTCAGAACTCTACACAGTGGCTATCTTACCAGATGGTCTGCATCAGATCTAACCCTTGATCAATTAAAAAACAAGAGAAAGACATTGCCATTTATTTTCACTGTTAACATGCATTTTGAAGCTGTTAGTGGTCATTAAAATAAATTTTTAATAGATATTCACTTGCTACTTGTGACAGAGGTCCAAAAAGGATGAACAGGAAAACCTTCTGGGAGTGAATAGTTTTCATTCATCAAAATAATAGGACATCTCTGAAAATCTTGCTTTAACTTATACTTACTGTGAGCATTTAGACTATAGCCATTTTTCTTTATGCAAAGTATCATTTTTGGCTTACAGAAAATGTAGCAACAATATTTCTTGAAGTTTATTTTAGTAATTTGTATTGCATTAGAGTTTTATAGCATGTTCAGATGGTTGGTGTAGTGTGCCTTGAATCAAAATGCTGTGGGCTCAATTCCTGGCTTCAGATACATCAACTGTTTCATTTAGCATGCTCAGTTGAATATAATCAATGAAGAAAGTTTCAGAAACAATAGTCAGGGCAAACATTAACAGGCATTTGGAGAGATTTAAGTTAATAAGGGAAAGCCAGAATGGATTAGTAAAAAGGCAAATCATTGAATTCTTTGATGAAGTAACAGAGAAGGCCAATGAATAGAATCATTTTCGAAAATTTCCCAAAGATCATTAAAAATCACAAGGAGACAGAAAGAAAAGAACTTAAAACAATCACCGTCACCAAGGAAAAGGTGCTAGACAAATTATTGGACTTGTAAGTTGACAAGTCCCCAAGATCAGATGATCCATATTCCAGGGTATTAAAATAAGTGATGGAACAGATAGTAGTTTACTGGCTGAAATCTTCTAAGATTCTTTATATTCTGGAAGGCTCCAGCAGATTGTAAAATAAGAAATCTAATACCTTATCAGAAAGGTGGGATGTGGAAAGCAGAAACTGTAGGCCAGTTATATTACCACTAGTCACAGTGAAGGTCCTCGAATTCACGATTTAGGAAGTTATAGCAGAATACGCAGAAAAATCACAATTTAATCAGGTAGAGCCAACTTCATGAAGATGAAACTGTCCAGCAAATCTATTAGAGCTTTTCTGAAGAAGTAACATTCACAGCGGATATAAGGGAACCAGTAGATTTCCCACTGGTAAAGTACCACGATGGTTGCTGCACAAAATAAGGGCTAATGGTGGAGGAGGAATGTATGAACAAACAATTGACTTGCTAGCGGGAAGCAGAGTTGGGATTAATGGGTCTTTACCGGTTGACAAGCTGTCATTAGTGTAATGCAACATAAATTAGTGCTCTGTCCTCAACTGTCTATAACCTATATCAACGAATTGGAGGAGGGTTCTGAATGTATATTGCTAACATTGCCGATGACACCAAGCTAAGTCAGAAAGTAACAAAGCCAGAAGTTGCTGGAAAAGTTCAGCATGTCTGGCACTATCTGTGAAGAGAAACCAGAGTTAATGTTTCAGGGCCAGTGACCCAGTGAGGAAGAGTCACCAGACCCGAAACGTTAACTCTGATTTCTCTTGGCAAATACTGCCAGACCTGCTGAACCTTTCCAGTAGATTCTGTTTTTGTTTCTGATCTATGGCATCTGCAGTTCTTTCTTTTTTTTTGTAAGTAAGAAAGCAGCTTGACAAGATGTGGTAGTGAGTCTGTTAAGGAATACAGACAGGTTCAATGGGTGGGCAGAAGTAGGACAGGAGTATAACATGGGTGAAATTGAACTTCTCTATTTTGACAGGAAGCATTGAAAAGCAGTGCACTACTTAAAAATATGTATAGAGAGACTTTGGAAATTAATTGTGCATTGGCATCTGGGTGTCATGAAGAGGTAGAATTTAGGCATAGCAAGAAAGCAGGAAGCCAATGGAATGTTGGAGTTTATTGCAAGGGCAATGAAATAAAGGAGTGTGGAAGTGTCACTGCAGTTGCACAAGGCCTGAGACCACATCTGGGGCATGGTGTACCATCTCCTTTATTGAACAAAAGATAAAATTACTATAGAAGTAATTAAGAGAAGGTTTACCTGATGCATTTCTGGGATGAAAGGGCTATGTTATTAAAAGCTGAACAAGTTAGGTCCACACTAATTGAAGCTTAAAAGAATGAAATGTGGTCTTATTGAAACGTATAATATCTTAAGAGGACTGGATAGGCTAGAGACCCAGAGGATTTTTCGCCCTGTGGAGGAGATTAAAAACTAAGAAACATGGTTTAAGAATAAGAGGTATTTAAAAAAAAACAGAGATCTTTTCTCTCAGAGGGCCATTAAATTGTGGAAGTATCTTCCCCAGAAAGTAATGAAGGTTTGATTTAAACTTATTCAAAGATAAGTTTGATAGGTGTTTGGCCGAGAAAGGAGTCAAAGGTAACGTGATCCAGACAGGAAAGTGGAATGAGATCACAATCAGATCATCTATGATTCTATTGAATGTTACAGTTGGGTTGAGTGACCAAATGCCAATCCTCTGCCTGTAAGTCCTATTCTCCTACAGGTTACTATGTTGAAGAAAGTAAATTTAGAAGGCAGCAGAGATGCAGCAAATGAATGGAACTCAATGGATTGCTCTACAGACAGGTGGCGCAGACATTTTGGGCCAAATCATCTCATTTGTAGCAGTAATAACTCTGATGATTTGTACGGTTGTGAATTTCCTGGAGAGTCTCAGCTCACTCAGTCACCAAGTGTGGCCATGGCAACAATTTCCCCATTCGCGGCCAATTAAGAGGTTCCTGAGGACAAGCAAGAAAATTAAGGATAACATCATACTCATCCACATGGTCGAACCAGCCAGCGAACAGCGGCTTTACAGCAGTGGCACCCTCACTGACAGAGGTGATGGCTGCTTGGGAACAACAGGGCATTTCCATTTTCAACCAGCCGCACATAAGAGATGAAATCTTCTTTCTATATGGAGGCCCCCACATCCATAAGAGAAATCCCTCCCACCATGGGAGCAGCCATTGTAGCCAAAACTCCCCCACTTTGTTCCATCACTTACTGCGTCCATATTGCTAATGAAGAAGAGTCCTATCAGACTTTAATTGTTAATTCTATTTCTCTCTCCACAGACACTGCAGGGCCTGCAGCATTTCTCCAGCGCTTTTTGTGTTTGTTTCAGATTTTCAGCATTCACAGTATTTTTAATGTATGCATATTTGATCCTGCGGTGTAATTGGATCCAAAATTTGTTTTTAATACACAACCTTGGTGAGAAGGAAATTTGCTGATGCTACAAACTCACCCCGGCAGCGAAGGGAGTTAGAGTCTAAAGAGGCCCAAGAAGGAAAGGAAAAGACAGATCTGAAAGTTTTCTTGGATGTCCAGAAAATGCAGGAGCACTCTTACTGGTTTCACGAGGAAAACCTAGGCTTCACATGTCATGATTTGGGCTGGCATAGTGACTCACAGCACCAGGGACTGGGATTTGACTCCAGCCCTGAGTAACAGTCTGCTTGGAGTTTGCACATTCTGCCTGTGCCTGCAGGGCTTCCCTCCCACAGTCCAAAGATGTGAAAGTTGGATGGATTGGCCATACTAAAATTGTTTGTAGCGCCCAAAGGTGTGTAGACTGGCTGGATTAGCCAGGGCAAATGCACAGTTAACACTATAGGCATGTATCAAATGATCATTGTATCTACTTCTTGTCAGTCTGCAGCCACCAGGCGATCTGTATGTTCACCTTGAACGTGATTTAAATAAGGCCCAAATATTGGAAAGTGCTGTAGCCTTTATTTGTTAAAACCATGCAGGCAGACAAATTCCAGGTCTAAATGTCAATGGATGGTGATATAGTAATCATATCATTGGACAAGTAATTCTTAATTCTATTTCTCTCTCCACAGACACTGCAGGGCCTGCAGCATTTCTCCAGCACTTTTTGTGTTTGTTTCAGATTTTCAGCATTCACAGTATTTTTAATGTATGCATATTCGATCCTGCGGCGTCATTGGACCCAAAATTTGTTTTTAATACACAGCCTTGGTGAGAAGGAAATTTGCTGATGCCACAAACTCACCCCGGCAGCGAAGAGAGTTGGAGGCTAAAGAGGCCCCAGAAGGAAAGGAAAAGACAGATCTGAAAGTTTTCTTGGACGTCCAGAAAATGCAGGAGCACTCTTACTGGTTTCACGAGGAAAACCTAGGCTTCACATGTCATGATTTGATTTGATTAACCAGAGATCTGGTTAATTTTCTAGGAATGTGTGTTCAAATTGTCCCACAGCGGCTGTTGCAATTTGAAATTTATAATATCTGGAACTGAATATTTTCAGCAATGTTGGCAGCATAAGCAGCAAGTGGTAGACAGAGCTAAGCAATCCCACAACCATCAGATCAGATCTAAGCTCGGCAGTCCTGCCACATCCAATCATGTATGGGGCTGAACAATTAAACAACTCGCTGGAGGAGGCGGTTACACAAATATCCCCATTGTCAAAGATGGAAGAGCCCAGCACATCAGTGCAATAGATAAGGCTGAAGGATTCGCAGCAATCTTCAGTCAGAAGTGCCAAGTGGATGATCCATCTTGGCCTCTTCCAGTGGCCCCAGTATTACAGATACCAGTCTTCAACCAATTTGATTCACTCCACATGATATCAAGAAATGCTTTGAGATACTGGATACCCGACAAATTCCAGCAATACTCCTGATGACTTGTACTCCACTACTTGCCACTCCCCCAGCCAAGCCGTTCCAGTACAGTTACGACACTAGTATCTACTCGACAATGTGGAAAATTGCCCAAGAATGTCCTGTACATAAAAAGCAGGACAAATCCAACCCGGCCAATTACCGCGCCATCTGAAATGGTCTGGTGAACAATTCAGCCTAAGGACAATTAGGGATAGGTAACAATTCTGGTTTTGCCAGTGACAACCATATCCATGAAAGAATATAAAAAGTTACTAACAGGGTTTTTGAGCATGAAAGAAGAATTTACCTTTAAATTTAAGATAACTTAATGGTGTCCTACTTTAACAAAATTCATCAATGGGAGTGGCAAATTTCTCCAGTTAGGAAACAGTTGTAAGTATTCATGTGTGCTGATATATGCTGTCGTCTTGATGTCTCTGGATGTCTGAACTTGTTTGCCTTTGCAAAACTAGTTTCTTCTTTCACTTCAGTACTTGTGCTATGGATGAACGTTCTGCAGTAACCGACTGATCCTTAACAGCAATCACTCTGGGATTGAGGTCAGAGACAATGGGAACTGCAGATGCTGGAGAATCCTAGATAGCAAAGTGTGGAGCTGGATGAACACAGCAGGCCAAGCAGCATCTTAGGAGCACAAAAGCTGATGTTTCGGGCTCCCTCCCCCTCCATCCCTATTTATTTCAGAACCCTCTCCCCATCTGCCTCTCTGATGAAGGGTCTAGGCCCAAAACGTCAGCTTTTGTGCTCCTAAGATGCTGCTTGGCCTGCTATGTTCATCCAGCTCCACATTTTGTTATCTTACTCCATGATTGAGTTGGCTTTTCTCTCAAGATAGGTTAGGTTCCAGAGCAACTGCTGTCGATTGTGAATAATTGCACTGCTGCACAACAGAGGTATTTGAAATACGCAGCAAGTCAGGCAGCATGTGGATCATGGATTGGGACTGGTTGCTGTGGAGGCCCCTCAGATTATCCTGGTGGGGGATGGTGGTATAGAGGGACTGGACATCCATGTTGAAAAGGAAAGTGAATGAGACCAGGAAATTGGGAACTACTAAAATGCCAGAAACATATAAAATAATCAGAGGGTTAGATAGGGTGAATAGGGAGAGACTTTTTCCTAGGATGGTGACAGCGAGCACGAGGGGGCATAGCTTTAAATTGAGGGGTGAAAGATACAGGACAGATGTCAGAGGTAGTTTCTTTACTCAGAGAGTAGTAAGGGAATGGAACGCTTTGCCTGCAACGGTTGTAGATTCGCCAACTTTAGGTACATTTAAGTCGTCATTGTACAAGCATATGGACGTACAATGAATAGTGTAGGTTAGATGGGCTTGATATCAGTATGACAGGTCGGCACAACATGGAGGGCCGAAGGGCCTGTACTGTGCTGTAATGTTCTATGTTCTATGTTCTAAAAGGGTGCCCTAAAATTTGCACATGTGCAAATTAAGACACCTCCAACCACCCCATGCCAAAATAGCTCTAAGCAAAGTCATAAAGTGACATGTGATTGTTACACAGTTAAACTATTCCTGCTCATTGTTTTTGATCCATCCTCAGTTATTGAGAGATACCAAGAACTGCCAATGCTGGAGTTAGAGTCAACACAGTGTGGAGCTGGAGGAACACATCAGGTCAGGCAGCATCAAAGGAACAGGAAAGTTGACGTTTCAGGTTAACACCCTTCATCAATCCTGAAATGTCGACTCTCCTGCTCCTCTGATGTTGCCTGACCTGCTGTGTCCCTCCAGCTCTATACTTTATTAAGTCAGTTACTGCCATGTTTGACCACAACATCTTCCTCCAACATTTCTTCACTGTTACCCATTCCATTTAATCATGGCTAATGTATCCACTCAAGGATTTTCTTCTGACTTCCACATCTTTCTTTAAGACAGTTAGGATCTTTGTCACTTGGATCTAGTTGCTGAGACAAATATCTTTAAAATGACTTACTACTAGTGAATCAACACAAGACATCTCAGGTGATTCCAGTGGATACCATGCCAGCAGAGCTGGTATTTGAAAATATACCACTCATCCTTTGGTTTCCCCAATAATTTATCCTTGGTACCCTCCTGGTGCTCATCAACATCCTGTCTGTAATCATCCAAAGGCACAGAATTCAGTGTCATATGTGGCCTGGCAACACACCATCACCAACTTCTCAAACACTCCTATTATCACTAAGATTCATTACTATCAGATAGCTTGCATACATCCAGTGTTGGATGAGCTGACGTTTCCTCCAAATTAATATTGGGAGGTTTGAAGTCATTGCCTTTGCTCACAATGCTAAATTCAATACCCTAGTTCTCAATTCAAACCTTCTCCCTGGCAACATTCTGATAATAAATTAGGTTGTATGCAATCTATCAGATTGATACCATATTTGACTCCAAAATAAGCTCCCAACCACAAACAAACCATCACTCAAAGCATCTATTTCCACCCAAGAAGGTAAGGGTGTAGAAATTACGATTGGGACAGATATTTCCCTTTGAGCCTCTCCCATCATTCAAAACTTCTGCCTCAGTTTCACCTTCCTGCCCGATACCCACATCCCTCGATTCCTAGGTGAGTGCCATCACAGAATTCTTATTTTTGGCACAATTGAGAAAATACTTTTCTTAGCTGTACATTACACTGTCTTTAAGTAGACTTTCAATCCTGCCAGAATCAGTCTGAAATGATCCTTGATTTTATTTTTCTTTCCAAGATTCCAATTTCCTGAGAAATATGAAGGTAACAGAGTGATCCTACCTCAAGTATAAATTGGCCATATCTTCCAGGCTCATTTTAACTCCCTGCAAATTTGGTCCTTTCAAATGAAGCACAAGTTTCAAGCCAGCAATGAAATGGGAAATGTAAGAAGATCATATTGCTGCTATTGTTGCCGTCAAAAGTATGTGATTTTATTTGATGCCCTGATGATTTTTTATCCAGGTATTCCATCAATAGGATCAATCACAGACTTCAAACCTCTAGTTACTCTCCCTCTCTCTTAGACTACGTAATATTCAGTAAAGTTCTTTAAAAAACCTGTAACCCAATAGCACAATGACCTCCTCTGCACTCTTCTCATCGCAAAACCATTCACCATGACAACATGAATAAAATGGGCTTTATATACAGGCAGAAACATTGATTATCTATCTCTGAGATCCCAGCTCTGTTTTCCCTTGGAAGTGAATAGAGAATGAAAAGGATAACTGTTTGGTTGTGTCTGTTGACACCAGCACATGCATGGGGAGGGTGGGGTGAAGCGGCAGAGGGGACAAGAGGCCATGGAGATTTTAGGGAGTAGGAGAAGAGATTGGGGAAGGGGCAGAGGGAGAGGAGGGGAGAGGGAGGGTGATAAGAGGGGAGAGAGGGAGAAAAGGGGGAGCTTCCCTCCTCCAGTGTACTCACTGCCCCCTCCCATGTCCTCTCCTTGCATCCTCACTCCCTAAGTCTGGTGCCATAAGACCGTAGACATCGGAGAATTAGGCCATTCATCTGATCAAGTCTCCTCTGCCATTCAATCATGGCTGATATGGTTCTCAGCCTCATTCGCCTGCCTCCTCCCCATTACCTTTGATCCCCTTACCAATTGAAACTTACCTATCTCTATCCTAAATCCACTCAATGACTTGGCTTCCACAGCCTTCTGTGGCAATGAGTTCCACAGATTCACCACCCTCTGGCTGAAGAAATTCCTCCTCATCTCAGTTCTAAAGGATTGTCCCTTCACTCTGAGGTTGTGCTCTCAAGTCCTAGTCTCTCCTTCAAGTGGAAACGACTTCTCCATGCCCACTCTAGCCAGGATTCCCAGTGTTCTGCAAGTTTTAATCAGATAACCCCTCATCCTTCCAAAATCCATGGAGTACAGACCCAGGGTTCTTAACTGCTCCTCATATGACAAGTCCTTCACCCCCAGGATCATGCTTGTAAACGTCCTAAGAATGGAGGTGTATTGAATGGGAATTGAACCTGGGTCTACAGCATGGCCTGTGAGAATTCTATCACTGTACAGCCAATGCAACCACTCTCCCTCTCCTATTTCATCACTCCCACCCCATGGCGCGCGCGCGCATGCACACACACACACACACACACACACACACACACACACACACACACACACACACACACACACACACACACACCCCTTACCTTCCCAGGTTCTGGAATTGCTCACGTGTGCCATTGCCCATGGTTACAGGTGGCAGCAGACGCTGCCATTCTCAATATCTTTCCGGGACTTTGACAACATGTGATCACAGTTGGCACATGGGCTGTTGCCATTGTGTCCAAGTATAAACACCCTGACTTTCTTCCCTGTAAAGCAATCTGAGCTTGCTTAAATGTCTGACATTAAGGGCATACTGTCATTCAGCTTCAAAACGGATCACACTTTCCCCACTGCCCCCTCAGTTTACTTTAAATTAGTCCCAAAACATGTAGTCCCAAACCTCATAACGGTATCAATAAAAGAATGGGGAATGGTAGTCGCAAGGTGGTAAAGGAAGGTTGTCCTATGGCATCCATAGGAGGAACAGGTACTCTCACATAGCCTGAGGATAGCACTGGTCTCCAGGATTCACCACTGTTACCTCCTCACCTTCCTCCAGCTGCTTTGGCCCCAGTATTCCTGGTGACAATAGCCTTGATGGAAACATTACAGAGTAAACAAACAAATTACCATGTTATCCATTCAGACACATACTGAAGAACTCCCCACAAGCAATCTGATCACTGGAAGCATTACTTGAGAACACCTACCACCAGTTGGGCTCACCATTATTGGCCAGAAGCATGGTCTGCTCCATATTTGGCTTGTGATAGGTTCTGCAGCAGATGTACCAGCCTAACTTTACAGACAAAAAAAAATCTGCTGATTGCTTACAATCCCACAGGGTTTTCCTAAAAATGATTCAAGAAATTTCAAACTGCATAATCTGACAATAAATGACACCATTCTCTTTCCTTCTATAGATTTAAAGACAAATTTTCATTTTCAGTTGTATTGATTAGCCAATAGTATGAGGAGGAGGAAGTCAGTAGGATGTCTGTAATCAAGGGCTTTGCTTTCAGTTTAGATTTCAGTAGTTTGGATTCGCTCTAAACACATGACATATTAATACTGCTTTCAAACAAAGCAACTCACAATTACAAAGGTAATGCTGCACAATGAAATTCTGCTTACAACTCATTCAGCTGGTTAGTTGGCATTCAGTTTCTTTTGGCATTTCGTAATTGACTAGGCATCAACAAAGCAGTTTGATACATGAATAGATATAAGCACCAGAGACAGGCATTTATACACATTGGCAAATCTTACTGGGATGTGCAACTGAATAATTACTGATACTGTGTTTAATACTGACTGCTCGAGCAGTAATCCAGTCTCTGTATGTGATTGGATTCCTGCATGGTCTGTTGGAAACCATTATTATTTACTTACTCAGGGTTTTGACACTATTAAAAAGGCCACTAGATATATAGAAGGGTATGAATAACGGAGTTTTTCAGTCAGGAAGGATTGAATTTTTGTTAAATCTCTCCAACAATTTCATCATGTTATTAATTCAACAATTTAACCAATATCATTTAACTCTTTAAATCATATCCTAAGTGTGACTTGTGTTTCACACTTGGTCACAGAGTTATGCTTGAAGTGCTGTTTCTGGTTAGAATGGAACATAGACTGAGACAGCAAATGTGAAAAGGATAAGAGTTTTTAGACAGTGTGTAGTAAGTTTACAGTCCAACAAGGCAGAAAGTATTGATGGATTTGGTTCTCGGGAATCAGATCAGTCAAGTGAATTCAGCGTCAGTAGAGGAACATTTAGTGGATCACAACATTATAAAGTTGAGATTGGCTATGAAAAAGCATCGGGATTAATCCAGAGCAATAAAAAATACATCAGGAAAGGACTAATTTGAATGAAGTGAGAGGAGATCTGCACCAGGTAAACTGGAATCAAAAGTTGACACAATAACAAAGTGTGAGGCTGGATGAACACAGCAGGCCAAGCAGCATCTCAGGAGCAGGAAAGCTGATGTTTCGGGCCTAGACCCTTCATCAGAGAGGGGGATGGGGAGAGGGTTCTGGAATAAATAGGGAGAGAGGAGGAGGAGGACCGAAGATGGAGAGAAAAGAAGATAGGTGGAGAGGAGAGTATGGGTGGGGAGGTAGGGAGGGGATAGGTCAGTCCTGGGAAGATGGACAGGTCAAGGAGGCGGGATGAGGTGATAGGTAGGAGATGGAGGTGCGGCTTGAGGTGGGAGGAAGGGATGGGTGAGAGGAAGAACAGGTTAGGGAAGCAGAGACAGGCTGGGCTGGTTTTGGGATGCAGTGGGTGGAGGGGATGTGCTGGGCTGGTTTTGTGATGTAGTGGGGGAAGGGGAGATTTTGAAACTTGTGAAGTCCACATTGATACCATTGGGCTGCAGGGTTCCCAAGCGAAATATGAGTTGCTGTTCCTGCAACCTTCGGGTGGCATCATTGTGGCACTGCAGGAGGCCCATGATGGACATGTCATCTAAAGAATGGGAGGGGGAGTGGAAATGGTTTGCGACTGGGAGGTGCAGTTGTTTATTGTGAACTGAGCAGAGGTGTTCTGCAAAGCGGTCCCCAAGCCTCCGCTTGGTTTCCCCAATGTAGAAGAAGCCACACCGGGTACAATGGATGCAGTATACCACATTGGCAGATGTGCAGGTGAACATCTGCTTAATATGGAAGGTCATCTTGGGGCCTGGGATGGGGGTGAGGGAGGAGGTGTGGGGGCAAGTGTAGCACTTCCTGCGTTTGCAGGGGAAGGTGCCAGGTCTGGTGGGGTAGGAGGGGAGTGTGGAGCGGACAAGGGAGTCACGGAGGAAGCGGTCTCTCCAGAAGGCAGACAAGGGTGGGGATGGAAAAATGTCTTGGCTGGCGGGGTCGGATTGTAGAGGGCGGAAGTGCCGGAGGATGATACGTTGGATCCGGAGGTTGGTGGGGTGGTATGTGAGAACGAGGGGGATCCTCTGGGGGCGGTTGTAGCGGGGGCGGGGTGTGAGAGATGCGTTGTGGGAAATGCGGGAGACGCGGTCAAGGGCGTTCTCGACCACTGTGGGGGGAAAGTTGCGATCCTTGAAGAACGTGGACATCTGGGATGTACGGGAGTGGAATGCCTCATCCTGGGACCAGATGCAGCGGAGGCGGAGGAATTGGGAATAGGGGATGGAATTTTTGCAGGAGGGTGGGTGGGAGCAGGTGTATTCTAGGTAGCTGTGGGAGTCAGTAGGCTTGAAATGGACATCAGTTTCTAGCTGGTTGCCTGAGATGGAGACTGAGAGGTCCAGGAAGGTGAGGGATGTGTTGGAGATGGCCCAGGTGAACTTGAGATTGGGGTGGAAGGTGTTGGTAAAGTGGATGAACTGTTCAAGCTCCTCTGGGGAGCAAGAGGCAGCGCTGATACAGTCATCAATGTAACGGAGGAAAATATAGGGTTTGGGGCCTGTGTAGGTGCGGAAGAGGGACTGTTCCACGTAACCTACAAAGGGGCAGGCATAGCTTTGGCCCATGCGGGTACCCATGGCCACCCCCTTTGTCTGTAGGAAGTGGGAGGAATCGAAAGATAAGTTGTTGAGGGTGAGGACGAGTTTGGCTAAGCGGATGAGGGTGTCGGTGCAGGGGGATTGGTCGGGCCTATGGGACAGGAAGAAGTGGAGGGCCTTGAGGCCATCTGCATGAGGAATACATGTGTATAGGGACTGGATGTCCATGGTGAAAATGAGGTGTTGGGGGCCAGGGAATTGAAGTCCTGGAGGAGACGGAGGGCGTGGGTGGTTTCACGGACGTAGGTGGGGTGTTCCTGACCAAAGGGGAGTAAATGGAGTCCTGATAGGTGGAGATGAGTTCGGTGGGGCAGGAAAAGGCTGAGACAATGGGTCGACCAGGGCAAGTAGGTTTGTGGATTTTGGGAAGGAGACAGAAACGGGCTGTGCGAGGTTGGGGAACAATGAGGTTGGAAGCTGTGGGTGGGAGGACCCCTGAGGTGATGAGGTCATGGATGGTGTTGGAGATGATGGTTTGGTGCTCGGGGGTGGGGTCATAATCAAGGGGGCGGTAGGAAGAGGTATCGGAGAGTTGGCATATGGCCTCGGCGATGTAGAGGTCAGTGCGCCATACTACCACTGCACCACCCTTGTCTGCGGGTTTGATGGTGAGGTTGGGGTTGGAGCGGAGGGAGCGGAGGGCTGCCCGTTCTGTGGGGGAGAGGTTGGAGTGGGTGAGAGGGGTGGAGAGGTTGAGGCGGTTGATGTCTTGACGGCAGTTGGAGATGAAGAGGTCAAGGGATGGTAGGAGGCCTGGGGGTGGTGTCCAGGAGGAGGACTTGTGTTGGAAGCGGGTGAAGGGGTCAGTGGAGGGAGGCTTATGTTCCCGGTTGAAGAAGTAAGCGTGGAGGCGAAGGCGGCAGAAAAACTATTCGATGTCCAAATGTGACTGGTATTCGTTGATGTGTGGTTGTAGGGGGACAAAGGTGAGCCCCTTGCTTAGGACTGATCGTTCGTCCTCAGTCAGTGAGAGGTCTGTGGGGATAGTGAAGATGCGGCAGAGCTCAGTGTGGCTGTCTACTCTGGGGATGCTGGCTGTGGAGGTTGTTTGTTGGGGTTCCATCGGCATTGGCTGTGGGCGGGGTTCTGTCGGCGTTGGCTGTGGGCGGGGTTCTGTCGGCGTCGGCTGTGGGTGGGGTTCCGTTGCGTAGGCTGTGGGCGGGGTTCCGTCAGCTGTGGGCAGGGTTCTGTCGGCATCGGCTGTGGGCAGAGTGGAGTGGGTGGCAGCAGCAGCGGTGAGGTTATTTGTGTGGTGTTGGTTCAGGAAGTGGAGGCGGTGACTGCAGCAGCGGTCGCATACTTCAAGTCAGTCCCGCACATCCCAGATGTCCACGTTCTTCAAGGACCACAACATTCCCCCCACAGTGGTCAAGAACACCCTTGACCGCGTCTCTCGCATTTCCCGCAACACATCCCTCACACCCTGCCCCCGCCACAACCGCCCCCAGAGGATCCCCCTCGTTCTCACATACCACCCCACCAACCTCCGGATCCAATGTATCATCCTCCAGCACTTCCGCCATCTACAATCCGACCCCACCACCCAAGCTATTTTTCCATCCCCATCCTTGTCTGCCTTCTGGAGAGACCACTCCCTCCGCGACTCCCTTGTCTGCTCCACACTCCCCTTCCCCCACCGCATCCCAAAACCAGCCCAGCTCGTCCCCTCCCCTCACTGCATCCCAAAACCAGCCCAGCCTGTCTCTGCCTCCCTAACCTGTTCTTCCTCTCACCCATCCCTTCCTCCCACCTCAAGCCGCACCTCCATTTCCTACCTACCACCTCATCCCACCTCCTTGACCTGTCCATCTTCCCAGGACTGACCTATCCCCTCCCTACCTACCCACCTATACTCTCCTCTCCACCTACCTTCTTTTTTCTCCATCTTCGGTCCGCCTCCCCCTCTCTCCCTATTTATTCCAGTTCCCTCTCCCCATCCCCCTCTCTGATGAAGGGTCTAGGCCCGAAACGTCAGCTTTTGTGCTCCTGAGATGCTGCTTGGCCTGCTGTGTTCATCCTGCTCCACACTTTGTTATCTCAGATTCTCCAGCATTTGCAGTTCCCATAATCAAAAGTTGACAAGTAAGTTATAATGGAACAATCGGGTGCCTCAAAAGAGAATATCGTTCAGGTATGAAAAATAGAACCTCTACAATGTGGAAGTAGGCCATTTGGCCCATTGAGTCAACACTGACCCCGTAACCCTACATTTCCTACATTTAACCCACCTAGCCTGAATATCCCAGGACTCTACGGGCAATTTAGCATGACCAATCCACATAACCTGCACACATTTCGACTGAGCCACTGTGCTGCGCTGCCTTATGTGCAAGGTACTTGCTCATGAGGAGGAAAGGTAAATCAAACAAATCTAGAACTCGATGAATGATGAAGGAGATCGGCACTAAAATGACATACAAAAAAGTTGCATGTGACAGATGCCGCATGGATAATACTATTGGGAATCAGGTTAATTCAGATGGTTCAGAAAAGAAGTGAAAAAAACTTATCAGAAAAGCAACTGGACAGAATCGAAATAGACTGGAAGCTAATAGCGATATAATTCCAAAGTATTCTGCAAACATATAAATATCAAAACATCAAAACTTTAGCAAATGGATGAGAGGGAGCAATTAGGAACCAGAAAGGGAATGTAATACATGGCATTAAGGAGTACAGTTGAGGTAACAAATGAGTACGTTCAGCTGTCATTACCAAGGGATGATGTTGCCCAAGTCATCGTGAAAGTAGTTAAAGAGAATGGTGGATAAAAATTGATAAAGAGAAGGAATGAAGCTATTAAGTACTTAATGTTCATAAGTTAAAGGGCTGAAGGACATGTGTGCTGATATTATGGCTTTTGGAGGTGTATTTTTTTGAATAAAAGGTTTTGATTGGATGGTTAAGAGCTATCCGGTTCAAGCCAATAAAGTAAAAAGCTTGAGAGGCATTGGGTTTTTTATTAAATTGGAACAATAGAAGCCGCATGAATGGCTGGAGTCAGGTTCCCACAGAACCAGGGTTTTAGTTTAGCTTTCAGAAATTGCTGGGGTTTTGATGTTGGCTGTGGAAGCTGTTATTCATCTCTCTGTTACAGCTAAAAGCTTGGATTCTCTCTCTGCTGCTAGAAGCGCATGTGAGATAATATTTTTTACTTGAATTTTTCTCTGCAAAGGGTGTGTTTATGGCATGTTTCTATATTAGAACAGTTGCTGCTAAGCAGTTAATTAATTTATTATTCTGTTAAGTTCTCCAACACTGTTAAAGTTATACTAATTTTTCTTTCTTTTGCTCCAATTGTAACTGGGGATAATGGGTTTTGCTTAAAGCCTAGTAATGTCACCAGTCAAGTTGCATCTTGAACACAGCACTTTACGCTTGCCTTTAAATGAGATACAACTTGGTGTCTAGGCTATCTCCTTGATAAATTTGCAGGGGATTTAGTCTGGTCCACAATGTATGCATCTGAATAAACTGATTCAAGGAGTGAGTTAGTGAGTGAGTGATTGAGAGTGTGTGTGCACGTGTGTGTGTGTTCATGTCCCATGTAGGCAGCAACTAAACATTGTCACCCTCGTTTATCCTGACAGCATCCTGATTGCTGACAGGATGCTGGATGTTGACCTGCAGGGACACTCTGCCTATTGCCGCTGCTTAGCTCATTGTTGAGGAGAATGGAATTCCTTTCAGCTGCATAAAAACTGAAAGGACTGTGGATGCTGTAAATAAGGAACAAAAACAGAAGCTGCTGGAAAAGCTCAGCAGGTCTGGCAGCATCCGTGAAGAAAAAATCAGAGTTAACATTTTCAGGCCCAGTGACCATTCCACATTTTTTCTTCGCAGATGCTGCCAGACCTACTGGGCTTTTCCAGCAACTTCTCCTTTCAGCTGCAGTCCATCTCAGAGGTGACGATGCAGTACCTGCAAAGTAACATCTGCGCAGTCTATCATGCCCTGTACCTTCGGGAAGGCTGCAGTCCTTGCAGAGCTTCTTGCCTGCTTCTCCCTGGTTGAGAGATATTATAGACATTAACTGCTCCAGCCCAGAAGGCACCAGATGCTTACAGGTTCATGGTCAAAGCTATCTTCAAAGTCAATGGCAATGCTGACCCTCACCCTGCTCCAAGATTGCAATTGTGGCTAGAATTGGTCGAAGAATTTGTTTGGGGTTTGCTTAACAAAGAGGAAATGTCTGACTCTCTATTCCCTGATGAAGTTCCGGAGGGAGGGTTGGTCCCCGAATACTTAGGTGGAAATTGCCTCGAGCTGAGAGGCCTTCACCCCTCTCTATTTAAGCAGCTTATGCTGCTCTGTGATGCTTATAAACATTCTCCCTACATTGCTGAAGAACAGGATGCAAACTATTGCATCCATATCTTGGAGCAAGAGACTTGTGGAGAATCCTTGAAGTCAGGCCAAAGTCCTTCAGCACAGGGCTCGCTGATTTCAGCTTCTTTAAACAGTTCTGTAACTTTCAAACATTTCAACAATTGTTCCGAAAGCCAGCAAAATGAATCAGCAACTGACCTGAAGGTGAGTGATGACTCCTTTAAATAGCCACATTGGGGGAGGTCCTTTCTGCTGCTGAATGTGTGTTAAGCTGTGTTAGGTTAAGAAATGGGTTGTAGCTGGAGCATTGAGCTTCAGGCTGGCATTAAACCATTGCGTGCATGCAAACACCCTCAACAAGATGATATCTGAGTGCATGTGCCTCAGACACCATTCTAAAGACAAAATCGTAGCATATGGTGAAACAAAAAACAATGCAAGTCAGATTTTTTTTGAATTTACATTCATTTATGTTCCACGCACTAAAGTGGCACTTCCATTAACCCTAGGCCTACTAATCACCCAGACATTTTCCACTCTTCATGGCCTAGGCCAATAATGGAACTCTAAGTTTTTTCACTTTCTCGTAGGAGTGGATGCCTCAAGCTCCAGGTCTCATTTAGCTTCTTTCTGATGTTCTCTGAGGCAGCAAGAGCTGCAGATGCTGGAGTCAAAGTCAATATAGTGTGGAGCTAGAGGAACACAGCATGTCAGGCAGCATCAGAGGAGCAGGAGAGTCAATGCTTTAGGCTTAGACCCTTTATCTTTCCTGGTGAAGGGCCTAGGCCTGAAACGTTGACTCTCCTGCTCCTCTGATGCTGCCTGTGGTGCCATCTTCCTCCAGCTCCATGCCATATTGATTCTGATGCTCTCTGTAGTATTCACTCCAGACTGTGCTGGTAAAACATTATCAGTCCTTAAACATACAAAACCATGAGACCAAAAACATCCTGTGGACTGATAAGCCTTCAATAACCTCTGTGTGTAACAACAGAAGCTGCCAGGCGTTGCTGAAGCCACTTGACACCTGCTCCTTACTGGCTGATGAGTTGTGTCAGTCAGATGTTCTGTGCAGATTGAATTACAGTTTTAAAAACAGCACAGCACAAACTGTGCTTCATTGAGGCATTTCACTTTCCAACTGCTTAAAATTTCTCCAAAAGGAAGAACTGTCATCAGCACATATTATTTACCATGAATCACTTGAACAGCAATAAAATGACGGAAGCTGCTCCTCCCCTGAGCAAACCGAGAACTAGAAATAAACAATAAAATAACCTACGATGGTGCAGTGTCTAAATTGGACTAGTGGTACCCTTAATCTGAAAACCCCAGGCGATCTTTTGATGTGTTCATTAGTCTTTGGTAATATGCTGCTTATTCAGAAAGGTTCTGAGTTGTTTTAATGTTGTGTAATCCTTGAAATATATTTATCCATCTTCAGGAGCTTAGCTTGAATTTAGCCTTAATTATAGTTGAGATTTTCATTTTCAAAATACATCCTTTCTTTCAAAGGACAATAGCTACAATTATTCTTTGCTGTTTCAGGGCTTTGTTTATTGCAATCATGAACCATTTTTAAAAATAGTGCATATTTTGCAAAGCATTTTAAAAATCTCATTCCTTACTTTAAGTTTTGGAAATTCCATTTTTGGCTTTGAAAAGTCAATGGATCTACCAGCTGATTCCTGTCAATGCCATATCCCGAGCGTTTGACATAGCTCAACAAATAGAGTCCAACAACATTTGTCAGTACTCTGCCACAACATGGGGGAAATGGTGTGTTTGAACATGTTACTTCTTCTCTTCACCAACTTTGGTTGAATAGTTTTGCAAAATGCATTGCTCCTCCTGAAAAATTCATGATTACTAATTGCAAAGTATCTCACCAAGATTTTCAGGTAGCTATGTTAGATCCACATCTGCTCCTTTGGGCATGGTTTACCTTAATGGAAGCTGTCATGATTGGGAGACAGATCTACACAGTTCTCCCATCCATACACACGCCATCCAACTGCATGCACACAACACCACTGTTGGTAAGAAGCAACAAAATAGGGCGACTGCATGATCAATGAGCATGCAGACAGTTTGTCCAAATTAAACTATGACAAAGCATTTAAGTTTGAGACTTTCATATGAGCACATGGATTTATGGAAAGATAGTACGTAGTTATGCCCAGCCAAGATCATTTGATGTTACAATATTATAATGGTCAAATCCTGTGAAGAAACAGACAATCCATCACAGAGGAAGGCACTAGCGGACAGTATCAAGCCAGCAACAGTCACACATGTGCATACACATTCATCTAAATACACATTCATCTAAGATAACAGATAGCACATCACAAAGTGAAACTACACCAAGTCATAACAATTGGATTAGGGCTAAATCTTAACCTGTCATATATCCAAAGCATAAGCTGAAAGTACAGACACAATTGGTAGAATTTTCCCAAAATGTAGCAAAGTGTCAATTTTGGACAGTTTCAAGGAAGGTTTGTCTCTTGTGACCTCCAGTGAGCTTTCTCACTTCATGCTACAGTGCTGACCGCATTCAAAATGAATTGTACGCCACCCTTCTGCTCACCAGCAAAGGAAGTACTCAGCAATGCCAGGGCCTTCTGGCATTCCCAGTGCCAATGGCATCTTTAAAACCCAGTTGTGTACAAGTTTAAACGCCGCAAGCCAAGAATTGAACTCCACTGTTCTAGTGTGCGTATTTGATAAGAAGCTGGCTGATAGAGACACATTGGCACACTTCTTGGTGACAGGAACTTGGAGATCCTGTTGGACAGAATGGCTGTTTCCCTTCCTCAGGACAACTAGAAGAGGTGATAGAATCAGTCCCTGCCAGCTTGGGCACACCAGTCAAAGCTGTGTCCATATTCCACAGAAGCACCCAGCAGTGCTGCAAGAAGGTAAGTGACATTCTGTGTTTCACTGGAGTAAACGCCATCAGCTTGTCTCTGCTACCTCACACACTCGATAACACTGCGACTGCATCCACCTCCCACCATAACTCATAGTCTACCCCCTCATTACTGCATGAAGAAACTTCCCTCAGTCACTCTAGGCATCCAACTCTTCAAATTACCAACATTCCCTCACTCTCACTCAATGGGGACACCCGCCATCTACGTGCATCAGCACCGACAGCTTCGCCAGCCTCTTCCATCTTACTCAATCCTTCGTCCATTCCAGGGGAAATCAGCTCAGGTTAGGGCAGAAAGCCAAGATGGTTGTTGGGGTGCCCAACGTGAAGAGACAATCTTTGCCTTTGAGGGAAAGAACCATCACTGCTGATATGGTGATGCCAAGTCCATGTCCTAGCCACCGAGTAAGATTCATCTTCAACTGCAGCTGTACTCCTCCATTATTGTCACAGTGAATGTGTTCTTAACAGGCCTAAGCTTCCATTTTGCAATTAATTCCCTTTCTTGCCTCCTTTAGGCAGGAACAACTCCCACACAGTCTCCAACATTAAGAGACCAGTCCTACCAGACATTACCTCCCCCTCCACCTTTGAAGAAGAAGCCACAAATCCCTTACTGGCAAGGCTACCGACTGCACTTTCCAACAATGGGTGGTACATCAATGAGTTTGTTTAGCTACAGCAGAGTTGGGAGCACATTCTGGTATTGGCCACATCTATGCAGGTGGTCAAGGAAGAAATGCTGCAGGGACATTAGCACTCAGAGGGTTGCTGGAGACCAGGCACCTACTGGGCCCCAGGCACAAGAGAACACAGTGATGTCAATCATTGAGAACTTCATCAAAAGTGCATTACCGAATGCAGGGGCAGCAGGCAGCTTTCTCAGAGTTAGTGGGAAGCTGAATCAAGGGTTGGAAGAGTTTGCCATGCTATCTGTACTATGCCAACTCCAGAATGCATACATTTATCTGTCTTTAGACAGGATGGTGGCTGTCTTTGAGAACCAGGTACACCAGAACAGTCAAATGTGAGGCTGGATGAACACAGCAGGCCCAGCAGCATCTCAGGAGCACAAAAGCTGACGTTTCGGGCCTAGACCCTTCATCAGAGATGGGGATGGGGTGAGGGTTCTGGAATAAATAGGGAGAGAGGGGGAGGCGGACCGAAGATGGAGAGAAAAGAAGATAGGTAGAGAGGAGAGTATAGGTGGGGAGGTGGGGAGGGGATAGGTCAGTCCAGGGAAGACGGACAGGTCAAGGAGGTGGGATGAGGTTAGTAGGTAGGAGATGGAGGTGCGGCTTGGGCTGGGAGGAAGGGATGGGTGAGAGGAAGAACAGGTTAGGGAGGCAGAGACAGGTTGGACTGGTTTTGGGATGCAGTGGGTGGAGGGGAAGAGCTGGGCTGGTTGTGTGGTTCACTGGGGGGAGGGGATGAACTGGGCTGGTTTTGGGATGCAGTGGGGGAAGGGGAGATTTTGAAGCTGGTGAAGTCCACATTGATACCATTGGGCTGCAGGGTTCCCAAGCGGAATATGAGTTGCTGTTCCTGCAACCTTCGGGTGGCATCATTGTGGCACAACCAGCCCAGTTCGTCTCCTCCCCCCACTGCACCACACAACCAGCCCAGCTCTTCCCCTCCACCCACTGCATCCCAAAACCAGTCCAACCTGTCTCTGCTTCCCTAACCTGTTCTTCCTCTCACCCATCCCTTCCTCCCACCCCAAGCTGCACCTCTATCTCCTACCTACTAACCTCATCCCTCCTCCTTGACCTGTCCGTCTTCCCTGGACTGACCTATCCCCTCCACACCTCCCCACCTATACTCTCCTCTCCAGCATCTGCAGTTCCCATTATCACTCTCCTCTGCACCTATCTTCTTTTCTCCCCATCTTTGGTCCGCCTCCCCTTCTCTCCCTATTTATTCCAGAACCCTCACCCCATCCCCATCTCTGATGAAAGGTCGAGGCCCGAAACGTCAGCTTTTGTGCTCCTGAGATGTTGCTGGGCCTGCTGTGTTCATCCAGCCTCACAGTTTATTGTCTTGGATTCTCCAGCATCTGCAGTTCCCATTAGCACTACACCAAAACAGTCATTGGCTACCAGAAGAGTACAGCAGCACTTGGCAATCAATCTTACTGTAGTTATTGGGCATGATGGGGGGAATGAGAGACTTTGGACCTATTTCTCAAGATGCCCCTTTCCCACAAGGAAACAGGAAACAGAGGACACTCCAAAAAACACAAAGGCTCTCCTGCATGCTTTCCGCATCATGAAGGGACTTTTCTCTTCAAACTCAGTGCTTGAAAGCTTTTCCATATTGGCTGAGAAATTTCTGCTGTTCTTAGCCTTTCAAAAACATGTCCCTCATCACTTCTGTAATTATTCATACTGCATGTCCACAGAGATGACCACAGATTCTGTGCTTTGATTCATTGATGAGAGTTCCAACAACTCAATGTGGGGATTATCGAAACAAAGCAGCTCCTCAGTAACATGATCAGTTAGCAGCATCAGCATGAACAAATCGCACTTAGCTATTGTCCTCCTGAACACAATGACTGCTAGAAGCGAGCTAGCCAACAAGCCAGTTAAAAGGAAATTGGACAACAGAAGTGCTCTCTCATTCTGAGTACTATCAATTAATTACCATCAAAGGAAAACAAGACAGAAAGGATTTTGTCTAATTTGCTTAAGTCAAGAATCCCAAAATCAATTATCAACATTTACTATTCACAAATGACTCAGAGTGACTGATCTAACTTTCATCTTTTGTTGGAATCATTTTTATTCCTAATCTGTCTACATGTGTATTGCATTATTAATTCCTTTTGTGCTTAGTAACTAATAAACACACTCTTTTTGTTAAGCCAGGAAACTCTAACAAAATTAGAGGAGCACGAAAGCTGACGTTTTGGGTCTGGACAAGAAGTGTCCAAATCCAAAATGTCAGCTTTCCTGCTCCTCTGATGCTGCTTGGCCTGCTGTGTTCCTCCAGCTCTACACCTTGGTATCTCAGACTCTCCAGCACTGGCAGTTCCTACTATCTCTAACAAAATTATCCTACTATCTCTAACAAAGACCAAATTAGAATCATAGAGTCGTAGAGATGTATAGCACAGAAGCAGGCCCTTTTGTCCCACTCATCCACGCCAAACAGATATCCTAAGTAAATCCAGTCCCATTTGCCAGTATTTGACCCATATTCCTCTAAACCCTTCCAATTCATTTACCCATCCAGATGACTTTTAAATTATGTAATTGTACCAGGCTTCAGCACCTTCTCCAGCAGCTCATTCCATAACGTACCACCCTCTTCGAGAAACTGTTGCCCTTTATGTCACTTCTAAGTCTTTCTCCTCTCACCTTAAACCTATGCCCTCTAGTTTTGGACTCTGTTCCCCTGTGGAAAAGATCATGCCCCTCATAATTTTAAACCTCAATAAGGTCATTTCTCAGACTCTGATGCTCCAGGGAAAATACCCCAGCCTATTCAGACTCGTCCTATAGCTCAAAGCCTCCAACCCTGACAAAATCTGCAGTTTTTGCTATCTCTGAACATTTTGTAAATCTTTTCTGAACCCTTTCAAGTTTCACAACATCGTTCCTATAGCAGGGAGGCCAGAATTGCATGCAATATTCCAAATGTGGCCTAACCAATATCCTGTAGAGCCGTGACATGGCCTCCCAACTTCTATACTCAATGCACAATCCAATAAAGGCAAGCAAACCAAATGCCTTCTTCACTATTCTGTCCACCTGGGACTCAAGCTTGAAGGAACTATGAACCTGCATTCCAAGGTCTCTTTGTTCAGCAACACTCCCCAGGCCCTTACCAAGTGTACTAGTCCTGCCCTGATGTGCCTTTCTAAAATTAAGCTCCTCACAAATATCTAAATTAAACTCCATCTGCCACTCCTCAGCCCATTGGCCCATCTGATCAAGATGCTGTTATACTCTGAGGTAATCTTCTTCGCTCTCCAATACACCTTTAATTTTGGTGTCATTTTCAAACATACTAATCCTACCTCCTGTGTTCACATCCAATCATTTATGTAAATGATGAAAAGCAATGGATCCTGCACTGATCTTTGTGGCACACGCCTGTCTGAAAAGCAACTCTCCACCACTACTTTCTACCTTTGAGCTGGTTTTGTATGCAAGTGGCTAGTTCTCCCTGTATTAAGTGTGTTCTAACCATGTTAACCAGTCCACCACAAGGAACCTTGTCAAATCATCCACTGCTCTGCCCTCATCAATCCTCTTCAAAATTACTTCTTCAAAGAACTCTGTTAAGTTAACTTGGTCTGGGAGAAAGGCAGTTTCAAGGAAAGGATCTCCTGTTTTTAGCTAACATTGTTGTGGCCAAGCCAAGAGGTGAGTAAATAAAGAAGGGAACCAGAAACCCCTCACCTGGGAGCTAATGCTTTGACATATCACATCTACAACTGTAATAACTTGGGGAATCTCACTTGGGGTCTGGTCATAGCATCACTATGCAACAATGCAAGCAGTGTTTTTGATATTTCAACATTTCAGGAACTCTTATTTTACTATTACTTATATTTTAATACCAAAATTTTTTTGCTTTCAATATTTACAATCCATGATATTTTCACAGGTACGATAAATGCAATATTTAGTTTTGTATCACTTGTTGGCTTGTGTTTGTCTATGTTAATCATACAGGAGAAAGATTTTCCCTCTTTCCTGTAACAAAATTGTAAGCCCTTTTACATGTGTTTATGATTTCACTAGAAATAGCAAATGGCAGAAATCCTACCCCATGGTATTATTGTTCATGCAGTCAATGGCATCCAATAAGCTCCAAGAAACAACGGACAAAAATAGAATGTGGCAAATGACACTGCTCTCTGTCAGAAACACTCTCCCATTTATCTCTGTAGGTCAATAGGCACTTTTCATTCTGCTTGTATGTTTCTAGCCCCTTCATATGTTCCAATAAGTTTCTGTGCCTGTACTCCACATATTTTAAAATGTATTTTTTTACACCTTCTTAATTCGCGTCTGTTTATCCATTCTCCACAATAATACAAAACCAAATGCAAAGTTCTTATTTATATATTCCTGCTCACACAAAGCTTCCGATTATGTGGTGTCCTGACAAGATGAGAAAGCCACAATTTAGTTACTACTGTGCCTTTCTGATGTAGGTGTAATGCCTGTCTATTGCATTAAGTGCGTATAAAACCCAAACATCATTATACAAGTTCCTCAGGGCCAAGGTCCAACCATTTTCAGCTGCTTCCCTCCATCAAATGGTCAGACATGGTGGTGTTCGCTGATGATTACAGTGTTCAGCACTACTTTCTTAAATAACGTTTAAAGTGATGGATGGGGTGCCAATCAAGTGGGCTGCTTTGCCCTTGATGTTACTTGGTTTCCTGAGTGCTGTAGGAGCTGCACTTGACCAGTCAAATTGAGAATATTCGATCACACTCCTGAAATGTGCCTTGCGGATGTGGAGACATCGGGAAGTCAGACAGAGTTATAGATTACAAAATATCTCGCCTCTGAACGTCTCTTATGGTTACAGTATTTATGCAGCAGCTTCAGTAACAGTAACACCCCTGCAGGTGATGTTGGTGATGTTTTTAGCATTCATAATGCGATTGTATATCACGTAGAATTGGTTGGATTAAACTGTTACTTGCCACTTATCTGTCCAGACCTAAATTTTGTACGGGTCCTATAACATATGGGCACAACTACTACAATATATATTCAGCAGCCATCCCCACTTTTGATTTTCTGATGGAAAGAAGATCCTCACTGAGCAGTTGAAGGTGGTGACACCTACAACACCATCCTCGTGAACCCCTGCAACACTGTATATTTTATGGCAAGAGAAACTGATCAACTATGCTGATTGATAAAAGTAGAAAGCAGTTTAGGATAGCGACACATTAAGGAGAGAGAAAAAGGAAACAAAATTGTTCGTGAGGAAGAATACTAGGTGATGTATATGGAAAAGTAATTTAGAGCAATGAATGAGTTCAGAGAGGACTAGAAAACTTTTGTTCTGTTTATATTGAGTTTGAGAATGGCTGCTGAATAATAAGTTCTGTTTTGCCCTTTTTCAGTTGAAGTAGTTTGTACAATTCTCAGCAGTTTTACTCACCACAACCTGCAAACTTGATCTTCCTGTCTGGAAAAGTGCACACGTCTGTCTGGCTTATGTTATTGTTTCTGTGTAAATGCTATGGCTGGAACGTTGCCTTGTAATTACCTTGAGTCTAATTGTCTGGCTCCAATTTCTGCATTAAAAAGTGGAAGTTTCCCCAAGGTACCTTTTCTCTCATTGTCTTGTATCTGTTTATATTATTTGGCAATCAAAACACCTTTCCTCCTCTGCCGATCTGGTTAGGAAATTATAAAGTAAACACATTGGACACTTCCTAAAGTGAGTTGGATTCTTACGAACCTTAATGATTTATGGTCTAGAAAGTTCACTAGCAGTGGATTCAGAAGTAAACAGAAATCCAGCCATACCATGAAGGTGAACAAGTGCAAAGAAGGTCCCAAATCCCAACCTGCCATGCTCATGTGATCCAAGGGCTTCACCATGTGGCCAGAATGAAAAGAGCAAGATGTAGCTCTTACATCCCAGAAGCCATCAATACTCACTGCAGGACATTCTTCACTTCAAATCAACATACTGTCCAATCTGAAAAAATGATTGAGTTTTTAAAAAAAAAAATTTTAAGGTGTCTGTGAGATAGAAAGGAATATTAGGTTTTATTGGTAGGGTTAAATGAAGTAGGCTGGATGGAGGCTTCTGTGCAGCCTAATACTAGTGTAGGTCAAATAGTGTGGAGCTGGAGGAACACATGAGGACCAGCACATCAGAGGAGTCCATTCTGGGTCTCCTCCAATGTCACAACAATGCCACCTAGAAACTGGAGGAACAGCACCTCATATCTCACCTTGGAAGTCTACAACCCAATGGTCTCAATGTGGACTTTACTAGCTTCAAAATTTCCCAAGCCCCGACCTCATCCCAAGACCTGTGCCCAGTTTCATCCCTGCCTCCTTGACCTGTCCATCTTCTCTCCCATCTATCCACCCCACTATCTACCTGCTATCACCGCACCCCTATTAATTTCAGAGCCCCCTTCTCCTCCCCCATTTCTGAAGAAGGGTCCCGATCTAATATGTCAGCTTTCCTGCTCCTCTAATGCTGCCTGGCCTGCTGTGTTCCTCCAGCTCCACACTACGTTATCTCAGACTCCAACATCAGCAGTTCTTACCGTCTACTTATATAGATCAGTTGTGTCAAGTGGCCTTTTTTGTGAGTTATACTCCGTGTAATTCTGTGTAAAATATTGAAGGCAAAATTATCGCAATTAAGTGTTCAGAAAAGGCAATAACACAGACTGGTGTAAAATTTGAGTTTGGGATTCACAGGTAAAATGGAATTTGATCCCATTAATGACATTAAAGTAGCTCATTAAGAAACAACTCCTAAAATGCTTCAATAACTTTTACCATACAGGGTCATGACATTGTAAGCTAGGGAAAATTGAAAATGAAGACATTTTCACATATTTATTGCATTTTTTTCTTTTTTTTAAACGTAGAGTGCAATCATAGGAGAATCAGGTTAAATAAGGCCTTCCTCAAAGCTCCACTTAAAAAACATATGGAGGTGGATGACCTGCCCTGCACTTCCTGCGTAAATGTGACAGTCAAGAAGGCACAACAGCGCCTCTTCTTCCTCAGGCGGCTCAGGAAATTTGACATGTCCATAAGGTCGCTCACCAACGTCTACAGATGCACCATTGAAAGCATTCTGTCTGGAGGCATAACAGCCTGGTACGGCAACTGCTCTGCCCAGGACTGTAGGAAACTACAGAAGGTGGTGTACACAGCCCAGACCATCACAGAAGCCAATCTTCCATCCATGGACTCTATTTACATGGCTCGCTGCTGCAGAAAGGCGCCCAACAACATCAAAGACCCATCACACCCTAGTAATGATCTCCTACAAACACTTTTATCAGGCAAAAGATACAGAAACCTGAACACATGCATGAGCAGGTTCAGGAACAGCTTCTTTCTGGCTGTTATCAGACTGTGGAATGGACTGTAGCCTCAAATAATGTAAGCTGCAATGTAACCTGTATGCCTTGAAGTCTTTTGATCTGTACACGCTCTGCTTGCTGTGATCTACCTCTAACACTTGTAAGCAAAGCATTTCACTTTATTTCAGTACCTGTGGCAATAAAATCAAAATCACTATGATTTAACCAATCTTGGCTTTACAATACTCAGAGAAAAAAACATGACTCATAACAGGTAGGAGCCAGTTCCATAGAACGAACAGATGGATGACAGATTGAGCGCTTGTCGCCACAATTGAAGGTGACAACGCCTTGCATTTCTAAACTGATGTGTCAGGAATGTTGTCTCTAGTTTTGTATTGTGTGTAAAAGGATGCCGGTGTCCCTTAAATATGGATGTGAGTTTGCTCGCTGAGCTGGAAGGTTCATTTTCAGACATTTCGTCACCATACTAGGTAACATCATCAGTGATCCTCCGACGAAGCGCTGGTGTTATGTCCCGCTTTCTATTTATCTGGTTAGGTTTCCTTGGGTACCCAAGGATTTTTTGAGGAAGTAGTGGCTTAGTCCATGTTAAGCGTGTTTAATACTGTTTGACCAATGACAAGAGGTCAAGTACCCAAGGTAAACTCTTTACAGCAATACTTTGACTCAAGGTCATTCATCAACTTATCTCACTTTGGGAGCCGTCTGTTGACTCCTACTAGACGCTAGACTCGATAAGACAGTATAAGACACTATCCTATCAACGAAGGAATGTCTGGAAGCCTCAAGGAGACGTTAACATGAGACCCCTGGAAGCACTTATTCTCCTTGGCTATTATCTCTGTTTGCTGCACTTTCTGGCTGCTGTGAAGTGTTTCTTACAAAGACAGAAAGAAAATGAGAAACAAACTTCTACTAGGGGCTCACAGTTCTATGACTCTGATTCCTTTAGATTCTTAAATTGGCAAGCACTACATGTACTGTTACTATTTGTCAGTGGTAGAGGGAGTTGATGTGGTGCCAAACAAGTGAGCTGCATTGTCCTGGATGGCGTTAAACTTCTTGAATCTTATCAGATCTGTGCTCATCCAGGTATGCGTGGAGTATTCTATCACACTCTTGACTTGTGTCTTGCAAATGGTAGAAAGCTTCGGAGAGTCAGGAGATGAGTTAATTGCCCAGATTCCAAGCCTCTAATGTGGTTTTGTGGCTACAGTGTTTATATGGCTCAGATAATTCATTTTCTAGTTAAAGGAACCCCCAGAACATTGGTAGTGTTTGTACCACTGTCTTATTCCTGTTTGCCACTGACAAGAATCCATCCATTCTAGTACTCACTTCAGTGAGTGGATCATCAATGGAGTCTCTGGACAGCCCATACTTGAACACTAAAGTTCCCCCAGATGATGTTCCTACATTTATTCTTGTGTTCTGTCACTTCCTGCTATGTGGTTCCAGAATTCTTTTTCATTTCCCATTACCTGCTCCCCTCAGCCCTTCATTGCCAAAACTTCTCCCTTTAGTTTCATTTCACCATTTACCTTATTGACATTGATGATTCCTTTTGCCTCTCCCTTCATTAACCTTTTTGTTCAAGTGCTTCTGTGAATGAAAATAATTCAAGCAGCTCAATGAGCTACAAAGGAAGAATAGTTCTGTTGAGAATTCCCACCTCCAACACAGAGATGGTTTCACTTCCATTTGCATATGGCAGATCTGATAGGCAAGGCACAAGTAGATGAGGGGCCTGGTTTATATTGAATTTTGTCAGCGTCGCTTTCCATCAATCAATTTGAGGTGAAGATATTCATTCAACAGCAATTACAGGAGAATCAGATTGGGTTCCTTCAAACACCCATCTAAGAATTAACAATATCAAGAGCTACTTTCACAGGGAGAGAAAGAAAGAACGATGACTACGAGAGGTGGAATGTGCTGAGAGGATGGGAGGACATTATCTGTACTCCTGGGACTTTGAGGTGCCTTCAATCTGCGTTCTGATTCATTATTTAATTAGAACACATTTGCATTTGTTTTAAGGTGATATCATGCTGGGCACTTCTTTCAGCAAACTTGAGATGGGTGTGAGATGGCACAAAAGTGAGTGTCGACTGTTCAGATGGAAATGGGATGAGGTGACTTGAGAATATGGAATGAGTGGAACTATACATGTTCATCTGAGGAGGAATGTGTGGGAAAAGGGGAAGGAATTCAATGTAGAGATTGGCACATAAACGGGGATGACAGTCGCCTCTGTTACACTGGTGAGGTTTAGTAATTGAACCTCCACAGCAGCACAAAGTACCACATAGCTGCTACCAGCCACCTATCAGCCATGCCTGTTCAATTTGAGATTGATGTCCTCCCCACATCTGCAGCACATCTCTTCCGGCCACAGACTGTAACACAACCTCCAGAGAAGTGGAGATGGGGTAAGTTGGGGTAGGGGAATGGAGTGGTGTTTGAGGTACCTGTGGAAGCCTTCACATATTGCAGATTCATCTCTTTGCTTATTCTAACGTCAGCGACCTGTAACTGAACTATTCCAAGGCCTTAGACAATAACATGTCACTTTATTCACAAATGACACCTGCATTTTCTTAATGTCCCTTTAATTGAGATGAGCAGGTTAGCATTACATCCACACGACGCAATAGCTCAGCAAATCTGGAAGCAAATTGCTACAACAAAGCTTGCCCACAAAGTATCAGTTTGCTGACCTGCTGATGGACTTCCTCATTGCAGACCACAAATTAATCCGATAAAATCGCTGCCTTTCTCTCAGGGACAATTCTTCATTTATTTTGGTTAAAGGGTCTTTTGTCTCTTTTGTCTGGGTGCTCTGACATTTCCTGGGTCTCTGGATTAACAGTCCAGTGATAGCACCACTCGGCCATCACCACGTCCAGCCCACTGAGGCACTTAAGTTACCAAACAGTTACCTCTTGTCCAAGCACAACTTATTGGCCAGTGGGAGTGGGCTAGCAATGGCATGGGAGGTTAGACTGCTTAAGGCCGGTTTGCAAAGCAAGTTGATTGCACCTCAACGATGGCCCCTTTCTTGAAAAAGGGAGATCCAGAAAGGATTAACTTACTCTCCCACACTGTCCCCATGTGTCCATTCCTGCCCTTGGCTTTGCAAGGTGTCCCACCACCCTGCCACCCATGGACTCATATACTGCCCCTGCAAAGAGATCCCCACACTTGCCTATTTCCTGGTCTACTAGCACCCTCTTGTAGGAGCCGTTGTATCCCCAGAAGAAACCAATTTCTAGAGCTAGAGGGCTATTGGTCTGTTGGTCATAGCTGTCTGAGGCAGGGCTTCCTCACCAATGGAGCTCAGAGATCCATGTCTAGCCAATTAAAGTGAGCTATCAGGAGCAGGGGTGCATTTCCCACAAACTCGCTCAGTGGGGAGAAGGGAAGGATTTAAAAGGTACACAGAGGGTGGTGCATGTATGGAACAAGCTGCCAGAGTAAGTGATGGTGTCTTCTCCAAATTTCTTATAACTGAGGTAATACCCTAAATTAGCCTATGTTCCCCAAGTTTTCAAAGAGAGAACCTCAAATACATACAAAATTCTGAACAGGGTAGACATGAATGCTGTTTTCTACCTGTTGCAGAATCTAAAATCCCTGGGACATAATCTCAGCATAAGAGGACAGTCATTTAGGACTGAAATAAGAAAAAATGTTTCCATTCAAATCATGTGAATTTTTTGAATTGTTTATTTTTGAGGATTGTGGATGATCTGTCATTTAATATATTTAAGACTGGAATAGCCTGTCTGGGAATCAACACATACATGAAAACATACAAGAAAGTGGAACTGAAGCCCAAGATTAGCAATAACCTTGTTCAATTTGATACAGCAGGCTTTATGTATCATAGAGTTACACAGCATGGAAACAAACCTTTCAGTCCAACCAGTCCATGCTGGCCATAATCCCAAACTAAGCTAGTCCCACTTGCCTGTGCTTGGCCCATATCCCTCTAAACATTTCTTATTCATGTAATTTTCTAAATATCTTGTAAATGTAGCAACAGCATCTGCATCAACCACTTCCTCTGGAAGTTCATTCTACATACGAACCACTCTCTGTGTAAAAAAATTACCCCTCATGTCTTTTTTAAATCTTTCTCCTCTCACCTAAAAAATCTGTCCCTTAGACTTGAAATCCCCTGCCCTAGGGAAAAGGCACTTGCTGTTCACCTTATCTATAACCCTCATGATTTATAAACCTCTATAAGGTCACTTCTTAACCTCTTACGCTCCAATGACAAACATCCCAACCTATCCAGCAACATTTTAGTAATTCTCTTCTGAACCCTCTCCAGCTTAATAATATCCTTCCTATAACAGGGAGACCTGAACTGGACTCAGTACTCCAGAAGAAGTCTCACCAAAGTCCTGTGCAACCTCTACATAACATCCCAACTCCTGTATTCAAAGGTCTGAGCAACGAAGGCAAGCGCACTAAATACTTTCTTAAACACTCCATCTATACATGTTGCAAACTTCAAAGAATTATGTACCTGACCTGCTTGGTCTCTAGGATTAGAGATTCATCTGCAATCTGTTCCTGTTCCTATCTCTTCTGTTCTTATAGACCATGCTATAAAAAAAAATCAAAAAGAGCAATTAACTTTCTGCTGGCCCTCTATTCACAAAATGATAACTTTAGTTGCAGTTTGAAGAGCAATTTATATTTGTGTAATCCTAGTGCACATCACACATGTCCAGCCATATATGTATTAAAATCAGCATGAGTCTTTTATTAAATGAAAATTACAACATGAACTTTCATTTGACTATACTTAGCTGTTGCATTTTCATCTTAATCTAGCTGACAGTCTAAAATAATTTCAATAATGTAACTATCCCCATAATACTAGCACTCATATACATGGAGCCCCGCCTTTACAAATGTGTGACTTACAAATGTTCGTAATTAGGAACACAATTCCATACAGGAGTGTAATTTTAAAGACTCAAACATTTAGGAACATATCCTGTATTTATGACTAACTTTTATATTCTCCTGCATTACTTTCCAACTTGTGCACAAAACAACCTGCGAATAGACTCAAGAATTAAGCCCATTCACAACCTGGGGAATGCCTCTATAAAAATACAGCAATTTGCTGTGTTATCTTTTCCTACAAACCACTGAATATGAGTGAGTCTGCTCCACCTTTATCATGTTGTGCACCAGATGCCAAACAATGTCTATCCTGGAGGCATTGATGGCATTATATTATAATCCCCAATCTTTCCAGCTTTCTTGCAAGATACCTGAAGAATGCTCATTAATGGTCATCTCATTCTGCAGTTGCTTTGTTGTACTTGCTCTTCTTGGTCTCAGTATTAATGAGTCAGGCTGAAGTTGAAATGTTCCCTATGAGCCTTCCTGTTTCTTCAAAATGTAGGGGCACAGAGGACAGCTTTATGAAGGGTAATGACCCCTACCCTGTGAAGTGAGCATTTGTAGCATAATCATGTAATGCTGCTTATTGCCCACTGCACAATGGAAACCTTTATTGTTCATTGAGACCATGACCTTGTTGGGAATAAAAGCTAAATTGGCGCATCAAAATGTCTGCTTTTGGGTACTTTGCGATGTGGAAAATTACAGTGCCCTTTTTTATCCGCTGTCAGTTTTCAAGGGGAAGTGATATGATATGTCCTGCTGAATAGTTGGTCATGGGCCTACTTGATGCATCTCTGCACTAATAAGATGTTGATGGTGTATCCAATGGAAGCTAGATTTTGACCTACTTGGGGAACTTTGTCTGTCAGCCAGCCACCAACTAGCAAATGGTGTAGATGCCATTTTCTCCAAAGGAACGTGGCAATAGGCCATTTAGCCTCACAGGTCTGCCCTGCATTAAATTAGATCATGACAGATCAGAACCTCCAGTTTGACTGCCTCAGCTCCATTGGCATTGATACCTTTAGCTAACAAAAATGTATCACAGCCTTGAATGCTGCAAATGACTCTACATCAATAGCTATTTGGAAAAGATGCTCCCTCCATATCATCATCCAATTCAAACCTTCCCTCAGTGCATCTGCTGCTGAAACACTCATCCATGCATTTCTGATGAAGAGTCTAGGCCCGAAACGTCAGCTTTTGTGCTCCTGAGATGCTGCTTGGCCTGCTGTGTTCATCCAGCTCCACACTTTGTTATCTTGGATTCTCCAGCATCTGCAGTTCCCATTATCTCTCATCCATGCATTTGTTACCTTTAGACTTGATTATTTCAACTCTCTCCTGGTTAACCTCCCAACTCTCAAATTTATAAACTTGAGCTCATCCAAAATTTGCCCCAGGGCCCAGTATTTGGCAATCTACGTTGACTTCTGGTCCAGCAACAAAATTCTCAACATTTTTTTATCCTTCCAGGGTTTTGCTTCTCCTTGTATTTGTAACTTTTGGAATCTGTGCATTGCTTATTTCAATCACTCCACAATTTTTTGCCAAGCTTCTTCAACCCAGGCCCAAGTTCTGAAACTTCCTCTCTAAACCTTGCCACTTCACTTTCATCTTTTAAAAGGCTCTTTGAAACGTTCACCTTTGAAAAATCTTTAGCCCATCTGCCCTAGTATCTTGTATCTCTACCAGGTCAGGACAGAGCTCCCAGGTTGCCCTGACCTTAGCATAGGGAGCGCCAATTCTCAAAAGAGGGTCAGTAATGAAGGCACCTCTGCCTGAGGTCCCAGCAGGATAACCTAGCCGGCTTCCCCTGCACTTGAAACTGCCAGCTTCAATATAGAAGCTGGCACAGGAAGCAGCTCTAAAGCGATCATTGAGCAGCCCTAAATAGTTAGGGAAGAACAGCCTATGACTCACCCACTCCCATTATTGTAGGAAAACAGTGGGAAGGCCTCCCATGGAATTTTATGGGCCATCCTCACCTTCAGATATACCAGAGGGAGTTCAGAAAATTCCACTCAGGTCTTCCTTTAAAAAAAATTGTACACCTACAACATTCTTGGCCTTCAAACGTTTTATACAGGCATATGGCTGAACACATTACATTCCCTAGGAAAATTAAACTGTACTGTTAATATTTAACTTCTGTTGACTTCCTCTGAGGTAACTACTTTATTTTTAATTAATGTTTTCACATTCAAGGCAAGAATACAGTACTTTAGGTTGCCTAAGCAACTCTTACCAACTTCTATTGTTGCACCATGGAAAGCATTTTGTCCAGATGTGTCACAGCTTGGTATTGCAATTGCTCCACCCAGGACCAAAAGAAACTACAGAGATTGGTGAACACAGCCAACTTCATCATGTGAGCCAGCCTTCCATCCATTGACTCCGCCTATACTTCTCACTACCTCGGAAAGACAGCCAACATAGTCAAAAACACCTTCCACCCCAGTAATATTCTCTTACAACCTCTTCCATCAGGTAGAGGATACAAAAGCTTGAACACACAAACCAACAGATTCAAGAACAGCTTCTTCCTGGCTGTTTTTTGACTTCTGAATGTACTTCTCAAATCTTAAATGAAGTGTTGATTTCTCTGTTTGTGCACTTTCTCTGCTGCGATAACATTGTATTCCTTGTTCTGTTCTATTACCTCATGTACTTTGTATGGTATGATCTGCCTGAACTGCACGTAAAACAAAACTTTTCACTGTGCCTAGGTACATGTGACAATAATAAATCAAATCAAAAACTATCTTACAGATTGAACAGGGATTCTACAAACAGGGTTCCCACCCTGGTCTCAGAGCCCAACTCCTGTGTTCTAGTGTCAAACCTGCGATCCATTCAAGATCAAATCCAATCTGGTCTAATCTTCCACAGGAGGTAAAAATATTTCTGAAACCTTTCAAAGGATGCACTCTGAAATTTGTCCTTGATTTTCTGTTTGAACTTGATATTTGCGATATCAAGCAATATTAAAAATTCGCATTAATCAGATCTAACTGTTTCCCATCGATCCATTGGCACTGTATTCATTTTGTTATGATAAGGGACAGAACAACATGCTGTATGCAACCTATTTGCCAAAGCTATCTATAGGCTGAGCCAATAAAGGTCAAGAAAGTTTCAGGTTTGAACCTCAATCTTTTCTGAATTAATCAGGATAGTAGCTGGATCAGTATAATTTATATAAATGGCCATGCATTAGGGAAAGATAAGTCGACTAACATTCCTAGTTCTGAGTGCTACATGATTCTTTATTCATTTTGAGATGCGGTTGTCGCTGGCTAAGCAGCATTTATCGCCCATCCCTAATTGCCCAGAAGGCAGTTCAGTTGCTGTGGGTCTGGAGTTGCATGTAGGCCAGAGTAGGTGAGGATGGCATTTTCCTTCTCTAAAGGACATTAGTGAACCAGATGGGTTTTTCTGACAATCAACAAGGAATTCATGGTCTTCATTAGATTCTTATTTCCAGATGGTTTATTGAGTTCAACTTCCATCATCTGCCATGGCGGGATTCGAATCCGGGTCCCCTGAACATTATCTGAATCTCTGGATTAATTGTCAAATGATTATTCTTGGTAGAAATGCAACAGGAAGAACAACAATCATGGATAAGAAAAGGCTCGGCTGTAACGTTAAGTAGTGTCACAACTTTCATTGCAGAGTGTCATGCACAAATAATGAATTAATATCATTTGGATAATGTAGTTATCCACCACTACAGAACTGCAAGCTATCAAGAAGTTTGCACCAAAGGGAAATTTGAGGGGAAGGGAAAAGAAAACTCGGAAAGGTGGAGAAACATTTGCCCCCTTGGTGGTATAATGAGCAACATGGCTGTCAAAGGTCATGTTGTTATTACATCATTTGCAGAATTCTTCTGAAATCTTTTAATGCTTTAATGCACTCATGCATTACAAATATTTCTGATTGGGATTGAGTTGCTTTTTTAACTTATTTTGAATTAAAACATAAGTAATATGTCATTACTGAAATATTAATAACCCTATATCTCAGATGTTTGTGAGAGTCGGTGCATAGTTACAATATAAAATATACAATATATTAGTGAAAAAAAAGCTAAGGTAGATTTAAGGCAAGGGGAAGAAGGTTCAGAAGAGATGTGAGGAAAATCTTTTTCACCCAGAGAATGGTGGGGATCTGGAACTCTCTGCTTTTAAGGGTGGTAGGGACTTGTAATTTAAGAAATATTTAAATACGCACCTGTGCTATCAAGGCAAACAAGGCTATGGGCCAAGTGCTGGAAAATGAAATTAGAATAGTTAGGTGGTTATTTTTCATTGGTGTAATATGATGGGCAGAAGGACCTTTAGCTGTGCTGTGGACTTTTCTGAATCTATGACGAGTCTGATAAAAGCTGACAATCACAAATAGCTCATAACACAAGAATAAGCTGTGTTTCCTATGTTATATAAGTGACAATGCTTCATTGGCCATAAAGGGCTTTGGGGCATTCTGAGATTGCGAAAGGCTCTATATAAATGGAAGACTATTTTCCTTTAGAGCTAATAGTTACACAAGCTTTATAACTTAAATTATTTAAGCTCAAGATAAGGATAAGATATATGTGTTGTATTGAAAGAAACTAGTTATAAGTACACAAAAGCCTGAGGGGGAAGCCCTTACGCTGAAGGCACAAAATTGTGCCACATTATCTGTTGGAGATTTCAGGTTAAGCTTTCTTGGAAAACATAAATGTTTTAAAATGAAAAATAGGAGATTCTGGAAAATTTAAATTATTGATATACTGCACAACTAAAAGGGAAAATAGAAGAGATGCGAGGAGGTAAACCTTGGCTATCAGGCTAGGAACAGGGAATAGACAATGTATTATGTATCTTGCAATTAATATTCCAATGTAAATAAAAATTATGTCACAAATAATCAATTTGACTTTGTCTCTGTCTTTACAAAAACATCAGTTTTTAAGGTACCAGAGCTCACAACCTTATTTTCTGTATGTAGATTTGTTCACCAAATGGCAATGTACAAACCAACACGGCAGCTCCTAAGATGCTGCTTGGCCTGCTGTGTTCATCCAGCTCAACACTTTGTTATTACCACAGCTTCTTCTGTTCAGGAATCAATTCCTCCACGTGTTTCTCAATTATATGTTCACTGAATTGATATATGAATAATTCAAATTGATACCTAAAATTTCATTGAAACGAGTTGAATTTTGTAAGGTAATTTCTTTTTCATTTGTTCAAGTGGTCTCAGTTTTACTGATATTTATTTCCCATCGCTAAAGGTTGGTGAACAGTCCCCTGGACCTACTGCAGGCTGGCTGGTGCAGGCACAAGTAGTTCCAGATTTTTCACCCAGTGACAAAAGAAGTGGTGAAATGTTTCCATGGCAGGATGGTGTGTGACTTTAACAAGATTAGTGCATGGTAGTTTTACTTCAGAAGGTTGAATTTGGAAGGTGCTGGCAAACGTGCCAAGTGCTGGCTCCTTTATGAACGGTCCCCATTGACAACACCAACTTGGCATTTAGATGTAACAATTGAGGTACCAATAACAGCCATATTCTCAAAACTAAGTAGGTACTGTCATAAAGCTACATAAACCACTTTCATGAGCATGACTAAAAAACAATGCAGGGAGTGATACTGTCCCCAAATAACAATGACCGCTTTGTTTGACAGCTGCAAGTCAGATTATATAGTGAAAGGAAAGAATGTGCTCCACGTTGGACGGAGAGATTTTGGCAAAGAATTGCTAACTACGTGTCAGGTTTTGGAATGTTTTCTAACAACACTGCCAGTTTGATTGGAGGTTGGTAAGGCTGATAAGTGCACCAAAAGCAAGCAACTGGCAACTCAGCTCAGGATTTTAATTTGTGATCTCTGATGAAGGGTCTAGGCCCGAAACGTCAGCTTTTGTGGTCCTGAGATGCTGCTCGGCCTGCTGTGTTCATCCAGCTTCACACTTTGTTATCAAGATTTTAATTTGTTGTTTGACTTGCTGATTCAATTTTGGCCCTTTTATGTCAGGAATTGGTTTTTCCTAAATGGATACCCTCATTTCCAACACATTGCCTTGGGATCACTGATCCTGCTGTGGCTTACATTGCTTTGGGTCACAGAAGGAGTGCCTTTATCCCTGGACCAAGATGCTTGGGTTTGAGTCCCACCTCCACCAGAGGTGTCTCTGAACAGGTTGATAAGAAAATAGCTTTTTCCTTCTACTTTACATCACGGCTATACTACACCTCAAGATGTACTTTTTGACTCAATTTTGTTCAATGTTACCAAGTTAGAAAAAGTTTAATCAATAATAACTGAATTGAAAAATATAACAAAACAGTTTGTTTTTAATTTACTTGCAGGATGTAGTCATCCTTAGTTGCCTTTAAGATTAGAATTTTGAATATTTTTCATATTCCCAACAGTCATCCTCAACTGACAACGAGTGCAGCTCCTCGATTAGCAATTGCTCTCCCCATTGCAATGCTAAATTATGCATAGCACCCCAGGCTGTGATAATCCTGAACACCCTGTGGGGAACATTATACAAAGCTCCATTGGACCAGTCAAGGTGACCAACGTGTATTTTCAGCAAGCCAATGGTCTGCTCTCTTACTGCCCTGGTCCTCCCTATGCTGCTTTGTAACTCTCCTTTGTAAGTCAGTGGATATGGTGCACCAGTATCATCATCCATTCCAAGGATGTAGTTTTTGTCATCGATGAGTGAATCACGTACTTGGGAAAGAACCACAAATAGCTCCAGGCGATGAAAGCTATGAAATGTATTGGAGTCATGAGAGTTTCCAGGGAAATGAGCACTGATCTGCATAGTTAGCTTACTGTGGTCTTTGACTAGTATGATGTTTAGTTAGCCAAACCTCTTGGAATTCATAAATGCAGCTGGCTGTTCCGAGGTAGCTGTAGTGGCCACATGAGTATGATTACCCTGTGTTATTTGGGAACCATGTAATAGCTATAAAACCCATCGATGTTACTGCTTAGGTATCAGCATCGATTGTGAAGTGAGTGAATTCATTGGCCCTCTTTAATTGGATGTGGGTCACCTCCCTTACGGATCTCTGTGTTGTAGCTGGGGACGTGTTACCTATGACCTTTGGATTGATCCACTTTGTTTCAGTGTGGCGCTTATGAGACCTGCACTTGCTGGGTAGCTGAAGATACAAAAATAAACTCTCTGGAATGTTGGGTATTGGTATACATTTCATATTCTTCCTTGAGAAAATCTCTTGCCCTGCACTATAGCACTATAGGTGGCTTTCTTTCTCGGATTTGAAAGAAACTAGAAATGTTCTTTTTTTTGACAAAAGTATACATATTTGTTTTTAGTCCCTACACCTGTGTGTGAAAAAAAATTAAAGCTCAGAAGGAGGCTGTTTAGTAAATCATGTCTGAGTTTTATCTGACGATAGATTGGATAGGGTGGGGCTCTTTCCTTAAGAGTGGAGATTTAATTGAAATTATGATAACCCCAGATAGAAGAGTTAGGAAAACCTTTTGTGCTGAGCAGACAGGTACATAATCAGGTGGCATAGATTTAAAGTGAGTAATTGAAGAGTTAGAGACGTATAAACTCTCTGTCTCTCTCTCTCTCCCCCTCACACATGCACATATAGAGTTTGCGGGGGGTGGGGGCATGGAAGGCCCTGCCTGAAAGGATTACGGAAGCAGAAACTCCCATTGTATTCACCAAAACTAAACATTTTGTCGTCCTGCTGTGTGAATACCAATGCAAATATAAAAACATATGGTGATACGTCCTTTTCAGCCTTTATAAAGGATAGTATAACATTGCTATTACAACCTACATTGAAAGGTTTTCAAGTGACTACATAAAACAGACAGAGATAACAAGGATCAGAGAAAATGGGAACTGCAGATGCTGGAGATTCCAAGATAATAAAATGTGAGGCTGGATGAACACAGCAGGCCAAGCAGCATCTCAGGAGCACAAAAGCTGACGTTTCGGGCCTAGACCCTTCATCAGAGAGGGGGATGGGGTGAGGGAACTGGAATAAATAGGGAGAGAGGGGGAGGCGGACCGAAGATGGAGAGTAAAGAAGATAGGTGGAGAGGAGAGTATAGGTGGGGAGGTAGGGAGGGGATAGGTCAGTCCAGGGAAGACGGACAGGTCAAGGAGGTGGGATGAGGTTAGTAGGTGTGGAGCTGGATGAACGCAGCAGGCCAAGCAGCGTCAGAGGAGCAGGAAGGCTCCGGACCCGACACATCAGCTTTCCTGCTCCTGTGACGCTGCTTGGCCTGCTGCGTCCATCCAGCTCCACACCTTGTTATCTCAGATTCTCCAGCATCCGCAGTTCACACTACCCCTGGATAAAACAGACCGTGTTGCAAATTCCTACCGACGACCAAACATTGGGAGATCGTTAACGCATGCGTAGATGTGTAGTGGCGGCGTGCCGGGCATTGCGCAGGCGCGGATGGGTGTCAGTGCCGTGGGACGATGATCGGGGAGCAGGGGGATGGAGAGTCTGTGGGTACCAGCGCCGGAAATAAACGGTGTAGAAATAAGCAACAGGCTGGGAAGGATGTGGCAGTAAGTAAGAGTTTGTCTTGATTCGGGGTTAGAGTGAGGAAGGCCTTCATTTCACATCAGTACGGAGCTGCAGCGAAGATGGTCCAGGGCCTGGTTCCCCGCCGCCGCTTTTGCCTTAACACATTGCACCAACAGAGTTGTGCATTTATGTAACACCCCTGGACGGTAGCCTGAAATGAGCACCCTGCACTGTTGAAACTTGCTTTTAAGGTCGGCAAACTGATGTGGCTGCCAGAATCAGTGGAGTGAAGGCCAATCCCGAAGCATGGGATATCATAAAAATAAAAAATGCTGGAGGCATTCAGCAGGTCAGGCAGCATTTTGTGGGGAGTTAACATTTTAAATTGTGACCTAAAGCGTTAGAAACATGGCGTTCTTCTGTTTTTTCCTTCTCTACAGTTGCCTGCCAGACCTGAGTATTTCCAACCTTTTCTGATCATAGAATCCCTACAGTGTGGAAACAGACCCTTCATCGCAACATGTCCACACCAATCCTCAGAGCATTCCCACCCAGATCCATCCCCCTATAACACACCTAATCTACACATCCCTGAACACCACAGGCAATTTAGCATGGCCAGTCCACCTAACCTGCATATCTCTGGACTGTGGGAGGAAAGTGGAGCACCCGGAAGAAACCCATGCAGACACAGGGAGAATGTGCAAACTCTACACACAGTCACCCAAGGGTGGAATTGAATCCGGATCCCTGGTGCTCTAAGGCAGCAGTGCTAACCACTGAGTCACCGTGCTTTTAGTTCAGAATTCCAGTATCTGCAATATTTTACTTTAACATGAGATGTAAAACTGAAAGATGTGAGATTAGGGAGTATCCAAGATAACAAAGTGTGGAGCTGGATGAACACAGCAGGCCAAGCAGCATCTCAGTAGCACAAAAGCTGACATTTCGGGCCTAGACCCTTCATCAGAGAGGGGGAAGTGGACCGAAGATGGAGAGAAAAGAAGATAGGTGGAGAGGAGAGTATAGGTGGGGAGGTGGGGAGGTTGGGAGGGGATAGATCAGTCCAGGGAAGACGGACAGATCAAAGAGGTGGGATGAGGTTAGTAGGTAGGAAATCGAGGTGCGGCTTGAGATGGGAGGAAGGTGAGAGGAAGAACAGGTTAGGGAGGCAGAGACAGGCTGGGCTGGTTTTGGGATGCATTGGGGGGAGGGGATGAGCTGGGCTGGTTGTGTGATTCAGTTGGGGGAGGAGACGAACTGGGCTGGTGGTGGGGGAAGGGGAGATTTTGAAGCTGGTGAAGTCCACATTGATACCATTGGGCTGCAGGGTTTAACCAGCCCAGCTCTTCCCCTCCCCCCACTGCATCCCAAAACCAGCCCAGCCTGTCTCTGCCTCCCTAACCTGTTCTTCCTCTCACCCATCCCTTCCTCCCATCTCAAGCCGCACCTCCATTTCCTACCTACTAACCTCATCCCACCTCCTTGACCTGTCCGTCTTCCCTGGACTGACCTATCCCCTCCCTACCTCCCCACCTAAACTCTCCTCTCCACCTATCTTGTTTTCTCTCCATCCTTGGTCTGCCTCCCCCTCTCTCCCTATTTATTCCAGAACCCTCTCTCCATCCCCTTCTCTGATGAAGGGTCTAGGCCTGAAACGTCAGCTTTTGTGCTCCTGAGATGCTGCTTGGCCTGCTGTGTTCATCCAGCTCCACACTTTGTTATCTTGGATTCTCCAGCATCTGCAGTTCCCATTATCTCTGAGATTAGGGAGTACTTGCGGATGATGAGAAGTTTCACTTGTATGGAAGCTCTCGGTTCATGTCCTGTGTGAGGATTTGTTGGCCACTTGTTTCCTGCAGTTTGGGGCACAATACAACATTTCAATTGATAATCAGCTTATTAATCCTTCCAACTCTTCTCAACTGTTCTCTAAATGGAAATGTGGCATGAAGGTACTAAAAATGTCTTGCAGAACATCTTTCATAACCTCAGGACAGCCCCAGGACATTTGTCATTGGAGTACTGTTGAAGTAGAACAGTGGAAATGGAGAAACTTGCCTTTAAAGTAATTATAATGTATTACTTGAATAAAACTGAAATACTCTGGTTGCTAAAAATCTGAAACACAGAGTGTTGGATGAACTCAACAGGTTTATCAACATTCGTGGAGAGACAAACAGCTAACGTTTTGAGTTTGGTATGACTCTTCTTCAGAAAGATGCTGTCAGACCTCCTTAGTTTCTCCAGTGTTCTGGTTGTTCAAGCACAATACTTGTATTTAGTATTTTAAGTGGTGCAATGAAGCATCCGTGTTGAAAATTTTATTGAAATGCAGGAAATTCTCAACACCAATTAGGCGGTTATTGTTACAAATATCTGAAGAGTATTTCTTCAGTATCTTCATTCCAACCTAGTAGATCCAACAGAAAACTGAATCCAGTGTAGTTTGTGTTATTCTCCTGATTCTCCTATTTGTTTTCTTTAAATTAAATCCCATAAATCCCCTTTGAATCTCTGGATGCCATCTGTCGTTCTCCGCTTGAGGGAGCAGCTGTACAGCTATATCTCTGATCTGTGCTTGTAATGGTCTGTAATTGCAGCTAGTGATCAGACTGGCTCTGTTGACTACTAAAAAAAACCCACATTTACTTTTTTTTTACAGTGATCCAGGTGAGTTTAAAAACATCAATTTATGAAAGGTTCCCTACTGAAATTCAACTCATTGCATGCATTCTTCCATGATTACACAGTATTGAATAAAAGATTCATTTAAACAAGAGGGAGATAGGAACATTAGAAGTTATACAGCCAAAGAAAGTTAAAAAAATCCAGTTCAGGAAGTGTGCCTGTTTATGTTTTATTTTGAAAAGAAATAACGATGACTGAAAAAAACTACAGTGGACGCTGCAGTGTGGAACTTCCATTTAGTGAAAAGATTGAAATGCAGCTACATTACTTGGTACAATAGCTACTTAACCAAGATTCTATTTAAATTTAAAATTCAGCATAAGTGACATCAAACTACATAGAAATAATGCTTTACTGCTAATCTATAATTTGAAAGTGATTTAGATAAATTTTAATGTACCATAGGACTCCCAAGTCTGCTAATTCCAGTTTTTAAAACTGCTGGTGCAGCTAGTGATGCCCATATCCCATGAATGAATTAAAAAGAAACTCTTCGTTTTCTCTATCGTTTCCCATTGATTTAATTTGCATCTAATGGGAGTAATAAGCTAATTCTGTCTTGTTATTAACAGTGGCTTTTGATTCCCCTTTGTATTTTCTCAACCTTCTTCAGTTTTGCTGTCCCTGAAATGTAGATGCTCACTTGCTGGGCAGTGCTAATGCCCTATCTTTGAAATCATTAAAGTATAACTTTTTTTTGAAAAAAATCAAACATAAAAAGAACATGAAGTTAAGTGCAAAGTCCCTTTTTTGTAAAGTGTTGTCATCCAATACAGTACAGAAATATTACATATTTACATTTACATTGTTTTCTTTTGAACTTGTTTGCAGGTCCAGGGTACAAATGACAGCAGTATTGTTAGCAAGTGTTCAATGGCCAGTTTAGGCTACTTCAATGATGGCTTTCTGAAGGGATTTGTAAATAAAACCACCAGAAGAGCTCCACTTATCAATCGGTATGTTATGAATGCAGTTATTTGGTTGTGTTCTGAAAATCATTCTTGAATTTGATACATCTTGCATGTTGAAGGGAGATCACTTTGAATTATGTGTTTCAGTATTGTCACCTTACTTAAATCATGGGGAATTTTGTTAATTTCTGTGCTTTTGAAAAGCATTGACTTATGTTGGATGTAGTTCCTTGAGAACCATACCTCATTCAAGTGGCCAGTGCTAAATTGTGAGCTTAGCTGATGAGAGCACTAGTAGGTTATTCTTGCGATAGACAAAGTGATCAGAATTATGCCCTATTCTTCTGCCCCTAATCCCAGGATGAGATCGTGAAAAGGAAACCATAGATGGCCCCCCACCCCACCTTGCCAAATTCCATTGCAGAATTGCTGAAAGCACATGTACATTCCACGTGCAAGATCTAATAAGTCAAATATCAGGGTGATTGCTCAAAGTGTCAGCATATTTACATTGGCACCAGGTTACTGCTGCCATCTTATCAGGACGGTCTTCCTGAAAGTGAAGAGAGTCATCTTGTATGCGAAGGACTGCGGCTGCTGATGATTAGACAGTACGCTTCTTCTCCCTCGTACTAAATTTCCTCCACTAGTGGAATTATTTTATATCTACTCTCTCAATTCCTTTCAAAATCTTAAAAGCTTAAATCAGATCACCTCTAAGCAGGTTATATTCGGAGAATGCCAGCCTAGTTTACGTAATCTCTTCTGTTAATCTAACAATGCAATCCTGGTAGTTTACAGTTAAATTTCACTGTACTCCTTCCAGGGTCAATAGATTGTTTCCAAAGTACAGTGCCTGAAACTAAACATAATATTTCAGGAGTGGTCTGATCAGGGCTTTATATAGTTGTAGCAAAACTTCTTCCTTCTTATGTTTTGGCCTTATACTTTAAAGGTTACTATTTGATCAACCTTTCAAATTATTTTCCAGATCTAACCAGTACATTGTAATGATCTAGGTACATGGACCCCTAAATTTCTTTAATCCCCTCATTTCTCTAATTTTTTACCATTTTAATTACTATAATTTTGTTGCAGTGATATAAAATGTGGGCTATTGACTTTCAAGTTCCATTGCACTATTTAATATTAATGGGACATTCATGGCCTGAATTTATTTTGAAAATGGACCAAAAAAACTGACTTAAAATGACCACATCTGAGCATACAAGTTTCAGGAAACCAGCGTGGATTAGACAACAGACAGCAAAGATGAATTAATGTTTTATCCAAGGGCAATGTAATCAGCCAGCAAACCCCCACTGGGGTGGTATGAAAAGCCTGTATCTCCTACTTGCTTTACACTTCTGAGTGTGTTCATATGTCAGAGATGGACCCTCATCTAAGAGAGACAATGAAACAAACAAATAAGCTGGCATTTCAAGAATCTGATTTTAGCAGTGAGGAAAATAAACTAGCTGAAACTATTTTTTTAAACCTTCCTCGAAACTGGGCTATCTTTTATACATATTTGTGTGGGCTCATGTGATTTTACAGAGGGCACATGTTTGATGTGACATATTATTATTTTCCTCAGGTTAGCCAGTAACAACATTGTTCTTTGTTTCAAGAAAATCTCCTCATTGTTTCCGGTGAAAGCAGTTCATTGTATTTAGGTTGAGTACACATGTTGCCATGTTCTAAAAAGATTTGAATCTTTATTGTGATTTAAGTGTTAAAGTTGAAAAGAAGAGACTTGATTCATACTCTTTATGTGGTTATAGCATTATAGACTGACCTAGTAAAATGTAGACGGCAGAGGGAGAAAGAATGTACACACTGAGATTATGTAAGGTATGCAGTACAGAAACAGGCTATTTAACCCAACCAATCTGTGTTGGTGTTTTTATTCAACTCAAGCGTCCTCCCATCATTCTTTATTTGAATTTACCCTAATAATGGTTTATCGTGTTCTCTCCCTCAATGCTTGTTTAATTTCACCTTAAATACACTTATACTATTTATCTCAATTACTTGTGACGGCTGCACAATTTTTGGAATATAAACTGGGTAAAATGGAAATTTGGACACTATGCTTGCAGAAAATGTAATGAGTGTTTCTTTTTTCCACAACTTGAAGGTCAAGAATGGAACTGTGGTGTTCATTTACTGGTCACACAAAGTCATGTAACTTTTGGAGAAGCTACATTTGGTAGTGTTAAGAAACAAGGTTGCACCAGATGCCTTTGGTTTGAAAAGCAGCCTAGCAACAGCCTTTTGAATTTTTAAGTTGCAGCATGTCTTAGATATGAGAAAATAGTTGCATGCATACCTCCTGAAAGTCTTTAAGAAAAGATACGTCTATCACTTTCTCACCCTCTGAGAGTGGAAAGCATTGGCAATCACTCTGAAAATAAGAACTTCTAACTGAAGCAAAGCCAAAGTACATTTGACCGGCTACTGAATTGAGGATCTTCTGTAGTCATCACCAACTCGTAACATCAATGATCCAAAGGAACTGTGAGAAAACCACCTTTATGGTTTAGACTCTTGATCCATTGTACTTGTTAATTTTTGATTGTTTTTCACCCATAGTATTTTTGCAGAGCTGTCATTCTTTGACTTATTTGTGTGCGTGCACATTTGGTTTAATAAGATATTTTTGCACTTTTGCACACTAGAAATGAATGAATGAATTTAGTCCTTAATAAGTTTTGCCATTTGTTGAAGAGTAAATTTGTTTAAAATAAGGTAAATACATTTACTTTGTTCATTTTATTAACAAAACATAGACGTCAAAGTCAAACAAATGAACTGTTTTAGTGATTCAGTTGGCAATTACTTATTTATGTAGAATATGTGAATTGTGTGGAATAGTGTGGCTTGATTACCGGCATGCTGTTCCTATCAGAATCATGTTGTATTTGGTAATAAGTTCAATATTTTTACCAATCTTTTGGGAAAGTCTTCATGACTGTTGTACATTCATGAGTTTTGGTTATGTTCTTCCTCATAATAGAAAACATTCTATCTATTTTTGTCTAAGCCTCCAATAACTTTGACAATCTTTACTGGTGACTCCCAATTATTTTTGAGAGAAACCCAAGTCGCTCAATCCTTTAGTGGCGTATTGACCTAGGTACTACTGCTGTGATCCTTGTAAATCTTCACTGCATGCTTTCTGGACTCTGTATTCTTTGTATGTCTGCTGATCCAAACTTTAGACGGTACTCTTAAGTGTGGCCTAATCAAAGTTCAGTACAGGTTTGGCATAACATACTTACTTTTCAGTTCAAGCCTAATGCTTGGCTTCTTTGTTAAATAGCCTTACTAACTTGAGCTTGATGTATTTTATGTTCTTGAGATTCCTTTGTTGCTTTATCTAATTTTGCACTTTCGAAGTAGTATCAATTACTATTATTACTAACAAGTTGGAGATTTTTTTCAAATTCTAGCCGGCACTACAGTGAATTGTGGGGAGGGTATTGGTAGATTTTGAAAAGAAATAAAGAGGCCAGTGTAATAACTTCATGTGACTCGATTTAGTGGTAGGTGTGCACTTTGGAGAGAGTGACCATAATTCCATTATGTTTAGTTTAGCGATAGAAAGGGATAGGAACATGCCACAGGGCAAGAGTTATAGATGGGGGAAGGGCAATTCTAATGTGATTAGGCAAGACTTAGGAGGCATAGAATGGGTTAGCAAAACGCAGGGGATGGGGACAATCGAAATGTGGAGCTGGTTTAAGGAACAGATATTGCGTGTCCTTGATAGGTATGTCCCTGTCAGGCAGGGAGGAAGCGATAAGGTAAAGGAACCGTGGTTTACTAAAGAAATTATATCTCTTGTTAAGTGGAAGAGGAAGGCTTATGTGACGATGAGACATGATGGTTCAGATGAGGTGATGGAGAGTACAGATTAGCTAGGAAGGAATTAAAGAGAGAGTTAAGAGCAAGGAGGGGACATGAGCAGACATTAGCAGGTAGAATAAAGGAGAACCCTAAAGCTTTCTATAGGTATGTGAGAAATAAGAGGATGACGAGGGTAGGAATAGGGCCAGTCAAAGACAGAAGTGGGAAGTTGTGTGTGGACCCTGTGGAGATCGGAGAGGTGCTAAATGATTATTTCTCATCTGTTTTCACTGAGGAACAGGAGAATATTGTCGAGGAGACGACTGAGTTACGGGCTCCTAGAATTGAAAGGATTAAGGTTAGTAAGGAGGAGTTGTTATCAATTCTAGAAGGTGTGAAGGTCGATAAATCCCCTAGGATTTATCCGAGGATTCTCTGGGAAGCTAGGGAGGAGGTGGCGGAGCCTTAGGCCTTGATCTTTGAGTCCTCATTGTCTACAGATTTAGTACCAGAGGACTGGAGGATTGCAAATGTTGTGCCCTTGTTCAAGAAGGGCAGTAGGGATGACCCAGGTAATTATAGACCTGTGAGCCTTGTGTCTGTTGTAGGAAATTATTTGGAAAGGATTATAACAGATAGGATTTATAATCATCTAGCAAGCAACAATTTGATTGGAGATAGTCAGCATGGATTCGTCAAGGGCAGGTCGTCTCTCACACACTTCATTGAGTTTTTTGAGAAGGTGACCAAGCATGTGGATGAGGGTAGGGCAGTTGACTTGATTTACATAGACTTCAATAAAGCCTTTGATAAGGTTCCACATGGTAGGCTATTTGAGAAAATACAGAGGCACAGGATTGAGGGAGATATAGCAGTTTGGATTAGAAACTGGCTTTCTGTAAGAAGGCAACGAGTGGTGGTTGATAGAAAATATTCAGCCTGGAGTCAGATCACTAGTGGTGTGCCTCAAGGATCTGTTTTGGGACCACTGCTGTTTTGTCATTTTTATAAATGACTTGGACGCAGGCATTGGTGGATGGGTTAGTAAGTTTGCAGATGACACTAAAGTCGGTGGAGTGGCGGACAGTGTGGAAGAATGTTGCAGGTTGCAGGGAGACTTGGATAAACTGCAGAATTGGGCTGAAAGGTGGCAAACGGAGTTCAGTGCTGAAAAATGTGAGGTGAGTTACTTTGGGAAGAATAATAGGAAGGCAGAATACTGGGTCAATGGAAAGATTCTTGGTAGTGTAGATGTGCAGAGGGATCTTGGTGTCCATGTACATAGATCGCTGAAAGTTGCCACCCAGGTTGATAGTGCTGTTAAGAAGGCTTACAGTGTGTTAGGTTTTATTGGTAGAGGGATTGAGTTCCGGAGCCATGATGTCATGCTGCAGCTGTACAAAACGCTAGTGCAGCCTCATTTGGAATATTGCGTGCAGTTCTGGTCGCCCCATTACAGGAAGGATGTGGAAGCGTTGGAGAAGGTGCAGAGGAGATTTACCAGGATGTTGCCTGGTCTGGTGCGCAGGCCCTGTGAAGAAAGGCTGAGGGACTTGGGTCTGTTCTCATTGGAGACAAGGAGGCTAAGAGGAAATTTAATAGAGACATTCAAGATGATCGGAGGATTAGATAGGGTGGACAGTGAGAGTCTTTTTCCGAGCATGATGACTTCAGCTTGTACAAGGGGCCATAGCTACAAATTGAGGGGTGATAGATTTAAGACAGATGTCAGAGGCAGGTTCTTTACTCAGACAGTGGTAAGGGCGTGGAACGCCCTGGCTGCCAATGTAGTTAACAGCCTCATTAGGGGCATTAAAACAGTCCTTGGATAGGCATATGGATGATGATGGGATAGTGTAGGGGGAGGGGCTTAGATTAGTTCACAGGTCGGCGCAACATAGAGGGCCGAAGGGCCTGTTCTGCACTGTATTGTTCTATGTTCTATGATAGATTAATTTAATGCTGAAAAGGGAGAAATGGTACATTTTAGTAGGAAGAATGAGGAGAGGCAAAATATTATAATTCTAAAGTAAGTGCAGTTACAAAGAGACCTGGTTGGTATGTGTGCACAAATCATTGGAGGTGGCAGGGCAAGTCGAGAAAGTTATTTTTAAAAAGTGCATCAGGACTCTGGGCTTTATGCATAGAAGCCAGAAGCACAAAAACACAGAATTAGCTTGTTTGAAACTAGTTCAGCTTCAGCTGGAGTATTATATTTAATTCTGGGTACCACATTTTAAGAAGGGTGCAGGCTTAAGAGACCATGCATTAAAATGTCAGATGAAGAGTACAGGGATGAGCGACTTAAATGATGTGAATAGACTAGAAAAATTTGACTGTTGTCCTCAGAGAAGATTAGTTTGGGAGGAAATTTGACAGTGTTCAAAATCGTGAGGATCCTAGACAGGAAGCAGGGAGGAACTAGGTCAATTCACAGGAGGGGAGGGGAGCGAACACCAATGTTAGTTGATTATAAAAGAACCAGTAGCAACAAGACAGAAACACTTTTAAACAGCAAATTGTTGGATTCTGGAACATATTACTTGAATAAATGGTGGAGGCCGTTCAATTGTAGGTTTCAAAAGGAAGTAAGACAAGTATCTGAAAAACGTTGAGGACTGTAGGAAAAACATGGGAAAGTGGGTCTAGTTAAATTGGCCTTGCAGTGACTAGTAGATCAAAATTGGCCTATTGGTCTGTTTTTGTGCTATGAGTCCACAAATAATCCGGACGTTATAGAAGTAGCTATAAACTAAGACTCTTAAAAATTTTATCAGAATAATGGAGCCAATTAACAGATACTAAATGGAATTAAGATTACTTGAGTGTCGAAATAACAATGGCTGTGACACTGAATTTATTCAAAGGGTCTGTTTTGTCTGTTAAAACAGTGGAATCCATTGCAAATACTGCAACATCATGTAGATTTCTGAAAGTTGTGACCTAAAAGAGAAATGTTTTGTGCCTTCCAGTCAATGAATTATGATGACATACTTACTAATTTTAGGGAGTTTTATTTTCAGTGTAGACTAAGAATGCTATCCAAAGTCTTTGAAATTGATGAACATGAATGATTTAATCACTGAATTGTAATTTGTTAGAAATGTTGTAGTTTGGAATAGCCTGAGATTTGCACTAAAATCAATAGGCATCTAATTTTATTTTGTTCCTCTCTGAAGTGGTTACTACGTGAGGGCAAAGGCAGTGGATTATAGTCTGCATTGTTTCTTGCAAAAGACAGCCAGTTACTCACAGAGACAGGTGAGAATGTTGGGAATTTTGCCTTGCTCTGCTCCTATCATTTTGTATATGAAAATAATTATTGACTGTATTAAGCTTCCCTGAGTGTGTGTGATTTCCCCTCCCTTCCTATGAAGAATGTTCAGTTGGTCAATCAAATCAGCCAGTCAAGATTGGGAACTTGTGAGGAAGCACCACAAACACAAATTTGTATTTTGTCACTGTGCGTAGTGCTTCATTAGCTTTGAATACAAAGCCTACCTGTGCACTCATGTTTTAACTGTTAAGTCTTGCGCTGAGTCTAAACTGAGTTTCTTCTAAATATTTTGAAATCTGTTGTCTGGGCTGCGAGTACTTAGAACATAGAATATTACAGCACAGTACAGGCCCTTCAGCCCTCGATTGTAAATATATAATCAAGAACATACTTGAATATTTGTGTTCTGGCTGTAAAAGAAAGTACATTAAAGCTTAATACTTTTGCTTAGTATATATTTCTGTTTCCACAGATCCTTTCACTTGGAGCTGGGTTTGATTCCTTATACTTTCGGTTAAAGGCAAGTGGGGAGCTGGAAAATGTCATTGTGTATGAGGTGGATTTTCCAGATGTTGTTCAGCGGAAAGCCACTCTGATTAAAAATAAGCAGGAATTCATGGAGCTCATAGGCTGCATGAATGAAATTAAACCAGCCCAAATGGGTATGTTTTTTATGAAGTACATGCTTCATTGAAAATGCTGCCTGACTTTTGCAAGGCTTTTGACAGTGATATAATGGGCAAATGATTTCAAGCACTCCTGCAAATTAAGATTTTAGTCTGATGTCTGTCTCAATTGTGCATTGCCAAATTTAATGTTGCTGAAAACTATTAACATATTTTAGAAATAATATTAAATATAGGTTTCTGTATGGACCGTGAATGTTCATTTTTATATTCTTTAAATACTGGTTGCTACTTGTAAGTACCACAAACAAACTAACAAGCATATATATAGATTATGAATGCATGATTCTCAAATTACAGAACATTACAAATCTCATTCTGATTGAGTGCCTTTCTAATGATGGTTACATTTCATTTTTGAAATCGCAGATAATTTGTATCTTTGTGGTTTGGATTACAAATTGCTTGGCATTGACATGACTGAAATAGTGGACTTAGATAACCTACTGATGGAGACTGGCCTAAATCCTGCTTGTCCGACCCTGTTGCTATCAGAAGTTGTATTGACGTATATGAGAGATGCAAGGTAACAAGAATCAATTTTCAGGATTGATTGATTGAGCTTGTTAATGTCTGGGTACTGAGAATAGCTGTGGATCTGTTCCAACTTCTTCAGTGACAGCCAAGTAAATCTAGGTTGACAGTACTCCTTACAAGTTTCAAATAAGAAGGAATAATTATTGGTTGCTTCATAGTTGCAATATTTAAGAATTAAAGTTGGGTTTACAGCCTGGAGATTGTCAGCGTTTCTAAGTTTAAAGCCATAGCTGACATTGTTGAAGAATGTTGGTTTGTTCAGGCATTCTGGATAATTTGGGGCACGGAGAAAACCTGCTGTGGGAATAGATCGAACTTACTTTAATTTGCGGTTACTAGTTAGTAATCAAGGCTCTGCTTTGACACTGCACAAGATGTACTCTCAGGCTGCCACTTCTTACTCTTCTGACTGAAAGTAATGATCTGAATGCCATGGAGAAGGAATTTTTCTTAAATAAGTAAAGACCTATTCTTAAGGTGCAAAAGTCTAAAATTTTAAACTATTTAAAAGCACTGCAAGAGTTTAATGTTTAAGTGACTGTTGAAAGGTTAGCTTCAAACTGGTGTACATCGCCAGTTAATCTGATAGATCTTTAAGTATCATAGATGGGGTATAGTAAAGATCATCTGTTATTCTGGAGGAGAGCAGAAGAATTGCTTTCCCGACCATCAAATAATGTCCCTAGTATCCCTCAGCGCAATATAATTAACAGTTCAGAATCCTGGCTTTGGGAAGTTAGCTAATTGTGAACAAAATCCTAAATTTTTTTCTTAGAAATTGAGCTATATTTCGAGTAACCAAGAGATTGATACTTTAAGTAATGAATCCCATGTTTTCTGATTAGTTTGTGACAATGTGAAACTTTTGTCTAGTTCTTCAGCTGTAATCCATTGGGCGGCGAACAGATTTTCATCAGCAATATTTGTTGTCTACGAACAGATACGACCAGATGACCCCTTTGGTCAGGTTATGCAACAGCATTTTACACATTTGAACTCCACTCTGCATGCACTTACTCAATTTCCTGGAAAGGAAGCTCAACGGAAACGTTTTTTAAGTGAGGTCAGTTGAATATCACAGATATTTTGTGTGTTACAATCTTGTGATAAGCTCAAAGACCAGCCCAGCCACAGTGACCTCCTCTGTGCTTCTTCACTCTATGGTTCTAAAATATTATTTTTCTACCATAGCCTGTGGTTAAAATAAATGCTTTTATATCATTTCTTTAAATGATCTCCCAGATGCATTATCCTTGCTTCTTTCATATATGGTGTGAATAGATCCTTTATTGCACAAGCTCCCAATATCCAATGTCTCTTCAAATGGAGGCCACATACTCAGGAGGAACAGATGTTTCAGTCACCATGAGCAAATTTTAAAACATTTAACTGACAAATGTATTTTATCTATAATCCTTACTCTTCCAGGGCTGGGAGGAATGTCATTGTATTGACATGAACGAGTTTTACACTGGATTTATTCCAGAACAGGAGAAGCGAAGGATTGAAATGTTAGAACCCTTTGATGAGTATGAGGTAAATTTAACATACTTCAATTCATGTAACTAAGTAGTGGGACTTTAAAATAATACATGGGAAATTTATTCCAAAGTTAAATTTGACAGAGGCATAAAATCAAAATAGTATGGATGGTTGAAATCAGAAACAAACACAGAATGTTCGAGACACTCAGTAGATCTGGTACCATCTGTGGGAAGACAAAAAAATAATGTTTCAAATCTAATATGACTTCTTCAGAACAGTTCTGAAGAAGAATCATATTGGATTCAAAATTTTAACCCTGTTTCTACAGATGCTACCGTATCTGCTCAGTTCCTCCAGCATGTTTTGTTTGTTTGAGAAAGGCATCAAACAGTTTCAAAGGCAACATTTTTTCTTCAGTTTTATTTTAAAATGCTGGACAAAGTTCTCTTTTACCCATAATGGGAAATTAGGCAGATGACAGAAGATCTGTGCTGTTAGTTGCCCTGGCTTTAAATCATTTACAGTACTTAGTAATTAACTTAAGTAAGTACATTTATTATTAAGAGTGCAATTTAACATTCTGATTGTTAACCCTTAATAATTAAAGAAAATATTCCCTCACTTCATAAAATTGTCTCATTTCATAATATTTCAAATTCATAAATATTTATGTTCAATTGAGAAATGTTTCCTACTTTCTTTCCGTCCTGACCCCTATTTTCATTTTTCACAAAGGAATGGCATTTGAAGTGTTCTCACTATTTAATTCTGAGTGCATCAAAGGGAGACCTGAAAACATGTCTGTCGTTCCATCCTCCTCCAGGTAAGATCAAAACAAAGGAAGCTGAACACGGTTATTGGGCTTTGGGAACCCACATACGTTTTAGTAGTCTGTCAGACAATGTTACCAAAGTGATCTGAAGCCAGGGAGTTACTGAAATTTTGCCTGGTGTCTTCTAACTAAATTGGCCCGTCATAAGCATTTTATTCCCAAACCTTTTTGGTTGTATACCCCTATTCAGATTTACCTACTTGTTGAATGACCCAAAATGCAGCATTTTTTAAAACTATCCCTCAAATGGCCAACATTATAAGTTGTAACTACACAGTATGTTAATAATAATTCCTTAGGTGCCATTAAAGTGATGGGTGAGCTAGGAATAAGCTTTTGAGTGAGAGAGACTAAATCTAAAGACATCGCTTAAGAATAAGAGGCCTCTCTATTAATATTGATGAGAATTCTTTTCTCTCAAAGGGTCTTTTGAATGCGGCATTCCATATGCTAAATGTAGAAGACTTAGTTTTCAAATTAATTCAATGATGATTGAGCTGGAGTTTCGATAGGCAAGGGAGTTAACAGTTTTTTGGTACAGATAGAAAAAAAAAGCTGAAATCATAACCAGTTCAATCAAGATCTTGAGGAGTGGTAAACAGGTTTAAATGGCCAATTGGCCTATTTCTGATTATACAGTTCTTTGAGGGAGAAGTATATTAATAATCAAACAAAACAAAGAATCACAATCAGCAGCCCCCATTTCGATCCCATTTTTGCCATGCTCACACAGCAACCTGTCTTCTTCAACCCCACCAACTCGTTGAAATAGAGTTCTGAAGAAGCGCCACTATACCCAAAATGTTAACCCTGCTTTCTGTGTACAGATTCTTCCAGATTTGCTAAGTTATTTCCGGCAATTTCTGTTCTTGTTTCCCCCAGCTCAGTTACTGGCTCAGAAGCACCTCCACTTAATGCATCCTCCATGGAGTCGCCCAGTCAACAACCCTGCTTCCAGACTCCCTTATCCCCAACGCACCCATTTATCCTTTATAAATCGGTTCCACCAAGAGTGATGATGTTGACCGAGCAGGCCGTGTCCACGAGCAGTTCACCGGTCTGGAGAGCAAGGAGCTTGCTTTCCCACTCCAACAATGATTGGCTAATAGCTGCTGCTCTTGCTCCACTCCCTGACTGTGTTCAAGCTAATCTGTCACCACTGACCTGTTCCTCCAACCAGAAGTGATTAGCATGGAACAGGAAAAGAAATTATCATTGGAGGAGCATGGGGTGGGTGAATAGCAACATGTTCGGTTGTGCTCATGAGCCTTTGAGACGGTTTGAGAGCCTCAAACATCCAAAGGGGAAGGTGGGGTCAGAAAAACAATCACACCTCCGTAAATTGCTATTACATAATTAAGAGAAAAATGTCCTTAGAGACATCTGCCGTATCCCCAGAATTACAGGTACCCTGCTTAAAACCATTGCCTGAAGCTATTGTGTGCCACCACCGGAAAGGAAAGCTGGGAATATTTGCAACTAAATTGGTTACAAACTAGAAAAAGCTTGACATATCATAAAAATTCTTCTTAACCATTTTAACTACATGTAACTAGCAGACATACAAAACTAGCTGGGTTATAAATAGCAGTCAGGAAATTAGTGTTTTTGGCTCTTGATATAAGTGATGAACTTCCTTCCTCAAAACTTTTAACTTAGAACATTTTGTTAACAGCACCAGCATCTGTACCAGCTATAATAAGGTCCAACAGAACCTGTGCTAAAGTGCTTATGTAAAGTTATCATCATTGAAATTGTTGTAAAGTCATGCAGAAGCTATAATTTCTTGTCAATGGATTTGGGAAGGTTGTTTATTATAAATTTTGTCTCACTTGATTACCAGCCACACGCTTTCCGCTCCGTTACGACTGTGGTTTGTTTGTTGTGGACTGGCTGATTAGCTTCATTTGTGTTCTAGAATGGATAATCAAATACTTGTATCTCTTCTCAAGTTATGTTTTTGTTTGCAATATTGTCTTTAGTTCCTCTTGAGCACTTTATCCATTTTCTTTTATTACCACATGGAATCAGTCATCCATATGTTGCCTTTTTTTAATATTGTCTGAATTCTGGCAACTTAGCATTTTTTTTAAATTTGTTAAGCTTGCGCTACCTTTACTTTTGAATTGAACTTAATTGGCTTTTAGCTTTTCTGAATTATTGCTTCTCCTATACGTTACTTTACCAGTTCTATTTTCAGAAATTGATTTGCTGCAGGGAGGAAATAAGTTTGTCTTTCTTGGTCTCTTTCACTCCCAACACCTCCTCCCCCCCCCCCCCCCCCAACATCCCACCCACTGACTTTACACCATTTATACAATTATATAACATTAATTTGTACCAGCAACCATACTTTAATCACTGCCAGCTCCGGTAGAAATTTGGTGTTGCAAGTTACAAATCTGCCAGCGTTGACAATGGTAACAAATAATGGGTTGGATTTTTATATTGCAAGAAATAAGCACCACACATGTAGCAATGCCAGTAACATCAATTGCCATGTTTTAGTTCGAAATTCTACAGGGAAAACATCCATGTCAGGTCGTTGATCCTCCATTTGTCTTATAATAAGAATGCCTCAGTCTTTTGTTTCCTGCCAGCTTTCTTTAAATTTCACTCAAGCCACATCTCAGTCTGATTTTTCTTTCCTTTCCGTTTCTTGTGCTCAATTCCTCATCCAGTTGTTTAAAACGAGGCCTGTGTTTCCAGTGTCCATCTGTGGCTGTCTTTCTCTAACTGTGGTGAACAGCCCCAAGCAGATCTGTTTTCCTTCGGTTTTCGCATTAAATTGATGTGTTTGCTTTGCTGCATGCATGTGCAAAAAAACTGTGTCATTAGGTTTACTTATGAACACAGTCAAGAATAGGAAATCAATTTCAAATTGTTGAGAAATGTAGAGCTTGGAGATGTGTTTATCCTAGACCACTGCGTGCAGTGGAAGTGCTGTCTCTTATAAATACTGCTGTTTTTAAAAACTAATTGTATACTTTCTCTTTACAGATTTCCATGCCATTAAACTAGATACTTTTGATCCACTGTGGATCTGTGTATCTCCATGTGAGATTGAATCAGAGAATCCTCTTTTAAGGAGATTTGCCCATTGTTCATCACTTATTGCCCCAAATATAGTCCTTATTAGTGGAGGATTTGGCAGCAGAGCTGGCCATCATGGACGCCTCAGGGGTGCAACACTAATGACTAAAAGTGGACCAGTTTGGAAATGTAGCTTTGTTGGCAATGAGGGATCAATCCATCTATTGAGTAAGTTTAAAAATAGCTCTAGAAATATTCAGTACCTTGAAAACAAACTTTGAATTTCTGCTTTGGATGCTGTGGCACATTTGGGATTGTCACAATAAAAGATTAAGCTGCTTGAAGCAATAATAATTCCTTTTACCCTGCTTTCAATCTGCTAAATGTTGCAATAGCATTGCTGTTCTATGTTTTGTATATCTGTTCCTTTTTTCTTCTGAAAGTGGTAGGTAATGTTGGAGATAACAAGGTGTGGAGCTGGATGAACACAGCAGGCCGAGCAGGAAAGCTGACGTCTCGGGCCTAGACCCTTCATCAGAAAAAATGTTGGAGTACAGCTTCACAGATACTGACAAACTATTGTGCTTTGTCTTAGTGCCTTCGCTTGTGAAGTTAGACAATGTGTGTCAACAGCTATTAAATTAAGCGATGCGTTTACAACTCGAGTCAATCATATTCTAGTTGGATGCCTGCATGCATGTCCACCCAGCTGCCAATATTGGACAGTGATCTGGAGAACATGTTATTTTATATATATTCTATTTTTAGCATCTCAAGAACCAATTCAGTACTACTATGAATGTTAATTTAGAACAATCAATATATTTCATAATTATAATATGAATTTGGAAGACACCAGTCTGTCAAACATTCAGCATGAGATAGAGTGTGAAAGCAGCTTGTCTATTCCATTTTTTCAGTCATAGATATTGTATAGACTAGATAGGATAGATACAGAAAAGATGTTTCCCCTTGGAATATCAGCTTAACATTTAAAAGCAGAGACTCATATTTAGAATAAGAGGCAGCTATTTAGTGACTGAAATACATCAGTTATGCATCACCCAGAGAGTGATGAGCCTTTGCAGTTCTTTACCCCAAAGGGCTATCACCCTCATTTGAGTATGTTCAAGACAGATGGATAGATTTCCAGATAGTAATGACATCGAGACACATGGAGATAATTTTCCCATTCTGTGTTGAGGTCGACGATTGGCCATGATTTAGAATAGCAGAACAGGCTTCTGCGTGTCTGAAAGGCCTACACTTGCTCCTGTGCTTCCTATGTGACAGGGTATTGGATGATGAGGTTTGGGGAGGGGATGTGGATCCAGAGGAAATGTCCAATTTCTTGGGGCACATGTTGGTTTTGTTTTTAAATAACTACTACTTTTATGCTAAGTGTTCTGATATTCTTATGTGTGCCTAAATGTTTACTTTTGAATATGTTATTTGACCATGCTATAATTTGGTAAGTTTATCCAGTTAATAAATGAGCATGATAATGCACTTAGGCCCTGGTTTCAGTACCCAGTCTATGCCCAGTTACTTGTTCAGTGAATAGTTGGCATCAGATGTCAATCCTGATAGCTATCCATTGCTCCTTACTAGAATTGTGTGTGTGTATGTCAATTGAGAACTTGATTGGGATTAACTGTGATGCTCCTTGCTGTTGAGAGATTGACAACAATGTCAAAACTAAACCATTTAAGCCATAAACCGTGTCAACTAAGCAGTCAATTAAATTAGAATGGAGTAGAAGACAAAGTAAAAGAAAGAATCCTTATTCCTGTGCATTAAATCTGTTTTATTACAAATATCTCATTGAAACAGCATGTCGGGGCAGAGTCCTTGTGTATGTTTAAGGCTGAGATAGCTAGATCCATGGTCAGTAGTGGAACCAAGGGTTATGGGGAAAGAGCAGGAAAACAGGCGTGAAGAATTTCAGATCAGTCATTGTCCTATTGAATGGCAGAACAGGCTCGAGGGGCAAATGGCCTTCTCCTGCTCCTGTTTCTTGTGGTCTCAGCCAGAGGAGAACAGCTTTTAGTAATGTTTTAATTAAAAGCAAACAACGTTGGACACTGGAATTTGGCATCTCTCCACAGATGCTGTCAGACCTGGTGAGTTTTTCCAGCACTTTGTTTTTATTTCTGTAATATTTTGTCGTCCTGCATTTTACAAATTGCTGACAAAAATCAGAAGAGATGGGAATAAAATAACAGAAACAAGTTTAGTTCTTGTATGTGAATTTATTAGCTTGCACTGAAATCTATTTAAGACTTGGAGCTCTGAGAAAACCTCTTTGGGAATGTTAACTGTATGCTCATTAGATCTGTAATCTATTGTACTTGATTAATTAAGCGTAAAATTTTTTGTTCATGTTTTAGCTGAACGAATGTTTCACAGCATGACATCTTTTTGTGACAGTTGCTGTGTAATCTTTGGTGGCCGCACATCCCCACTAAAGCCAGTCACCAGTGTCCTTTTGTTGAAATGTGAAGTTGGCGATGGTACCATCTCCAGCATCAGCTTGTCAGTAAAAGAGATAGAATGCATTGGCACTGCACCATCACCACGCTGGCGACACACAGCAACAGAAGTGATTTATAAAGGTAAGAGAAAAGACTCCAGAACAAAATTTTGTGCAAACGTTTCCATTTGAGGTTGGTTGGTTCGCCGAGCTGGTTTGTTGTTCCGCAGACGTTTCGTTACCGTGCTTGGTAACATCCTCGGTGCTCAGCTTACCAAGCACAGTAACGACATGTCTGTGGAGCAACAAACCAGTTCGGCGAGCCAACCAACCTCTACACCCTCAACCCGAGCTACAAATCTATTCCAAAACCTTAGAAGCGTTTCCATTAATTGCAAAGCAAGGTGAAATTATAATAAAGGATTAATCAAAATAATTTCCTGCTTTTTATTTAGAATTTCTAGCATTGTAACTACAAACTAGCAAACCGAGAAGCAAAAATGGAACGGAAATGCCAATTTTGACTGTAGGAATTTAATTACAACTTTGTTTTGGTTATTTGATATCTGCATGGACAGAATCATGACATTATGTAAAATTTATCTGTGTCAGATGGTGTGGAAGAGGTGTAAATTTAATGGGAGTTATTCAGCTATAAAACTAATGTTAATCAATTCTAAGAAACATTGGAGTGGTATCTGGCTCAGTAGTTAGCACTGCTGCCTCCTGGCACTGGGGAGCTGGGTTCGATTCCAGCGTTGGGTGACGGTCTGTGTGGAGTTTGTACATCCTCCCTGTGTCTCCATGGGTCTTTTCCCCACAGTCTAAAAATGTGCATTTTAGGTCATTTGACCATGGTGAACTGCCTATAGTATCCAGGAAGGTGTAGGCTAGGTGAATTAGCCACAGGTGATGCAGTGTTACAGGGGTAGGGTAGGGTGGTGGGTCTGGCTGGGATGTTGTTCAGAGGGTTGGGGTGGACTTGATGGCCCAATTGGCCTGCTTTCACATTGTAGGGATTCGGTGATTTCAACATCAAATTAAATTCAGATTTGTTTTCTGTTTTCCAACGAAATGCAATGAATTGACGTGTGATTTGTATTTTGTCGCTGTTTCACTTTTGTTAAACCATATGTGCCAGAGCACAAACAGTGCAATTGCTTGATCTGTTAATGGCTGTGGTTCCTTTCCATAAACTATGTTAATCCTCTTCAATCCATCCAAAATATGGACCAAAATGTTAATTTTTTCAGAACTTGCCATAAATTCACCACCTGTCGTATATACTGTGTCAATGGATTTTGGGCTCACTCTCCTGAAGGTTTACTAGTTTGCTACTGGTGTTACCATATGGCCTGTAAATTCTGCTTTGACTTTTAGTTTGTGACAGCATTTTGAAAATAATGTAACAGTAAAGCAGGTGTGGAGTTAGGCACTTCACTGTCATGCTGTCCTTGGCCTACTGGACTTTCCAGAGAGGCTCAACATAAGCTTCAAGAACAGCACCTCCTGGATGTGAGTTTGCTCACTGAGCTGGAAGCTTAGTTTTCAGACGTTTCCTCACCATTCTAGGTAACGTCATCAGTGAGCCTCCAACGAAGCGCTGGTGTTATGTCCCGCTTTCTATTTATCTGGTTAGCTTCGTCGGAGGCTCACTGATGATGTTACCTAGAATGGTGACGCAGCGTCTGAAAACTAACCTTCCAGCTCAGCGAGCAAACTCACATCCAGAACCTCAACCTGAGCTAAAAATCTTCTCAAAACCCGCTAACAGCACCTCCTTTTTAACCAGATATTCTACAGCCTTCCAACTCTGCATTAAGTTCAGTAGTTACATGTGGTAAACCCTTCCCCTTTTGTTTCCTTGTCTTTGCTTCGTTCACTGTTTTTCACTTAGCACACCTGGATTCAGCACGTCATTTATTTCATTCTTGCATCATCTCCATTGCATTTGGCCCTGGACAGCTAACTTTTCAATCATTCCATCCCTTCTGTCTTCCACCCTATCACACACCTTCCCCTTGTCCTTGTTCCACACTCTGTTGTTCAGACCCTGTTATATTCCTAACTTCTCTCAGTTCTGATACGAGACCACAGACCTGAAACATAACTTCATTTCTCCCTCAACACAGATACTGCCTAACCTGCTGAGGTTTTATTTTTCATTCTTTGTTGTTATTTCAGATTTCCAGCATTCGTACTGTTCTGTTGTTAGATATGTACATTATTTAGAACCACTATGTTTTATAACTAACTGGAGATCATTACTCTCTCTTATGAAAGGTCAGAGATATCTGTTCATTTATGGTGGTCGCTCTCCCAAAGAAATGGTGCTAAATGATTGGCATTTCCTGAACCTGGAAGACTACAGCTGGGCAGATGTAAGTGAAATTATAGTTGTTTAAAACTTTCTTAGTGTGGTGCACCTTATTTGCCTGTTTTGTGATACCTGCTTTCAGGAAAGAGTGTCCATCTTTCAAACATTTTTTCATGTTCCCTTAATTGATCGTGTTGTGTGTACCAAACACTAGCCGTGATTAAGCTTTCCCTGCTTCTAATAACCCTCTGTGTCAAGACCTTTCAGCTAACGCCTCATTCTGATTTTGAGAATTATTAAGTTGATGATACTCTTTACTGACTTGGTAGTTAGAGAAATTCTATTTTTCCTGCTGTTTCGGTCAATGTTTTTCATTGTATTAAGAGGTTCCCCTCCACCTTCTGTGCTCCAGTGGAAATAATCCCAGTATCTCAAATCTCTCCTGACCGTCATTTCCTATGCTTTTGCTCATTGTAGTAATTCTTAATTTTTGTCGTCAATATCACCAAGAATATAAGCAGGCAAAGAAATAATGACAATATCAAGGAGACAATTAAAATTAGGTTTATTGTCACGTGCATTCAAGTACAAAAGTACAGGGGTACATTGAAAAGCTTACGATGTCGCCCTGCACGGTGCCATCTTAGGTACATTGTACCTAGGTACAAATCTTAGATATGATACAGAGGAATACAGAAAACTAATTACAATACCTTACCGTTATTCATAGAAGAAGTCCGAAAAATAAAATGCTTCAAATAAGTGAATGCTTCAAAGTTCTTTGTGAAAATGTTCGCAGTCTTAAGATGAAATTGGGAAACTTGTTAAGATCTTTGCGGAACAGGCAAACCAAATTAATGAGAATCAAAGGTTCAATATTCAACAGAGATGCATGTTATTTTGCTGATAAAGGAAAAAATGCAATGGAATATGAAACCCTACACATGAAGGAGAAATTGATTATAGTTGAGTTAGGTATATCTATTACAAGGAAGGAGATGGTGGAAACCGTGTGCATATGGTTGAAGGGCAAGAAATTAGCCATGATACATTACACAAGAATGCATTGTTACATGAACATTAGCATTGAGGAATTTATATGAGGGAAGCTGCTATTGGATATTAATTGATATTAACTAATAGTGAGTAGATATTAGAGCAAGTCAGATTGAGAAAATATTTAGGCATGGGTGACATAATATAGTGACATATCATTAAATGAATGTGTAAGGACACCCAGCCACAACAGGCCAGTAGGGTAAGTATCTACTGGGGGTACAATATAAGACATTTTGAAAGAAGAGATAATAAAACGTCGATGGTATGCTGAATGTTCCACAAACGTCCATTTAAAACATTAAAATTAACTGAGAAAAGTTGCTGTTCAAAATCCTAAAATTATGTCTTGCAGCCCCAATCTTAATTAAATGGCGTACGTCCTTTTCTTCCCTTTGCAGATTCCAGTTATTGGGCCTACTCCAGAAAGTCGCCATTCCCACAGTGCCTGTTCATGGAAAGGTGGTGTACTGATTGCTGGAGGATTAGGGGCAACACAGATCCCTTTAGCATCGGTCTTCCATCTTAGACCAACCCAGTCTGGATTTTTTTGGAACAGGATAGAAGTAACAGGTTCTTTCATTCCACGGTACACATCAAAACTGATATGTAATTTTCTCTGTAATTTTTTTCTCTGTACCCAGCACAATCCTGCATTGATGCAACCCAACATGATGAATATTAATCTTTGGGTCACTTACGTTACTTACACTTAAGTGATCCAGGAAGGTACTATGGCTCGCCTGCTCACTGCCAACCACATTAGTTGTCCCAAAGTTTTTAAATTTTGACAGACAATTTAGTCAAGAATACCGTAAAATTTTGGTGCTGATTATACTTTATTCATTAGCTGTTTAGATCCTGGAGAAATTTCAGGTTTATTTGGTTATGTGCATTAAAATGATGATTAATATTTTGCTTTTTTTTTAACTTAAGCACAATTTACTATCTTCAAATTGTGGAATAGATACAAGCTTGTTAAATAACAGTACGGTTAAATCCAGAGTGAACAGTCTCTACTGCAAAGTTGTAAAGGTTCTTATACTTGTAAAAACATTCATCATTAATCAGCTATATTCTGTACAAAAAAAAAGGTTGTGCAGTAACCCTTCACGTTAAATGCTGTATTGTAGCCAGGGAAATCTTTTAAAAATTGTATGAGTACACAAAGGCCTGGTTTTAATTCAAAGGTTTTGATAGATAGGTGGGTGAGAGGTAGATTGGGCTATTTTCATTTCCAGGCTTCATTAATGCACTCTCTGTACGGAATTAAGAAATTAGTCAAGAGAAGCAGCTGTATTCTGGATAATAGGAAGGACTGTGCCAGTTTTGGAAGGAACTCGTCCATATTTGATCATTTGCAATTACTTTACAGATACTCTCACACAGCCCATATTCTTGATGATAAACTTTTTTTACTGGGAGGAGTGACAATCTACTCTGATTCAATCCCTGAAGTGACTCTTATTGACCTAAAGACAGGACAAAGTCTTGATTACCACATTAACACAGTAAGTAATAACTTTCAAGAATGTATCAGAAAACAAAATACATTTGGTTTACAAGTTTACTTTTACAGCCCTTTTGCACATTTTGGTAGCAATGGTTTGTAAGCAAATTTCACTTGACAGCTGACCAGTTGCGTTCCAACTACAAATAAGCTTGTTCCGTAAGTCTGAAGACAGGTCATTGATCCCACATAAATGGAAACAGAGTCATAATGGCACAGAAGGAGATGATTTGGCCCGAGAAGTCCATTCTGGCTATCTGTAGAGCACCCTAGTCCTTCACTTTTTCTCTGCTTTTCTCTATCACAAATACCAGGCAATGACCACCTCCAATAAGAGACAATCTAACCATCATCTCCTGACATTCAATGGCATTACCATCACCAAATTCCCCACCATCAGTATCCTGGGGGTTACCATTGACCAAAAGCTCAACTGAACTTGCCATATAGATACAATGGCTACAAGCGCAGGTCAGAGGCTAGGAAAAGCTCCCCTGGGCCTGTCCACCATCTAAAAGGCACGATTCAGGAGTTCAATGGAATACTCCACACTTTGCTTAATAGGCACAGCTCTAACAACACTCAACAAGCCTGACACCATCCAGCTCAAAGTAGCCCACTCGTTTGGCAGCACATCCACTCCCTCCCCGCTGATGCTCAGTGGCAGCAGTAACGTTCTGTCTACAACATGCACTGCAGAAATTCAGCAAAGATCCTTGGACAGCACTTTCCAAACTTATGACCACTTGCAACATTGGCAGCAGATACATGGGAACGCCACCACCTGCAAGTTTATTCTAAGCCATTCAAGGTCCTGACTTGGAAATATATTACTGTTCCTTCCCTGACGCTGGGTCAAAATTCTGGTTTCTCTTCTGAACGGCATTGTGGGTGTGCCTACAGCACGTGGACTATAGCAGTTCAAGAAGGCACCTCAACACCAGCTTATCAAGGGCAACTAGGGACAGGCAATTAATGTTATCGTAACCTGCGACACACATGTCCCACAAGTGAATATAAACAATTTCCTATGCTTCTGCAAGATTATCTCCCTCTAGTGCCTATCCAGTTTTCTTTTGGAATAATTATTTGCCTTTGTTTCTGCCACTCTTGTGAGCAACAAGCCTTAGATCATAGACACTCACTGCTTAGTTCTTCCTTACATTCCTTGTATTGGCAGTTTTTACAAGAGAAGTTGCATTTCAATCAAAAAAACATTACTATTGCTCAATGGAAAAGCTTTAAAAGTTTGTGCAAAGTCACTCCAAGATGATTTCCATCTGCAAGGATGACTTCATCCATTGAGGTTGGGTGGGACTGAGTGAATATGACTGAAACATTTTGGATTTCTGCACCTAATTGTTTATGTGCAGATGCCCAGAATCTCAATCAGATTCAGAAAGTACTGACATTGAATTTGCCATCATTACAACAGCTAAATCCAAGGTCATTGTGGGCTTTTAATTTGGTGCTTAATTTAGAAGCTTTTATTGTTTAAAGCTCAAAAATGAAGTTTCTTATCCTGAGATTTAAGAGTATTGACAACATAAGGTGAGAGGACAACTTTATAAAGAGAACTCTGTTTTCTAGAATGTATCATTTTTGAATGTACAAGCTGTCTCTATATTGTGAACGGGTTCCCTGGAGCCCATTCTCAAATCAGTTTGTCTGCAAGTCAGAAAACAATGCAGGACAATATAAAGGAGTCATTCGTAAGTACAGGAAATGTTTTTATGTTGGGTCATTAAAATTACACCCCATATAAGAAAGTGTTTGTAAGTAAGCATTTGTTATTTGGACATTCGTAAATCAGGGACCCCTGTAAAATCACATCAGAATTAATTATCAGCTGGATAAATAGAAAAACTGTGTATTCAGGTGTGTCTGAAAGTTTTTTAAAAATTCTTTAACACTTTTTTTCTAATCAACCTGTTAAACGATGTTACTAAACACATCTGGAGCAGATGGAGGTTGAACCTCTCCCCCACCCTGCCACTCGCTGGTCCAAGGTGTGGACACTCCCACTGTGCCACAGGAGGGTCCTTTTGTTCTAGTTTTCCGTAAGCACAATAATGTGGATCGGCTGATTTTTTTTTAAAATTGAGATACAGTTGTGATTAAGTTGCTTTTTAGAAATATGAATAGTCTATACAAAATGTTAGTTTTTTGAGTTAACAGATAAATGCTAGCAAATCTTCCATGTTATTTCTTATGGTGTGTTAGATGGTACACTGTTTTGGCATTCCCATGACTTTATAAACATCTTTCTCATAAAAAGTGTCACCATGTACTTGACTTGGAATGAAAGGCAAGTGCAGTAATTTTCACTTATAGTTCCCATAGGAACCAGTGTTAAAACTGTTAGGTTCAGTGAGGCGTTCCTTATCAAAAAAAATTGAAACATTATGCCCTTGAATTTAAGATGTTTTGTATCATTAAATTCTGACATTAGTAAATGAAATGCCGTGCCACCTCCTCATGAACAGTCTTGCTTCCCAAGCTATCTATGCTCTGATCCTGCTGTTTACTACAGACCCTTCCTTCTCGTCAACACTCTGAATTGTGGCCTCTCCTCACTAATTGCCTCTTAAGTTCTGAATGTTTACCTCTTCTCAACCCACCTTTTCACTACTGCTTTCACTTGAACATGTGGTTCCATTCAGGATTAAGGTTCAATTTGATCCTCTTCAAGCTTGAGCTCCGGTGCGATGGAGGTGCAAGTTCTGATGGTTCAGAATCACTAGGGCTTTTACAGTCCTTTCATTTTCTAATGCTCCTGCTGATTTCTCTCCTAACCTGAATCCTTGCTGTGAGCAAAGACTAGGGGGGAAAAGCAACTTTGAAAGCCATTTAAATCATACAGTGATTCTAAATGCTGCAGCACTTCCTAACTATCAGAACATGCGCTTTGACAATATACGAGTTCCAGCTCTGGATCAGATCTGAATCTTGAACAGGAACATATATCCAGGAGAGGGAAGCAGTAAGAGGTGGGTAATGGACTGGAGAAGAGTTCGCAGCTTGAACATTGGGGAGTAGAGGAGTTACAGGTTAGGTTGACAGGGTACAACTTTAAAAATAATTTTGTGGCACTCAATGGGAATATAGGCCTCATTAAAATACTGACGTTAAAGTGAAACTTCACTAAACAGGACAACTTTAAATGAGACTTACTGTAAATTTAAAAACATACTCTCACATTGTAGAGGTTTAAAAGGACCACTTATTTATTGAGATTATTATTTAGATAATGTATAGTATAATCAGAAGGATTCTAAAATCTGTGTTGGTTTGTACAGCATAAGTGCTGAAAGCCCCAAACAGAAAGGAAAGAGAGGTATGTATAATAGATGTAGGGAATTGTTCAGGGAATTAGGAATTAGAGGAGATACTGGTGTTCAAAGGCAACGGGGAGCACAAAACCAATTCAATAGGTTCAATCCCTAGGGGTGGGCAGTGGGTAGATCCAAATCCAACATAGATGAGAGCTGGATCAGAGAGCCTCACTCTGACAGCCAGAAGTTTATATTAGACTTTCCATTATAAATGTTGAGTACAAATCTGGGCAAAGGTATTACTCAAGACGTAGAGGTAATATGAGGTGAAACTATGTAGATTCTTAGAATCCCTACAGTGTGGAAACAGGCCCTTTGGCCCAACAAATCCACACAGACCCACAGAGCATCCCACCCAAACCGATTCCCCTATAAAGCACCTAATCTGCATGGCCAGTCCACCTAACCTGCATATCTCTGGACTGTGGGTGAGAACTAGACCACCCGGAGGAAACCCACGCAGACATGGGGAGAATGTGCAAACTCTGCACAGACAGTCACCCAAGGGTGGGATTGAACCTGAGTGCCATCCGCTGTGTGGCAGCAGTGCTAACCAATGAGCCACCATGCCACCCAAGGGGAAAAAGTCCCAGCCTTTCTGTGCAAAGTTTTCATTATGATGTAGATTCTGAGACAGATTGTTAATTATTTCCTCCTTGTTTGCAGAACCTTGTGAAGTGGCCTGTAATGTTGCACAATCACAGTAGTGTGCTGTTGGTGAAGGAACGCCAAGTGTTGGTTGTAGGAGGAGGAGGGAATTGTTTCTCGTTTGGAACTCACCTGAATCACCAACCAGTTCTACTGCAGCTTCCCGAGATCAAATGAACCTATGCATTTAGCGATACAAAACACAGAGTACGATCAGAGAAGCTTCATTTGTGAAATATGATCTCACTCAGTGATTTCTGATGCTGAGAACCCATCAGCTGCTCTGTTGAATTTGTTGAAAGTTTCATGTAAAATATTGTGAGCTTAAACGCCTGTGATCTTGGTCATTATCTGCAAAATGTATATTGTTTCAATTTTGGCATTGTTTTTGTATATTTTTTTCCATTTTAAATGATCAATGCAAATTTTAAATATAAAAAATAGTTTTTGGTTAGCACTGAAAATGGTGTAAATTATGATTAGCAAGTGAATTTCCCATAATTTGATTAATTACTCCCAGGAGAACTAACTGTGATGTGAGCACTTACTCTGCTGCTCTCAGGATGATGAAAGAATGCATCAATAGTTGCCTCAGTTTGCAGGTAATTTAAAAGTAACTTTTGCCTAGTAACCTCAGCAGGCAAAAAGGCAAGAGGATTCAGGATTGTGGGAATCAAGTTTGTTTGAAAACTATGCAAAAAATAATTCCCTATCTGTTTTGTAGTCATTTCCCTATTCTAAGAAATGTTTCTGAACAAAATTGAACCTTTCCGGTTTTATCTGTGTGTAACAAATGAATGAGCTCAGTACGCCTATCAAGGGCATAGGTGCACATTGCAAGCCGAGGTATTTAGTAGATCGAATGTCTTTTTGAATCTCATTGCACAATTAGACTCAGTAAATCAAGATAACTCTTTCTTTTATACATGAAATAAATCAGTATTATTTAAGAAAGCATTAGTCTTGGAGACTATACAGCACATTCGGGGTTACTGTTCCTTTGCTGTTCATCACAGTGCAAGTAAAAATTTACCTTCGGGAAATCATCTTACTGTATGAATTTTATCTTTCTGACCTCTACCTCAAAGTCAGGTGGAAATCCTGATTAGTCTGTAGATTCACTAACATTAAAAATAAGTAGTTATATTTAAAATATTTTCATAGCTGAAGTGAACGTTTTACATCCTTATATGGTGGTCTCAAGGGTTGGTCACTGGCACAAGTATAGTGGTACCTTAAGTTCATGAAAATGTTTGAAAGAATGTACTATACGAATTACAGTGCTTCTCAAGTTAACTGTAGTGGATCTATTTCCGGAAAGTGTACCTTTTAAAATCCAAATATTTTTCTAGGATTTATTATTTTGTACTCCTCCATAATGCTTGTACTTACCCATCATTGTTGATTCCTAGTTTGTTCTAAAATGTTGGCCAATTTGTAAATATTATGTGCACTCTACTGGGGGCAGTTTCACATCAAAGCCAGATATTAAATTCATTTTCTTAGACATTTTTGTGGACATCTAATCAATAATTGCATGTTTTCTGATGATGTTAGAGATAAATTGACATTTTTAAGGACAGGCTTTGACACCAGCAGCTAGTGATAAGATTCACAGAGCAATCTTCTGTGCTCCAAGGGAACACGTTGACTTGTAAAGATCTGTGTAATTGGGGATATGTTGAAAAAGCCTCATGGCAACACCCTCACTGCAAACATAGGCACTGTTTGACTACATCACCTTTCAAGGAAGGGGTCAGAAGGATGTTTGCATGATTGGAGTTGAGAACTGCTGCACCGACCATCACCTAATCCAGTCTGCTGTCTCCATCAGCATTGTCTAAAAATGGCAACAAAAGGCCCACCTCAGGAAATTCAACATCAGTGGACTGAAGGAAGTTTCTGAAGACTCACACAATCAGTGACTCTCAGAATCCTGATGACACTCAATGAATAGTAACCATAAAATACTCAGAGAACCTGGCTTGACTGTAAGTTCATCATAATACAGCAACTTACCAACAGTTATGACTGACATGGATTCTTCAACACAGTTGAGACAATCTACTGTTCCAGAACTCACTGACCTACCCAGTGAGAGCTAAGAATGGAGTAACACTCATCACAGACAAAAAGGTAGTGTGCACTCAGTGGAAGGAGCACTTCAAGAATCTCCTCAACCAAGGCTTGGTCTTCATTATTAGTGCCATCAACCACATCCCGCAGCAAGCTACCTGTCACCATCACGGTACAGCCCAACACACTTTAAGGTTAAAAAGATGATCTGACAGCTAGGAACCAAGGCCACCAGCACAGAAGGATTTCCTGCTGAATTGCAACTTGTACATGACATCATTTTCCTAATCTGTAGATTGAGAGTATGCCGAAGATCTCAAGTATCATAACCATCTTTACGAAAGGAGATGAGACTGATTGCAGTATCGACAGAGAAGTATTGTTGCTATCCATTGCAAATGATGTCTATGCATTAATCCTTCTCAATTGCCTTCTCCGACTGACTGAAGAGCTCCTACCAGAGTGTCAATGCAAATTCCACTCCATCCCACCAATGGGCATAGTGGACATGATTGTCACTGCAAGACTTTTTGTTTAAGAAAAGTGCACCTCCTTTGACCTCTCAAGCTTTTGACTCTCATCTGAAATTGACTATGGAGTATCCTGTTCAAATTTAGCTGCCTGCAGAAACTCATCACAATCCTTTGCCTCCAGACTGTAAAAAGATGATATCCTGTCTCTCATTGCAGAAAAATAGCAAATAATTGGAAGATAGGCAAGCAGAGAGTGAGAACAGCTAGCTATGAGCTGCTGCTTCTGACTGGTGACTGAAAGGCTGAACGATTAATATGCTAACTACCATGTGCCGGCAGCGTAGAATTGAAAGGACTTGAAAAGTAGATGATGACTGGAGAGCAGAAGCATTCTTAAGAGGCAAAGGAACACCTGATTGCATCCAGTGAACCAGTGCTATTTGACTGTTTCGTTAAAAAATGTTCTGCACCCATGACATCTTTTTTTGTTTGTGTCTGTCTGCATGTACGTTTAAGGGTTTACAAAGGGGTAAAGTTTAAGTTGAGCAATAGTTAATAACTTGTTTTTGTTTACTTGTGGTTAGAAATGATTTATTTGTAATATGTAGTTTCTTGTTAAGTACAGAAACCTAGCTGTGTTTTCAAGACCTGAGGTAATCAGGCAGGAAAGTTTGGGACTCAAAGTAATTTGATTAAATCTTTAACTTTTGTGACAACCCCTGGAGCAGTGGGGCTCGAGTATCAGTAAGTTTGTCAAAATGAATTGAGAGCTTCTAGTTACAAGTTGCTTAGTTCCAGGTAATAAATTCCATTGGCAGAGAAACATGCAATGAAGCTTTTTCCAGATTGTTAGAATGATTCAAATCAGACTACCTAGTAAGCATGTAATTTATTCTTAACAAAACAAAAAGGCACGGAACCTAATTCAGGGAAAACACTTTTTAATTTGAGTCAATGTATTAGTTCCATACTTTGTTTTTTGATTTTAGTAAACTCCATCATCGCTATTGCAGGTTGTGATCCGAGTGCTGCTTCAATAGGCACTTATCTAATAGCTGGAATTACATGCATTTTTAAGAGTCACAATATCAGTATATTGGTTTAGTTGTGCTCCAAAGAATGAACACTTATGGACAGAGTTTCCATTTGTTTATACAAGCTATTTCAGTATAATTATGAAATTTTTAACATCTGTTGCATCACAAAGCACTAACCCCTGGTTTTCTATATCGTTCATGCTGTCTCAAAGTTCAGTTTGCCTGCATTAGGACCTTGCCTCAATCAAGCCTCCTTCTAAATTAAAAGTGAGCGATCCTGCCAGATGCATTGGGTCAGGAAGGATCTTCGCATAGCACTTATTTTCTCAGGCACAGCAATATTGCTTAGCATTTAAATTTTTTTTTCATACCAATCCAATACAACATTTACTAAGAAAGTAAGTAGGTACACATGAATAAAAAATAATTTGATCTGGCATTTAAAAGCCATTTCCAGTCATTTTTAATTATGTTTACTCTGATAGAGAAGAGAACTTTTTAGTATATTCATTGAAATGTGATCATCAGAGGCAATGCTAGAACTGAGTTGATGCTAGTGAGCTTATTTTGTGCGTTTGGCTAAACTGGGTTCAATTTATAAAGGAATGCCAGCAAATAGAAAAGAAAATCTTATGCTGGTTTGCAGAAAATTTTGCATTTGTGATAATACAAATAATTTCTAACGGAAATTTGAGTTGTAACTGAACCAGTGCAATTCCAAGCACATTTTGAGCAGAATTTCCCAGTTATACCCACACTGAAAACTTGACTTTTTATGTTCAGCAAATTTTCCTCTAAGATTGACATCTAATGTATTATTTTACTGCTAATTAAAAATTCTTTACAGTCAAATCAATAAATTGAAACTTGCAAAAAAAAATCAGTATGCTGCTTCTTTAGTTACGCAATGATTCGATGGAAGGACTGCACTGTTGAGGTGGTTGCTCCCCAGTCCGCAGCTTTCTGATACACACCCTTCTCAAGAAGATATTGCCTTCCACGATAATTTGGAAGTTCATAGAAAACCCAGGCACCCTCCAAGACACTGCAGGAGTCAACATCTCGAATGTGGAATTGTTCAAAGACAGATGGACAGTCGTCTGTATATTCTATAGTCTGTGTTTCATAATCGCCCTTATTGCAGATTCTGATCTTGTAATTGCCTGTGTCTGTCTGTAAAACACAAAGCAAGTATCATGTATACAATAACTCAGTTTATTCTCATTATACTAAGTTTCCCCTTTCTCTCTTTAAGGCTTGGTTATAACCCTCTCGCCCCTGCCCAAGTTCAGTTTTTATATAACTGTAGGTTATGTCAATTGGTTATCGAGCATGAAGGGCATTATAGCACAACTGATCTTATTCTTACCTATCATCCACATGTTCCCAGCATATCAGGGCAGCATGCAGTTAGCACTGCTGCCTCACAGCGCCAGGCATTCAGGTTCAATTCCACCCTTGGGTGACTGTCTGTGTAGACTTTGCAAATTCTCCTTATGCCTGCGTAGGTTTCATCTGGGTGCACTGGTTTCCTCCCCCAAGCCAAAGATGTGCAGGTTAGGTGAGTTGTCTGTGCTAAATTGCCTATAGTGTCCAGGTGGAAATGCAGCAATAGGGTAGGGGGTGGGTGCTGTTGGGAGGATCAGTGTGGATTCAATGGGTCGAATGGCCTGCTTGCACACTGTAGGGATTCTATGATCCATGTGATTCTATAGGAATCAACAGCAAAAATCAGTTGACTTCATCCTTATCCAAAACACTGAGGTGTGCTGTAGTACCTCCCCTGTTGCTCTGGCTCATTTAGAGGTCAATACAAACTGAAATTGTACCAGAATCTTATTGGTCTGTATTGTGCATTAGTGCATCACCTGGTGTAGCAAAGCTGCATTTCCAAAATCATTGGTCCATATTTCCTAGTCTCTATTGTAAGGTACAAATCTCCCAAGGTATATGTTGGGATTTCATGGAAGTTTGAACTGTTGCACAGTTCCCCTGCTTTGCAGGCTCCTCAAAAAAGTCTCTAACTTAGTTGGAGTAAGAGACTTTTGACTATTCGATCATGCATATCTGGCTAGTTACCCAGAAAGTGGTAGAAAAATCTTAGCCCATCTCCTGGATTACTATATTGCTAACTCCTTCAAAACACCAGCATCCCCTCATCTCACCCCTTGGCCTGCTTACTACCCCAATCCGTATCACTTGCCTACCACTTACACACCAGTACATTCATTTGCCTGCTTTCTTACCCATTTAATCAACACACAGAAGTTTTGGGACCTTTAGAACCTGGCCAGAAAACAGCAGCTAGTGCCATAAAAGTGACTGAGCTTCTATACAAATTCCCTTGGGTACTCTGAGGATTCCCATGCTGAGGTAGCGCTCAGAAATTTGCCCAGAAGAATCGTTAAGTGTTTTCTTTCTGGGATTCCAACACTGATCAGAAGAATTGGGCAATTATCTACTAAATAAAAAATTATAGAAAGAGTGAACATCTTGGGTCAATTTCCATAGATGATGCCAGCCCAATTGATTGTCTCAAGCAACATCAGTTTGTATTTCAGATTTTCAGCGTTCACCGCATTTTATTCATCTACTACCTGTAATTTTAGGTAAAATTTGCTGCACCACAAACAGCATGAATCCAAATCAATTTTCCTTTTGCTTTGATCAGCTGTTAAACCTTATCTCAATGTACAAGTTGGTTGAGCCTGGAAACATTTTCTGTTGAATTATATATTAAATACATCCCCCATTAAGTACGTTAAAAATATTTGAGTTAATGTTCTTTGAAATGGCATGATCTTGTCTATTTGTAGATAAACATTATTTGTGTTTTTAAAGATTAAAAATTAATGGGCATAATATTCAATTCTTGTACATGAGAAAAAGCAAATGTAACCAATATCGCAGTATTCCAGAGCCCAGTTTAGTTACATAATTGTTCAGTTAATGTGCAGTGAATGCAGTATTTGAGTTTATGACATACATTTATGGCAGTGGGCTAATTGAAATATAATTCAAATATTTAGCAGTTGTACAGAAATAAACAGACTTACTAGTTGGATTTTGTGGCATGAGGCTATACGATCATTGAAACCCATCCAGCTTTTGTAGTCAGGATATTCTCTCTTGGTAAGAACATACAAGTATCCTGTGAAATTTGGTTTCTCATACACTGCCCAGGCCCCATCCTCAATTTTGATCGAGTTACAACGGGCTATGGAGGTGTGAAAATCTGAGCAATCACTGTCATGTTCATGATGATGACCCTGAAAGTTCTTCTCTTCAAAGAAAGTGATCTATACGTATGGATTAAAAAAAAATTGAACTTGTTATTTAAGATGATTATTTTTTCACTTGCAGTTCCATGTTTAGCAACAGTAATTCAAAAAAAGAATCTTTTATAATTTCTATTAACATATCATGCCTAACTAAAAGATAGGCAAGTGTCTGAAAGTCACAATATTTTATCTTTATTGTACATAATTATTAAAATTCTAAGATTTTACAGAATTTGATTTAGAAAGTTACTACTTTTATATTTATTCTTAATGAAAATGACCTGGAAACAAGAGTTCAGAAATACCATTTCTTTTTCATCAGCCTGCCCAGACTTGCTCTAACACACCTCTGGAGCAGAAGGGCCTTGAACCTGGCACTCCAGGCTCATGGGTAGGGATGCTACAACTGAAGATGGAGCACTCTGAGATCAACAAGGATGATTTATTATAGAATCATATAATGCAGAAGACTCTTCAGTCTCCTCCTCTGGTTCCAAATATCACAGGAGATAATCTTGAGCCAACTTATTCACTCCATGTGATGTAAAGAAGTGGATGAAGACTTTGGATAGGGCGCAAGCTGTGGTCCCTGATGGCATCCCAGAAATAGTACTGAAGCCTTGTGCAAACTAGCTACATCTGGCATAAATTTCTGGTATTGCTACAAAATAAATTTTGACCCAAAAATGTGGAAAATTGCCCAGGTATGTCCAATGCACACAAAACAACTAATTACTGCCCAATTAATTTACTATAGATCATCAGCAAAGTGATGAAAGAGATCATTGACCATTCTATTAAGGTGCACTTATTCAAGAATAACCTGCTCATTGATAGCCAGCTTGGGCTCCATCAGTGCTACTTAGCGTCTGACATTATTACACTCTTGGTCCAAGCATGGACAAAATAACTGAACCAAAGGGAAGTGAGGTTGACTGCCCTTCACATTAATGCAGCATTTGAGTGTGGCATCAAGAAGTTCTAGTGAACTGGAAGGTTAGTTTTGAGACGTTTCGTCACCATTCTAGGTAACATCATCAGTGAGCCTCCGACGAAGCGCTGGTGTTATGTCCTGCTTTCTATTTATCTGGTTAGGTTTCCTTGGGTTGGTGTTGTCATTTCCTGTTCTTTTTCTCAGGGGCTGGTAGATTGGCTCCAAATCAATGTGTTTGTTGATGGAGTTCCGGTTGGAATGCCATGCTTCTAGGAATTCTCATGCGTGTCTCTGTTTGGCTTGTCCTAGGATGGATGTGTTGTCCCAATCAAAGTGGTGTCCTTCCTCATCTGTGTGTAAGGATACGAGTGATAGTGGGTCATGTCGCTTTGTGGCTATTTGATGTTCATGTATTCTGGTGGTTAGCTTTCTGCCAGTTTGTCCAATGTAGCGTTTGTCACAGTTCTTGCAAGGTATTTTGTAGATGACGTTTGTTTTGGTTGTTGTCTGTATAGGGTCTTTTAAGTTCATTAGCTGCTGTTTTGGTGTGTTGGTGGGTTTGTGGGCTACCCTGATGCCAAGAGGTCCGAGTAGTCTGGCAGTCATTTCGGAAATGTCTTTGATGTAGGGGAGAGTGGTTATGGTTTCTGAGCCCGTTTTGTCTGTTTGATTGGGTTTATTGCTGAGGAATTGGCAGACTGTGTACATAGGGTACCCATTCTTTTTGAATACACTGTTTAGGTGATTTTCTTCTGCTCGTAGTTCCTCTGTGCTGCATTATTCCAACGAGCCACCACACACTGCAGCACAGAGGAATTACGAAGAGCAGAAGAAAATCACCTATACAGTGTATTCAAAAAGAATGGGTACCCTATGAACACAGTTTGCCGATTCCTCAGCAACAAACCCAAACAAACAGACAAAACGGGCTCAGAAACCATAACCACTCTCCCCTACATCAAAGACATTTCCGAAATGACTGCCAGACTACTCGGACCTCTTGGCATCAGGGTAGCCCACAAACCCACCAACACACTAAAACAGCAGCTAATGAACTTAAAAGACCCTATACAGACAACAAACAAAACAAACGTCGTCTACAAAATATCTTGCAAGAACTGTGACAAACACTACATTGGACAAACTGGCAGAAAGCTAGCCACCAGGATACATGAACATCAACTAGCCACAAAACGACATGACCCACTATCACTAGTATCCTTACATACAGATGAGGAAGGACACCACTTTGATTGGGACAACACATCCATCCTAGGACAAGCCAAACAGAGACACGCACGAGAATTCCTAGAAGCATGGCATTCCAACCGGAACTCCATCAACAAACACATTGATTTGGAGCCCATCTACCATCCTCTGAGAAAAAGAACAGGAAATGACATCACCAATGCAGGAAATGACATCATCAACCCAAGGAAACCTAACCAGATAAATAGAAAGTGGGACATAACACCAGTGCTTCACCGGAGGCTCACTGATGATGTTACCTAGAATGGTGACGAAACGTCTGAAAACTAACCTTCCAGCTCAGCGAGCAAACTTACATCCAGACCCTCAACCTGAGCTACAAATCTTCTCAAAACTCGCTAGTTCTAGTGAAATTGGTGTAAATGAGAATCAAGGAGACAACTCTCCACTGATTTGGAGTCATACGTAGCTCAAAGGAAGATGACTATGGTTATCAGAGATCAATCATCTCAGCCACAGGACACTTCAGCAGGATTTCCTCAGGGTGGCATCCTGGGCTCAACTATCACTAGTTGCTTCATCCTTGACCTTCTTCATCATTGACTTTTTCTCCATTTTAATTACGCAGTAGTCATCTTTCATGTCTCCTCAAATACAGAAATGGTCAATGGCCAATTGCAGCAAGATCTGAACAACATCCAAGTTTGGACTAAGAAGTGGCACATAAGTTTCAAACTATGTCTGTCTCCAACAAGAGTAAATCAAACCAGCAATTCTTGATATTTAAGAACATCCTTGAGGATTACCATTGACCAGAAATGGAGCTAGACTGGCAACATAAGCACTCTGGCTACAGGAGCGGGTCAGAAGCTTGGAATTCTGCAGTGCTTCATTTACCTCCTGCCTCCTCAAAGCCTGTTCACCATCCACAAGGCACAAGTCAGGAGTGTGATAGACTAGTTTCCACTTGCCTGCATGAGTGAAGTTGAAACACTCAAGATCAACACGGTTCAGAACAAAACAGCCCACTTGGTTTGGTACTCCATCTGACACCTTCAACATTCATTGATGCACAATGGCAGCCGTGTATACCAGCTACACAATTCACTAAAAGTGATTACCTCTACCACCTAGAAGGACAACAGATACAACGGGAACACCACCACCACCAAGGCACACACCATTCTGACCGACATTCCCTCTAAGCTGTTTGACTATACAGCCGCTGGGAAGCTCCAAATAAATCATTGATGAATGGCTTCTACTTCCAGAAACCATTGCCATGCATGGAGCTCAGGTCTGCAACAGCTACAAAAAAGCTACAGGGACCATTGATCTAACATTTGGAACTATATTGTCATTTCTTCACTGCCACTGCGTCAATATCCTGGAGTTCCATCCCTAACAGCATTGTGGGTGTCTCTATTCCATCATATGGACTGCAGCTGTTCAAGAAGGCAGCTCACCACCCCTTTCTCCAGGGCAATTGGGAAAAAGCAAACAAAAACTGGCTCAGCCAACTATACCAACATCCCATGACTGAATTCAAATACACGATACACGGTTCATCCTGCCTGAAATAATTATTCAATCAGTACCACTGCCCTCCTCTATCCCTGTAGCCCTAAAGAATTTTTTTTTCAAATGTTGATCCACGGCACTTTTGAAGTTTATCGTTGAATCAACTTCTACCAGCTTTAGAGGCACAGAGTTCTAGATCATAGGTTCAGAGTGATATCCATGACTAGTGTTTTTCCCAGGTCTTTCCCGGTTCAGCATAATCATTTGAAGTTTGTGATGAACCTGCTTTCACCCTTTCAGGAATGCTTTCTAGATCATCACTTGAGGTTTATAAGTATCTTTCCTTATGTTGCCTCTCATTCCTTTGCTAATTTGTAGAGCGGCACGGTGGCTCAGTGGTTAGCACTGCTGCCTCACAGCGCTAGGGACCCGGGTTTGATACCACCCTCGGGTAACAGTCTGTGTGGAGTTTGCACATTCTCCCCATGTTTCTGCCGGGTGCCCCAGTTTCCTCCCACAGTCCAAAGATGTGCAGGCCAGGTGGATTGGCCGTGCTAAATTGCCCATAGTGTTCAGGGATGTGTAGATTAGGGGAATGGGTCTGGGTGGGATGCTTTCAGTGTCAGTGTGGACTTGTTGGCCCAAAGGGTTTGTTTCCACACTGTAGGGATTCTATGATGATTTCTATGATTTTATTGCATCCATGACCTCTGGACACTGATTTTACTGACACTGGAAACAATTTCTCCTGAGTTATTGTTTCTCAAACCTTGAAGGCTTTGGAAACAGATCTTCTCTAAACCTTTTCTGCTTTTAGGAAAACAACATCATTGAAGTCTCTATTAGTCCTTAGTATCATTCTAGTAAATGACTTCTGAGCATTTCCAAGGCCTTGACATTCTTCCGAAAGTGCATGGTCCAGAATTGGCCACGTTTCTGGAGTTACGGCAAATCTAATGTTTTGTAAGTGTTTAATGTAATATCTTTCAAATTCTAGATCCTTGTTTATAAAGTTTTGGATCTTGTGTAACAGCCTTTCAATTTATCCTGTCACTTTCGCAGACCTGTGTATTCACATCCCAGGGTCACTCCTTTCTGAATCTACTTTAAAATACAATCATTTAGATTAAATTACCCCACCTCATTCTTGTTTCCCAAAGGAATCACTTCTTTATGTTAAATTCTATTAGACAGGTGAAATATGTAGGCACATGGCAATGACTTTCTGAATTCTGTTCCTGCATCACTGCCTGCTGTAGTTCTGAGTTACATGCAATCTGAGAAATTTTAGTAGATGCCTGTACATCCAGTTCTAGCCCCTGGAGGATATGACTGCATATGCTTCCTTCCAGCTTGAAAAACATCCATCCTTTCACTGCTGCTCTCTGAGACAAGTGTGTGTCCATGCAGGCATTCTACTCACATCAGCTTCAATACTGCTAACAAGCCTAGTATGTGGTACCTTACCATTTCATTACAACTTGGCATGTGAAAAAAAAACATGAAAAAGAATAGTTTCAGATAATCTAGCATCTCCATAGAACCAAATTCACCATTCCTGATGCAATTCTGATAAATCTCTGCAATTCAAGACCTTAACATCATTTCTGACATGTGGTAGATACGAGACTCTCACTGAGGTCTATCCGGTGACTAATGCCAACAGTCCCTTGGTTTTGTATTCTATATTTCTAACTGTAGCCAAGAGTCCTTATTATCTCATCCAGTCACCTTAACTATTTTGTTTGCATGTTTGTATTAAATGAAAATGAAGACTTGGATTCATCATCAGGGAATCCAGACGTGCTTTTCAGCCAGATTAAATACTTTTAACATAGAGCGCTGTTAATGCTAATATAAGAAACACAGCAGAAAGGTTACACACAAGCTCCCACAAACAGCAATGTAATGATGAATAGATTTATTCCAAAGGAGAATATTATTGGATTCAAAACATTAATTTTGCCCTCCTTTCCACAGAGATTGACAGAGATGCCGAGTTCCTCCAGCACTTTTCATTTCAGATCTCGGGGTATCCAACATACTTTTGTTATCAGGACTCAAATGCCTGTTTTATTGATCATAATTGAGTGGTAAATTTTAGCCAGCAAGCTGAAAATGTGACATGGGACCTTTTATAGATACCCAATGAAAGGGAAGAGTTGTCATTTTAAAATAAAATTCTATCTTGAAAGATAAAGTAAAATGTAAAATCCAATACTGATTCCCAAAGGTTCAACAGAGGAAAGTGTAGATTTGGGGTTATTAAAGAGCTGCTTCTCTGCTTTCCCCCTTCAATTTTATTTCTCCATCTCCTCTGCAGGCATTCACTCTTGCTTGGCTGCACAGGAGTGAACTGCAGCAAGATAAAGCTTTCAACCTTTGTCGGCCTGATTCACACTGCAGAGTGCAAGAAAGAAATTAAAGAAAAAGATATTTTTGGAACAGAGACAGTAGGAACTATTTTTGAAGATTTCTGAAGAAGGGTCGAGGCCCAAATTGTCAGCTTTCCTGCTCCTCTGATGCTGTTTACCCTGCTGTGTTCATCCAGCTCTACACCTTGTTATCTCTGATATTTTTGGAACAACTGGTTTAGTCACTTGGGAGCTAGTCCTGGCTCAATATTGTACAGCAATCTTACCAAGTAGTTTAGAAATCACAAAGAATAAGACCACAAGAGACATAGGCTGTAAAATTAGAGAGGAATCAGAACTACCAATACCAATCCTTATTTAACTTTTTGGATCCTGAGATCAAAGCAAAGGTTGCTACTCCTACTTACCATTTCTCATGCGAATGGCAGCAAGCTGACCTGAATTTGAGGGACATCCCACTGAACCCAATCCTTTTCTCCCCAGCAAGCATTCTTTCTGACAAGTTAGTAGACTCAATACAGTCATAACTGCCCCACTTGTCTGTGCATTTGGGGATGAAACCTGAATGGTTGTCTTTTTTTAGTGCCAATCAAATACTGGATAACGTGTGTACCAATAGGTTTCATTCTTACTCAAATCCCATTGAAAAATCTTAGTTCGCTATCGTAGGGAACATTCCAACAAACCTGTCAGCATGTTTCGAACACTGCTTTAACTGTCAGCAAGCTCAATTTGTCTTGGGACAAAGAAAAGTAAAGTAATTAGTGCTGCTCATCTCATGCTGTGCTTGGGGATTCCACAGCTTTTAGGACTCAGTATTGAGTTCAATCATTTTAGAATCTGAACACCTTCCTCTATGTCCTTTATCCACACCAACATGGGTGGGCCTGTTATGACATGGGCTGTATTCAGTAAAACCAACCCATCTGTACCTACTTATTGCCCCCATTATCAGCTTTCCTTTCTCCCTCACTTATCCTTTCCCACTACTTTTCCTGTCTTTATCTCTCTCTCTCTCTGGATTTCATCCCCACCTATTGGCTCACTCCTTTTCCCACTCCATGTTTGCAGCATATATACCACCTTTTCCTAGCTACTAATTATTCTGAAGAAGGGTCACTGAACCCAAAACTTTAACTGTTTTCTCTCCAATGATACTGCCAGACCTGCTGAGTTTCTCCAGCAATTTCTGGGTTTTTTTGTTTCAGTTTTCCAGCATCCGTAGTCTTTTGTTTTCTTCAGTTTTGTTACCTGATTATGCTTTGGCTGAGGGGTGACAGCTTTGAAAACAGTTTGTCAGAATCACAGCATTATTACAGTTCAGGAGGCCATTCAGCCCACGATCTCAGTCAGCCCTCTGCGTAAGCAGACTGTTTAATGCCATTCTCCTGCCTTCTCACCATTATCTTTTGCATTATTCTTTTTCAAATAACCATAAAATTCCTCTTTATGTCTATCGATCGAACCTGCCTGCTCCACAGTCTAGGCAGTGCATTGCACACACTCACCATTTCTTGTATAGAAAAAGATTTTCCTCCATATTTGTTTTATTCATTTACTAAAATGCTTTAAATATCCACCCCTTTGTGTTCACCAGGGGGATCATTCTGTCCCTATTTACTCTGTTCAGCCCCCTCTTGATTTGAATAAATCATATCAGATGTTTCTATCGGTACCTGATAGCACTGATATATCAAAAAGGCATTTAAACACTGAGTAATTTATGATTAATAACCTAAGCAAAAATAAACAGGCAAAAACATTGTTCAGTATTACTTACTTTCCCCATTTTGGATGTCCCTGTCTAATCGCTGTGGCTATGGAAATCATGGACACTGCTTTTATACACTGCTGCATTTACAGGATATCACCCTTTTGTCATGGAAATGAGATCAAAATATTGAGTCAGTCATTTCAAATCCAGCAAACTTTCTAGAAAATCTGATGGGATAATAAAATAACTAGAGCGTGAATTTCCCTTAACACTTTATTCTGAACATTGGACTATTGTTGTGGACAAATTTACCAGCTTTGCTGAATCAGTCAAATAAAAGCATGTGGACAATCAGGGATGAAAAAAATTAGAGTAATTTGTTTCAATCAAGCTGCTGATCAAAAACAAAGCTCTGAACAGATGCCTTGGTAACTCATCAGTAAAAATTCCATCAATGAAACTCTCAGTTTCAACTTGTTGATCTGTGGGGAGTTACTTGTCTTCAGCAGACAAAAGAATTGGCCTTGGAGACCAGGGCAGTGAGGGTAGGGTTCAGTTTCTTTAACTGCATTCTATTGTTTGTTTTATTTACCACTGGGACATTGTAAAGACAATCTATTGATCACTGAAGTATCCTGATAAATAACCTTAACAAGTTCTATCTATTCTTCCCCCAAATGGGACAGGGTCAAGCTTAGCAGTGCCAGAACAAGAACCTTGTGAAATGCTGAAAGACAGTGGAATTTTATTTTGTAAGAAAGTCAACATCTTCAAGAAAGGGTGAAAAAACAGAACACAGTGCAGAACAAATAACAACTTTTGTCAGGTTAGTTCTTACATTACGCTGCAGCTAATGATCAAAAATAGATTCGTGCCTATTTTTATTTTACAGATCCTTATTTAGTTTTCAAATTTTATGACAGTGCTCCGTTGACAAAGGCTTGAAGTAACTGTGTTACATCTGTCTGTTTTAAAAAGATTCTTAAGAATTAACTTGCCTTAACCAAATTCTTGTGACTGATGTGTTTTAGGTGGGGTATTATTAAACATTAAATATGTTCACCAAGAAACAAGAGGTTCCTAGTCATGAAATATACCCAATTTGGTGGTCAAAGAGCATTCTCCTCTAAATGTTAACTTGAGTTCATTCTTTCAATGTTTCGAGGTATGCCTTTCTCTTTAACGCCCTTTATTCATCTGCCCATTTGGGAGAATGTATGTACCTGCTAATGTTCCATTCTCCTGCCTATTCCTAATACAACCAATTTAGGCAATGGATAAACGATAACATTTCAGTATTGCTCGATCAAATGGAAGAACTTAGATTTTACTTAATGTAGGCAGTGAACTGGGGATCGGGTGGAAGAGGAAAGCAGTTGTATTTCAAATGAAGGTGGACTGATTGGATATACACCATTTTATCACTCCAGCCTGTTACTACATTGCACAACATTTCTCTGCCTTCAAAACTCATTGTGAATTCCCTCTGTCACATATTTCTATTGGCCAAAGTCCATGTGTGTTGATTGCTGCAACAATATTTCATGGGTGTCTGCCAGGAAACTATATATAAAAAAAAGCTCTGTAACCTCTCTACAGAGTAACTGGCATTGATTCCACCTTTTGCAATTCAGAATCTAAACACATCTCCCAGGATTTTGTGTACACTACATGAGAGCATGTCCACACTCATAACCCATCAGCAGTCAATTTACAGTAAGTGTGACGTTATCCACTTTGGTAGCAAAAACAGGAAGGTAGATTACTACCTGAATAGTGATAGATTGGGAAAGGGGGGAAGGTGCAATGAGATCCGAGTGTCGTAGTATATCAATTGCTGAAAGTAAGCATGCAGTCGCAGCAGGTGGTGAAGGCAGCAAATGGTGTGCTGGCCTTCACAGCAAATGATTCAAGTACAGGAGCAGTAAAACCTTGTTGCATTTGCACAGGGCCTTGGTGAGAGTACATCTGGAGTATACTGTGCAGTTTTAATCCATTTATTTGAGGTAGGATGCACTGCTTGGGAGACAGCGCAATGAAGGTTTACCAGACTTATTCCTGGCATGGCAGGAGTGATATCTGGATTTATATATCTGCAGGGAGATGCCAATTGAAGGCAAACACTTCCCTCTAGTGAAACATTTAGTAGACAGAACTCTTTGGACTGTGGCTTTACTTAGCTAACCAATACCACTTGCAGAAATATGAGAAAATTTTAAGTTCTCAGGAAGATGGAGATAGCTTAAAATCAAAAAAACAAAATTACAAAGTATTAACTCCACAATTTAAAAAAAAATTCCACCTTTCCTAAAGTAGAAGTTTTAAAAAAATGAACAAAAATATTATTAATCCTAAAACCATGTTTAATTTAATGCACAAGGGGGCAGCACAGTTGCTCAGCGGTTAGCACTGCAGGCTCACAGCACCAGGGACCCGGGTTCAATTCCCACCTCGGACAACTGTGCGGAGTTTGCACATTTTCCCCACGTCTGCGTGGGTTTCCTCCAGGTGCTCTAGTTTCCTCCCACAGTCCAAAGAGTGCAGATTAGGTGGATTGACCATGCTAAATTGCCTGTAGCGTTCAGGGGTGTGTGGGTTACAGGGGGATGGGTCTGGGTGGGATGCTTCAAAAAGGGGGGTGTGACTTGTTGGGCCAAAGGGCCTGTTTCCACACTGTAGGGAATCTAATCTAATCTAACAAACCAGAGGAACACAATGCAGTTGGGATTCAACATTTTAGTTGTTAATTGGTTGAAAAGATAAATTTATTATCCAATTAGTATTAAAGGATATATTATTTTTCATTTTTGTATTTGAGTATTTACAGAATGTTACTCATCAAGGGCAATACAAATATTCCCAAAAGTAGTAAAATTACTGCAACAAATCAACTGTATTAGTTTAAGACTTACACAAAATGGATGTAATGTCTAATTCAAGATAACTGAACAAATTTGATTTTCAAAACCCTTAATTTCAAAGATGCTCCCCTGTTGGACCAGCAACTTCAAATCACTCCGTGTAGTAACAGAGGCTGGAGTGATAAATCATCTGGGATCTTAAATCACTTGGACTTAAAAAAAAAACAGAAAGCAGAACTGAACGTTTTTATTTGGCCACAAAAACACTTTTTTTAAGAAGCGATTCACTTGTGGGATGTGGGCATTGCTGGTTCAGCCAACATTTATTGCCCATTCTTCGTTGCCCTTGAGAATGTTAAAAAAATTAAGGAAATACATCTCAAAATTTATTAAAGATCCCAATTGTGTTAGGAACACAGTTAAAGCTTTTGAAACTGCCAGCAGAAGTGAGGAAGAGATGGTTTTGGTGGGGAAAGGGGTTGGTGATGGTGGAAGATAGGGGAAGAAGAGACACACAGAGATTTCTAATGAACAGGGATTATTTCTCTATCTCTTTGGCTTTAAAGCTACATCCACAGTGAGAGGTCAAGCACCTTGTATGGAAAATGAATTTTCATTAGAGCCAACGGTAAAACCATACTGTATGAATGATTTTGTTTTAAAAGACTGTATAAATTGCCATTACATTGGTGCGAAGAACAGAAGTGAAATGTATCCTGAACAAAATCTAATTATAAGACAATCCTAGTTGGCCTTGTTACAAAGTTTAATGTAAAGCTATTTGAAATACAGTAATGGCACTAATATCTCAAATGTGTGCCATAAATTTCTTGTAAAACATCTTTGTGAAAAGTGTAGTTTAACCACAATTGAATGACAAAGACTCACAAAAAAGTACATCTGAAAGACATGCAATAACAGGAGATCGCATTTGGTTCAACTATAGTAATAAGTATAATTCCCAAAACAACTTAAGCATCAACAGGTAGTCTGTTTTGAGAGAGGAGGAGCTGGGATGAGACTGTCGAGTTGCTGACGATGTCCGGTTTGATCAAGCCATTCACAGAACTCTTGCTCCACTATGTTTTGAAACAGCTTGCGTTGTTCCCTGGAAGATAGCAGTCAAAACGTCAGCAAAATTCTGAAAACATTTTAAACCTTCAATCAGAATAAATCCTTTAGCCAGAAAAGAAGAACCTGTTCAGTTTCTGCAAGTTCAGCAACTGATCAACAAGAAAATCCCTTGTTCTATCGCTTTTGCCCACCTTAAAATTTGAAATTTTATGTGAATCAAAACTAAAGTTGTGCTGTGAGTGATAATGGGAACTGCAGATGCTGGAGAATCCAAGATAATAAAATGTGAGGCTGGATGAACACAGCAGGCCCAGCAGCATCTCAGGAGCACAAAAGCTGACGTTTCGGGCCTAGACCCTTCATCAGAGAGGGGGATGGGGTGAGGGTTCTGGAATAAATAGGGAGAGGGGGAGGCGGACCGAAGATGGAGAGAAAAGAAGATAGGTGGAGAGAAGAGTATAGGTGGGGAGGTAGGGAGGGAATAGGTCAGTCCAGGGAAGACGGACAGGTCAAGGAGGTGGGATGAGGTTAGTAGGTAGGAGATGGAGGTGCGGCTTGGGCTGGGAGGAAGGGATGGGTGAGAGGAAGAACAGGTTAGGGAGGCAGAGACAGGTTGGACTGGTTTTGGGATGCAGTGGGGGGAGGGGACGAACTGGGCTGGTTTTGGGATGCGGTGGGGAAGGGGAGATTTTGAAGCTGGTGAGGTCCACATTGATACCATTGGGCTGCAGGGTTCCCAAGCGGAATATGAGTTGCTGTTCCTGCAACCTTCGGGTGGCATCATTGTGGCACTGCAGGAGGCCCATGATGGACATGTACTACTGTGTGGCACCATCTTCAGAGATTATGTACTTTATAGCTGCCTTCCACCATGAAAAAAATAAAAAGTTAGAATGCATTTTCCAATCACTTAAAACAAATTCATGCTATTTTCTTGTAGGAATATAATTTGTTTACACTCTCGAATTTAATTTATTTTTTATTGTTGACGCAGGTGGATGTATACTTAACATCCTCCAAAACATAACATTCCAGAAACTCAATAATTTGCCACCTTCCCTATCATGTTGTGCAATGCAGTAGACATACAAAGCTCCATTGTCAGCATCCAAGTCCAAATGGTCCAAATACCTCCCATTACAAATTTTATTGTGCAGTTCCTTGCCCTGTTAACACAGCGCTTCTTTGGAAGGAATACAAGAATAGAAGAATTTGATGCTTCATACAACTAGACAGATAAACTACAGAATGGTTACCCGAGAATGATTACTAGGCAGAAAAACTTTTTGAAGGGCTTGGAGGCTAGAACAATGACAATAGCATTTGAAGTTCTGATGTTCTATATTTATCTCAAAACATCCATTATTCACATAAAAATTGTTGAGAGGTGATGTAATTACTTTATAGGTGTTCCAGTGTGGAAAACAATTCTGACCATTTTTGAGGTGGATATTTATACAAAAAGATTAGACAACTGACTCTACAAGTTGAGAAGCTACAATTTACAGGACTGTCTGTAATTAGTATATAGATTCTAGTGGACAACCTACCTAACTTGGTAATATATATGTATAGTTTAAATTTTAAAATGAATCTTTACTACAGGAGATTTACCATAAATGACACTAGTGAATCTGGGACCATTCCAGGGAGACGGGCTTGCCAGTCAACAGGTGATATTTTACTATAAGGCCCATGATCATTTATCAATTTCAGGTAAAATAGAAGTGGGAAAGCATACGAACATTCTCTCTTCTTTTGTTCATGACAATAAGGCAACAATAACATCTTTCCTCATCCCAAATGAAACTGGGTTATTCCCTCCAGGTCAAGGGAGACTCTGAAATAGATTTCAGTGTGACATTGCCACTATGGATATTCTGATCCTTGTCAGAACTGAAAGGGATAAGAGTATCATAAGGTGAAGTGAACAAATAACCCCCTGTGTCTTTTACCAAGCTACACTGATTTGTAGGTTTTAGTTCAATAGCATTTCGCAGTGAAATAGCTGATCTCAGCTGGAATGACAGGTTAGGTATTACAAACAGCCTCATTGTCCCTAGGTGACCAGGGAGGACAAAAAACAAACATCAGTGAGGATCAACTCTTGACTGCAAGTATGAACACCAAGCCAGAATATGGGTTCGTTCAGGTGACTCCACAGACAAAATATTTGCAAAGATTACTGTCATTGATTCACATATGCAAAACAGTTGTCTAAACAACAATAAGGAGCACTCAGCATATATAATATCATACCCCACAAGGTAAATGCCTTCAAGGGAGATGGTAGAAAGCAGTAACCTCAGCATTTTCAGTGTAAATTTACTAACTTGCTAAGTCCAGCCTCCTTAATAGTCTTCTGCCAATTCTGAATCTTCTGCTCTCTCTGTCTTACAGCCTTTTCATATTGTGGTGGTAGTCCTCCCGGGATTTCCATTGTATCACCCTCGATTTCAAACGGGATCACAAACAGATGAAATTCTCTGGGGGATAGCAACTGATAGACAGGCATTTCATTGTTGTCCACACCAATACATAATGGTTTATTCCAGTAATTGGGGATCGTGGCTATCCCTGTTTTTGCCATGTGATCCTCCAACAATGGATAGTAAGTATGGTACGGAGCAAATGTTAAGCTCATGTTTCCAGACATGATTAGAGGATTGGTGGGTGTGAGACAGTGAAAAGTACATGAAGATGATGATGAGACTGAAAGTCTGTGGCAGATAGCTATTACTTTCACGTCATCGCAGCTATGGATGTGGATGGTTGTTTGAACAGGACCGAGAACAAAGGTTGTATTTCGGCACTTCTCAATACTGACAGACCTGCAATGAGAAAGCAAATTACATAAAGAAAATAGAGATGTACAAAAATTCTTTATATGTATTTACTTATTCAAACTAGATTTTCTTCTTCCCTTACTAAAGATCTGAAACCCTGCTTTAATGCACCACTTTTTGTCTTGAGTTTGAGCAATCCAAGACCCTTACCAATGATCAGTCAGTTAAAATGTATGCATTCCTGAGAGAAAATGTTTGGACTCCACTATGTGTCTCCACCAGTCAAACCAGGTATCAGTGAGTCAGAATGAGGGGAATCACAAGGACAGGCACAAACCTAAAATGTGCGATTTCAAGCCACAACATGTTCGTACTTCAATTCAGTGTACCGTGCAGCTTATTCACCTTAGATACCTGGAGAGTCTTCCCTGACTATCGCAGAGGGAAACCATATATCCTTGTCCTTCTCAAGCTGTCTCTAGTATTTACCTAAACGCACAACCCTCTTTTCTGCTATTATCTACCTGGGTTCAAGTGCTCTTGTCTGATTCTATTTTTATCCATCTCGTGGCAGCCAGAGTATCAGTTACAATAGTTTCACTTCCTGCTCTATCATTTGCCCTCTCCTATAATTTATATATGTGCTGCCCCTCCGCTTCAAAGCTGTAGCAATAGTTTGACATACAAACTGTCAAAATCAGCTCTATGTACTATCAGTTTTCCCGATGACTGAAATGTTGCTAAATTAGTGGACTGTTACGATGAAACTACAAGCAGAAATGTCCTTCAATTATATGTCAGATAAACTGTCTCCATGACCACTCCAAATTCTATTCTTTATTTATCAACACCATTCTTCTCTCTAACAACTGTCCAAGACCGAGTCACACTGTTTGCAAACTTGATGTCAAAGGTGACCCCGAATCGAGCTTCTGATCACATTCGTGCCATCGCTCGGACTGCTTATTACCACATCCATAACAGTAGCTGACTTTGTTTCTGCCATAACTCGCCGGCTACAAAAGTCCTCACTCATGCCTTAGTTACACCTAGGCTTGAATATTCCACTACAATCTTGACTGATCCTTCATTCTTTTGCATTGTGAGCATGTTAACCAAGATTGTACTACTCATTTTAACTTGCAAAAGTCTTATTTATCTATCAAACCTGATCTCAATGTCACACAATGTCTTGATTTTAAGATTCTCAACCTCTTTTCTCAATCCCTCTGTGGCCTTGCCCTTCCTATCTCTGTAATCTCCTCCAAGACCACAACCCTCTGGGATGTGTGCTTACCAAACTCTGACCTCTTGAGCAGTTCCAAACTTAACTACTGGGGGAAGTATGTTCAGTTCCTAACATTTGAAGCTCAGGAATTTCCCATCTACCTTATTTCCACCTATACAACACTCATTGTCATCTGCCCAGCAATGCCATGTGACTCAGTGCCACAGTCTTTTATGTTTTATGCTGCTCTATTGAACGTGTCAGAGCATTTTAATACATTAAGGGTGCTACAGAAATAGAAACTATTGCTTTTTAAGAGACAGTCTACTTAAAGTCAATACTTTTTGGGAACACAAAGTTCTCCCTACTGTGAAGGAGTGACATAATTGCCTGAAGACAAGCACATAGCATAGTGATTTCATTTTGCACAATCTAGATCATTCAAACCTTACTGAAAAACCTGAAGAAAATCTAGATTTTCCACACAGAAATAAACATATATTGATATTATAAATAAAACTATTAATTGTCAGCTTTATTTTTCAGTTTAAAACTAATATCAAGTCCTCATTTTTTCCTCCGTAAATGTAAATCTCACCTGAAAGGAGATAAGAGATATATATAGCAGTCATTGCAGCGATGAATTTTAATGTGAGCTCCAACTAGATGATCCGAGCTCTTAGCCAGGGTTTGCTTGTACACTTGTGTCATTACCACCACCTTGTGGCCTTTAGGTGCTGTATAAATATTGCATGCAATCTTTGCCCTTTTTGTCGTACCTTCAACTAAGAAACAGAGAAAATAGTTCAGTAATATTGTCTACATTGTTACAAGTCTGAATATCAAATATAGGTGGCTGGCTGGAGCAAACCCATGAGAGCAGAGTCATCAGCACAATCTAAATTACAGATCTAAGAATTAAGTCTACCCTAAATGAGTTGAAATGTAACAGAAAAAAACTTATAAATTTAAACTTGTTTCAGAAATTGTGTAGTTATAAGTTACTCCAGTTAGTTTGAGCATCAGATCTTCACTAAAAGTTGTACAATTTTGAGTTATCAAAGTCAACAATATGTTGATTCCAGGTTAATTTAGTTATCACCACTGAAGTAAGAAAGATTATGAATGATTATGATGACAATGATTATGAACCTGGCAACCCAAATACAGAGACACTTCTTTGAAATAGAAATTCATTCTCAGGATATGGACTTCACTCACTAAGCTTGCATTTGTTGCTAATCTACAATCTCCCTTTAGGAGGTGCCGGTGAACAATGGTAGTTGAAGGTACTCCCACAGTCCTGTCAAGTAGGCAACTGACTCAGCAACAATGAAAGAGAGGCTAATTTTATCTAAGTTAAAATGGTGTGCGACTTGAAACTGATGGTGTTAAATACTTGCTACCTTTGTCCATCTAAAAAGTAGGTCACAGGTTTGGGATGTGCAACTTGTTGGCCTTTCATTAAATGTAGAAGTTCCGTCTGCTGTGTCTAGAGTGGGCGCATAAACCAGAGGAGGGCAAGGATACAAAGAGAACACAACTGCAGGATGGTTTGAAGAGGATGGATCAAACTTTGGAGATGTGAGGGAAACTGCCAGAGGAGTGCAGGGCTGCAAGAAGGGAGGAGAAGTCTAATAAATGAGTTAGTGAAAACGTACCCCAAAAACCAAATAGTAAACCTTGAAAAAAAAGTCTCTTTCTAAAGAATCCCTTTAAAAACCGGGGATGGACAAAGTCACACGACACCAGGTTATAGTCCAACAAGTTTATTTAAGATCTCAAGCTTTCAGATCATAGCCCCTTCGTCAGCTGAAGTGAGAGAGAAGCACACAGAATTTATGGGCAGAGAGATCAAAAGATCTTACAAATGATGTGACTGCAGTGTCGAATAATAAGTCCTGCAGGTGATCCAAAGTGTCAGACGGTGTGAGTAAAGTGTCAACAGCTGAATAACCAGCGAAGGGTAATCTGATTAAATGAGGCAGAGGGATAATTACAAAAAATTAAAACTAAAGTGGTGCTGGAGACAAACCAAACAACTAAATAATAATGCTAAGTGATACCTTTATTCAGAGTGGCAGCTTTTCCTTCAGAGTTGAAAAAAAAACTACTACCATGTTAATACGTAAGGCATCTTAACATTTGCGAAAACAATTATGACTATATTTTCTTCCGAATCTAAAATATTATTGTTTTCAAACCTGCTGGATACCCAAGTAAGTTCTAGTGATATGCATTTTGGCAGCTTTTGGCATTGTTCAAATTATGTTTCATAGGTCAACGACTCAAAAGGACCCAATCTTAAGTGAATTAATTTGGATTAAGTTAAGAGTAACACAGGTAAAATTGGACTTTAACAATTCAAAAAGGTAAATTATATATCATTAGCTTAAATTGTTGAAATGTATTAATTGAGTCAATTTGCTCAACAGAAGACCTATCACCGTGAACTAAAGTCAGAGGGGTGGGAAAAGAAATGCAGTGCTTAATTGATCTACTTTAGACATCCCTCATAATAATGTCTTTTCTCCACCCCACAGATTGTACAGCTGGTCTGTTTTTGAAAGACCAGGAAGCCTGTCATTATATACTATATTGGACAATGGAACGACTGGGAATCACAGATGTTAATTATCACCTTAAATGTTACTTCCAATTTTCAGAGATGTTAAAGAGTGCTTTTGGGGAGAGGACAGAGAGTGTACCCATTAAGCCAAAGTAGTTAAAAAAAAAATCACTTTGGACAGCTTCCCACAAACTTGTTTAAACCATCAGCAAATTCTTGAGAATGATTTATTGTTTTCACTTCCTTAGTATGATGGTGTATATTAATGAGAGGGGGACAGGGAATAAAAAGAGTAGAAAAATGGAAAAACAAATCCTGCCAGCCTTGACAATATGGGAAGTGTTTTCAGGAAAATGTAGCAAAAGTCTTGTGGTAATATTTGAATGGAATGACTATTTTTATGAGCCAGTGAGAAAGTGTATGAAATGCTACCTGAACTTCAGGAAAAAGAACAGAATCAACACATCGTATTCAGGTCCTACATGCCAACACCCACGACAAGTTGTTTTGCAGAGAGTTCCTTGTCATAAATATTTGTGCTGACTTGAAGTAATTGAAACTCAGATTTCAATGAGTTCTACAGCTTTTGCTTTCAAGTCTAATCCAGTTAAATTACCTTGCTGCGCCCATGCCAGTTTCTTCCCTTTTCGAAAGCAGACTGCAGTGCCAAATGGATTTGGTCCCAGCACGCTTCTCAACCAGCTCTGTAGTTTATGGAAACAGAACATCTTGGAAAGTCTGGAGTAGCCAGATGTGGCTAGAATTGGTTGCCAGAGAGCCAGTTCGTGTACAGGATAAATTACTTCATTCTGACCAACACTTCCTTCAATGAGAAAGTTCAATGCTTTAACTGCTTCTATAGATATCATACTGTCATGGGTTGTGTGGTATGAAGCAGTGAGTTGTTCAGGGTCTAGGAGAAGCTCCAACAACTCTGACAAGTGGTTCAGAACAAATGCCAGATGGTTGTGGTCATCCATATTCTGGAACGTACAAAGACAAAATGTCAATTTTCAACAATTTATTATGAAACATTCAGTACTGGATTATTTATATCCCATAAAATATTTGAGTAAAATAGTAACAATGGAAATTATCCCTGGCTGCAACTGAGAAAACATTTCAAGGCATAATCAAGTAACTTGGTACAGATCAATTTATGTTTGAACTTAAAAATTGGGTGTAAAGGTTGATGGAACAAACAAAAACATTTTTTCAAGAAGATTAATTTTTTTCAGAACAATTACCATACAGAATAGAACAAAGTGACTAACAGGCCAGTGGCACCTGACCTGAAAGAATCTGTCTGACTTTAGGAAACGTTGAAAAATGACAGCATTTCCAAACACAGATATTCTCCACCTCAATGACTGGAAAAACAACTCAAATCTATTGTTTCTATGTACACCAATGAATGTTTGACAAATCATGATATCATGCGCCAAAATTAGGCTTCACTTTGTGACGGCAGATTAGGAACTAAAACTGGCCATAAGACAGAAGACAAAGGGTACTTTTAAATACCCAGGGTTTCTAATCAAATTTTATCATAAGCAGGGTGTACAAAGTGTCTTGCTACATCGTCCTTTTGCTTCGTTTAAGTACTCATCAGAAATCTGAAGGAGTACACTGTGTTTATAATTATTGTATTACCAAACAGAAATTGCTGAAAAACTCAAGCAGGTCTAGCAGCATGTGTGAAGAGAAAGCAAAGTTAATGTTTCAGCTCCAGTGAGCCTTCATCAGAATGCCATAATTGCCAAATGTAGTGACACCAAGTTGTACAGAAAAATCTAGAAAAAGGATAAGAAAAAACTTGTATAGACTGGCATATATTTTTGTAAACAGTTTTCAATATAAGCTAATAACTTCACGTTTGGTTAAGTGCACTTAATTGGGAGCACAGAATAGAACATGGGTGGGTGTGAGTTAAAATGGGGGAAAAGGTGTGACAGTGGGTACTCATTGCTCCATCAAATCTTCTCAGGCAAACAGTCTTGGTTTGGCTTGGGTGAGCCACTTGTAGATAAATAGAATAGGAAATCAATAGTGTAGTGGCATTGTTGATGGTCTCGTAATCCGGATACCGAGGTAATGTTCTGGGGACCCAGGTTCAAATCCCACTATGACAGATGGTGCAATAATAAAACGGAATTAAAAGTCTAATGATGACAACTGTCGATACTGTAAAAACCCATCTAGCAATGATTTACAGGTCTGGCCTACATGTGACTCCAGACCCACAACAATGTGGGTGGCTCTTAACTGGCCTCTGAAATCATCCAGTAAACCACTTAAAAGAAATCACACTGAAGCCACTAAAATATATCAAAAAGGAATTAAACCAGACAAACTACCTGGAAACGACAGCAAACTCAGCCCTATTAAATCTACGTAGTCTTCCCTACAAACATTTGGGGTTAGTCGCAGACTAGTCAAACAATAGTTTGACACTGAACTACTCATGGAATCATACGATACAGATAATGTCCCAAATAACACCATTGCCATCCCTGTCCCACCAGGAATACAGACTGAACAGAGGTGGTGGCACAATGGCAAACACACAAAGGGGAGAGTTGCTCTGGGAATCTTCAACATTGACTCCAAGCCTCATGATATATCAAAGCATCAGGCTGAATATCATGTATGACCCCCTGCAGCTGATGAATCACTGTTTCTCCATGTTGAATGCCACTCGGAGGAAACACCAAGGGACAGGGGTGGCAAAATGAACTCTGGGTGGGGAACTTCAATGTCCACTAACAGGAGTGGGTCAGCAACAGCACTGCTAACAGAGCTTGTCAAGTCCTAAAGCACAGTTGCTTGACTTGGTCCATGGTCAGTGGCAAAGGAGCAAATAAGACAGAAAAAACATATCTGACGTTCATCCTATCCTCACCAATCTGCCTGTTGCAAGTGCATCGGCCCATGGCATATTAGTAAGAAACGAACTATGAGTAACCACCACACGGTCCTTGTGGAGACAAAATCCCATCTTTACAATGAGGATTCCATCCATTTGGTGTAAAGCACTGTCAATGTGCAAAAATAGGAGAAACTTTCAACTGATCTAGGAACTCAAGATAGGGTATCTGAGGCACTGTAGGCCATTAGCAGCAGCAAAATTGTTGTCAAACACAATCTGCTACCTCATGGCTCAATAGACCCCCATTCTACCATTACCATTAAGCCAGGCAATCAACCCTGATTTAGTAAAGTTGAAAGAAGCAACACTAAGCATTCCCAAAAATGAGGCACCAACCTGTCAAAGCTACAACACAGGACGGCTGGCATGTCAGACAGCAAGAAACAGTGAGGGCTAAATGATTCCAGAACCAACTGATCAGATTCAAGCTCTGGAGCCCTGAAACATTCAGTTGTGAATGATGGTGGAAACTTAAGCAACTCACTGGAGGAGAAAGGTCCATATATATCCCCATCTTCAAGATGGGAAGTCAACCAATTAGTGCAAAAGATAATACTTAAGTATCTACAACAAACTTCAACAAGAAGTGCCAAGCAGATAATCAATTACAGCTCCTCTGGAGATTGCCTGTCTTCAGCCAATTTCAAGACACCACGAAACTGCTGAAGACACTGAGAACTATAGAGGCTATGGGCCCCATCAGCCTATTGCAACAATAGTACTGAAGACATGCCCCTCGTCAATCTGTTTCAGTACAGCAACAAACTTGTCAACTACTAGACAAATGTGGATAATTGGGCAGCCCATGAGTTCTACACAAAAAAAAAGGTCACTTGGCCAATGGTCACCCCATTTGTCCGTTCCACCATTCATAAAAAGTGATGGATGGGATCATCAACCGTGCTATCAAGCAGTATTCCTCGGCAATAACTTCTCATTCATGTTCAGACTGGGTTCAGCCAGGTGCATTCTTCTCGTGGCCTCATTAAAGCTTTGGATCAAAGACAGGCAAAAGAGCTTAAATCCAGAGGTGAGGATAGTGTGATTGCTCTCAACATCAAGACTGCATTTACCTACGTGGAATCAGCCAGCCCTAGCAAAACCAAGAATCAATGGGAACCAGGATGAAAACTGTCAACTGACTGGAATCATACCTAGCATCAAAGGAAGAAGGTTCTGGTTGCTGGAGGTTAGCCTTCTCAGCTCTAGGACATTTCTGCAGGAGTTCCTCAGAGTGAGATCATAAGCCCAGCCATCTTCAACTGCTTCATCGATGACCTTCCTTCCATCATAAGGTCAGAACTGGAGACGTTTGCTAACGATTGCATATCGTTCAGCACTGTTCACGACTCCTCAAATATTGTAACATTCTATCTCCGATTACAAGACTTGGATAACATCCAGGTTTGGGCAAATAAGTGCCAAGTAACATTTGTGCCAAACAATGCCAGAGCATGAGCATCTCTAAGAACAGAGAATCTAACCATCGCCCTTTGACATTTAATGATATTCTCATAACTGAATCCCCCACTATCAAGGTTCTACATTAACCAGAAACTGATTAGCCATATAAATGCATTGGCTACAAGAGTATGCCAGAGACTAGGCTTCCTGCAGCAGTTAACTGCTCTCCACAAAGCGTACCTATCAAGTGCAAAACACAAGTCTGGAGTGGATGCCTGGATGCCAATTTGTCTGGATGAGTGAAGCTCCAACGACACTTGGGAAGCTTTACACCATTCAGGACAAAGCAGCCCAGACAATTAGCTGACATCCACAAAACATTCACTCCATCCACTACCAGCACACAGGAGCAGCAGTGTGTACTACCTCCAAGATGCCCCACAGGATTTCAGCAAGGTATCTTGGACAGGACCTATGACTACTACCATCTAGAAGGACAAGGGCATGTTGACTTGGAAATATTCTATTTTCCATTCTTTCAGTGACTCCAGGTCAAAATCCTGGAACTTCCTCCCTGATAGCATTGTGGGTGTCCAATAAATGGACTGCAGCAGTTCAAAAAGGCCTTACACCATCTTTTCATGGTCAACTAGGGAAGGCAATAAATGCTGGCTTTCAGCCAGCAACACCCACATCTCATGAATGAATAAAAGTAAAATTAGGACTATCATTATGGGTTTTACAAGAATTTTCCTTCATTTAGGGTGTGTGTCCAGATTTTGTAAGATTGAGTAATATTTCCAACAATTAAAAATATTTACTTGATTTATCAAGCAGGGAACTAAATTACATTTTGTTGAGCACGTTAGTTGTAAACACTTTGTGTAAGGAAGAAAGTAATTTGTCCCAAATAAAAACTAAGGTCACTGGTTTATGGTTTTGTGGTTACTTTTATGGCTTAGGTTAACAAATATGAAAGAAATTTTGAAGTTTATGTAACTTTTACTCAAAGACACAACTGTGTTTTAAAATGTTTACTGAAAACAAAAGTGCTGGAAATCACAACAGGCAAGCAGCATTCATGCAGAGAAAGCAGGCTAACATTTTGAGTCTAAAATGATGACTAAAATGTTTAATTTTGTAACTTAGGAAGTATGCAACAGGTCTATGTACGTTACACTGGTATGGTTATTTGAAGCTTCAATTTGTTTTAGGTATCTATGATTGTTGTGGAGTCACATGCAGTTCTTCTAGTTAAAGGATATTGATAGGTTTTGAAGAATATTCTGAGATATGCGTTGGGATATCTAGTACGACAGTAAATCACTGGGAGTTGGCACTACATGCTCTAGGCTGGGTCAAAATCCTGGAATTCACTCCCTAATGGCATTGTGGATCAAACCAAAGCAAGTAGACTGCAGCCGTTCAAGAAGTCAGCTTACCACCACCTTCTCAAGGGCAACTAGGATGAACAATAAATGCTGGCCAGCCATCGACGTTCTCATCCCATGAACAAATAAAAAAGGCAAATATATACATTGTTCTACTGGTGTGACCTTATCCTGCTGAAATTTTATGGAGTTAGTAAGCTAGGAGAAGGAAAATCATCTTACAAAGTGATCAGCATGTCAAAGAATGAATCAGATGATAGTAAGAAGTAATGTCACCAAAATTAACATTACTTTTAAAGAAACTAACGAGGAATTGGGCAGATTTATTTGCCAAATCAAAAGTGACAGTGCTACACTAATAAGTTAATGAAAATTTGGGGTATCTCTGATCATAAACAAGAGAAGAGGCCGACCAGGATTAACAGACTGTGCTTCTGATGTGTACAACATACAAGGAAACACTGAAGACAGGAGAGAAACTTCAATCAATAGAACAGAACCTGTGTTTAGTCAACCAGTACAACCAACTGGATCAACTGAAAACCACTGCTTTTATCAAGTATTATTTCTTTTGTACGCATTACAATAAACTTAATAAAATTATTTAAAAATTTGGAAATCTGCACCTGAAATGGGAATTAGAACTAATCAGGGCAAGCAAATGTTAATATTGAGCTTGAGAGAACCAATCTATAATCGTAACTGACATAGTTCTTAAAGTTTAAAATGAACCTCAATATCTTTCATTCTGGCTCACCCACTCCACGAAGAATATTCTGACCCTTAAGAACCATAGATACTTATAGCAGAGGGAGGTAATTAGGTCCAGGCAGTGCAACAAGTCCAAACTCCAACCTAAAAACACTGAGTTATAAACAAAGTCTTAATGCAACAGATAGGCATTCATTAGTGAAATGTGGCAATTAAAGCAGTCTGATCCAGGTATTTGGAAGCTTATAAAGATCAATGAGTTGATTGAGATAGTTAGGATAAGGCCCACCACATGAATGGAGGAACCATGGAAGAAACCATGTCTGGAAATTTTTTGTTCTCAGAATAACTAAGTCAATGGAACAGGATTTGAGATTGAATTTTAGAGTTGTTATGGTGGAATGAGGTGAACTTCTAGAAAAACAGGCAGCTGCAGCATGAAGGAAGCAAGAGTAGATTGTTTTGGATAATAATTAACAAGGCTGGGACCCAGAAAATAAAGATTTTTTGATGAGAAAATTTGAATCATCTGGAGGAAGTGATACAGGCAAACATCGTGGGCCTTATGACTATCTTTTATATGCAACAAAAATGGAGGTTAAAGCTCAAAACCACTAATTAAATTGTATTTATGAAGATTTAAAAGAATACATCTTAAACTTGCACAACACAACTCATTCAAATTCATGTTTTAATAAGCAAGAAACTGACTTAATCCTAAATAGAGATTTTACAATACACAAAAATGTTAACTTTTGAATTTAACAATTCATAAAGTTAACAGTGAACTGCAAGAATGTATCTAGACTGGCACTGATAGGAAATATCCCCAATAAACTGGCACGTTCCATTTGTGAAAAATACAGAATTTATATCCATGATCTTAACTTTTTTTCCATGCAATTTTAAAAACTCCACTGTAATTATTTAGAAATTAGTTTTGAGATAGGGGAGTGCAGAACTGGTATACTTATTTTATGCTCATCAACTAAAAGTTCAAGTTAAATAAAGTGAATTATACTGCGTAGAAGCAGCAAAGTACTTCAGATGCTGGAATCTGTAGTGAAAACAACAAATGCTGGAAGATCATAGCAGGTCAGTCAGCATCCATGCAGAGACGGCAAGCTAATGTTTCAAGTCTGGATGACTCGTCATCAGAATGAAGTGTGGAGAGGGCAGCATTCATGCAATGGGGTGGTGGTATACTGCGCTGGGAGGGAAAAGATTTTGGTAGTAAATCATTCATGACCTCATCACCTCAGGGGACCTCCCACCCACAGCCTCCAACCTCACTGTTCCCCAAACCCGCACGGCCCGTTTCTATCTCCTTCCCAAAATCCACAAACCTGCCTGCCCTGGTCGACCCATTGTCTCAGCCTGTTCCTGCCCCACCAAACTCATCTCCACCTATCTGGACTCCATTTTCTCCCCTTTGGTCCAGGAACTCCCTACCTACATCCGTGACACCACCCATGCCCTCCACCTCCTCCAGGACTTCCAATTCCCTGGCCCCCAACACCTCATTTTCACCATGGACGTCCAGTCCCTATACACCTGTATTCCACATGCAGAGGGCCTCAAGGCCCTCCGCTTCTTCCTGTCCTGCAGGCCCGACCAGTCCTCCTCCACCGACACCCTCATCCGCCTAGCCGAACTCGTCCTCACCCTCAACAACTTCTCTTTCGATTCCTCCCACTTCCTACAGACTAAGGGGTTGGCCATGGGCACCCACATGGGTCCCAGCTATGCCTGCCTCTTTGTAGGTTACGTGGAACAGTCCCTCTTCCACACCTACACAGGCCCCAAACCCCACCTCTTCCTCCGTTACATTGATGACTGTATCGACGCCACCTCTTGCTCCCCAGAGGAGCTCGAACAGTTCATCCAATTCAACACCTTCCACCCCAACCTTCAGTTCACCTGGGCCATCTCCAACACATCCCTCACCTTCCTGGACCTCTCAGTCTCCACCTCAGGCAACCAGCTTGTAACTGATGTCCATTTCAAGCCCACCAACTCCCACAGCTACCTAGAATACACCTCCTCCCACCCACCCTCCTGCAAAAATTACATACCCTATTCCCAATTCCTCCGCCTCCGCCGCATCTGCTCCCACGATGACGGATTCCACTCCCGCACATCCCAGATGTCCAAGTTCTTCAAGGACCGCAACTTTCCCCCCCCACAGTGCTCGAGAATGCCCTTGACTGCATCTCCCGCAACACATCCCTCACACTCCGCCCCCGCCACAACCGCCCCAAGAGGATCCCCCTCGTTCTCACACACCACCCCGCCAACCTCCAGATACAACGCATCATCCTCCGACACTTCCGCCATCTACAATCCGACCCCACCACCCAAGACATTTTTCCATCCCCACCCTTGTCTGCTTTCCGGAGAGACCGCTCTCTCCGTGACTCCCTTGTTTGCTCCACACTGCCCTCCAACTCCACCACACCCGGCACCTTTCCCTGCAACTGCAGGAAATGCTACATTTGCCCCCACGCCTCCTCCCTCACCCCTATCCCAGGCCCCAAGATGACTTTCCATATTAAGCAGAGGTTCACCTGCACATCTGCCAATGTGGTATACTGCATCCACTGTACCCGGTGTGGCTTCCTCTACATTGGGGAAACCAAGCGGAGGCTTGGGGACTGCTTTGCAGAACACCTCCGCTCGGTTCGCAATAAACAACTGCACCTCCCAGTCGCAAACCATTTCCACACCCCCTCCCATTCTTTAGATGGCATGTCCATCATGGGCCTCCTGCAGTGCCACAATGATGCCACCCCAAGGTTGCAAGAACAGCAACTCATATTCCGCTTGGGAACCCTGCAGCCCAAAGGTATCGATGTGGACTTCACCAGCTTCAAAATCTCCCCTTCCTCCACCGCATCCCAAAACCAGCCCAGTTCGCCCCTCCCCCCACTGCACCACACAACCAGCCCAGCTCTTCCCCTCCACCCACTGCATCCCAAACCCAGTCCAACCTGTCTCTGCCTCCCTAACCTGTTCTTCCTCTCACCCATCCCTTCCTCCCACCCCAAGCCGCACCTCCATCTCCTACCTACTACCCTCATCCCACCTCCTTGACCTGTCCGTCTTCCCTGGACTGACCTACCCCCTCCCAACCTCCCCACCTATACTCTCCTCTCCACCTATATAATAAAATGTGAGGCTGGATGAACACAGCAGGCCAAGCAGCATCTCAGGAGCACAAAAGCTGACGTTTCGGGCCTAGACCCTTCATCTGATGAAGGGTCTAGGCCCGAAACGTCAGCTTTTGTGCTCCTGAGATGCTGCTTGGCCTGCTGTGTTCATCCAGCCTCACATTTTATTATCTTGGAATCTCCAGCATCTGCAGTTCCCATTATCTCTCTCCTCTCCACCTATCTTCTTTTCTCTCCATCTTCGGTCCGCCTCCCCCTCTCTCCCTATTTATTCCAGAACCCTCACCCCATCCCCCTCTCTGATGAAGGGTCTAGGCCCGAAACGTCAGCTTTTGTGCTCCTGGGATGCTGCTGGGCCTGCTGTGTTCATCCAGCCTCACATTTTATTATCTTGGATTCTCCAGCATCGGCAGTTCCCATTATCAAAGATTTTCAGATTAAGTGATCAGAATGTGAGAACAGCATAACAATGGTGTGTCTAACTGCTAGACTTGAAAGAAGACAGTCCCACTGGGGTGGGAGCAGGGGAGAGAGGACATGGTGACAGAGAACGTAACAAGTAAAGATAAAAGACAAGGAAGAAATAGGAATTTGCTTGCAATTTGATGGTGTTGAACTTAATCTTAAGTCTGGAAGGCTGTAAAGTGCTTAGTCTGAGGGTGAGTTGTTGTTCTTCCAACTTGCATTGTGGCTCGCTGGAGCACAGGAGCACGTCAAAGACAGAAAAGTGGGCATGCGATCAGGACGCTGTGTTGAAATGACTGACTACAGGGAATGTCGGGGTCATGCTTGTGCACAGACCAGAGCACTGAATAGCTAATTAAAAATTAGTACAATTAATTAAAGCAGTTTCCTTGTTTGTGTACTTTCTTTTCATTAGTCAGGCAGCATTTTATTCATCATACAAAAACCTACCTTGTTCTGAGAATTAGATTTTCCATCCAGATCAGGTGATGGACACCTGGGACTTGGCCATTCCTCTCCAATCAAGGATGTTCGAAGAGAAACTTTGTTCAGCTGCTGTACGTACAGAAACAGCAGGAATTGCAGCGTGTCTACTGACAGCTGGGAGGTTAAAAAAAGGCTAAATTTAAATTAGCGTTTGTTTAAAAATTGCAGAATATATAAATGCCCCCATGAAGTATCTCACCGAAATACAATACATAAAATTTAAGGCGATCTTTTTAATAACTTCACAATAAAACCTATTTAATTGTTATTAATAATTCTAATGAATTAACATTGAGGCCTTGTCAAAAACATATTGCTGATTTCATTTCTTTTTCATTTTAAAGCTACCATCATTAAAAGATCCATTGTAAAAGCCTTCTCTTCAATCAAGATACATGTCTGGATAGCCTCAAGAAGATATATCCTTAATTTTTCCTGAATTTCCTCAAACCTAGTGAAAAGGATATCATCTGACTTCCCAGATTTCTTTATTACCCCTATTTAGTCTTGTGCCTAAAATACTTATCCAGTTCTATGCAGACCAGGCGTTTCTCATACACCAACTTTAATCTGTGTTAAGTACAAAAATCCGGTTACTGTGGAAGGAGGAAGCAGTTATATGCAAAGGTTAGCTAGGGATATTGTATTTCAATATAGCAGATTTATTGTAAATTACAGTTTTTTTAAAAAATGCTGGTAGAATGATTACAGTTAATCTTTGATCACTAGCTTTGTACTTTATTTAAGAATTCAGTTAGAAGGGAATTAAAAGAGATGAAAGAAGATTATATTTTACAAACCCATCTGTATATCTACAATGGAAAAACTACTTGAAATTTACAGTGCTAATTAAACTGAACAATTTTCAAGTGCAATTTTTCAATAAGACCTGGAGGGACTCTCACTTATCAAGTGAAACTTGTGTGAACTTGACTGTCACTGTGCCATCCTTTCATTATAGTTCTTTAGCTAACATGGCAGCAGACTTAATCATAAATATGTCTAGCATCAGAATCTTTGGTCCTCCTCCAATGGACACCAAATACAGTTTGGCTTTTTTTCCGCATTGGGATACATGTTTCCATAGCTAACTTCTCAGATTCACTATTCCATTTTCTGCCCAAGACTGAATGAAGGCAACTTAAATTTGACAAAAAGTCATGGCAGATATTGAATTTGAATTCCTTGCCACAGCTTGGAGTCAAAATTCTTAAATTAGGGGTGTTTAGTCATTGCTATTTCATTTAAATATTTTGTTTTGTTTCATAAAAGGTAACGTCAACTGCATACAGAATAAATGACGAAGAATTAATAAGGCTGCTTCCTAAATAAATATACCTGATGATTTCAGAGATCATGAAGGATCTATAATAGATTTGCACTAATAACTGTCAATCTAATATAGAAGTGAAGTCACTCACTCGGTTCCTTTTTAACAAGGCACATCCACAATTTAGGGTCTACATGGAGATAGTTATGTGTCAGCATACCTCAGCAGTGCTCTTAGTTGTTTATAATCACTACTCAAATTTCATAAAGCCAGCCAGTAGTATATTGCAGGAAATTTTTAAGTGATACTTACATTTTTCTATTGCATAGTAAAATGATGTATTCACCAAAATTAAAGTCAATACCTTATTTTTCAGTTTGTCAATTTCCTCTTCCGACCTGCAATGAGATACTGCCTCAGCCCACTCCAGCCTCTCCTCTGAACTTCTCTCTAAAAGGCTGTCAAATGTTTCAAAATACAGCCAAGCCAAATATTCAGCCAGTTGCAACTTTCCACAAGCAATGTGCCTCCACATAGGCCAAGAAAGTCTGGGATAACCACCATCTCCTCCCTTTGTTCGAACATATGTTGCCATTTTTCGAAGATAGTGCATACTGAATTTTGAAGGAGGTGGGATCTGCAATACCCCAACAATGAAGGTTTCATATTTGACCCAAAGACAAACACTTGACTGCTCCATTTCTGCAGAAAAGAAAATACTTTACTTCAGAGTTGGTTTAGTTACAGCAATAGAAGCCAGAAATGATTTTCATCCCAAGAGTCACTCTAGTGTATTGCTAATGCTGATTTCAATCAGTTGCATCGGATTGAATTGGCTGAAGTAAATTCCTGTTTTAGTGTTCCTCCTCCATGTTGGTCAGCGACTGGCACCCCAATTTGCCTTCACCAACAAGATTTCATTTTAAGGTTGTTTTGAATCGGGTGACTTGACTGGCAATATGTATCTGTCTCTTCTACTCCTTTACCCCTCTTCTCAATGTTAACGCTCCAGTTCCCGGATAGTGATGCTCCCTGACTCTTTCTCTTGATGTCAACACTCTGACTTGGTTAATTCCCACAAGTTAAAGCTGCTCATTTTGCCTTGCACTGTTTATGTCCAGAGCCCTCACACTAAATTTTCAGGAGAAGGAAGTCATGAGTGGTAGAGGCGGGGAATTAGGTTCATGAAGAGGAAGGTTCCACAGCAGCTGGAAGGATTGGAGAAAGAGAGGAATTAAGATAAAGGAGAAAAGCGTTGGCAAAAGGGAGTATCATGGAGCAGGACATTTGGAAAGCAGAGGTTGGGCAAGAAGAATGGATGATGAACAGAAGAAGCAACAAAGGGGAGGTAATTAATAAGTTAGGATATTTCTTGTATTTTTTACATTTTCAAGTTACGTTACGTTGCTAAATTGTTATTGGTATTTCAACAGGATTTGTTAAAAATTACTTTTCCTGATGCAAAAGGTCCTGTAGAAACTAACTGCAGCTTTTACACCAGTTTTAATGGGCAAGACCAACTTGATTAAAGTTGTTTGAATAAAGTTGAACTTTTTCAGGAACATGATAACATCATCAAGTGAGGACTTACTGTCTGCAATTTTAATTTTCACCACCTTTTCTATTACCAAATTTATTCTATTTTTCTGTTTCAATGAAGAATAATCCCACAAGAACAGTCAAAAATAGTTTACTTTGAAGAATCTTTTCAGCTATGTGGAGATTATTTATCTGAAAGAAAACATAAATATTAATTAAAATGAAACTACCATCTCAAATGTGATTCCAATAAATAGTTTGACGATACTCAAAAGTTTGCTCATTGAAAACATATTCACACTCTCCTAGTGAAGAAAAATTATGTTTGTGAATCAAATATGAAGTCATATGAACACTGCACAGAGGGAAAAAAAAAGAGTTGGAGGAAATGTACTGTAGAAACTAAAATGATCCCCAACAACCACCAAAAGAAAAAAATTAAAGTAATTCACTAGTTTTCTTATTATTGTGTCTTGCACCTCTGTAATGCAAAACCCTTCAGGTATACTGAATCTCTACAGTGTTCATATCAGTAACATTGAGCCCAGATTTTAATCATTATTAGAATGATAAATAACATTGAAATTGCAGTGCTTGGATCAGCCTTTGTGCCTCCCTGGTCTCCTACTGGAGTTGCACTCAGACAGCTAAACTAACGAAATTGCGACATTGATATAAAAGGTACAAACTAAAGTTTAGAAGGAGATTGCATACAGATTTTGTTTCCTTGGAGGTGCTAAATTTTAAACTGTAGTCAGGATTAATCCAATAAATTTGTTAAAGGTGTTCCACTATGACTCCAGGTTATATTAACTTCTCTGTACTTCGGTACCTAGGTATTGGAGAGATTCAGAGACAACCTGTAAATATTAAATCAGCATGCTTTTTAAGCAGAGAATCTCAAAACCAAGATTAACGTAAAATTTGATTCCAGCCTCAGGCGACTGTCTGAGTGGAGTTTGCACATTCTCCCCGTGTCTGCGTGGGTTTCTTCCGGGTGCTCTTGTTTCCTCCCATAGTCCAAAGATGTGCAGGTTAGGTAGATTGGCCGTGCTAAATTGCCCATAGTGTTCGGGGGGGTGTGGGTTATAGGGGAATAGGTCTGGGTGGGATGCTTCAAAACAAAGCTACATAGATTAGGTGACAGCTTACTTCAGTCTTAAAAAGGTTGGAGATTGTAGGAAGGAGGAAAAAAAAGTGAAAAAGGGCTTCAACAGATTAGAGGATCAAAAGAGTTAAATAAGAAATAATTTGCAGGGATTATGGAAGCATTGTAGATAGTTAAGTGGGTTTACATTATTTAAGGCTAGAGTACCATTTCATAAATGAAAGTTCAAATCCATCCACAGCAACTGGGGAATTTAAATTATTTGACATTTGCCATCTTGAGTTCAAATGCAGGTAGCTTTGCATAGTGCTTTGGCCCAGTTTCTCTGGCTAAACATACAATTCTTCTAGCATAATACAACCTTCTTACTGTAGTTCACTGTTTATTGAAGTGGCAGCTGTCATAAGGGAGGTGCTGCTCAGGAACAGGCTCTCTGTTATCAAAGTTTAAGGTACAGTTGGTGGCTAGGGTGTCAATGTGGCCAGGCTCTATGTACTGGACAGCAGAGGAGTGGGCTGAACAGCACCAGTGCAATTGGATGTTACAGCATCAACTAACAACCACTACGCATCCAAAGCCTGTGATACTTGAGGAACTCATGGGGGTGGGGCGTCAAAGTGGCTGGAGTGTCTGGTGAGCTTCCAGGTGCACTGATTCCTTTTTGTTTGGAATTTGACATTGGCACCTGAAACCAAAACCTCCCTTGGGATCCTGCATCACACAATTTACCTTTTTATCTTTCAAAACAACAGTGTTTTCCTGTATGGGCTGCTGCACAATTTCCACTTCCTTTTTAGAGATAACAAAGTGTCGAGCTGGATGAACACAGCAGGCCAAGCAGCATCTTAGGAGCAGGAAGGCTGATGTTTTGGGCCTAGATCCTTCAGTAGATAAAATGATGAAAGGTCTAGGCCCGAAACGTCAGCCTTCCTGCTCCTATAATGCTGCTTGGCCTGCTGTGTTCATCCAGCTCTACACCTTGTTATCTTGGATTCTCCAGCATCTGCAGTTCCTATTATGTCCTGGAATAAGTTTTTACCTTCTGGCAACAGAAATACCCAGTGGACAGCTTTTTTATAAGGAAATCCTCTTCTTTCCATCAGGGATATGGGATGGAGAGTGTTACCTGCAGTAGTATCAAGCAATTTAAATTTAAAGTAGATTTACAGGCCACATTTAGCTTTTGTGACTTGGGGGAATAAATTTTTTATGTTTTTGTTTGGAATAACTTTTGTTTTTTTTAAAAAAGGGGTTGCTTTTAATTTTCTGGTTGCACTTCTGCCCAATGCTCCTGATTTATGGGCACCCTGAGAGGAGGAGGGGTGGACAGATCAAAGCACCTCCTTGTGGGATAGCTGCTCGGCATGGCCAAAGTGGACATCAACAGACTTAGCCAGCAGGCTTTGGACGGGGTGGCGGCTCTTTGCTGGTATCTGCCCCTTTTCTGAGGTCCACCAGCTCAATGAGGCCTTTAGGGGCCAGCAACCACGTTTTGATTTCGCTCTTACAAGTTTCCCTTAACCTTTTGTATTTCAGAGGCTATCTGTTATAAATCAACGTTTGTTTATTTAAAAGTGGAGATGGGGTAAGAGAAAAACAAGTCGTTTTCAAATATGCAGATTTAGCGAGAAGAAAGGGATGAACGTGACTATATACACATGCAGTTCAGATGCAAAAGGGAAAGATAATTATTAAGAAAGCAAATACAAAACAACAGTTGGACACCGTGTTTCCTGCTAGCAGCGAAGCAGTTTCCTTCCTCTCAGCACAGCCCTCCTGGGTCAGGGAAGAGGAATCTATCCGGCCCCTCAGTCACTGCAATCCCTACATGAGTCAGACCATTAACACGGCGCTCCTTACCAGGCCCGCGGAGTGTCCGGAGCTGGAGCTGGAGCTGGGCCCAGCCAGGCGGCGCCTGTCCCTGCAGTCTCCGCCGCCGCTCGCAGTGTGCAGCTCCTAGCCCGAGACACGACGGTGGGCGGCGGAACGGAGGGCTTCGGCCCACCAGAGGCAGGCGTGGCGGTAGCAGCAGCATCCTGAGGCCGTACTGCTACTTGCAACAAGCCTGTTGCATATCATCGCAGTTACAAACGGATAGGACTAACAGAGACTTTATCTCATACACAGACCGAACTACGCACATTTACAATAAGTACACCCCGGAATATCTACAAGGCGATGCAATTCTGTCCACACCTGGCCATTTCGCTATTTGGGGACTTTAAACAAATATGTTTTTGTTTGAGCTTTGGTCTTGGTTTCAACGCAACCAAGTTTCAGTTGTCTTACTCTAGCTTGTCTCGGTCACATTCCTGTAGTCGATCCGCCCGAGTCTTAACCAAGTCTTACTGGACGACAATAAGCAGGACTTTGCATTTTCAGTGTGTACACAACCTCTAGGTACTTGAAATAAGCACTTGAAAATGCTTTTAAACGGAGCAGTTTAGGCGGCATCTGCGAAGATGGAGAGACAGTGAACGTTTTCTGATACAGGACCATTCGTCGGAGCTGAAAAAAGTTAAAAATGTTCTACCTTATATTGATCCTTCTAGCTCGTAGGCTGTTCCACAAAACCTGAACCGTTAATTCTATTTCCCAGCATTTTTCTTCTTTTCTGTCTCTATATATCCACATTGCAGTATTCTGCTTCTTTTCGATTGCTTGGTACTAACATTAGATCCAAAAGGTTGTAGTGACCCTTCGTCCAGCGCTCAAACCACTCACGTGGGGCACAAAAATCTGGAACCTTATACCGGCTCCCAAAATAAAATGTTTTATCAGTAAACAGAAAATGCTAGAAATACTGAACCTCTCTGGTTGCATCAGGTGGAAAGAAAACAAAGTTAATATTTTAGATCAGCTATCCTTAAATTTCTGACAAATGCTGCCTAATCTGCAGAGTATTTTCAGCTGTTTTTTCAGTTTCCAGCAACAATATTTTACTTCTGTTTCATGAATTAACCTATGGCAATTTTACCTTCCCATGTTTCAGTATGCCTGCTTCACTAACTCTTGTTGAGAGAGTGGTCGAGGAAATTAGATATGAAAATGTAAATTATAAACATCTCCAGCATAAAAATTTCTTCCTTTCCTGACTTAGTCGATTATTTGAAGGGATGCACAAGAGATATCTCCATAGTGATACACACAACTTAGATAAAAAGGAGAGCCTGCAAAATACTGAAAATTTGATACAGAACCTGGAATTCTGCTGATAGGTTTATAAATCAAGAGTCAATTCTGATGAAGACACATAATTGAAATGTCATAACTTGTTTTCCTAATATATTTGTAGTGCTGTTTCCTCTAAATGCCTAGGTTCTGAGTTCAAGTTACACTCCAGGGCTTGAGCACAAAAATCAAGACTGAAATTTCCCGTACAAAACTGCAGAAGCATTGTACTGTTCGAAACAGTATGTCTTGTGGATATGGTGGTAAACCGAGGTCCCATCTGCCTGTTTTGTTGAATGTAAAATATCCCTTGAAACTAATTCAATGAAGAACAGGTGTATTATCCCTGGAGGCCTGGCTAACATATATCCCTCATAGACATTTTAAAAAATAAGCATAATTTGGTCACTATCCCACTGCTGTTTTTAAATTTAGATTTTATTGTCACATATACTCAGGTACAGTAGTACAATGAAAAATGTAAAAAGTCACCATTCTCTAGTGCCATCTTAGTATAAAGAGAGGAGGAAAAACACAAACAGAAATAAAAGAAACAGGCAAAACAAAAGGAAATGTCTAGATCACTCCCCCACCTCCACCATCAGTTCTTGCTCCCAGAAAAACAGTCACAAAGTCCATCCCTCAGTCTGCAAGTACTTAGATGCTCCAAGTCCCCACACATCACTGCAGCCAGAATGCCACCGCCTCTACTGTCAGATACCTGGGCCCAGCCACGTCCTGGAGCCCCACCACCGCCACTAGAACCGTGTCAGCACTGTTCGGCACCATCTTACTTCCACTAACATCGCCACCACGAGTCCGAGCTGGGTCAATCTTGGCAGTGCTGCCACTGCTGAAGCTCCCAGGTTTCCAAACGGGGCTCAAACTCCAAGTTGGGCACAGCACACTAAAGTGGCCAGTGCCTCATTCTAGCTTATGTTGCTGCCGCTTGTGGGAGTTTTCTGAGTGCAAATTGATTGCAATGTTTCCTAAATTACAGAAGTGACAGTACTTCATAGGTACTTAATGGGCTTCAAATTGCTTTGTGATATCAGGAAGTCTCAAAAATTGCCTTATAAATACAAGTCTTTTATTTCACAATAGTCAGATTTTTTCTCCTTATGAGTCTTAATTGATCCAAATCACAATCCTACAGGCAAAATGGATTGTGGATTATTTTGAAGTTTCATAATTTATTTTATGAATCCAAGATCTTTGAATACATTTATGTAAAAGCAAAATCCATCTGGTAAGGAACAAAAACTTACATTAATATTATAGCTTAGTAAAATTTCCTAAGATATTTCACCAGGTTGTACTAAGAAAACTAAATGGAGGTGACCAAGAGGAGATGCTTTTGAAGATGGAGAAAAGGTAGCAAGGCAGTTTAGAGATGCTATATATAATTGCAGACATCAAACAATAAGTTTATTTAGAATCACAGAACATGTCCACCAAAGATGACCATCTGTATCATCTTATTATTGCCAACGCACACAATTTTACTCAAAATTAGAATCTTACTCGTCCTCAAATAATTATTCAATCTTCTCTCAAAACACTTATCCACTAACGGTATTTTCCATTTTCCGGGAAGAATCCTAAACACTTCTTGGACAGCACTGTGATGCAACTAAGCTTTTGAAATAAAAAAAACTGACACAGGACTGTACATTTTCTAACGCAATAACACTTCATCATTTAACTTTAACTCAGTCTTACATGTTTCAACTTTAAAAACCTAACACGAAGCAATTTTTTAAAAAAGGCGAAAATATAAATGAGATTTTCCACCTTGTTTATTTTTAGTTCCGTTTTTGACTTATTAGAATTCTGTGCATAATTTCCTGCACGAACACACACACACAACTATACCCCCGTGCCCTCCTCTTCCTCTGCCCAACCCCTTTCCCGGTACGATAGCAAACGAATGAGAAGGTCTAGCAGTTGGAGTACGAGCTTGGACTCCGCCCCTCCTGAAAGCGTCAGGCATGAGGAAGCGGCGATGCTGTTAGGTTGCCTCTGCCGGTAGTTGCCGCTAACCAGCTCGTAGAGAGTAACGTGGGCAGCGGAGCCAAAACAACAAAAAAAAGAACAAGGAAGGGAAGGAGGAAAAGTGTGCAGCATGGCGGCGGGTGTGCGCTCTGTGTGTATTGTGCTGCTGTGTCTGAGCGGGGAGGTTCTGACAGGGTAAGTGAGAGGGAGAGATCTCCAGCTCAGGTTCCTGCAGCTCTTCCTATCTACCTTCACTTCACTGAATGAATATCATGGGTATTAACGCGTTAGAGTGACCCCCCGGTGTGATCATCGGGTGGGAACTTGTTCAGTTTTTTAACAAACAAAATTTTGCCAAGTGCGTTGTTCATCAGTCACTGAAAGGGCTGTAAGGTCTTATTTCAGTTGTGTGTATTTTCTTCATATCTCGTGTTTTTTTTTTGTTTGTGTCTGAGGACAGCCGGGATTTCTACAAGATTCTGGGGGTATCTAAAAGCGCCTCGGTGAAGGATATCAAGAAGGCTTATCGCAAACTGGCACTGCAGTTGCACCCCGACAGAAACCCCGACGATCCGGCAGCGCAGGCTAAGTTCCAGGATTTGGGGGCTGCTTATGAGGTACTGAGTAGGGGCAATGTAGGCTGAGTGTGTGTGCAATACCAGTGTAATGGTATGAGGGAGGGTTACCCGTCAGGTACATTTCGGCCTTTCCTTGTGAAGTCTCAGTCACTTCTTTTTACTTCTGAGTTATAGTGATGACAAATCTGGGAGACTGTGTGGCTTCAGCTCATTGGCTATTGGTGAAGGGGTGAGAGGTCACACTATAATCCAAGCCTGCTGGAGCAGCTGCTGTAAGATTCTCAATTTACATATTGTTTCAGTTACACATTTGCAGATCTCGTACACTTTTTAGTTTAACGTCTTTAAAACTGCATGTCCTGAAACAATACGACTATCAGTGTTTCTCCTAATAATACTTATTGTCTATTTTATACGCATGTCGTGTTTATGAATGGTAGGACACTTGTAGTGCATTTAATAGTTGAGGGCCTCCAAGTATGTTTAACTGACTAAAGCTATTTATGAAGCTTAAGCTTTTGTGCAAAGATTGTTCACTGACCTTCTGCCTAAATCTTAACACCCTCGGAGCAACAATTTATGTGAACTTCTTCCAAATTTCAGGAAGAAAGGCCTACCGTGATCACAGAATATCCCAATATTCTTTAAACAAATGAAGTTCTGTATTCCTTGATCTTGTTGGGGCCTCTTCTATAGTCTGGAAACTGAACATCACTTAGGTAACTTCTGCTAACAGTCCTCTGCTTTTGTCTGAAGATGTAATCTTGAACTCCCAATTTCTTGCTACTTCAGTTCTTTCTCCAAGTTTAACATCTATCTTTAGCTTTCTGTTTTTTTAATTAAGCTCATGAACTGTCTTTCTAAAATAATGGAATGGTTATAGCATAGAAAGAGGTCATTTGGTCTGTCATGTCAGCTGGCCTTCCAAAGGAGCACTTCATCTAGAGCCACTACTGTCTTTTTCGTGTAGTGCTGTAACATTTTCTTTTCTGGATAATGATCTAATTCCCTCCTGACAGTCAAAATTCACCCTACTTTTGCCACTCTCGGGCAGTGCATACCAGATCCTAACCTGTGTGAATGTTTCTCCTTGTGTTGCTATTGTTTCTTTTGCCAAATATCTTAAATCTGTTTTGTCTGGTTCTTGATCATTGCATTGTTGTTTTGTCCCTATCTGAACTCTGAAATTTTGGATAACTGTATTAATCTCCTCTTCAAGGAGGAAGACCTTCAGTCTGCCTTGTGTAACGGAAGTTTCTCATCCCTGGAGGCATTTTTTCTGCATCCCCTCTAATCTCTTCACTGGAAAATATGGTGCCCAGAAATAGATGTAATAGTCCAGATGAGGCTGAGCCAGTATTTGTAGAGGTTTAATAAAATTTATTGCTTGTTGACTTTACGACCATTAATGAAACCTAGGATGTCCCATCCTTTATTCGTTGTTCACTTGATGTGCCTTGCCATGTTAGGAATTTTCTTACATATTGACTTGGTCCCTCTGCTCCTGGTCTCTTTTTCAAAATTTGCATCTTTTACTTTGTATTGTTTCTCTGCTGCCTTCATGCTAAATTAATCATTTCACCCACTTCTGCATTATATTTCTCCTTTCTGACCATTTCACTATGCATATGACTTTGCTATCCTACACCATCTGCTTCATTGTTCACAATGGTTCCAAGCTTTGTCACTTGCAAATTTGGAAGTTTTACCCTATACAGGTTAGTAATTTGTCAGGTACTGTCGGTGTCCTAACAAATTCTTGGGGAAGTCATTCTTAAGTGGTCATCCTGTCTGAAAACAAACATTCAGCTGTTGTTTCCTGTCACAGTCAATTCTGGACCCATGTAGCTACTGTCCCTTTCATTCCATGAGTTCTAACTTTGATCATGGGTTAATGTGTGGCACTTTAACAAATATATTTTGGAAGTTGATAGACGCTATAAAAACAGCATTATCTTCACCACTATGATACCACTCAAACTCCTATCAAGTTGGTTAAACATGATTTACCTTTAACAAATCCACATTGGATTTCCTTAATTAACCTGTATTTACTTAAGTGACTAATAATTTTATCCAGCATTATCACCTCAGTTTTACCAGCACAGATTAAATTGACTGGCATGGAGTTGCTGGACTAGGCAATTTTCAACCCTCTGGCTATTACATTGAATTAATGTTTCACAACTTTGTACAGATGCCATTTGGCAGCCACAGTTAATGAGTGTGCTGACATTTTCAGGACTGGGGGAAGGAGCAAGTTAATATTTGGGGTAGGATTTAACCACCCTTGGTGTCCATTATCTTTTTCCCCCCTTAGTAGAGTCACAGGAACCTGCGTGATCTTGCTTTTTATTCATGGCTCCTTTTAATTTTTAGTTATTTGCACATTCTTTGTTTCTTGTATGTGTCTTTTTGATTTTGCTAATGCCTGCTTTGCGTCACAATCATCTCACCTGCCATTGATTATAATCTGCTATTCTGCAACCAAGTATTTCAACGACTCACTTTTTAAAAATTCTTTCTTCCTTTCCCTCATGAATAAATTACAGAAAATAATTTTTACAGTTCTGATGAAGTACTGATTTTTGCCTGCAGATACGTCAACTGCTGAGTGTGTTCAGTTTATCTTTGTTTTGTTGTAAGCTTCCTGCAGCCTGTTCAACTGGGATCACCCTACCCATTGTGGCATTAATTTGTAGGATTATCTGGAGTTGTGGTAAGGAGTCAGAACCAGTGACAAGGTGGTCTTCCAGGTTTTGTTAGTGACTCAGTCTGAAACTAACCTGATCACATTGAACGTTTCTGATTTTTAAATACTGGGCTACTAATTCTGGATCAATTTTGTTCCAAATTACTCTGTCTCAACCCAGAGAAACCTTTTTGTCCATGCAACATATAATTAATCATCCCTAGAGGACTACTTTGAAGGATGTATGTGAAGCAGGCTTGTATTGTAAAAACCAATTCTGATTGCATTGTACCTTTCTAATTTTATGTATCTTAACATCTACAAATTGGATCACGTCATGTCCTTAAATAGGGAACAACTTTTTATTGAATTCAGGCCAACATTTTTTTAAAAGTTATTATTTTCCTCTTTTTGCTACAGTTTAATTTGTATTAGTCTCATAGTTAGGGGAGTATTTTTAAAACTAGCACCTTTCTGTTTTCTTGAGGTAGAAACTTAAAACAAAAACCTTGCATTTTTGCTTTCAGAGAAAATCTTGCACAATCTTGTTGTCAATCACCTTGCCTGAATTTGGCATACCTCCTGTAAAGATTGAAACTGGAGAGAATGAAAGAGAATTCAAATTTCTTCGTAGCTCACTCAGATATCTAACTTGAATATGTATCACCTGAGTCTTTGCTAAGTAATACCTGGGACATGTTTTAAAGCTGGCAAACCAGAATGTCCATTGCCCACATTTTCTGTGTTTATTAGGAGCACGATTAAGATAAGAGTATTAACTTGAAAGTACCAGCTTCAATTTCAAATTCCCAATTGAAATGGCAAGAATAATTCTAAATCCTGTTATTTGATTTGATGTGCTATTTCATCCCGTAAAAAAAAAAGTGTTCTCCCCCCCCCCCCCTTGCCACACCCAATCATGAATAACTTTATTTTAGTACAGTTGAGGTTTTGTGATTATCATGTTCTCCATCAAAGCCTTTCAGAGTTGACATCAAAAGTTCAGCTTTTAATCAGTATTTGGGGTATAATAAATGAGAAACATGGCACAGATTGGAAGACAGAACTCTCCCTTTTCCACAGATGTGTTAACACAATTTGAACTTGCATGTGAACAAAGAAGTTGGAATTGTCTCTTCCTGTGCGCGCCCCAAGAAGTTTTCACACTTGAAAACAGATTCCAATAGAGTCAAACAGCACAGAAACAGTCCCTTTGGTCCAACTCATCTGCGCCACTGGACATTCCATATTAACCGAATCTGAATGGCCAACATTCGGCCCATACCCCTTGAAACACTTCCTATTTGTGTACCCATCCAGATGCCTTTTAAATGTTGTAATTGTACCAGCCTCTGTCACTTCCTCTGGCATCTCATTCCATACACACTTCATGCTCTGCCTGAAAAAAGTTAGCCCTCAGGGCCTTTTAAAATCTTTCCCCTCTCACCTTAAATCTATGCCCTCTAGCTTTGGATTCCCTAACCCTGGGGGGGTCGGGGGGGGGGGGGGGGGGGGGGGGAAACACACTTTCGCTATTCACCCCATCCATGCCCTGCGTGGTTTTATAGACCTCTATAAGGTCACCCCTCAGCCTGTGACACTCCAGGGGGAACTAAAGCCCCAGTCTATTCAGCCTGTCACTATAGCTCAAACTTTCCAGTCCCAGCAACATCTTGTAAATCTTTTCTGCACACTTGCTCAAGTTTAACAACATCCTTCCTATAGAATGGTGACCAGAATTATACACGCCCCCCCCCACGCCCGTATTCTAAAAGTGACCTTACCATTGTCCTATGCAGCCTCAATGTTCTGACCAATGAAGGCAAGTGTGCCAAATGCTGCCTTCGCCACTCTGTCTACCTGTGGTGAACTTTGAAAGAACTATGCACCTGCATGCCCTATGTCTCTTTGTTCGGCAACATTCCCAGGGCCCTACCATTAATTGCTATGCCCTGCCCTGGTGTGCCTTACCAAAGTGCAACACCCTTACAGTTATCTAAATTATCTCCATGTGCTGCTGCTTGGCCCATCTGATCAAGGTCCTGTTGTCCCCTGAAATAATATTCACTGTCCATTACACCACCAATTTTGGTGTTCCCTGCAAACTTTGTAACCATGTGCCCTATATTCACATCCAAATCATTTGTATAAATGACAAAAAAAAATGGACCCAGCGCCGATCCTTGTGGCACACTGCTGGTCACAGGCCTCCAGTCGGAAAAGCAACCCTCTACCATGATGCTCTGTTTCCTGCCTTCGAGCCAATTTAGTATTCAATTGGCTAGCTCCCCTGGATCCTATGTGATCTGAACTTACTAACAATCTACGATGTGGAACTTCTGGGAAATTTCTTGATGACATACGATATAGGGAAAGTTAAGTTCACTTCACAGGTCCATCTGTCCCTTTTTGGGCAGAGGAGTTTGGATACTGTGGAGAGGTGTCAGTAATTGCACAATGGAATGCCTCATATTTGACTAAAATCTACACTAGGTTGGGCTTGTAGAGTGTAGATTGCACTGAGTTAGCTATGGCTCAGTTGGTGATGCTCTCAACTCTGAATCACAAGGTTCCATGTTAAAGTTCCATTCCAGTGTCTGAGCAGAAAAAAAAATCTATGCTCACTCCAGGACTGTATGGAGACAATGCTGCACTGATCAGAGATGCTGTCCATCAGGTGAGACAGTAAACTGACCTCCTTTCTCTGGCTGATCTCGCAACACTTACTTTTAAAATAAGAGTAGGGAAGGTCATCTAGTGTCTTTGGCAATATTTATCTGTCAATCAATAGACAGATTAGAGTTTTCATTTTTATCATGGTGCTGTTTGTGGGAGTTTCGCTGTGTTCAAGTTGGCTGCCACATTTCCTACAACAGTGACTACACTTCCAAAGTATTACATCAGTTGTAAAGTGCTTGCAGAGACTTAATGATTTTGAAAGATACTATATAAAGCAAGACTTCCTTTATTATCGTGGACTTCTGCAACTGCAGAACAAAATTTTGAAAAGGTATTTTCTGTAATGTGTTCTGCCATAAAAGTGGGATGTTGAAAATCTATCTGCCTTGATTTGAAGCCTTTTTAAACTTCATCTTGAATTTTTCAGAATTTGGTTCTATGGCTTTGGATAGTGCTAAATGGATTGTTCATTTTGGAAGAAAGTGTCTTGTGTGATTGTAGCTGGAACTAAAGTACCATAAGGTCTACTTGGACGAAATGATTACTCTAATGACCACTCTGAATTCTATTTTGTTAGGTTTTGTCTGATGAAGAGAAGAGGAAACAATACGACATGTATGGGGAAGAGGGCTTAAAAGAAGGTCGTCAAGGTTCCCATGATGACATATTTTCACAGTAAGTAGATGACTGATCATCTAAATTAGCAACTTTTTAGATGTATCTTAAATATATTTATCACAATTGTTTGTGACCAGTTTTACACTCTACTCTGGAATCCAGGGAAGATTACATTTATCAAAGAAATACCGAATTTATTTTCACTTGCCAGAGAAATGTGTTTTAAATTGTCTCTGGTTTTGATTGAAGGTTGAAGCACAGGGCTAATTTTAAACTAGAGGTAATTGTGTAACCATCAGAAATGAGAATAATGAGCAGTATATTTGTTCCCCCCCCACCCCTTCACTGTCTTTACCCAACAGCACAACAGCTGTTTGTGCAGCCTCCCTACTCCTAGTCGACATCAGTTAATTTAGCAAGGTTAAAGCATTGAACTTGGAAACTCCTTGGTCTTAATGGGTCAGAAATGATAACTTAGCTACAGTCTAAGAACCGAGAGAAGTATGGATGCTGTACATCAGGAACAAAAACAAAGTTCCTGGAAAAGCTCAGCAGGTCTGGCAGCATCTGTGGAGGAGAAAACAGAGTTAATGTTACTCAGAAGGATCACCAGACCCGAAACATTAACTCTTGTTTTCTCCTCCACAGATGCTGCCAGACCTGCTGAGCTTTTCCAGCAACTTTGTTTTTGTTCCTTAGCTACAGTCTATCTGGAGAGACTGCCATATCTGTAAATGTGATGCCAAATTTGACTGTTTATATATTATTTCACACATTGTTGCTTGTTCATATCAAATTATCTTGTTTTCGTACAGTTTCTTTGGGGATTTTGGTTTTATGTTTGGAGGAGGCCCACGGCATCAAGACCGGAACATTCCGCGAGGAAGTGACATTATCGTGGACCTTGAAGTTACGCTTGAAGAAGTATATTCGGGAAACTTTGTGGAAGTAAGTATTAAAACAAAACAAAAACGTTGTGTCTTGTAATTACACTGTTATCTATTAATTTGTACCTGTCTAAATATTTTGATCTCTTGTTTGCTGATTACCTCAGGACACATTGTTCTTATCCATTTATCAACATGGTCAGGTCACTCTTAGCAGCATGTATATTCTGGTGAAAAAGGATAACAGTTAATTTCGAAAAGGAAACTTTATGAATTGTTCTCCTTAAAGTTTGAAAAACAAAGATCAGAGATCGTTGATCTCCATTTGACTGTTAGTGTAAGGAATGGGTTATGAGTACTGACCATCTAAGATAACAATAGCAAAATAAAAGAAACATCAAGGTATTCTGTTGAGAGGACTGCAAAATTAGCATACATTAACTCGAAGTAGTTGTGAAAATTGAGCCGCCTTTGTTTTAATGTTAGGTGTGTAGTTATGCAATTTCCGTCTTATGAAGTGCTGTTGTTTCAGAGACTTTCTGCTACAATGCTTATTTGCAGGTAAAGGGACCCAGAGTGCAGGAATATTGACCTCTGCAATTGTCCAACAAATTTTGAGGCTCTGTCAGCTTGTTTGGATGAGGTTGGGGGCTGAAGGATGGATGAGCAAAATGCCCATAGTACCGGAAGCAATTCGAGTCGAGGTGCCAAAAGGAATATAGTGGTCATAGAGGACAGAATAGTCATGGGAATTGACAATGGTCTCCTGAAGCAAAGGAAGTGAGTCCAGACAGCTGTACTGTCTGCCTGGTGCCAGGATTCAAGACATCTGTTCTGGGCTAGAGAAGAACTTGCAGTGGGATGGGAACGGTTCAGTTGTCATCTCTGTGTAGGCACCAGTGACATAGGCAGAATTAGGAAGGAGGCACCAAATCAAGAAGCACAACTCAAAGGTGGTAATCTCTCATTAGGGTAAACAAGGTTAAAGGGAATGAATGCATGGCTGAAAAACTGGTGGGGCAATGTGTTCTGGTTTGTGGGGTAATGGCACCAATACTGGGCAAAATGGGATCTGTACTAGTGCCATGGTCTACACCTGAATTGTACTGGGACTGGTGGTCTTACAAATCACATAACTAGGGATGTAGAGCAGGTTTTAAACTGAATAGTGGGGTCAAGTGTCTAAACTTAGAAAGTTGTGGTGAATCAGTGGGGCAAAATGCAACAGAGGAAGGAATTAATGTGGGAAATGGCAAACAGACGACAGGAAGGGACAGAGAATGCAGATTCGAGACCTAATCAGATACAACTCAGTTATAAAAATAAGAGGACAAAATTGAAGGCACTGTATTTTGAATGCACATAGTAATTAAAACAAAATAGATGAACTAGTAGTTCAAATTGAGATAAATAAGTATGACCTAGTGGCCATAACTGAGATTTAGCTGCAGGGTGACCTAGATTGCGACCTGAGTATTAAGGAGTATGTTACGTTTAGAAAAGACAGGAAGCAAGGAAAGGGTGGTGGAGGGCTCTCTTAATTAAAGATAACATTTGCATGAGAGAGGGATGAGTCAAATTCGGGAAATCAGGTTACAGGAACAGTCAGGGTAGACATGGGAATGATCAAGGCAAGAGGTTGCTTGTGGGAGTTCTTTACAGGCCCCCAAGCAGTAACCATATGGTTACCAAAAGTTATCAAGAAAGAAATAATGGGAGCTTTTCAAAAGACAAAGGGGATTTTAACCTACGTATAGACTGGGGAAAAGAAACAGATTGGGGGGTGGGGGGTGGTTGGGCAGCGAAGTAGTCTAGAAGAGGAACTTGTTGAATGTGTTATAGTGATAATGGGAACTGCAGATGCTGGAGAATCCAAGATAATGAAATGTGAGGCTGGATGAACACAGCAGGCCCAGCAGCATCTTAAGAGCACAAAAGCGGACATTTCGGGCCTAGACCCTTCGTCAGAAAAAGGGCATGGGGAGAGGGTTCTGAAATAAATAGGGAGAGAGGGGAAGGTGGACCGAAGATGGATAGAGGAGAAGATACGTGGAGAGGAGAGTATAGGTGGGGAGGTAGGGAGAGGATAGGTCAGTCTGGGGTGGGGGGGGGGGGGTGCGGGATGAGGTTAGTAGGTAGGAAATGGAGGTGTGGCTTGAGGTTGGAGGAAGGGCTAGCTGAGACGAAGGACAAGTTAGGAAGGGCTATAATAGATCTGGTTTTGACCAGTGAGAGAGAATTAATCACTGACCTCATAGTGAAAGCAGCTCTGAGTAGCAGTGACTGTAATATGACTGAATTTTACATACAGTTTAATGGAGAAAAGTGTGGGTCCAGGACTACTATTTTGAATTTTAACAAGGGCGACAATGAGGGCTAAAAGCAGAGTTAGTGAAAGTGAACTGACAATTTAGATTAAGGGATAGGTCAATAGAGATACAGGGGCAAAACAATTATGGGGACATTCCAGACAGTGCAGAGTAGAAACATTCCAAGGGATTGACCCATCATTCCTGGTTAATTAAAGTCAAAGATATTATTGATCTCAAATAAAAGATGTTAATTGCACGAGAATAAGTAGCAGGTCAGAGGACTAGACAGAATATTAAAAAAAGCGAATGCAAAATATTACTAAAAGGTTAAGGCAAGAAAAATTAGAGTATAAGAAAAAGTTAGCCAAAGTTATAAAACAGTTAGGAAAGTTATCAATATTTAAAGAAGTTAACAAAGTAAGTATTGGTCCTTTTAGAAAATGAATCGCTGAGGAATTAATAATACATAACAGAGCAGACAAGTTGAACCAATATTTTGCACTGGTCTTCACTCAATAAAAGTAGCATCCTGCAAATAGCATTACATCAGGATTTGGAAAGAATGAAGGAATTCCAGAAAATTACAATTAACAAGGAAGGAGTACTTAGTAAAACGTTTAAATTCCAAGTTAACAAGTTCCCAGGTCCTGATGGATTTCAACCTGGAGTGTTAAAAGAAGTAACCACTTAAATAGTTGATGCATTTGTTTTAATTCTCCAAAACTTGTTAGATCTAATGAAAGGCATGGAAGTTAGCTAACATAACTCATTTTATTTCAAAAGGGAGGGATGTAGAAACCAGGAAAGTACAGCTTAATGTCTGTCATAGAAAATGTTGGAAGCTATTATTAAAGATGTTAAAATGGAGCACTTGAATAAGTTCAAGGGTTGAGTCAGCATGGTTTTGTGATAGGGAAATTATATTTAACTAACTTATTGGACTTCTTTGAAGAAGTAACCTGGGGGCTTATGACACAGTGGTAGTGTTCTACTGCTAAACAGGAGGCCCAGGTTCCAAGACCCATCAGCTCCAGAGGTGTGAAATATTATCTCTGAACAGGTTGATTAGAAAATATAAAAATGAAGGCGTAACGTATGCTGTAGATAAAGGGGTACCAGTGGATGTATTGCTTTTATAGTTCTAGAATGCATTTAATAAGGTGCCACACCAAAGATCATTGTGGAAAATAAAAGTTTGTAGTGTTGGTAGTAACTTTGGCATGGATAGAAGATCACCTTGCTAATGGGAAGCAGGGAATAGGAACAAATGGGTCTTTTTCAGACTGGTAGGATGTCACAAGTGGAATGCCACAGGGTCGGTGCTGGAATCCCAACTTATTTATATAAATTATTTCAATGAAAGGATCGAAGGTAAGGTAGCTACATTGTCTGTTGACACAGGTAGCCATTGAGTTGTGAGGAGATTGTAAGGGGTAAGTAGGGAATACAGATGGGTTCAGCGAGTAGGCAAAGATCTAGCAAATAAAAGTACACGGTGGAAAAAGTATGAAATTGTCCATTTTGGCAGAAAGAATAAAAAAAGCATTATCTAAATGGTGAGATTGGAGACCTGAGATGCAGAGGGTTTCTTGGTGCATGAATCCCACAAGGTTAGTATGCAAGTACAGGAAATATCTCTGCCTCCTCCAGTGGTCCCCAGCATTACAGATACCAGTCTTCAACCAAGTCGAATCATGTGGAGTGAAATCAAGAAATGGTTGGGGACACTGGATACTGCAAAGGCTATGGCCCGTAACAATATTTAAACAATAGGACTCAAGATTGGTGCTCCAGAACTTGCTGCTCGTCTAGTGTGGCATCAAGGAGCCCAGCAAAACTGGAATCAACGGGTATTGGAGGCAAACTCTCTGGTAGTTAGAGTTATACCTGACACACATAAGATGATGATCGTGGTTGTTGGAGGTCAGTCATCTCAGTCCCAGGACATCTCTGCAGGAGTTCCTCAGGGTAGTCTCCTAAGCCTAACCATCTTTAGATGCTTCATCAATGACCTTCCCTCCATCATAAGGTCAGATGTGGGGATGTTCGCCAATGATTACACAATATTCAGCACCATTCATGATTTCTCAGATATTGAAGCAGTCCATGTTCACATGCAACATATTATGGACAATATCCAGGCTTGGGCTGACAAATGGCAAATAACATTTGTGCCTCACAATGCCAGGCTATGACCATCAACCGTAAGAAACTAACTACCACCCCTTGGCATTCAACAGTGTTACCATCACTGACCCCAACCAACATACTGGGGGTTATTAGTGACCAGGAACTCAAACGGACTCACCACGTAAATACAGTGGCTACAAAGAGCAGTTCAGAAGCTAGGAATACTGTGGCGGTAACTCACCCGCTGACTACCCAAAGCCTGTCCACCATCCACAAGGCACAACTCAGGTGTGTGATGGGATACTCCCCACTTGCCTGAATGAGTGCAGCCCCAACAACACTCAAGAAGGTTGACGCCAAGCAGGACAAAGCAGCTCACTTGATTGGCACTACATCCACAAGCAGCACCTCTCTCCATCACCGAAGCTTAGTATCAGCAGTGTGTACCATCTGCAAGATGCACAGTAGAAAATCAACAAGGATCCTCAGACAGCACCTTTCAAACCCGTGACCACTTCCATCTAGAAGGAACAGGACAGCAGATATATGGAAACACCACCACCTTCAAGTTCCCCTTCAAGCCACTCACCATTCTGACTTGCAAATATATCGCCGTTCTGTCACTGTCGCTGGGTCAAAATCCTGGCATTCCCTCCCTAATGGCATTGTGGGTCAATTCACATCAGGTGGACTGCAGCGGTTCAAGAAGGCAGCTCACCACCACCTTCTCAAGGGCAACTAGGGATGGGCAATAAATGCCAGCCAACAGCAGCGTCCACATCCCTCAAATGAATTTTAAAAACAAAGTAATCAGGAAAGCTAATACAATGTTATATTACAAGGGGAATTGACTGCAAGATTAGGGAGGTTATACTTGGATTAAAAGTAGGATTCATCAGACTATGTACTGATTAGCATACTTGTGGAAGGATGTTAGAGTAGGAACAAGTTTCGAGAGTGTTTGTTCAACTAATACCTGGAATGAGTGGATTGCCTTATGAGGAAAGGCTGGACAGGCTAAACCTCTATCCTCTTGGAATTTAGAGAAATCAGAGGTGACCTACTTGAAACACAAGATCCTGAGGGGTGGGACCTGACCAGGTGGATGCTAAAAGAATGTTTCCCCTTGTTTCAGAATCTAAAACTAGGGGTTATAGTTTAGAAGTGAGGGGATGCTGATTTTAAAAAAGAGGAGGAAACTTTTTCTCCGAACGTTGAGAGTCTTTGGAATTCCCTTCTTCCAAAAGCATCGGATGAAGAATCTTTAAATATTTTCAAAGCAGAGGTAAATTCTTGATTTCCAAGGGGTGAAAGTTTTTGAGGATTTGCAGGAATGTAGAGTTGAGGTTAAAACCTGTTCAAATTTCCTTTTCCTTAATTCATGGGATCAGGGCGTCGCTGGCTAGGCAGCATTTATTGCCCATCCCTATAGTCCAGAGTTAACCACTCTGCTGTGGGTCTGGAGTCACATGTCAGCCAGACTAGGTAAGAATGGCAGTTTCCGTCCCTAAAGGACATTAGTGAACCAGATGGGTTTTTCCCCAACAATCGACAATGGATTCATGGTTATCATTAAATTCTTAATTCCAAATACTTATTGAATTCAAGTTTCACTACCTGCCATGGTGGTATTTGAACCCAGGTCCCCAGAACATTATCTGGGTCTCTGGATTAACAATCCAGTGGCCTCCCCCTTAATGACCTTTGAATGGTGGAGCTCGATTTGAAGGGCCAACTGACCAACTCTAGTTACTTGTTCGTATGTATTAATAAATTAATCTTGCTGTTGTCTAGAGAGAATTCAAAATGTACAAACCAAAACAAAGTGGAACATTTGCCTCAATTTAAATATTGAATTGAGAATAATGGTGCTATTTCAATGTGTTCATGTCAGGGGTATTTAATCTTGAGATATTCACAGTCTCCTTTTGAGAGAGCCCGATTTGTTGTCTTCATTTAAAACTGGCATTGTTGACGCAGCAGATGACTGATCCAGACATTGAGTAAAACCTAATAGAACTGCCAGGGCTAATTACTTTCTATTGAAAAATGACTAAAATAGGTGTTTAGGTTATTGCTACCTCTCTGAGTGATAGTTAATCTTTAATACATGATTTTTTAAAAAATCCTAAAATTCTATAGATGAATGTTTCAAGAAATATACAGCTAAAACTGTTTAAAATAAAAACAACTTATCATTTATTTATTTCTTCATTAGAATGTAGAAAAGCATGAACATAGTTTTGCCGAGGTTACTCGATGAATAAAAGTTTGCCTTTTTGTTGAAATGTTAGCTTGGTTTCTCTCTCCACCGATACTGCCGGAGCTGTTGAGTGTTTTCAGCATTTTCTGCCTCTACTTCCTAGGGAAATACTTAATTGAAAGACCAAAATGTCACCTAATATATTCTTAAAGTATTGCTGTGAGAAACTGAGTTGAGTGGAAATTATTTTGTTGCATCTGTGTACTGTTAGATTGCAAAATTTATATCTTGACATTAATGTAACTATAATACTTCAGGTTTCAAGGTATAATTATTTGATCAACAAATTAATTTGAGCAATTAATGATTTGGACTTGGAACAAAATTGTACACTATTATTCTACATTTTGTGTTGTGATGCTCAGCCTGATTTTTATTGTAACTTGATAGACCTTTTTTGCAATATAATTTAGAAACACACAAGGCAAAAATTGAGCTTTTTGAAGAAGTGACAAGGAGGGTTTATGAGGGCAGAGCGGTGGACATGATCTATATGAACTTCAGTAAGGTGTTTGACAAAATTCATCATGGTAGGCTGATTAGCAAGGCTGGGTCACACATATTACAGGGACAACTAGCTATTTGGACACAGAACTGGCTCAAAGGTAGAAGAGAGTGTGTTGGTGGAAGGTTGCTTTTCAGACTAGAGGCCTGTGACCAGTGGTGTGCCATAAGGATTGGTGCTGGGTCCACTGCTTTTCATCATTTTATATAAATGATTTGGATGTGAACAAAGGCGGTATGTCAGTAAGTTTGCAGATGACACCAAAATTTGGGGTGTAGTTGACAGTGAAGGTTACTTCAGTACATTAGGATCTTGATCAAATGGGCTCAGGAGTGGCAGGTGGAGTTTAATTTAGATAAATGTCAGATGCTGCATTTTGGAAAGGCAAATCAGGGCACTACTTATACACTTAATGGTAAGGGCCTGGGGAGTATTGCTGAACAAAGAGCCCTGGGATGCAGGTTTATAGTTCCTTGGAAGTTGAGCCACAGTTAGACAAGATAGTGAAGAAAGTATTTGGTATGCGGTATGTGTGCCTTTATTGGTCAGTTCATTGAGTTTAGGAGTTGGGAGGTCATTTTGCAGCTGTACAGGACACTGCTTAGGCCACTATTGGAATACTGTCAGGTCTCCCTTGCTGTGGGAAGGATGTTGTGAAACTTGAAAGGATTCAGAAAAGATTTATAGGGATGTTTCCAGGCTTTGAGCTAGAGGGAGAGGCTGTATACACTGGGGCTATTTTCCATGGAGTGTCAGAAGCTGAGGGGTGACTTTACAGAAGTTTATAAAATCATGAGGGGCATGGATAGGGTAAATAGACAAGGTCTTTTCCCTGGGGTGGGGGAGTCCAAAATTAGAGGGCACAGGTTTAAGGGTGAGAAGGGGAAGATTTCAAAGGGACCTAAGGGGTAAGTTTATAATGCAGAGGGTGTGCATGTGTGGGGAGTGAACTGCCAGAGGAAGTGGTGGTGACTGATAAAATTACAATGTTTAAAAGGCATCTGGATGGGGATATGATTAGGAAGGGTTTAGAGCAATATAGGCAAAATGCCGCCAAATGGAATTAGATTTATTTAGGATATCTGGTCGGCATGGATGAGATGGACCGAAGGGTTTGTTTCCGTGCTGTATATCTCTAGGACTGTACATAATTAGGGTTGTCCCAACTGGAACATATTCTAGATATCATACCACTATTGTGAATTTATCACTTGTCACATCACTTACGAATTTCAGCTAAAATTGAACAAATGCTTTCTTGGATATGAGGAATTATGTATTTATAGTTAGTAAATTTTTTAAAAATGTAGTTCCTAATTAATGTAAGCCTTAAAAATCTGTTTTTATCACACTTTTTCTCTGTCTTCCTCCAAAAGGTTTTTAAAGTCTTGAAGAACATAGATAAAATGAATAGCAAAGGTCTTTTCCCTAAAGTTGGGGAGTTCAAAACCACGGGGCATATTTTTAAATTGAGGGAAAATATTTAAAAGACATGAGGGATAATTTTTTTTTAATAGAGGTTAGTGTGATGAATGAATTGCCAGAGGAAAAGGTGGATGCAGGTACAGTTATAATATTAAAAGACAGTGGATAAGTACGTGAATAGGAAAGGTTTGGAGAGATATGGGCCAAAGGCAGGCAGGTAGGTAGGACTAGCTTAGTTTGATGTGGACTTGCCGGTGTCTACCCCAGTCCAACAAAGTCAGAAGTCAGTCCAACAGGTTTATTTGAAATCACAAGCTTTCATAGCGCTGCTCCTTTGTCAGGCCTTCAGGACTTTAGCTGATGAAGAAGCAGTGTTTTGAAAGCTTGTGATTAAATAAGCCTGTTGGACTATTATCTGGAGTCATGCAACTTCTGATTTTAGTTTGAAAACATTGTGGACCAGTTGGACAGTAGGGTCAGTTTCCATGCTGTATGACTCAGTGATTCCTGGGGAAGAATTCAACTGGTACTTCATTTTAAGGGGTTATTTTGTACATGTCATATTTATAAACATTGTTTTGTAGCCCAGTCTTGTCGTACACTAGCAATGTCCCTACCTCCCTGAAGCAGGAGGCATGGGTTTAGGTCCCGACTGCTTCAGAGGACTGCTGTAACATTTCTGTTCAGAAAATATTTTAAAGACTGAAGCTTGGTACTTGTACTTGAAGGCAGTAGTTTAGCTTCTCGCTATAGTTTCCGCTAACCGCTCCTGTGCTACCCATTCCAAAAGAAAATCATAAGGGTCCTGAGGTAAATTATACTCCTGCTCTATTTTAACTATTCTGACTGAATGTAGCTACATTGCCAGATACGTGTAATGTTCCTGGTCGATCATCTAAATTTATAGTTAATTTGTCCATTGAGTCAATGAGAGAAGGAGAGAGGCTCTGTGTCTGAATGCCTGCAGGTGACGTAAATGTAATAAAATATGTTGTACAGATGATGTGGGAAGAATACAGTTGGATATAGGTTGTGGACAAAAATCTAGCAGATAGAATATAGTGTGGGAAAGTGTGAAGTTCTTCATTTAAGAAGGAACCATAAAAAGCAGAATATTATTGAACTGGAGAATAGTTGTACAATTCAAGTGTAGAGAGATTTGTTTCATTGCACGACTATCAAAGAGTTGGTATGCAGGCCATGGCCCCTCTAATTTTGCTGCTGTGTGGATCTCCGTGATCCATACGTGGCAGTAACTTCTGTAACTGGAAGTCATCACATCTGTACACTGGCATGCATGGACCCTCCAAGCAGTTGCACGACTTAGAGGGAACATTGTATGCAGGTACAGAAAATGATTAGGAAGGCTCATCGGATGCTATCCTTTTACTGTGACAGGAACTGAATGTAAAAGGATGGAGGCTGTGCTTCAGTTGCATTAGAGGCAGTTCACAGGAGATTTACTAGATTGATATCTAGAATGAGTGGCTTGTCTTATGAGTAAAGATTAGATAGCCTGGACTTGTTTTTATCAGACTTCAGAAAAGTAAGGTGAGATTTGATTGAAGTTTATTAGGTCCTGAACTGTCTTGATAAGATGGATATGGAAAAGATGTTTCCTTGTTTGGGTGAGTCCAGACCAGGGGACGTTGTTTGTTTGTTTTTAAATTAACGTTGCCCTTTTAGGACAGATGTGGGAAATGTTTCTTCTCAGGGGCTAAATGACTTTGGAGCCCTCTATTTAGGAGTTTGGGGGGCATTGAATGTTTTTAAGGCAAAGGTAGATTAGGTTCAATACCCAACAGGAATGTAAAGTTAAAAATTGTGGAGCTAGAAAAGGTCGGAAAGCATTTAAGCAGGTAAGTCAACATTTCGGGATGGAATCCCTTCTTCAAACTGCTTATGATGGTCTGAACATTACCTGGAGTCTGTGGGGGATAAGCTGGCTGTATCGACAAGCATTGAAGAAGGAGTCATGGCTGTAGTATTGAGATTGCTTCAGAATGTAGTTAGGAGTTTCAAGACAGAGGGGTTGGAGTGGGAGAGAGACTCACTGAGCTCTCTTGAGGGAGGAGGAAATACCCTTCAAGGTGGGCATCCTTAGAGGCTTCGCAGTATGGTTTTCAGTGATTTGGAGACAGCAAGGATACTGGAAGCTAGAGCCAAAAAAAGGAGCTGGAAAAGCACAGGAGGTCAGACAGCATCTGAGGAGCAGGAAAGTCAACGTTTCAGATCAGAAGCCTTCTTTTGACTCTAGTTTCCAGAACTTTCCATCTCCAAGACTAAAAGGTTATCAGAGGTAGATTAGAATGTGGAATTCACAACACGGCAGATCCGCCATGATCACATTGAATGTTTAAGCAGGCTTGAATGGCCTACTTTTGCTTCTAATTCGTGTTTGTAAAACAAGACAAATCACTACATCAAACAATGCCTTTTAAACTCATGACTAGTATTTCAAGGACTAATTTTAAATATAACTGGAAAGCAATTTTGTGAACTTGACAGGTTGTAAGAAACAAGCCAGTGGCAAAGCAAGCTCCTGGAAAGAGGAAATGTAACTGCAGACAGGAAATGAGAACCACACAATTAGGCCCTGGAAGATTCCAGATGACTCAGGAAATGGTTTGCGATGAGTGTCCCAATGTTAAGTGAGTATCGGTTTTAACATCTTCAATTTGCTGGAGAAGAAATGCATTTGTCAAAGCTTTTTGTCTTGCACTCGTTTGGATAATTCACAAAGGAAAAGTAAAGGTGTTTTTGTAAATTACCACGAGTTACCTTTAATCTAGGTACTTTATTAAGAAATCTCACACAAACTAGTATTAAAATAATGATTTAGACTTTATTGCATGTAGCAACCAAAATAAGACCACTCAAGTAAACAAGTTTAAGCCTTGCAACTCAGCTTGACTATTACTGATTAATGGTGTCTATCTCTCGAAGAGTTCAGGTTTAGTCCTTGTGAGTATTGATCTTCAGAGTTCTACTACTGAATTATTCTGGTGTTGGATTCTTATAGAATGTTCTCTTTCAAATTTGGTGGTGTGACATTATTGATGATTAAATAGATTCTTTCATCCACAACATTGACTACTGTCCTGGAGACAACATGTTTGTAGCTTGACTTCTTATTAGAAGTAGCTCCCTGCTCCTTGTTACAATTGGGGTTAGCTGCCTGTTTTAAAACCAGTTTTTTTTCCTGTAATTAACCCTTTTACTTCAGAATCTTCCTTCTGCAGGCAGACTTGATTACCCATTTGTCATGAGGCAGCAAGTTGTCAAGCAGTGTTGTCTCCTCTTTCCCAGGAAACAAATTCTCCTTATCAGGGATGGTTAATGAGCAAGTTGCTTCTAATTCCTTTATAACAGCTTCTCCTTGTCCCTTCTATCTCAAGTTTATTGCAGAAAGAGCTTTTGCTGATTCTTTCAATCCATGAAGGAACTAAAATTCTGAAGTTCACATTGTTAAAGGTAAAACAACAATTATACAAGGAGGAGGGTGCTTATTAATTGGCAAGTGTACTTGGAGTGGTAGAGATGTTGCCATGGAGCATGTACCAGTTAATGCTAACTGACAGCAGCCAATGCATGCTGACGGGTCACTTGCAATGAACTGAAAAACAGTACTAAATCTTTCTTTGGGAATTGAAATGGGCTTGTACATGTTCTGCTTCCATAGAACAAAGCCCTGTGTATTAATATATGTAGCTTCCAGTACATGTAAGTACGTCATACTTCAATCTGACTGTCCCAAGTTGGTTGTCAACATAATTCTTTGCAGTGATTGAGCAGATGTCATTCTAACCTCCATTCTCCTCTTATGTGGTATGAATGGTGTTTCCCTTTACATTTACTATTTCTCACTCCCAACTGCAAAACAAAAAGCTTCAATAAATCTGGTTAAACACAGCAGGCCGAGCAGGAAAGCTTGATGTTTTGGGTTGGGACCCTTCTTCTGAAGAAGGGTCCCAACCTGAAACATCAAGCTTTCCTGCTCCTCTGATGTTGCTTGGCCTGCTGTGTTCATCCAGCTTCACAACATGTTATCTCAGATTCTCCAGCATCAGCAGGTCCTAGTATCTCTGCTTCAATAAATCTGTCTTGTTTGGTAGTTCTGGGGTTCTGTACTACTGACAGATTTTAACTTAATATTATTTGACAGCTGTATCAATAACATTTGTCACATTTTGTCCAAAAGATGTCATCACAAGCTGAAGTACAGGTAAAAGTTAAAAGGAGTTCTGTCTCTTTTTTTTCTTAAACGTATTCCTTTTCATTTCAATATTTAGGCTTGTAAATGAGGAGAGGACACTTGAAGTGGAGATAGAACCTGGTGTTCGGGATGGAATGGAATATCCTTTCATTGGAGAAGGTACGGTTGTGAGATAGTATATTTTTGTTGGACGTCGGACTGCACAGGAGTTCCCTGGCTATTGTAATTTAGGCATGCTTTTAAACAAAATAAGATCTCATGCTGACAAGTGGATTTCCTATGTTTGGAAGTAAATGACAGCCTATTACAAGTTGATTCTTTAGGCCAACCAAATCTTATCTGTCTATTTTCCTGTCACTTCATCTCTAAAGGAGGGGAACAGGAGCTGCATGGAAGGCTGGTCAAATGGGTAAACAGCTTTTCTTTCCACTTCTACACATCCTGTATTATCCCATGATTGTGCAACATGAATGTATCCTCTTTCCCCAGCCAATGTAACAAGGTGCATTAACTAAATAGTTAGTTCAGTTGTCACCTGCATGATGATAACACCTGGATCTATCTCTGTCCCACTAATCTGTCCCTATTTGAGAGATTGCTTGCCTGACATGAAAAGCAGAAGTTGATGTAGGAGTAGGCCATTTGGTCCTTCAAACCCACTCCTCCATTCAGTTGGGTCATAGCTGGTACTCCCTAATCTATTGCAGCACTTACCTTCTCAAAATTTCTAATCGATTTGTAAAGCATGATTTGTCATAATCCATGCTGACTTTGATTAACTGTAAATGCTTTCCAAGTGTTCTGTACCATGTCTTTTATAGTAGACTGTAGTAATTTTCCTACTACTGGTCTGTACTCTTTTAGCTCTTCTTCCCTCCCATTTTAAATTGTGCAATATCATTTGATCCCCTCCAATCTGTAGGAACTACAGTGTCAATAGCACTTTGCATGGCCATTTTAAATGCATCCAGTATTTTCAGGGCTAATTCCTTTAGTACCCTGCAAAGTAGATTTGTCAACCTTTAACCCCATTAATTTCCCCAGCACCATTTTTGTTGTAGTACTGATTTCCGTCAATTCTATTCTGTTACTGATCTATGGTTCCCTTCCATTTCTGGAAGATTATTTGTGCTCTCTTGTGAACGCAGAAGTAAAGTATCTATTCAATTCTGTCATTTCATTGTTCCCCAACTTCTGACTGTGAGGAACCTACATTTTGGTTTTGCTAATCTTTTTTGCCTTCGCTACACAGGTTTCAGTCTGTTTCTATGTTGCTAGCAATTTTATTCTTTTTTTTTGTTTTTCCTTCCCCCTTTTCATTGAAACTTTTTCAGCTCTTCTGAATTCTGAAATGCTCCCAATCCTTGGGTTTGTTGTTTGTTTTTTCTGGAAATTTGGTATGTCTCCTTTTTGAATACAATACTATACAGAACTTTTTTAGTAAGTCATTGTTGAGCCACTTTCCTTTTTCATTTTTGCAGTAGGCAGAAATAACTAATTCATGAACGCATTCTTTAAATGTGAACCATTGCCTATCTACCTATCAAAACACAGAACTGCACATTCTGGAACTCTGAAACAAAAACAGAAATTACTGGAGGAAACTCAACAGGTCTGGCAGCTTCTGAGGACAAAAAGCGAGAGACAACATTTAGAGTCTAGTCACCTTTCTGAAGTGTCAGTGTACTCAAAATATTAATTCTGTTCTCTCTGTACAGATGTTGCCACACTTGCTGAGTTTCCTCCAACAATTTGTGTTTATGTTCTTACAGTCTAATATTGGAGACCTGTCATTTGACTTTCACAAAACAGACTTTGTTCTCTCCAGCTGCTTGCTAAAATAAAACCTGATAGTTTTATAACCCAGGTGAGCTGAGTTTCCAACCCCCATAGCCTGTCTGTCACTAAAACAATTTGCTTCCATCTCTCAACACTAACCACTTGAACTTGAACCAACTCTGTTTTGGAAATCTTTATCTCTCATGAATTCTCTCTATTTCACTCCCAAATGATGTTCTGGTTGTTTGTTTCTCTGCCCTTGCTGACCTCCTTTGCTTCCTCCATGTACTGGATTAACAAATCAACTGTAGTTTGTCCTTGCTGTGATCCTCCAGATCCTTCAATCTGGTCACATGCCAGCAGTTGTTGATCTTGCCTTGACTACTGTCTGGTGTTCCCTGCCTTAATGTTTTGCTATACTACTTTTCCATGCTTCCAAAACTCCTTACTTTTCAACTATCCTCCTCGGTCTCCTCTTGCTATACTCATACTCTGTGGTATGCTTTTACATATTCTAGTTGTTTAAAGGCAATGCATGACTAAATGCTATTATAAATATGAACTGGTATAAAACTGACACCAAATGTTGCTGTTATCCAAGCAAAAGACGACGTTCTGTTCTCTAGCTGAGCTAACAACATTTTGAAGTGCTCAATGGCTTTCATGGTTGAGCAGATTGGCCTGCCCACAGCTTTGGCACGAATTCAAGGGTTCAATGCGGTCAGGCAGCTAATGTAGCAGAAGAAATATAATTGTTTCGTTTTTTTTCTGAAAAAGTTACAACCAGCTAAAGCAGTTTGGGGTTTTTTCATCCCAGCTTGGTTTAATTTTTACAGGTCTTTAAGTGAATCCTACCATTTCTGCTTCAAACAACTGGATGACTGTGTAAAGATGCAGATTGATTCCAATGCTCATTGTGAAGTCCCAGTTATAATTTTCAAAAGAGGAAGTAGTGGAACAGGGACAGTGTATGCTGGTCCTAGGTCTAACCAAGTAAGATTAAAGTAACTACTCATGCCACAGATAAAAGTCAGGCTTTTGTTTTTGTTAAAACTCAGGACAAGTGTTCATGTTCTTGGCAGAACAAAAATCTTATGTGATGACTAGCCCATTCTTAATTTCCTTCTCCACTTGTCCTCCATTTAGGGATATTTTCCCCTTTCACTCCCCTTGCCAATCAAAGTCAATGATAAATCAAAATTACAAATTACGTTTACTGGCTCCAAGGAGGATGGCACCATAGAAAGGAATCATCACCTGATGAACAATGGATTAATGGAAACTACTTTGTCTATGAGGTTGATATCAGATGCAGTTTTACAAAGAAAAGTCAAATGTTTGCACTTCCAGTTGCAACTTCCAAAATTTTCTGTTTTGATCATTTTTGCTGTTTGTTTATGTGATGTATGGTGTGTGATTTGTATATATTTTAATGTTTCTTTTTGTGATTTTGGACTTGAATTAATATCATATGGGTTTGTGTGACTGAAAAGGCTTAGTTAACTTGTATTTCTGTAAACAGTGTTAGAGAGAATCTGGAGAGTAATATGATGTTACATTGGAAAAGTTTATGAGCAAACAAAGTCAACTGTTGTGCATGGGTTCAGTTTGAAAGGTTGCAGTTTGATTTTTTTTTTCTTGATTATGGAAATACCTATAGCTTGAGGGTGGGTAAATAAACTTTAGTTTCAGTTTGCTTAAGTATTGAGGTTGCTTCTAAGAAAGGGAGGTAATTTTGGGACTGCTAAGAAAGTGGTTACCTCAGTGTACTAAACTTAGTTTAAAGACTCCACATCAGATGCCTTTAGTTAAAACCCTGAAGAGGTTATCTGAAGCTGAGAGTCTTAGCTCAGTTATGAGGGTTCTGGGAAAAACTAATTCTCAAGACCCAGAATTGAAGCCAAAGTTAAATTTAAATTTTAGATTTAAAAGAGAATGAAATTCTCTCTGGTCCAAGTACTATAAAGGAGTATTGTTGGGATTAATGAGATGGTGTTTTACTGCGTTCAAAATCTTCATTTTGCTACACTTTGGATCATTGCATTTATCTTCATTTCTAGAACTTCTGTTTTATTGTTAAACCTGAATCCACAGCATTGTGTACTACTCTTTACCTGAAAGACTATCACGTTAAAACAACAAACAAAATCTGAGCTATCAAACCAGATTTCAGTCTGGGAGTGATAATAGGAACTGCAGATGCTGGAGAATCGGCAATAACAAGGTGTAGAGCTGGATCAGCATAGCTGCCCGAACAGCATCAGAGGAGCAGGAAAGCTGACATTTCGGGACTAGACCCTTCTTCAGAAATGAGGGAGGCGAAGGGGATTCTGAAATAAATAGGGAGGGGGCGGGAGATGGATAGAAGATGGATAAAGGAGAAGATAGGTGGAGAGGAGACACAGGTCAAAGAGGCGGGGGTGGAGCCAGTCAACGTGTGTGTAGGTGCGGAGTTAGGGAGGGAATAGGTCAGTCCAGGGAGGATGGACAGGTCAAGTGGCAGGATGAGGCTAGTGGGTAGAAGGTGGGGGTAGGGCTTGAGGTAGGAGGAGGGGGGGATAGGTGGGAGGAAGGACAGGTCAGGGAGGTGGGGACAATCTGGGCTGGTCTTGGGATGAGGTATGGGGAGGGGAGATTTTGAAGCTTACGAAGTTGACATTGATACAATTGGACTGCAGGGTTCCCAAGTGAAATATGAGGTGCTGTTCCTGCAAACTTTGGGTGGCATCGTTGTGGCACTGCAGGAGGCCCAGGATGGACATGTCATCTAAGGAGTGGGAGGGGGAGTTAAAATGGTTCATGACTGGGAGGTGAAGTTGTTTGTTGCGAACCAAGTGTAGGTGTTCCAGGTGGAAACTGATATCCATTTCAAGCCTACCACCTCCCACAGTTACCTAGAATACACTTCCTCCCACCCTTCCTGCAAGAATGCCATCCCCTATTCCTAATTCTTTCGCTTCCGCTGCGTCTGCTCCCAGGATGAGGCATTCTGCTCCTGAACATCTCGGATCTCCTCATTTTTCAAGGACCCCCCCCCCCCCAGTAAAGAACACCCTCAACTGTGTGTCCCACATTTCCTGCAACTCATCCCTTACACCCCCTCTCTGCAATAACAACCAAAACAGAATCACCCCTCATTCTCATGTACTACCCCACCAACCTCTGGATCCAACGCATCATCCTCTGACACTTCCGCACATCTGCTAATGTGGTATACTGTATCCACTGTTCCAGATGAGATGGTCTCTACATCGGGGAAACCAAGCGGAGGCTTGGGAACAGCTTTGCAGAACCCCTACGCTCAGTTCACAACCAACAAATGCACCTCCCAGTCGCGAACCAGTTCAACTCTCCCCGTCCCCACCCCCACTCCTTAGATGACATGTCCATCCTGCGCCTCCTGCAGTGCCACAACGATGCCACCCAAAGGTTGCAGGAACAGCACCTCATAGTTCGCTTGGGAACACTGCAGCCCAATGGTATCAATGTGGACTTCACAAGCTTCAAAATCCCCCTCCCCCACCACCCCCCCCCCCCCCCAACCGTAACCCAAAACCAGCCCAGTTTGTCCCCCACCTCCCTGACCTGTCCTTCCTCCCACCTATCCCCACCCCCATCTCCTACCCACTAGCATCATCCTGCCCCCTTGACCTGTTCATCCTCCCTGGACTGACCTATACCCTCCCTAAGTCCCCACCTACACTCACCTTTACTGGCTCCACCCCCGCCTCTTTGATCTGTCTCCTCTCCACCTATCTTCTCCTTTTATCCTTGTATCTGCCTCCCCCTCTCTCCCTATTTATTTCAGAATCCCCTTCCCCGTTTCTGAAGAAGGGTCTAGGCCCGAAATGTCTGCTTTCCTGTTCATCTGATGCTGTTTGGTCTGCTGCATTCATCCAGCTCACACCTTTTTATCTTCAGTCTGGGAGTTATAACTTAAGCAGTTATAACCTCATCTTAAGTCAAAACAATAGGAAGTGTTTTTGTACACCAGCTTATCATTACATTAAAATATCAATTTGAAATTGTCCAGTTGTTACAAAATATGTACTTTAACTCCTGGTCCCCTCATTTAAAAAAAAACATCCAAACTCAATTGTCTGCTTGCGTTACAAGAATTCTGAACCACAAACTTTTCCCGTAGTGTTTGTAATGGTACTAATTATAGTCTGGAGGATAGACTGTTCCTGTTGTCTTCTGCATGTCATATTCCACCTTTTTGAGACAGAATGCTTCATTACCTTGTTGTATTGACCTATTGAGATATAGCAAAAATAAGGGAAGAAGGTTGAATGTCCACTGAAGCACAAATTCATCATGTGCTGGTAGAGAATTCTACGCTGCATTGCTTCCATTTCTGGGCTTCTCATACTCTTCAACTATAATGAGGTTCAAGTTCTGATTCTTTTTGTAGGTGGTTATGTAATTTCATTATGTTGCAGTAACAAATTTAATAGCATCTATTTCACCTTTCACATGCTTTAAGTATTAAAGTCCTTCACAGTGAATTTGACACTTTAAATGCTCACTGATTTTGTTGGTTACCTGGCAACCAGTCTGCATCTTGTAGGTTTCTGTAAGCTTTAATGAATTAGGTTATGAAATAATTTGGTCTTGTGCATTCACGTATGGGCTAGGATGTAGCAGAGCTTACCTGCTCATATTTGAATGGTGATACAAGATCTTTAGCAGCAACCTGAAGACGCAGGTGTAGCATTTGTCTAATGTCTCATTGAAAGGTAAACCTTCTGACAGTCCCTGAAGTGTTGTCATAGTCTACCAATTGAAATGGGATTTGCAGTGTGACCTGCCTTGGCTGAATGTAGTATTGTTGAACCAGGCCAGGACTTTAAATGTATGAATACTTGCGCAGGGAGAATGATGTATGTGCAAGTGTTAAAATGAGGATTTGGCAGCTTGCCTGGTTTTATATAACGCTGCCAGAAACAGTATTGGTTTCAGCAAATGGGTTTTCTATTTATATAACAGGTACCTTTTTCACATGTGTGAAGATTAAGTTGTACATTGTGCTTTATCACAGGTGAACCTCACATAGATGGAGAACCTGGAGATCTGAAATTCAGAATAAAAGTTTTAAAGTAAGAAATTATTTGATTTACTTCTTTACCTAAGACTAATGGCTCAAGTGGGGAATTTCAATTTTCTTTTTGTCAAAGATATCCAATTCTCTTTTCACAAAGCACCAGTGGTCATTTGCTGAAATTTTATGACTCAGGTCTGGGACTTGGAATACAATATTTAAAGCCTCTTCAAACTTGCATACCGGAAATAACCGGTTAGGAGGTTGGGAAGGAGAATGGCTGATGAAATGGTCAAAGAGACTTTATAAAGTAGGCAGTATGGGGGGAAATGTAAAGACTTTTCAGTGATATGCTGAGATCCTTGAGTTCAACCATCAAAGTCAGTCTGGAAAAATGTAACGCACTGGGCTGAAGCAAGTTTATAAGGATAGGTATAATAAAAGTTGAATGACACTGATGGAGTTTTGCATGTGTTGATGTTTGGAGTAAAATTCCAGGAGCTGAAAAACCTATTCACCAAATGTTACCCAAAAGTGATGCAGGTTTTTTCCACGGACATGTAGCAAAAGGTGAGGAAGGTGATACAACAGAGCTGTTGGTGGATGCTCTTCATGATGGCTACGAACCTCTGTTTTAAATTATTTGGAATTCATGCTCTTTGTACAAGCAAAATTACTAGCTTTTATTTGGGGATGAACAGAAATGTGTTAGTTTTTACTAATTTTTACTTGTAGAAGTTCTTACTCCATGTTATCTTAACAGCCTGAACTTGGCTAAAGGAGGTAAGACATCAAAGTTTCAACAGGGCAGAAAGATTGGAAATATAGTAAACTGTCTAGAATATAATAGCAAAAGGTAATGATTGTGAGCACATTACTACAGATTTTTGAAATTAGCAACCAGATAATTGTCCAAATCGGGGTATCACGCTTTAGCAAGAACATCAAGGTTTTGGAGGAGATTTTCCAGAATGTTACTGGAGACTTGACTAAATAATTTAAATGCAATGAGAGAAAAGAACTTAGGATACCTTTCTTCCAAACAAGAGATGGCTATGGGTTAGTAATCAGATGTTTAATATAATATTGTTTAGCAGAAAAATTAAAATATATTCAATGAATTTGCCAGCTCTATCTGGTGTAGCTGTTCAACAGCTAAGATCAAAAAGGAATTGAATGTATATTTCTAAAAGTGAAAATGTAGGGATATGGACGTGGACCAGAGGAGTAGGACTAAGGACTAATTGAGTAGCAGTTTCAAAGAGCCAGACAGACATGATTAGTAATATTTCTTCAGCTGCTTTGATCCTATGAATGACTTCAGTTATTTGCATGTTTAATAATTTAGTAGGATTTGGATATCACAAGGTTGGTACTTATTGCCCATTGCTAATTATCCTCTGTGCTGGAGGTGAAGCAATTTCTTAAACTCTTAGTGCTGTTAAGTCATGAGTTTCAGGAATTTGACCCAGAGACTTTGATAGAACAATGATAAATCAGGATAGTATGTGACTTGAAGGGAATACGAAAGTGGTGATCTTCCTGCTTGCTTGCTGCCCTTGCTCTGCAAACAGTAAAAATGGATTTCAGAGATACCATCAGAAGTTTTGGCAATTGCTGAAGTGCATCTCAGATGCTGGACACTAGCCGTGGTGATGATAGGAAAGAATGTTTAAGGTGCTATATGAAGTTTTTAAAAATTCATCTTGGAATGTAAATGATGGCCTCTTTAATTTATTCACAAGATGTGGACATTGGTTAAGCCAGCCTTTATGTCCAGAGTGCTGTTAAGCAACAACCATATTGCTATGTGCCTGAAGTCGCATGTAAGCTAGTTCTGGTAAGGAGGCCATTTCCTTCCCTAAAGGACAACATTTACAGCCCAGCCCCAGTTGTTCTTGATGTGGCGGTGGGCTGTTTTCTTGAACTGCTATAGGTCCGTAATGCTTTTGAGGAGAGAATTCAAGGATTTTGTCCCAATGACACTGAAGGAACAGCAATATATTTTCAAGTCAGGATGGCGAGTGGTTTAGAGGGGAACTTGCAGATGATATCGTTCCCATGTATCTACTGACCACCTTCTAGGTGGTAGTGGTTGTAGGTTTGGAATGTGCAGTCTGAAGATCTTTGACATGTGCACTGCAGAAATTCAGTGTTGGAGGGAGTGGATGTTTGTGGGTGTGGCATCAATGCAGCAGGCTGCTTTGTCCTGGACGATGCCATATTTCTTGAATGTTATTGGAGCTGGACTTATCCAGGCAAATGAGGAGTACTCCCTTACACTCCTGACTTGTGCCTTCTAAATAATGGACAGGCTTTGGGGAATGAAGAAGTGAGTTACTCATTACAATGTTCCTAGCCTCTGACCTGCTGTTGTTGGGACTGTATTTTTATGGCTAGTCAAGTTCAGTTTCTTGTCAATTTCATGGCCCCATGATACTGTTAGTGGGAGATTCAATTTTGCTAACACCGATGAATAGCAAGGAACAGAGTTCTCTAATTGGCGATGGTCATTACCTGGCATTTGTGTGGTGCAAATATTACTTGCCACTTGTCAGCCCAAGCCTGATATTGTGCAGGTTTTGCTGCATTTGTACATGCTTCAGTACCTGGGGAGTTGCAAATTGTGCTGAACATCTTGCAATCATCAAAAAAACATGATGGAAGGAAGGTCTTTGATGCAAGTGGGGAAATATGCACCTAAGACACTACCCCAAGGAACTAGAGCTCTTGTGCTGTAGTGGCAACGTCCTTATCTCTAAGTGAGAGAGCTTGAGTTTAAGTGCCACCTTCTATGGATGTGTATAATAACATTCTGAGCAGGTTGATTTTAGAAAATATCTACCTTAGGAGCTCCTGTGGAGATCCTGGAGCTGAAAGACCGATTTCCAGTAAACACAACCATCTTCCTGTGTGCCACATATGACTCCAACCAGTGCAGAGCTTTTACCCTAATTCCCATTGACTTGTTTTGATCAGGCTCTTTGATGCCACACTCGGTCAAATGAAGCCTTGGATGTTAAGAGCAGTCATTCTCATCTCATCTCTCGAATTAAGCTGTCCTGATCATGTTTGAATCATGGTTTTAGTGAGGACAGGAGCTGAGTGGCCCTAGCAGAACCCAAATTGAGTGCTCGTTACTGTTTAAGTGTTGCTTGGGATGATATTTGGCCTCAGAAATAGTAGGAACTGCTGATGCTGGAGAATCTGAGATAACAAGGCCTGCTGTGTTCATCCAGCTCTACACCGTGTTGTCTAATGTTTGGCCTGCTTTTTTTCTGAATCAGACATTCCTGTGCAATTGTCCACATTGTTGGGCAATGCCAGTGCTGTTGCTATACTAAAGTAATTTGACTAGGGGTGTGGCAAGTTCTGGACCACAAGTCTTCAGCAGAGTTGTTGAATATTGTCAGGGCCCATAGCTTTTTTTCAGAATGTCGTGCCTCCAGCAGTCCTTGTTATTCATGAGGAGTGAGTTGAATTGGTTGAAGTTGACTGCTGTGCTGGGGACCACTGGATGATGCCAAGTGGATCATCTGCTTGTCTCTACTGGCTGAAGATTTGGAACGTTTGAGTCTTAACGTTTGCATCCATCTGCTAGGCTGCCCTATCATTGAGGATACTTGTGAAGCCTCCAGTGAATTGTTTAATTGTACACCACTATTCAGGACTGCAGAGCTTCAATCTGATCCATTTATTGTGGGATTGCTTAGGTCTGTTTATCACTTGCTGCTTTTGTTTGCAAAAATCCCACTTTTGTAGCTTCAAGTTGACACCTCAATTTTAGCTACATCTAGTGCTGCTCTTGGCATGCCTTTTTGCACTCTTCTTTGAGCTAGGGTTGATCCCTTGGCTGGATGGTAATGCTAGAGTGGGGGGATACGCTGGGTCATGAGGTTGCAGATTGTGTTGGGCGTACAATTCTGCTGCTGAAGGCCCATAGTGCCTCATGGATCTCGCTTTTCAGTTGCTAAAAATGTTTGAAGTCTGACCCATTTAGTATGGTGAGAGCACCCCACAACATGCTATAAAGTATTATCAGTGTGCAGGAAGGATTTTGTCTTTACAAAGACTATGGTGGTGGTCATTCATCTCTAACGACAAGTGTGTCTGAAGCCAGCAGATTGGTGAGGACGAGATCACTTATGTATTTCCCTCTCGTTGGATCCCTCACCACCAGCCTAGCATCATGTCCTTGCTGCCAAGCCAGACTTGGTGATGAACATTGTACAAATTGCTACCTTAAATCAATGACTACAAAGAAAACATTTAAGATTTAGTTTTCATTTTAGTTAATTTGTTTTATTTTAGGCACCCAATATTTGAGAGACGGGGTGATGACCTCTATACAAATGTCACAATTTCATTAGTGGAAGCACTGATAGGCTTTGAAATGGTTATCTCTCATTTGGATGGTCACAAGGTAAGAGGATTGTAATTTATACATGCCTTTATTTCTTAACATTTAGACAGAATTGCCTTTATTGAGAATGGAGAATGTTCAGCACATGCTGATTTCTAATAAATGTAGTAAAATTGTAGACTGTTCAAACATTCACATGGAATATTGTAATATTGATCATAACATCTATAATGTGGCTAATTTCTGAAAGGTAGTAAATTTTACGTAGCCAACATTTGAATGCTTGATGTTTATCACTTTTAAAAATTTGTTTCTGATTTTATTTTGCCCCTCAGGTCCAAATAGTTAGAGACAAGATTACAAAGCCAGGTGCAAAAGTATGGAAAAAAGGAGAGGGTCTGCCAAACTTCGACAACAACAATATTAGAGGTTCACTCATAATAACATTTGATGTGGAATTCCCCAGGGAACAACTTACTGGTGATCAGAAGGAAGGCAAGTACATTAACGTGCTAAATGGTATCCTTTCAGCTGTGAAACTTTCAACACTGTCCTATCATAGGTGCATTCAGAATGTAGCAGTAATGGGATATTGTTTTGACTCTGCATCCATTATAGAAACAAGTATTCCTGCCACCAAGTTGGGGGGCGGGGGGGGGGAACTTAACAGTCAGTCCTTTGCTGTGTCATTTTTGATCAGTGATATTCTTTTCTTCCCTTTTCTTCCCCCACCCCCGCCACCCCATTCCATTACATGTGTGTTTGTTTTCCACCTGTCTCCCATGCCGATTGATTGTTATGTGCAAATTTGCCCCAAAATCTTTCCCAAAACTCAACAAGTGGTATATTTGGGTTCTATTAGCAAAGGCTCATGATCCACGTTGTTTGACTTCTCAATACTAATTATTGCATTTGATACTTAGTGATCAATATGGCACTCAATTAATATTATGTTAATTGAAGTAGTACCTCCACCCCAGTGACCACACCATAATGACTTGAGGAACCTTTGATTTATTGACTTTTGGATCCTTTATGCTTGTATTTAGTTCATTTTGCTTACAGGAATGATAAATTTTATCTGATTAAAATCTTTGTTGTACTAGCTCCTATGACAAATATAAAAATTGTGAATAGTAGCAGGCCATTCAGCCCCTCAAACCTACTCTACCATTTGATAAGACCATGGCTGATGTGAATGACCTCTCTCCACTTTCCAGCTTACCTTGTTAGTCAACAATATATATGTCTTAAAAATAGTCAATGGCCCTACTTTCTGGGGTGAAGAATTCCACAAACAAATGGTCCTTTTTTTTTTAGAAAAAACAGATCCTCATCACTGTTTTGTAAGGGGTCACCCCTCATTTTAAAAAAAAAAATCCCCTAATTCTAATCTTCCAAGCAAGAGGAAACCTCCTTTCAGCATCCATCCTACCAAGTCCCCTAGGTTCTTGTATACTTCAATAAAACTGCCTCCCAGTCTAAACTCCAGTGTATAGTCTAAATCAATCTACCCTTTCCCCATAAGATAACCACCTCCTCTTGGGAATCAATTGAATGATCTCCTGTGCACTGTTTCTAATATTATGTCCTTTCAGTAGAGATCATTGTGCACAGTCGTCCAAATGTGATCAAAAACTAATATCCCTTACACAGTAGCTTAAAAAATGTTTTTTATTGCAAGGGGGATTCTAAATAAACAGCATTCCAGTTTCCTTCTAGTCAATGGCTGTACCTCCTAGTTAACATTTTGTGATTCATGTGCCAGGACACTCAGATCCCGCTGAGCTATAGAGTTCCAGTCCTTTTTTCCATTTAATTAATATGCTGCTTCTCTCTTCCTGCCAAAAAGAATAATTTCACATTTTCTCACATTATACTCAAGCTACTAAAGTTTTACCCACTCAATAACATCTCTTTACTGCTGTGCAGACTCCTTAGGTCCTCTTCATAATTAAGTTTGCTACCTATCTTTGTGCCATTAGCAAAGTTAGCAACCATGCATTCAGTCTCTTTTGGTACAGACAGTACAGATGTAATTGTCTATGATCACATGACCCGCCATATACTAGGGCCAAAACACAGCCCCCTTCGCCGGTCATCTTTTTACAGTGTTATTTGACTTATTTTTACCCTAATCTGACTACTAAACCATACTTGGTAATCAGCTATATTACTTCGAGTAAACCTTAATCCTATTAAAACCGGTCAGCAGACTGAATTCCTATCTCTTTTGAACTTGCTGGATTGTGTTCTCTTTGCGCTGATTTTTACCATAAGGCCTCCACTGCTCTTCATACTCTCAGCTTACCAGGACATTCCTCTCTGCATTGCTTTTACAGTGAAGCCTCTGCTAATTCTCATGTGTTTTTTTTCTAAACTTGCCAGGTCTTCCTCCATGTTACGTTTACAATACACCTTGATCCTATCCAAATCTGTATAAAAGACCAAAGCTGCTGTGATAGTCTTTGCAAATGTTAACAAAACAAATCTGAATTTCATCACTAATAATTCAGATATAATAGTTGCTGTGTTCAGAATAATTCAAGTTTTAAATTAATTAACGTGCACCTTTTTTAACCCCTTTTAAATATGGGATTTTAGATTTCTTTGCCTATAAAGATCAACAACCTGTGTAGAGAAATGTAGATGCACATTCACTTCACTGTGAAGCTGTGCATGGGTTGACTGATATGTTCTGCAAAAACTCTTTGCTTAGATCAATGTAGACTGTCAACACAATGGCTTTGTAACTACTTGCTTTTTCCACTTTGTAGGTATAAAGCAGCTGCTTAAACAAGGACCAGTGAAAAAAGTGTACAATGGACTTCAGGGATATTGATGAAAACACAAATGAAACAGACTTTCATGTGATACTGAAAACTATTTATTATGAGGTTTCTAATGTTGAATGTATTTTTTGGGTTGGAAAAGAATTGCTAACATTTTGAAAAACTGAAATCTGTTTGATTCTAAGCAGCACAAGATATACATTGAAATTTTTATTTCGACCTTTATTCAATTTTTTGACCCCTGCCCCAAAAAAAAAATTGACTCTGGCCAGAACAGCAAAATATGTTAGCATTTTAAGATGACTGGATATGTTTCAGTTTTTATATTCTAAACAAAAGAGGCAAACTGTAAACTTCTCTTCATCTTTAACTATGTTCTGTTACTTCTAAAATGTTAGGTATTATGGTGGTTCAATTTTTTTCTCAAGAAACAAGTGCATTGATTTCAGTGCAATGTCCAACTTTGTAAAAATTGTTCAGAAGTACTTAAAATTCGAATTCTGTTATTTTTGAGATGAGGGGGCCAAATATTGCTCCAATGGTCAAAGCAATTTGGTCTCTGTATTATCGAAATATGAAGAATACACCATATAGATTTGAGCAAACTTACCATTTGATTTTAATTTGTCACTACAGCTGTAAATTGACTTTGAAATTTTGAAAGGATGGCACAGTTTGAAAGTGACACTGTATTGTACGTTGTCAAATTGAAAGTTAAACAGTAAACAACATTGTTATAAGGTGCAACTCATCAGCTAAAATTGATTGGGGAACAAAATGCATCTTGCTGTAGACAGCAGGATCTATGCATTTCATTTTTTTGTATTTTGTTGTTTCAGTTGAAGACTTGGAATGCTGAAGTCAATTGCTTCAAATTAAATTCAACAAAAATCGTTGAATGTGTGAAACTTGGTGGATTCTAGCATAGTACTTGATCACTACAGATACTGAGGATTTTTTAAAGCGGCAATTAATATAGCTTCCTCAACTGTACCTACTCTTAAAAAAAGAGAAAATGACAATTGTACAGATTGCACATTTCAAAGCTTCAGCTGACTTAGAAACATCTTTCAGTCAAACTTTAGTTTGCATAAAGCATTGCAATAAAGGACCAGGTGCACTGCATACAAGGGTAGATACAGTTTAACTATTTTCATGTAATACTCCACTTATTATGTAAAACTTAAACAAAACAGTGTCTGTACAGTTAATTGAAACATACAAGCAAGCAATTGTTTTTAGCATCCTGTTTTCATAGTCCAGAATTGCAAAATATTGAAAATACTGCTACTAGATCAGCAGAGTGCTCCGTTGCTGTTCAATGTTTTTCAAAAATTGTATTTGAGCACTTCCAAATTGAGTTAATTGTTTTCTTAACTACTTCTATTCAAAGTTTGATTGTTTTTCTCATTACTTCAAAGTATCAAACAAAAATGCAACAAAATTTTAATTTGAAAAGGTTTGATGTGAAAAGCAAACATTCTTCTAAAATTGAACATTTTTTGTATATATAGCTAAATAAAAGATTTAGTTGAGGCATTTTTGAGAAGCTTACATTTTCACAATGAAAAGTAGAACATTTTGCAACTTTTTTTAAATGTCTCTGTAAAAGTTGTACAGAAAATTGGGTGATCTGCAGATATTTGCGTTGCTTTTGATGTCCGTGGTGAATATACCAACACTAAATTAAGAGGCTGTATACACAATACAAATGGTCTTTTACATATACTTATGAACAAACCTGTACATTTTGCTTTGTTTTGTTCTGGGCATTTTCTATTGCACATAAAGTACATGAGTGACCATATTTAATAAGATGATCTAGTCAGATACATTGGCTGCAAATGGAAATGCTAATCATTACCATTTTAGTGTAGCTCAGTTAGTAAAAGTAAATTACAAACTTATTTGTACTAAGCTGTTTTATGAACATATAGATTATACAAGGACTCTTTTGGGATGGAGGGGGGAAACGTGTCTATAACTGAAAGCAAGGGTCAGTTTTTTTTAAACAACAAGATGCTTAATTCATAGCTTTTCGGTATTGCCACTCTCTCACGTTTTAAAGAAGTGGAGTCTAAGGCAAACCGTCTCAAATAATGGGTTCAGTCAACATTTTAGGTGTCTCAAGCTTGACCTGAGTGCTTATAGCTGCATGGTCCCTGTAATTCACTTTTTTTTTTCATACTAAGTGTGGCATAAGTGTTCTTTTTTAGGCCTGATTTACAGCAATGTTTAGCCAGTGAAAAGGGGTCACTGAAAAAAGTTGAGATATACTAATTTAAACTGTACCATATAACTTGTGATCAAGTGAAGAATTGCTTAAACCTGAGAGAAGGAAGGAAAGTACAACTTGCTGCCACTTGTTATGAAAGCCGGTAACCATCTGTCAGCAACAAATAACTATATGGGCAAAAAACAAAGATTGCCTTAAATATCTGCAAATTTAGATTTATACCATTTGGTCCTACTTGGTATGTACGGACTAAAGATGACAGAGTCCCGACTCTATAATCAGTAAATCCTGATCGACCTAGTGTTCTTGTACATGTTGCTGTCATCCAAGTGAATCTGTAATGTTAATGCAACCAGATCTATTGTTGTGGCTTTCAGCTGATGACATTGGTCCTGTCCATGGTGGGGAGTGGGTCTTTAGTTGGACCTACAAGTGCTCACCTGAACTAAAGACCCACTCCCTGCCATGGACAGGACTGCTGTCATCTACAAGATTCCCTGCAGAGACTGTGAGAAACACTACAGCGGAAAAACAGGAAGGAAACTAACAGCAAGAGTACGTGAACACCAACTGGCTACAAAAAGACATGACCAATACTCACTTGTCTCAATCCACATGGACAAGGAGAACCATGATTTCGACTGGGACAACACCAAGATCCTGGGACAGGCTAGGCAGAGACAAGCATGAGAATTCCTGGAAGCATGGCAATCCACCAAGCAGTTTGTTAATAAACACATTGACCTCGACTCCATATACATCCCACTATGGAGGGAAACCGGAAGTGAGGCAATCTATCGCAACGGACCCCAGAGTTTAAAAGCCAGGTGGGGAAAACACAACGATGCTTCATCAGCACGGTAACGAAATGTTTGCGGAACAACAAATCAGCTTGGCACACTCTCAACCCAAACTACAAATCTACTCCAAAACCTTAGAGATTTAGACTGTTTTCATCAAGTTAAACAGATTTATTATGGGGGGGGGAAAGGGCAATTGACAATCAAAATTTGGCACCCCAAATCAAAAGTCTGGATGTGTAAGACGTACGTGTCCTATCAGATGAGACGTAGCTGGCAACTGCCAGTTTCAAGTTACCTCATAAGTGGTAATCTGAAATTGACTACATTACTCTATCCTGGCGAGTTCTGTGTTGCCACCTGCAATTTTTGATTTGTTTTTAATCCTGAATTGGTTTCGAAAAGTGTGATTCTCAATATAAACATATTAGAATACTTTAGTCTTTTTTGTTATTTACCTGCTAATTTCCAATCTTGCACACTTGCAGTGCTGAAAAAAAGGAAGAATAAGAGGATTTTTAAAATGCTGGAATTAGATAAAGATAATGTAGTTGTCCCTATTTGAACAAACTCCTTTGTAGACCATATTAGTTTCACTTTATTTTAAGACAGTCTTGCAAATTAAAAAGAATCTATCTAAGTAGCACCTTTCATGATGCAAATGTAAATAATGAAGTATTTTTAAGTATGGTACTGTTGTATTGTGGGAAATAGTAACAAGTTTGCAGGTATCAACGAGACCACTAGATAATCTGGCTTGAGTAGTGGAGGAATAAATTTAGTATGGGCAGGGGACAATATCCTGATTTAAAGCCAGGGTCTTTTATTTGCGTCCACCTGCTGTTTCATTCTTTTTTGCTACAATCCTGACGATTACTGAATAAGCTAAAGCTTCCTTTCAGCTGAATAGCAGAAAAACTGGAGATATTGTCTCCATTCCCCAGTTATGAACTTCATGCCTTCCCCTGCCAACTGTCTGCAACAAAACCAAACTACAAACGTGTTTGGGATATCACTGAAGTCTGCCTATTTCCATCACCCTAGCACCCACACGCACGCTTGCCTAAACTCATCTGTCGAAACTGTACTTTGTTACCTTTAGGCAGGACTCTTCCAGTGTACTGCTGGTCTCCCATACATCACACCTTTAAACTCTGTTGCCTGTGTTCTCAACGCTATTCATCTGATCACTCACCCAGACTCGAAACGGTAACTTTTATTTTCTTCCAACAGATGCTGCCAGACCTGCTGGGTTTCTGTCTTTGTTTCAGCTCTCCAGCACCCCGCAGTTCCTTGTTTTATTATCCGAATGTGCTCTTGGAGCTTCCGTCGTTCTTTTTTTATTTATTTTTCTAACCAACCGATTCACGTTATTTTCCCATTTCCAGCACTGTAAAAAATTGTTTTTATTTTCTCCAGCACGGAAAAAGGTCAGCACAGGCCACGGCGGTCACCAAACATTCATGTACTCTATGCTCACCTTGCAGCACTTCGCTCGCAGCCTCAAATGCTGATGTTTCGGCTGTTCATCTAAATAGTTCTCAAACGTCTTGAGGGGTCCGATGCGTTCGGACTGTACAAACTCTGTAACTGCCAACAGCGTATGCCCCCCCCCCCCCCCTTTCTACCCCGCCTTTTCCCTTCGCAGTACCTTATCCACTTTCCAAACTTGTGGCATGAAGCCAGATGATGGGACCTTGCGAACTTCAAAGTGATGGGGGACCTGGCTGGTGTCACTACATTGCCGTCACACCGAGCCAATAGCTTGCGCGTTCGGCGGGGAAAGGGCGGGAAAATGCGGAGTGTCTCCGGGCAGATTAGCAGCGCGCGGGAGGGAGAGTGGCCGTTGGGATTCGGATGGGAGGACGCGAGCAGCGCGCGCTGGTCGCTAGTCCTCGCCGTTGTTGACAACAACAGCAGCGGTGGCGGGAGCTTGAGCTCCAGTGGCGGAACCATGGACAACTTCCAGAAAGTGGAGAAGATCGGTGAGGGTACCTATGGAGTGGTCTACAAAGCAATGAATAAAGTCACAGGAGAGATGGTGGCACTGAAAAAAATAAGACTGGACGCGTGAGTTATGATCATTAGCAAATCGAAAACTAATAAAAAACACTCGCTGACAGGTGACTTCTGTGAAGTGTCGACTCCAGTACTTCCTGCTGATGCAAAGCTCCTGTGTCTTATGTGGCTGTAAGATGGCCACACTTAAGTTTTGAAATGTTACGTTATTAATCAGAAAGGCACACATACGCACAATGACAATGCTCTTCTGTGTTTGATGACAGTAATATATGATTGGGATGTTTTACTGCACCTAAATCCAAGGAAAATGTGCCGAAAAAAGTAGATTATTAAATGTCATCTGAAGATGCTTGTATACACACGTTCATGTTACGTTCAACAGGTTCGTAACAGTTACACCATGGCTAGCGGGGTACAGCTATAAATTAGATTTGAAAATGGAAATAATACACATGCTGCATAAACATTGATAACATCATCAGATGAAGACAGAGCAGAATAACAATTCTAATAGCAAACAATAAATACAAACGAAATATTAAGTTGATATCCCAATTTTAATACCATAGATAATTTGAATGAAGTTTTGCTATCAGTGATTTTAATATGATTTGCTTAGTCCAATTGCTGCTTGCTAATTATTTCCGGGCATTCATCATTCTCTTAGCACCTTATTGTTATGAACTGCCATCTAACCATGTAACGGAAAGACTCATTAAAGAACAGCCAATTGTTTATTGCAAATGCCGTAACAATTTGAAAAAAAAAGCTCCAAAAGTAATTTTTAGATGATAATAATTCCATGTATAGCGTGGGAGAAACATTCAGATAGAGTCAATAAAGAGACATTAGGTGCAATTGCTTTTTACTGTTCTGTGAACCATGCTGCTAACCTTTTCAGATATATGTATTAGTATCTCTAAACTGTGTCTACGCAGTCTGGCTGGACCCTTTTATTACATTACCACTTGCCTTGGTCTCTGATATCCCCACTTTATCCTTATTCTGGAATAAGGCTTTCTAACTTTTTACACTCTGTATTTAAATTTATAGATTACAAGTACTGAATACTTTAATGCAGTGTCCTCAACCCCTGTCTTTACATGCTTCACTCTCCCAAACCTGTTCTATTCTGCTCATATCAGTGCTATATTATCTACATCACTACCTAGATATTCAGTTATACTTCATTTCCCTTAAGTTTATCCTTTATTTGATTCCCATTAATGAAGCAATTTGTTTTTAATCATCTACATTCTCATTATAGCATCAACATCATTAGCATCACCTCACCCAAGTCAAAATCTCAGCGATCAAAACAATCCAGGACTCTGTATGACTCAATAGGGTTGGCTTGATTTCCACACGAGGGTTAGGGTTCTGTACCATTTCGAGGAACAGCTGAACTGTTCTGTATGAATTTCAATCTAGTGTAGATATCTCTGTTCCACATCCTGTAATATCATACAGAGTCAACATTTCAGTTCTGGTGACCCTTCCTCAGAACTACCCTTCTGAGGAAGGGACACTGGACACGAAACATTAACTCTGATTTTTTCTTCATAGATGCTGCCAGACCTGCTGAGCTTTTCCAGCATCTTCTGTTTTTGTTTCTGATGTATAGACGTTTCCTACTTCGATTATGTGAATGAGAACTGCACTTAGTCTTGTGGATGATGCATCTGCAGCTGCTATGGTAAATAAGCCTGGATTTAAGTCAACTGATACTTATATGGAGAGTAGCTCCTCCTTAATCTTTTGAAAAGCTGCAGTCTGTTCCTGACTTCAGACCATTGCTGGTCTTTCTTCAAAACTTCTATGGTTCAGTAGGATGAACTTTCCCATTTCATTCACCTTGCATTTATTTCCTCCCCCACTATTGCCCCAAATTATTTAGTATTTTAGGTATGCTTTTAGTGGTTATATACATGCAAGAGTCAATCCCACTTTACTCCAAGGGTCTAACCAGGGTTTTGTATAACTGCAGCATAATATCTGCACTGTTATATTAGAACAATACAGCGTAGAACAGGCCCTTCCGCCCTCGATGTTGCGCTGACCTGTGAACTAACCTAAACCCATCCCCCTACACGTTCCCATCATTATCCATATGTTTATCCAAGGACTGTTTAAATGCCCCTGATGTGGCTAAGTTAACTACATTGGCAGGCAGAAAATCATGAGATAATAAATGGAACCTACATGGCAGTGTTGAAGACACAAGCTAGCAAACATGATTGAGTTGATGAAATTAGTCCTGTTGATGTTATGTATGTGGATTTAATAAGATGTCCCATTGGTTTAACAAGCTGTGGCAGTCACGGTGTTGATACAATATTGGCTATCAGACAGAAAACAGAAAATGGTGGTAAATGGATATTTCATAGATTCAAGGGAAATATATTGTGGTATCGTTTAGGTATCAGTATTCAGATCACTGCTCTTTTAATATGTATTAATAATCTGGGTATAATTTAAATGTTTTCAGATGACACACAGATTGCAAATATAGTAAATAGCGAGGAGGAGGATAGCAAACTTCGGGAGGACAGACTGCAGAAAATAACATACACAGCAAGTTTGAGAAGCATGGAAATCCATTTTGGAAGAAAAATTGAGAATAGGCAATTTAAACTGAATGGTACACCATGATTATTTTAAGTACCATTACCTTAACAAAAACTGTGCAACTTCTGAGAGAATCGAATAATTTTATTCTGTTATCATGTTCATCCCTGGGTAGTGTTGTAGAACAGAGAGACCTAGGGGTTCAGGTACATAATTCTTTGAAATTTGCTTCACAGGTAGACCTGGTGGTTAAGAAGGCATTTAGCACACTTTGAGTGTAGGAGTTGGGATGTCATGTTGAAGTTGGTGAGGCCACTTCTGGAGTACTATGTACAGTTTGCTTGCCCTGGTATAGGAAGGACATTATTAAACGGGAGAGGGTTCAGAAAAGTTTTACCAGGACGCTGCCAGGAATAGAGGGTTGGACTTGTAAAAATAGGCTGGATAGGGTGGGACTTTTTTTCACTGGAGCTTAGGGGGTTGAGGGGTGATGTTGCAGAGGTTTATAAAATCATGAAGGGCGTAGGTAAGGTGAATGGCGAAGGTCTTTTCCCTAAAGTGGGGGAGTTCAAAACTAGGAGGCATCTTTTTGAGGTGAGAGGATAAAGATTTTTAAAGGACACGAAGGGCAACTTTTTTACACAGTGAGTGTTCAGTATGTGGAATGAACTGCCAGAGGAAGTGGTAGATGCAGTTACAGTTACAACTTCTAAAAGACATTTTGATAACTACATGAATAGGAAATGTTTGGAGGGATATGGGCCAAATGTAGGCATGTTGGACGATTTAATATGGGAATATGGCCAGCGTGGATTAATTAAACCAAAGGGTCTGTTGCCGTGCTGTATGACTTTTTGATTTTTCTCACTATTCAGGTTGATCTTTGTAAGTTCCAACCAATATTAATATAATTAAGAAGTTGGAAAATTAATCATTAGATTACACTGAACTGCTTATTGAGTAAATCATAAGAACATTTGAAGTCTGAATTTTTCAAACATAATTGTAATAGCACAGAGAAGGACACTCAGTTATTAAATTCTTGTGGGTTCTCTGTAGATAAATCTAGTCAGTCCCATTGACTGGCTATATCCCTGTTATTCTGCAAGTTTATTTCCCTTCAATACTTATCCATTTTCTTTTTAAATAGAGGGTATACAAGAAGATAAATAAACTGTTTGCTGAAGATCGCAACCATAAACCAGAATCTGAAACTGACAATGCTGTGCTCATATTTTCAATATGTTGTTATATTTTATAGTGAAATGGAAGGCGTGCCAAGTACTGCTATACGGGAGATATCTTTGTTAAAAGAATTAAATCATCCAAATATTGTGAAGTAAGAAAAGTTATTTTTGTTTTTCAATCTGATTAGGCAATGTTCTGTGCAACAAGGAAATACAAATAGCTCAGAATTGGCTTTTGTAAAAGTTTAACAAATTTGTAAGCTTTTTCACTTACTATTTGTTAAATTTTTTTGTATGTTTGACTGCAAGTTATGGGAGTTTATTATTTGCTGAACCATCCATTATTAACACACATTGCTGTTTAGACAACATCAGAAGTCGAAGGCATCTCTTTCAAATTATTAAATCTAGTCGAACTTTGTTGATAACAAACTTATGGGAGCAGCAAAGTATTGTTAGCATGGTTTGAAAATAAGACTCCAGAAATAAAGCAGTTTGTTAGCTTTGCAATCAAAAGATCCCCCATTCTACATTCAAGATCTTTAAGTCAGACAATATGCTTAAATAATGCTGGTGAGCAGATCAGAATATGCAAGACTAGCATTCTGGAGAAATTAACCTAAAATTCCTGATATAAAACCAAGAACTGTGGATGCTAGAAATCTGAAACAAAAACAAATTGCTGGAGAAACTCAGCAATTTTGGCAGCATCCTTGGAGAGAATACTGCCAGACCTGTGAATTTCTCCAGCAATTTCTGTTTTAGTTTCAGAGTTCCTAGATTTTGGTCAATTCTCATTAAACTTATTCAAAACATTAGTTTTTGTGGACACAAGTTAAGGACAGGACAATATTTGGTTCTGATGCACAAGATGACGGACCTTGATGATACACGTTCTGTGGTTTGTATTGACTGGTTACTAATCAGGATGTTGCTGACATATTTGGTTTTATACCATGAGATGAGCTAGTGACTTCAGGAAAGAAAGAAAGATACCTGAGCATGGATGGGGAAAGGTCTATTTTCAGTGAAGTTTCCATATATTCTTTAATTGTCAGAATAAAACAAAATAAAATAAAAATAAATAGCATGAAATAAAGAAAGCATGACAGGATTCAAGAGAAGCTAATTGTTGGATGATACAATTTGTTCCATGCTGCAATTCTAAAATTTGCTAGTGTTTAGACTTTTTGATTGAAAACTGAGATCATGGTAAATTTCTACTTTTCATTTGTCATTTGCAATAACATGAATTTGAATCTACTAAAGCATAGTGTTGTAAAAAGCAGTCATGATTAATATGTGTACTCTTGTCTTAGACTGTTAGATGTTATCCACAGTGAAAAGAAATTGTACCTAGTGTTTGAGTTTCTGAATCAAGATCTGAAGAAGTATATGGACTCTGCTCCTCCTACTGGACTCCCTTTGCAATTAGTTAAGGTAATTAAGAATTAAACTTATCTTGACATAATTTACACAGGTTTGGAACGTCATGCAGATTTTCATCACCCAAATGCCAATTCTCCCCATTTTTGACTAACTTTTCCCCATCAACCCTTCTTCGTGATTCAAACCTGTCACCATTTTCATTCTGGGAAGACATACAGTTAATAATTTCCCAAGCTTTTGCTAATTTGTAGCTTAAGTCAACCACAAACAGAAGTACAAATACAGAGATGTTTTGATTGTTTTTATTCTAACACTGTTGTGCCTCATTATTGGCACAGTCACAAGAATGAATAAAATTGTGGAACAAAAGCACACGTTGCTGGAAAAGCTCAGCAGGTCTGGCAGCATCTGTGAAGAAAAAAATCAGAGTTAATGTTTTGGGACCAGTGACCCTTCCTCAGAACTGATTGTAGCTGGGAAAACGTTTGTTTATATACAGAAAATAGAGACGAGAATGGGGTGGGCAGTAAACAATAGGATAAAGGTTAGAGGCAGAAAAGAGAGAGAAGCGCAGTAGGATAAATGAAGGAGTTGATAACGATCTGGCTAAGAGGGTGAATCATTGTTAATGGGACCTGTTAGTGACTGACAGTAGGTAGTATGTAATGGTAGGCTATGTGATATCAAGACCTGATATGTCAGGTAGGGGCTAGGATATAGGAGAGTTTAGATCCTAAAATTATTGAACGCTACATTGAACCTGGAAGGTTGCAGGGTCCCCAAGTGGAAAATGAAGTGTTGTTCTTCTAGCTTGCATTGAGCTTCTTTGGTACACTGCAGCAAGCTAGAGACAAGAAATGTGGACCAGGGAACAGGGTGGTGTGTTAAAGTGGCAGACAACTGGAAGCTCAGGGTCTTTTTTGCAAGCAGAATGTAGATGTTCTGCGAAGCGGTCACCCAGTCTACGCTTCACTTCCCCAAGGTAGAGGAAACCACATCATGAGCAGCAAATACGGTTGACTAGATTCTGGGAAGTGCAGGTGAAGTATTGCTTTGTCTGGAAGCTATGTTTCGGCCCTTGGATAGTGGGGAGGGAGGATGTAAATGAGCTGGTGTTGCACCTTTGCTGGTTACAGAGGAGGGTGCCATGGAGCTCTGGGGGTTGTTTGGAGTGAAGGAAGACTGGACCTGGGTGTCCCGGAGGGAACAGTCCCTGTAGAAGGCAGAGCAGGGACGGGAGGGGAAAATGTGTCTGGTGGTGACATCTGGCTGGAGGGTCCGGAAAGGGTGTCTGGATCTTCTGGATGTGGATGTTGGTGGGGTGGTAGGTAAGGACAAGGGGAACCCTATCACTGTTGCGGGCAGGAAGAGAGGGGTGAAGGCGGAATTGTGGGAGATGTGTCAGTCCTTTTGAGGGCCCTGTCAAAAACGGTGTTGGGGAATCCTCAATTGAGGAAGAAGGTGAACATTTCATAGGCTCCCTTGTCAAAGTTGGCCTGATCTGAACGTATGTGACAGAGATGGAGGAACTGAGAGAATGGGATGGAGTCTTTATTGGAAGCAGGGTGTGAGGATGTATAATCCAGGTAACTGTGGGAGTCGGTGGGTTTATAGTGATATTAGAGGCAAGTCTATCTCCAAAAATGGAAGCAGATATTTTGAGGAAGGGAAGTGAGGAGTCAGCGATAGACCAGTGAGGGCAGGGTGGAAATTGGAAGCAAAATCATGAACTATTCCAAATCTGGACGAGAGAAGGAAGCAGCACCGATGATATCATCGATATATGGAAGAAAGAGTTGTGGGACAAGGCCAGAATAGGACTGAAACAAGGAATGTTCCATGTCCCCCACAAAGAAACAGGCATAACTGAGGACCATGCGGGTACCCCATGACCACCCCTCTGACCTGAAGAAAATAAGAGGAGTTAGAAAAGAAGTCGTTGAGGGTGAGGATGAGCTCGGCCAAGCAGAGGAAGGTGGTGCTGGGTGGAGATGGTTCAAGTCTTTGCTTCAGGAAGAAGCGGAGAGCCCTAAGACCCTCTGTGGGGAATGGACGTGTAAAGGGATTGCACGTCCATGATAAAGAGGAGATGACAGGAACCTGCAAACTGGAAATTTTGAAACCGGCGTAGGGCATCCGAGGAATCACGGATAAATGTGAGCGGGGATTGGACTGGGGAGAGAAGACTGAGTCAAGTTAGGAAGAGATGAGTTCTGTGGGGCAGGAGCAGCCTGAAACAATGGGTCTGCCCAGACAGTCGTCTTTGTGGATTTTTGGAAGGATGTAGAAACGAGCTGTGTGGGGCCGGGGGACTATCAGCTTGAAGACAGAGCCAGGGGGAGGTCACCAGGTGAAATGAGATCAGTTACTGTAGACACAATGGCCTGATGTGTCATGGTGGGGTCATGGTCCAGGGGAAGATAGGATGAGGTATCTGAGACCTGCCTCTGCAATGTAGAGATCAGTACACCAGACAACATAAACACCACTCTTATTGGCAGGCACATGGGTTAAATCTAAGCACACCGAGTGCAGTCAGTTCGGGGGGAGATGGGTTGAATTTGGTGAGGGAGTGAGCAGAGAAATTGAGGCAACCAATATAATGTCAATATTTCTCAGTGAACAGATCGAGTGCAGGTAAAAGGCTAGAGACAGGAGGCCAGGTGGAAGGACGGTGCTGGAACTGGACAAAGGGGTCTGTGGGATGGGGAGAGGACTCGTGTCCAAAGAAATGGGAATGGAGCGGAAGACGGCGGAAGAAGAGTTTGATGTCATGTCGTGCCCAAAATTCGTGAAGGTTGGGACACAGAGGAATAAAGCTGAGGCCTTTGCTGAGTACAGAACATTTCAGCATCAGAGAGCGGAAGCTTAGGAAGGATGGTGAATACCCAACAGGAGATGGGGTTGGGAGAGGAATTGAAGTCAGAGGGAAGAGGAGGAGAGGAAGGTTCCAGAGGGCCATGAGTACCTCTGAGTTGTTGCATCTTGTGGGCCTTGATACCTCAAAAGAAAAAGTTTCTTGTTAGCACAACAAATGAGTCGGAGGACGAAGTGGAACTGTGGAATGATGCAACTCTGAGCCAGTATTTTGCAATGGTGTTAGAGAAGAAGGTCAAGAGTGTGCATGTGATGTGCATGGTACTGAGTGTGGATGTCAGGATGTGGTGAAAGCAGTTGTCTGTGGAGCTTTGAAAGTCATAGAGAAATCTGTGATCCTGGGAGAATTCAAAACATGAGGGTTGAAACTTCAGTCAGAATCCACGTGGGGTGAGGGTGAGCTGGGGGCAGTCACTGAGGAATGTGACATGGATGTAGAAACGAGTTTTACCAAATACTTGGTCAAACACCTGGACTGACAGTGAAATTAATGTCGATGGACAGGAACAAAGATTGGAATAGAAATCCTGTCGGAGAGAGGAACAGAACTTCTTCAAGGTGGGCATGCCTAGAAGAGATGTGGTATTGAGTTAAATACTAAATAAAAATCGAAAGAACTGTGGATGCTGTAAATCAGGAGTAAAATTATGGAATCTGACGTACAGAATTATGAGAATAAACCCATACCGTTACATTCTGTGGCACCACACTTCAGAATTTTTATTTTATTCTCGTGAATTGGCATCACTGACAAGGGCAATATTTATTACCCAGGCTTAGTAACCCTTGAAAAGGTGATGGTGAGCCATATTGTGAACATGCTGCTTTCCTTGTATGAAGATTGTTAGTTAGGTAGTGCCAGCATTTAGACGCAGTGATGAAGAAGAAATGGCAATATATTTCCAAGTCAAAATGATGAGTGACTTCAAGAGAAATCCACGGAGGTGGGAGTCTCATCTTGTAGTGTTCAGATGAAGAAGCCTTGGTAATTTGGTATAGCACCTCTGGTTTATGGGTTCTTTCTTGTCCAGTGGTCCCTTGAAATGAAGAAGATACTTGGCGTAGAGTATAGCTGATGACAAGAACTTATGCATTGTTCTTTTAACACACGCAGGTTATTGCACTGCAGCTCCAACATGGTTCTGGCTGACCATGAAACTCCCCTGCTCTTATGCCCAGGATTTGTAGGTTGAGAATCAATCTGGTTGCCATGTTACAAACACACTTTCAATAGCCTTCACTATAGACACATATAGAATGAAGAAGATACTGAATGTTTAAAATAGTGGAAAGAGTCAAAAAGCAGATGTCCTGAATGGTGTTGAATTTTTTGGGTGTAGTAAGAGTTGCACTTCATTGAGGTAAGTGAGAGCATTCCCTGGTTTGTCCCTTGAAAATCATAAAAAGACCTTGGAATTCAAGACATGGGTCATTTACTGTGGAGTATTCAGCCTCTGACCTGCTGTTGCAGACACAATCCTTATGAGGATGTTCCAGTTAAGTTTCTGTTCAATGATGATCTGCAGAATATTGGTGGGACATTCCACAATGCTAATGCCATTGAATGTCATGGGGAAGTGGTTAGAAACTCTCTTACAGGAAATGATCATTGCTTGGCAAATGTGTGGCACAAATGTTCTTTGCAGTTTATCAGACCAAGCATGAGTGTTGTCAAAGTTCTGCTGCATCAACTTTAATATTCCATCATTTTAGTCTTTCTACGTTTCAATGACAAATGAACACTTATTGATTTGGCTTTAATGCAAATGTCAAACATGCATGTCAACTGAATTCTATTTTGTAAGGAACTTGCTCAGGATAGACTTGTATTTGATTTAATTGTCACAGTGGTGGGCTAATTCAGTCACTGGAAGCCATTGGCAATACTGTCATTGCAATTCACTAATGCCTGAACACAATTAGAAAGCATTCAGGCATCCACCTGTTCAGCTTCTTGGCTTCTCAGGTCCTGCATGATGGATATTACACCTCTCAGAATTATTAATAAATCATAGACCTAAGCTGAATAGTACCAGCAATTTCACCAGGAGTGGTGGTTTCTTCCAGTACTGCAGCTGTCACTTGGAGGAGGAGCAGTCAGGTTTACCCCAGGTAAACTGGGTAGGCTCATTGGGTCCAGTCAGGTAGTTCAGAGGTTGCAATGGGAATTGGGTGTCCAAAGGAGGGATAATTTAAAAAGGATGCAGTTTTCTTATCAAGGCAGCCCTTGCTACCAGCCAATCACATTGACCACAAAAGCCCAAGGAGGAGAGACTTTGCGCTCAAACCACTCATTAATTTATATTCCGATAATGTGGCTATCTGCCTCTGTTACCACTGGTCAATGCTGCAAAGATTGTAGGAGTGCAAGAGGATTAGGAAAATCATAAACTAGCAAAAGATTATTAAAAGAATACACAGAGGCTGAAGTTAGAATATTGAAGTAGACTTGCTGCAAATATGAAAAAAAACAGTCAGAGAGCTTCTACAAGCATATAAAAAGACAGTAGTCAAACATTATTTCCTTTTAAGAATGAAATTTAGGATTAATAATAGGAAACAAAGAAATTGCAGAGATTTTCATCTCAGGAGATGCAAAAAGCATCCCAGGAATAATTGAAAATCAAGGGGCAAAAGGGAGAAAGGAACTCAGAACAATCACTATCACCAGGAACAAATACAGAAATCTTATTCACCCAAAGACTGACAAAGTACCTGCACCTGATGAACTCCATCCTAGGATCTGGAAAAATGGCTGTGGAGATAGTGGATACGTTTGTTTTTAAGTTTCTCCTGTTCTTTAGATTGTGGAAATGTCCCAAAGGATTGGAACACCACAAATGTCATACCTCTATTCAAAAAGGAGGGAATCAGAAAGCAGGAATCTATAACCCAGTTATCCCAATGTCTAACATCAAAAAATGCTATAATCAGTAAGTTCATGACAGTCAGCCTCAGTATCATTAGGGATGGTTTTTAGAAGTATTATTTTATTGTTAAGACGTTTTCAAGCACTCTTTGTTCTTGCAGAAACCAGAATATCGTACCAACTTCCAAATAATTTACTCACAGCATTCAGACTTAATATTCGATTCAGTCATTCCACCTCCTGGAATGTTTTTTGCTTGTGATGTTTCAGTTAATAAAAAGCTGGTTTTTGCAATTGGCACAAGTATTATTGCCTGAATGAAAATGACTGCGCTGTAGAGAATTTCACACTTCTTTGGAGAAGAGGACTGCCTAATTTATCTAATTAAAACAGGCATCAGATTTTTAAAAAGACATTAAAGTCTGCAGGCATCAGGAATAAAACATCCTCTGTGAACAGATTATGCATTTATCCTGGAGCTATTGGAGAAGTTTTGTTACTTCAATTATAAACTAGCACAGTAGGATTTATTTAGATTTGTGATGGATTGATAGGATAATAAAACTGAAATTTGTCTGTTATGAACGTTTGAATAATCTATTTCTGAATGTTGAGTGTTTACATAACAAAACACCTTTTTTGTCAGAGTTATCTGTTCCAGCTTCTACAAGGTGTCGCGTTCTGTCACTCTCACAGAGTCCTTCATCGAGATCTAAAACCACAAAATTTGCTTATTAATGACGCTGGTGCAATCAAATTAGCAGATTTTGGATTGGCAAGGGCTTTTGGAGTTCCTGTGCGCACTTATACCCATGAGGTAATTAAGATCTGTGTGGTTTTGAAAGTGATTAATAAAGTTAAGACTTGAGACAAAATTTTACTCCCATAACTTTTATGGATTTAGCCCTTGCTCACATGTGGCATTTTTAAAAGGTTACTCAACCAACTAAAGCGCAATTTCCAAAATCAGAATGCTGCAGGAATTTAGTTTGAAAGCTTGAGTGGACAGCAGCTTAGGTGTCAGTCTTTTAATTGGCCTCAATGTGTAATATAGCTGCACAGGGCCAACTATTCAGCAAGATGGTGTGGATGAGGGGGGAAAGCACATTACACTTTTAGGTTCTAGTAGCAAAATTCTGTCAACAGATCAAAAAAGATAAAGAGTGAATTTATATTTATTAATAAAAAATACTGTAAAAGAATAGCATGCTCCTCCTTTTCATTGCCAACAGGCTTTGAATCATGGGATCAGTTAATCAACAACAATTTATCGTAAGTTGAGGCAGGTAATGCCAAATCTGTTATACTCTTGTTTCCCTGCCCTAGGTAGTGCAAAGAGCGACTTCATTACTCTATTTATATATTAATTATTGAGCCACATATAGACCCCAGTAACAATAAACATTTACATTTTTCAGTAATCACTGAAATCTGCTGATCATTTAAGACTCTTGAATACTTTTAGAATTTATAGTGGATAGTGATCAGTTGAATATATTTTTAACACATTTAAGTTGAAATGATTTTGGAATTAAACATTCTAAATTTTTATTTTTCTGCGATTAAATATCGTTGTTGACTTCATTTTTAGGTCGTAACCTTGTGGTACAGAGCACCAGAAATTCTAATGGGATGTAAATTTTACTCGACAGCAGTAGATGTTTGGAGCATAGGATGCATCTTTGCAGAAATGGTATTTATCTTCAGAAATATAACTAATTTATAAAATATGTATGTATTTTTGTTTTTACATGTATTTATATGTATATATAAAATATGTATTTATTTCTTCTTAGTATTTTAAGAATTTTTTTCCTTTTGAAGTCTGAGGAAAATAACACGTATAAAAATGTGTTGAATGATCTTATTGCTGAAATGTCATCTGTGCATCTATTAAAAGTCTCGAATACATTTTGACACCCCAGTACATATCAAATTTACTTCCTATACCTGGTAATAGAAAGACTGGGAATTTTGTTTCGGGTTTGGGACAGTGAGATCAGGGTCCTGACTGCCTACTCATGTCAAAAGTTGTCATCTGACATAATTTTTAAATGAATAACAAATTAATAGCTGAAGTGCATGTTTGCCATCCCATTAAATATGCTGAACAAATTCTTGACACTGAAAGACCAATAGGAGATTCTCCAACACAAAGGAAATGCAAGTTTGCTGGTAAGGGAAAGGGAGGACGCCACAAGATGGAGGCACCCTCTCAGCATTTCCAAAAGTTTTGAAAACAAAAATGGTCACAACCGCAAGAGCGCTATTGTGGAGGGACATGCAGAGAACACTGCAGACTCAGCTGTGGCTACTTTTCTGCATTGTCATCATTGCAGGGATGGGTTGAGCAAATAGCTTAACTTACTATGGAACTCTGGGCCCTAGACCTGCTAATAGGAGACCATCTTCTTGCCCTGAGCATGGTTTGGCCACACGCAGGACCCAGATACCAACTGGAAAATTCCCATTGGTGTAGGAAAGGGGCATTAAATAGACTCCTTAGTTATAGTCATAACAATGTACAGCATGGAAACAGACCCTTCGGTCTGACTCATCCATGCCGACCAAATATCCCAAGGTAATCTAGTCCCATCTGTCAGCATTTGGCCCATATCCCTCTATACCCTTCCTATTCATATACCCATCCAGGTGCCTTTAAATGTGACTGCCTCACTAGCACTGCATCTCCAACTCAGCCTCCTTAAAATGGCCCAGAAGTAGGAAATGCTGATGATTGATGTGCAGCTGTCTCGCAGCAAGTTTTCTGCCCTCTGCTGCCTTTGGGAACAATTGAAAATCTGGTCATATATATACCAACATGTCACAATATATAAATTCCATGCCAGCATTTATAACGGGAATTTTCTGTTCCAAAGCATTAAGGTTTCACTATCATTTTATTGTTAGACAAATTAAGTCACCCTTGAAAAACTTAATATCTGACTGGATATTTCTACAGTTGGAAACCTCTTTCACTGCGTCTGAATTGGTACCAATTACAAAATTTCCCTGTGTGCAATCTATTCAGCATGAGTATGTGTAATTTTCAAAATATCATGCAATGCAATTTGAGTGTGAGCATGAATTGAAAATAGGAGTGACTTTCCTTCTGTGAAGATTTTAGTCACATCTTTTCAAAGACTTTAAAGAAACTGAGGATTGATTTGCATGGGCAACTTTTACATTATCGACAAACTTTAAATTTTGTATTACTCACAAACAGCTTCTATCATTAAAATAGGCGCAGTTAGGTAGAAGACCTAAGGATATCTTTTACATTAACTTGGACACTGTTCATAATACCAAAATCTGTCCTAGTGCTCCCAGACCTATCCTTTCAGTATGTTTCAAGGCTCTGGAAACATATTCAAAATCCTCAGGACGAATGGTGTACATCCTGCTGTTCCAAAATGCAGTAGCTACTCCAAACTTGATATGAGTATTCTTAGTACTACCACATGGCTAAGCATCCTGTTCTCATAAAACTTTGACTGACAGTGAACAGTAATGCAGAAAATGTGTTGAATATAAAAATAGCAGATATACAAATTTCGTAATCATATACTAGCTGGGTTACATACTTTATCAGTTTTTGTGATTTACTTGGATGAGAAAACACCCAAATTTCATTTAATATCCTTTCTGTGTTTGCTGGTTTGAACTGCAGCTTCAATTGGTTTATTACAGTCAGCTTCAGTATTAATATGGATGGAGATTAGGCACCGGGGATGGGGTGGGAAAAGCAAGACTTCTTTTTGATCTTAAAATGCATTCCAAAGAAGATTCGTGTTGAACTTGAAATGTTAAGTTTACTCACAAACATCCCAGATGATGCTAAACTTGCTGAGTTCCCCATCACTTTCTGTTTTTATAATAAGATCCCTCATTTAGATATTAAGTAAGAAAAGTTTGGCCTTGGATTAGTGTCTTTTATAGTTTAATAATGTGTTGACACCCGTGTAATCTCACGGATGAAGTATAATAAATTGGGTGAAGAACTAAGATGCAGTTGGATCCCTTGCCCCAATGTCAGATTTCATTTTCAACAGAAAATGTAAATGAAGGGGATAAAATCAATATAATTCCACAGATCTATGCCCTATACCAATCACCTATAAGACCTATATGAATTCTTTCTTCAATTAAAGGTCACAAGAAAACCTTTGTTTCCTGGAGATTCCGAGATTGATCAACTTTTCAGGATTTTTCGCACACTTGGTACACCAAATGAGGCTATGTGGCTTGGGGTAACACAGTTACCTGATTACAAAGCAAATTTCCCTCGGTGGGTCAGACAAGATTTCAACAAGATACTACCCAATCTGGACATAGATGGCAAAGACCTACTAATGGTTAGTAGTATATCCCAATAAATTACTATTCTAACTTATTTTCAAAAAATATACTTTATTCATATCATATGTAAAAATATATTACATAACAGTTCAATATTAGCATTAAAGTACAATCCAATTACTTTCAATATAATTGAGGTGCCTTACTACGCTTACAATTTCCGACTAAACTTAAAATATCTAATCCATATTAATTATCTAGTTCAAGGTGTTGTACATTTCATTCTAGCCTTCTCAGTGTACCATGGCAGCGGGGCTTAGACCATGATCTTTTCCCATTCAGTCTTTAAGGCTGCTAGCCCAAGCTTCAGAGTGTCCCTCTGTAGTCTTGAAATTGCAATGTCTCAATCTACAACTGTCAGTCATTGACAACTACTTGCAATGGAAGCTTCAGGCTAACCAAAGAGCATCTTTCTCTGAGTTGATGGTCCTCCGTAGTAGTTGATATTTGTCTAGGCCCATGGCTCTGGGAACAGCCTTCAGAGAATAAAGACTTGTATTGTGGGATATAATTCACAGTTGTGTATCCATTTATAAAGTGGCGTAGATACTGCTCATAACTTTAAGGAATGTCTTTATATCAGTACCCTGTTGCTGTCCCACTGAAAACATATATAAATGTCAACATATCAGTTGACCTTTGTCATTTTGAAAAATACCTCCAAAAACAGGGTTAATTTATTTGCTGAATAATAATGCATGGTGTGGATGTTCACTGTGTTTGTTGTTTGCTATCCAGGGTCTGCTCTGTGTGAGCATACTTTAAACTCCTGCACATGGTCATAATACACCCCGTCCTATCTGCTTGATCACTTATACTTAGTTGTAAGATACTGTAAGTAAAGCATCCATTTGTTGGTGAAAAATTGAAGCTGACTAACGCAAATATGACCTGTTGTGGCTGAAACATTGAGCAATTTGACTTCCATGTCAAACATATAATTATGCGCATACATGCTTTTTGGGGCAAACAGCTAGCCGTCTAAAAGGCCAGGCTGACTTCCATGCTGTAGTTTTTTGAGTTAGATTTGACCTGTTGGGTCTCACATGCTAAATTAAGGTTGCAATATCCAAGTACACGAGTTGAATTGTACCATTGTTTCTTCTTGTCATTCTGTGGTACAGATTACAGAATTTTTTGCTTTTAAGAGGACAGTAAAATGGCAAAGGCACACAGGATTTAGATCTGTAATTTTGTTTTAAAATACAACATCAAATTTATAAAGATATTAAAATGGTGGGTGAGACTGTAGGTTTTGTAAATAGGGATAGAATTTGATTTTGTATGATAGCATAAATGGCTGATGGCAATGTGCCTGAACATTTACATCTTCCAAATTTTGCATTACATATTCAACATGCCTTAGACTATAAAAATGATTGACCTTCAACTTGCACAGATGATTTGTCAGGTTGCAGTAAGAATTGTGTGTATGAATAGGTAACCATAAGAAAGTCCAGAACGTGAAAAGGATAGAGAAGAGATTCACTAAGATGATTCAAGGATAAAAGAATTTCAGAATGTTAAGCATTGATCTGAAATATATTCAAAAACAGTTCTGACCAGTGCATAGGAAAAAAAAAATCCCACTTGTGGATGAATCATCAACAGTGAACTTAGAATGAGCAAAAGATCCAAAAAGGTTTGGAATATATTTTTATGAAGACGATTGATACAACAACAGTAAAGCAGAAACTATGTTAAAGGAAAATGTTCTAATATTTGAGAAACCTTTAAAGAGGAAGGAGGAAGGGCAGGGAAACTAGATTGAGTGCATAATTATTTCAGAATATTAGGCTGGTTAGATTCAGTTGGAAGCAATTTGTTACCTTTCTAGACTTATATTTCTTATTGTTAAATGGTTTCCCAGTAGTTTTCTGAAGTTTTTACATGTTATTAATGAGCTCATATGCATTTAACAACATGCTCTGCTGTTCTTAACATGATAAGATTCCTGAATTTTCTTGTTCTTGTTTATCATAGATTTAGGTTGAATGTTACATTCTTTGCTGTTAGTTCTCTATAGGAAATTATATGCTGGTTAATTTTTTAAAAATTAACAGTAGTTATTTTAATCAGAAATGTCCATCTGTGTTCTTGTTACTTTTAGAGACCAATAGGTAAAATAAAAGATTTTGAAACGTTTTCTTTTCATTTGTAGCAAATGCTCCAGTATGATCCAAACAAGCGGATTTCTGCAAAGGTTGCTATAAGTCATCGATATTTCCGTGATGTCACTATTCAACTGCCACATTTACAGCTGTAAATATTTGGTTATTGGAAGAAAAAGGAACCATCTCAATTTTCTTGCTTTTATCACTTTTACATGAAAGTATTACTTTCTTAACTATCCTAAGTTGCAAAGTTGTATTTGTAGAGTGTTTTGGCAAGAGCCTAGACAAGTCTGTCATAAAGTTACTAAAAATTAGTCATAAATGCTTGAGATGACATGTAAATACATGTATGATACTAGGTAGGTAGATTGATAGGTTTAATTTCTGTTATAGATTATTAGACATTCTATGCAGTTGAATCTGTTGTTAGATTTGAAATCTCATGTTTGTAAAAATATTTTGCAATAGTACAAGTGAGAGGTAGATATTTCACAAATATAAATCGATATGCAATGCAGAAATTTACTATAGAGAAGTATTTTTCACAATGATCTCTTGAGATTTTACAGCATGTAATAACTTAAACTTTCTGAGATTTTTCTTGTTCCCTCAATAAAGGTATTTTTATGGCAAGCTGAGAATCATGGTCATAGACCACAACTTCACATTGAAAGATCTGCTCTCAATCTCATTGACGTTCAAATTTGTTTTGCCTTGGGCATGAACTTGCATGTATCTGTATAGCTCTTTTTTCTGATCAAAATCCCTATAAACCTCCACTGACAATGAAACTTTTTTTTGTGTTTTACCTGTCAGTTTGCTTTGCGTGGTATATGCCCAGTGTTCCTCTGGCCAATTCATTTGTGTTGATAATTTTCTGAAAGGTCATTAAGCAGTTCTAACATCCCTTTCCTCAAATTTTGGTAGGTCCTGTACAAACTTAAACATTTCTTTGTGTGACCTTATACTATTACTGGGATTCTCCCCACTGGAGTCCTCATTAACACTGACATCACTTTTCAAACTACACATTTTAGCCTGTATTCAAGTTTCTTGCTATACTTTGCAATTCTAATTCTTGTTTTCTAAATTTCATTATTTTTAATTCAATCTACCCTTCCTTAACTTTTCAGCCCTTTGAAATTCCATCTCCAGCTTTTTCATTTGTTCATAATCTTCAAAATGTTTAAACTGTAACTTATTTTAACTAATTCCATTGCTTCACTGTCCAAATCATCCTGGTCTCCCTTCATTTATAGTAAACAATAGTGCTGTGCTAGCCCTTAAATATGTCTGTAGTCTTAGTTTTAGCAGGCAATTCCACTGCCCAGCTTACTTGACAATTCGAATAATCTGGCTTTTGTAATTTAATAATAAAATGTTGAAGCTGTCTTAGACAAATGGATGGTTAAATGAGTTGAAACATCATCTAATCCCATACTGAGCCTTAGGTTAGAAAAATCCTCAGTTTAATTTGAACTCTATGTTGCATTAAGTGAATTAAACAGAAATTGTCATGGGTACATGCCAGCTGACCTCACAGATTATTAGACTTGGGAAAATAGATATCCACATGGACTTTTTCCTCCCGTTCCCAATCTGTTGTTCCAAAGTACATATGTGGACACTGGTCAAGTACTGGCTTAAATTTTGTATGCTCTTGAAATGATCATATGAAGTCACATGTAAAAATATTTGATGATGTGGCAGAGGACTGTTGGTACCTGCAAAATTGTAGTTGAAATGAGTTGCTATGTTTAGCGAAAAGATAATGGAAAAAGATAAATGGGAAAAATTAAATAACAAGCCTGTGATCTAGGGTAGGCTTTACAATGAAACCAATGTTTAGAAAGTGTATGAATGGAGTAGTTGGGATTGCTTCATCACATTTTTGTTATGGTATCTGAGAGATTGCTATTGAAATCCTGTGTAACATCTCAACATGACATTGCTTTGTTTTTCTTAATTCATAGTTTCCCATTGTGTATTTTGTTTTTTAATTTACAAGTTGAGAAAATTATTTGGAATGGTGTTTTACGTGTTGTTTCCTACAAAACAATTGCTTTTGATACAAGAAAAGTTTTAAAAATGCAAGATAATGATTTCAAAACCTGATTTATTAACAAACTGTTATTCAGGTTATTAAATAATAAAACAAATTGTAATAGTTTGTGTTCCATACTGCACCATGACAGTATTGTACAAGAAGGAAAGCCTCTTAAATGCTGTCCAATTCCTTGATTTTATTTTTACAATAAATATGCTCTGTTGACAGTGTACTAAGTTGACTGATGAGATTACAAAGAATCAATGCCATGCATTGGAATAATAACAAACATTGTATTAAATCATCAAACTGTACCAGGTCGAGCAGTATCTCTGAGGAGTTATCTTTACAATTGTTCACCTGCTTTACTGGTGGGGGCTACGCTTGACCTCATTAAAATATATAAAATCCAAGGAAACATGCAACAGATGATGATGGAGGATCATCCCCAATGGACTACAGTTCACATTCAGGCCTTTCCAATTTGGTCCCAGGTGTGACAATGCCTATATTCAGAACATTGGGACCCTTCAGAAGCGTTTTTCCCTGCGACTCCTGAACAGATCCTCCCCAATGGACTGTGGTCCACATTCAGATCTTCCCAGTTTGGCCCCAACAGTGACAATGTCTACATTTAGAACATTGAGATCCTTCAGAAACTTTTCTTTCTGCGGCTCCTGAAACACACACTTGTAGTAATGCGCTGGCATCTCAAAGGGTCTAGGCCTGAAACATCAGCCTTCCTGTTCCTCTGATGCTGCATGGCCTGCTGTGTTCATCCAGCTCTACACCTTGTTATAACAGATGATGAATGCAGTTTTTGGCAAGACATTAACACTATAATTCCTCTAAATTCACTATAATTACAGAAACTCCAGAATCAATATTTTATGCAGGTCTGACACATCTTTCTTGTGTTTGTACTCTTTGCCCGTGTTGATAAAGCCCAAGAAAATATATGTTTCATTAACTGTTCTCTTAATGCCTCCTGCTACTTTCTGTAATTAATGAACATATACACCCAGGACCCTCTACTCCCCTCTGATGAAGGGTCTAGGCCTGAAATGTCAGGTTTTGTGCTCCTGAGATGCTGCTTGGCCTGCTGTGTTCATCCAGCTTCACACTTTGTTATCCCTCTACTCCCCAACCCTGTTTTGAGATGTACCCTTCATTTATACTGTCTTGCTGTATTATTTTTACCAAAATGAATCACCTCACACTTCTCTGCATTAAATTTCATCTGCCACTTGTCTTCTGATTCCACCAACCTCCCATGTCCTTTTGAAGTTCTCCACTTTTTAAAAAGAATTTGCTCATGGGATGTGGATTTTGCTGCCTGCCCTTGAGAAAATTTTGGTGAGCTACCTTCTTAAACTCTTGTAGTTTATTTGGTATAGATAGAACCACAATGCTATTTGGGATGAAGTTCCAAGGTTTTGATCCAGTGACACTGAAGGAAGTCAGATTTCCAAGTCATCTGATGAAGGGTCTAGGCCCGAAACATTAACTTCTGCGGTCCTAAGATGCTGCTTGGCCTGCTACGTTCATCCACCTCTACACTTTGTTATCTCGGATTCTCTAGCATCTGCAGTTCCCATATTGTCTGTACCCATGCATTTGTTGCCTTTGTCCTTCTCGATAGTATTGGTCTTGGGTCGGAAAGTGCTGTCTGTGTAGAACTGATCTCATTGCTCCAAGAATCTAAAGCTGTCCCTTCAGCAGCATCTCTTTCAACTATGCATTCATTTGTTCCATCCTCCTGTTTCCATATTTGTACATTGTATTGGAAGCGAAACAGTATACTTTTGAAGTGCTGTTTGCTAATTTCTTACCTAGATCCCAAAGTTCGACTGCAGGACTATATCCCTCTTTCTACCTATCATTGGTACCAAGGTGGACCTTGACCACTGGCTGTCCCTCTCTTGTCAGGGTGCTTGGCATATATTTGGTGACAACATTAACATCCCATCTGAATTCATGGCTGCAGCTACAGAAGTATGCTGTCTTCCTACAGCTAATGAATATCATATCACTATTACTCACAATCTCCTTAATGCCCCACTGTACAGCTGAGCCAGCCAGCCATGGAGCAATGAATTTGGCTGTGGCTGCTTACCAGAAGAACCATTGCTTTTGTCAGTATTCACTAGTTGGACAGAGATGCATACGAGAGGTGGCTGAATAGCGATGGTCCATTCCCTGTCTACCTCTTTTAATCTGCAGAGTGGCCACATTTATAAATGTGCTATCTACAAAGCTCTCAAACTCACAACAATGCTTCAAAACCCAGAGTTTGAGCTGCTACAATACATTTTAAGATGATACTTTCTATATATTATCCAAGATGCAGGAAATGTTTGTGGGTTCCCAGGTGGAACGGGATGTGCATTACAAGGGTTGGAGTTGCCCTGCCATTCTATCAGATAATAAAACTTGCTGTTTAATAAAAGATTCAGCAGCTATTCTCTTTATCAGTTCAGGATAGAGAGGTTAATTGTGTTGCTTTCATTAAACCTTTTTACCAACAAATTTGAAATTTTTAATTTCTCAGCTCCATAGATTAAGTTCCTAACTTTGCAGAAAGTGAAAGAAAGCCACAGTATTCACCAACCAATCAACTCATTGCCTTCCTGTCTTATCACAGTTTTTTTCCCCCCTCTCTTCTTTTACTTCAATAATCATTACCTGGTTCATATTCCACTAAGCGTGGTTCACAGTGATCCCAACCTGCTTCACATTTTACTGGTCTGCTTAGCAGTGATCCCAATCTGCTTTGCTCTCCCCCTGGCCCGCTTCATACTTACGCTGGTCTGCTTTGCAGTGATTCTGATCTGCTTCATTGCGATTCTGCTCTGCCTCACAGTGATCCTTACCTGCAGCACATTCTTCTTGGTTATGAGTATCTTTTTTTAGATCCTGCCTGAGTTGCTATTTCCAGCATTTTGTGATTTTTGTGGAACTTTAGTTCAGCACTAGAATGATGTAACACAGAAGAAAGTCATTTGGCTCATTGAGTCTGTGCCAGTTCTTTGAAAGATCAATCCAAATGAGCTTATAACCATAGACTTGGAAAGAAAATTCCTCTTCAAGTATTTGTACAATTCTTTTTGGAAGTTATTATTAAATCTGCCTTCACTACCTTTTCAGATAGATACCCTTTCATGCTAGCTAAATCTGTGTCCTTTGACAACTACCCTTCTAAGATTGGAAACAAGTTATCTTTACTTTTATCAAAAACCATTCCTGATTTTGAATGCCCCTATCAAGTCTGAACTGCCCTGCACCTTCTCTGCTCCATGGAATTTCTCTACTGTTGCTGTGTAACTGTATTTAATTTTCAATACATTTTAAGAATGAATATTAACTGGCCACATTTGGAATAACATGTGAGCCTCAATCTCACATCTATTTGATCATATTTCAATTGCTGTATCGCACTTTCATCCCTGGTGCCAATATAATGAATAAACTGCCTCCTTGCTCAGAACTTGACTATAACTGGTCACAGCACTCCCACTGGACTTTAACCAATATATATGTTAAGTTTTAACTAACTTCCCTTTTTTTCACTTATTGCCACTGTATACTGATTCTGGACATTGGAATCATCTTGCTTCCTTAGTTTCTTCAAAGATGTCTCAGTTCATATCTTGAAGTTATCTGTCATTTTTTTTATTTTTCTTCTGTTTTTACCTTCAATTTTATTGTTGTCAGGGCAACTCATTATAAAGCCAAGGATCTTGTATGGCATCCTTTTTTACTTAGCCTGTTACCTTCAAAGACTTGTATATGCACATTGCTAGGTCACTGTGTTCCTGTACTCTTTAACATTGTAACATTTAATTTACATTGCCACTCAATCACCCTAACAATACTTAAACTGTGTTAAATTGCATCTGTCAAAGGTCTGTCCTCTCTGTCTATGTCTCCATAAAGTCTGTTATTATCTTCTGCGCTATTTACTGCATTTCCAAGTTTCAGGTCATCAGGAAGCTTTGAAATTATGCTATGTGTGGCCAGGTTCCAATCATTAATATAAACACTTTGTAAAAAAGAGCAGCAGTCCCAACACTAATCCCTACAATACAAGCGCACTCTTGGCTTGGGTCTGAAAGACAATCATTTATAGTCCTCTCTTTTATTGTCCTGTAGCCTATTTCCTATTCAAATATTACTTCCCCCATAGCCCTGTGAGCTTCAATTTTCTTAAAAGATCAATTAAGTTACTTTAGCAAATGGTATCATGTATATGAACCATACTACATTCGTTAGTGTGCAGTTTGCAAATGACTGAAAGTAATGTTGATTTGGTAACATAGGTGAGACTAATGTAAATAGATTTCTGTTTGTTAGACACTGGTACAGAATCCAGTCTTGTTTAAAATCCATCAGTGTACTAGCATTCATGAAGATTGTAGTTTCTGGTGTGTTTAGTTTGTGCCTACTTACATGTTTAATCTTCACATTTTGGACATGAGTATTCATAATATTCCATACAAAATAAGTAACTATGAATTAGTTTGTCAAGATGTTAATTTAGATGTTTCTAACATTTTAATGTTGTTTGCCCATCTTGCAAATAGGATTACGTATATGAATGAAAGTAGGACAAAATTGAATGAATTACTAGTAAGGTCTTGATTTGCATCTTTCACAGTGATTGTTAATAGATTAAATAAGTATAATGAAACTGAAATCTGAGGACATATAAATAATAAAAATGAACCTACACAATAAGAAATGAATGAAATAAAAACAATAAAATGCTTAAAAATACTCAGCAATTCAGGTAGTATCTGTAGAGAGAGAAAACAATGTAGTAACATTTCAGATTGATCATCTTACATTAGAACTGGGAATAGTTTGAAATGTAAGGTATTAAACATTTGAAAAGTGGAAGGATGGAAAAAAACAAAAGGGGCAATCTATGATAGTGCAAAAGACAAGATAGATTACTCTGCAAGGGATAGGATAGATTACACTACAAAAGATTTGGCGGCGGAAGGCCAAAGGGTATGACAATGGGACAAGAGACAAAATATGTGTCTAGAGGAAGTGTTAGTGACAAAATGATGAACAACTACCATTGGAAAGCATGGGAAAATGGAGTCTAAAACTGAAATTGATGAAGCAAAATGGTAGAAAATTGCTTCGCAGACAAGAAACAAAGAGTATGAAGGAACAGGTCTTTTTCATAATAGGTACAGTGACAAGTTTGTACCACAGGGATCAGTGCTAGAACCCCAGATATTCACAGTATATACTGATGATTTAGGAAACTAAATGTAATATCTCCAGATTTACAGTTGACACAAAGCTGGGTGGGAAGATAGGCCATAAGGAGGATACAGAGATGTGATTTGGGCAAGTAGGCAAATGAGTAGATAAATGCATAGTAGATGCAGTATAATGTGCATAAATGTGAGGTTTTCCACATTAGGAGCAAAAACAGGAAGGCAGATTACTATCTGAATGGCTACAAATAGAGAGAGGGGAATGTGCAACGAGACTTGTGTGTCCTTGTACACCAGTCCAGCAGCAGGTGGTAAAGGCAAATGTACGTTTGCCTTCATTGTGAGAGGTTATGAGTACAAGAGCCCGGGATGGCTTGCTGCAGTTATATAGAGCTTTAGTGAGACCATACCTGGAATATTGAATGTAGTTTTGATCTCCTTATCTGATGGAGGATGTTCTTGCTTTTGAGGGAGTGCCGTAAAAGTTTAACAGACTGATTCCTGGTATAGCAGGACAGATGTATGAGGAAAGGTTGAACTGTTTAGAATTATATTCACTGGAGTTCAGAAGAATGAGGATGGATGTCATAGAAACCTATGAAGTTCTAACAGGACTAGACAGGGCAGATGCAGGAAGGATGGTCTTGTTGATGGGAGACCATGGGTCAGGGTCTAAGGATACGAGATAAACCATTTAGCAGTGAGAAGAGGAGAAATTTCTTCACCCAGAGAGTGGTGAGCCTGTGGAATTTGCTACTACAGAAAGCAGTCAAGACCAAATCATTGTATGATTTCAACAGAGTTGGATATAGCACTTGGAACTAAAGGGATCAAAGGATATGGGGATAAAGCAGAAACAGACCTGAAGAGGCAAATATCTGACTTCTGCTCCTATTTTCTATGTTTTTAAAAGGAAACTGAAGGGGATAAAGATTATAATTTAAAATTGTTCAACTCAATTTGTGTTTAGAAGGCTGTAGAGTGCCTAATTTAGAGTTGAAGTGCAGTTCTTTATGTTTAAGCTGAGATTCATTGAAACACAGTTGAGATGCTGAGGACAAAGATCAGTATGAGACCACAGTGGAAAATTAAAATGACTTGTGACTAGACCTTCAGAATCATACTTATAAATTGAATGGAAGTGTTCTACAAAGTTGTGACTTAAATCTGTGCTTTGTCTCACCACTGTAGAAACGAATGATGGTGTTATTGCAGTTCCAACATTGCTCCATAATTAAAGTTTTCTTATCACATTTTACCTTTTGCATAGCATTTTTCGTTGAAACCTGTATACAGATGTAAAAGAGAAAATATTAGGAATGTTGGAGAGCATTGAAGCTCAATGACTGACTGTTTAGAACTTTGAGGAAGAATTATCCTCATAGCATACAAACTTTTTGTCAAAGGCCCTGTTTTGAGTATATATAATTAGGAGTTGGTTCTGAGCAGGTCTGGTACACAGCGTTTACTAACAAGATGCCTTCCTGCATGACTTTAATTGGATGAGTTAAGGTATCACTGGCTGGTTACAGACAGAAATCAGAAGTGTAATTTCCCCCATTTAAAATAACTAATAAAGGCCTAAACAAACTAGAAGAAGCTTAGAATGAATTAAATGAATATTGTGTTGTTTGTACCATAAATTGATTATAAAGAGGAAATCTTGTATTTTTGCTATTTGTGAAAGAATTTTTAACTGTAAGACAAATATAATTTACTTGTGAAACAAACAGGCTTGCTGTAACAATGACTGGAAGGCATATCCTGGACATTCACTACTGATATCTAGGATTTGATACCTATCATGATGTTACTAAAGGCATGATTAAACACTTGGGCTCTCAATTGTTTGGAAATATTTTTCAATAAGGGATGATCTATATATGACATAGTCACAAAGAAAGAAAGTGTTTTATGGCCAATAAAGTACTTTCTGAAGTGTATTCAATGTTGTAATGTAGGAAATGGAGAAGGAAATGTCTCTGAATAACAATGTTATAATGACCAGATAGCCACTTATTTGTATTGTTGACTGAGGGATTATTCTTGGCCAGAATGCTGGGGCAAGTCCCATTCTCTCTTTTTGAAATGGTACCATGGGATCTTTTACAGGGACATGAGCTGGAGCCTTGGTTTTATATCTCACATGAAAGAAGGCACCAGATCATGGCTGCTGTCTCAATGAGGCATCAGGGAGTCCAACTACTGTCCTTAATAAGATGACAAGCACAGAGGTGATCAATTGAAAGAATCCACCTTATGTAATTTTGCACTGATGTCAGACCCCTAGTAAGTGCTGACTCCAAAGCCCACAGGAAATTCCAGCCCCCTGTTTCCGGATCCTTCACCTATGTACTTACGTAAGAATGTTAGACATTAGTGTATGAGTAGAGACTACTCACAGATCAAGTAAGTTCAGCTGTTCAGAACAATCATGGTTGATCTTTGGCTTCAAATCCATTTTCCCATCCACTCCCCATATCTGTTGATTCCTTGAGAGACCAAAAATCTATCAATCTCAGCCTTAAATGTGTTTAATGATGAAGCATCCAAAACCCTCTGGGGTAAAGAATTCAAAATATTAATAACCCTTTGTGTGAAAAAAGTTAACCTCATATCACTCCAAGATGATTATCCACCTATTTTAAGACTTTACTCTCATGTCATAGATTCTTCAACCAGGATAAATAAACTATGTCTAGAATCAGGCCTTTTCAGAATCTTGAATATTTCAGTGATATCACCTCATTCTTCTAAACTCTAGAGAATATATCCCCAGTTTAATGAGCCTCTTATCGTTGGTCCTTGGGTTGAACAGATTAACTTATCTGATGAACATTTCCTGTACACCTTCAATGCAAGTTTATACTTCCTTAAAGATGATGACCAAAACTGTGCCAGGTACAGTCTCACCAAAGCCCTGTACAATTGTAGCAAAACTTCTTTATCCTTGAATTCTAACTCCCTTGCAATAAAAGTGGACATGCCACTTGCCTTTCCACTTGCTTGCTGTACTAGCATGACAAATCTTGCGTTCCTTCTAGTAACGTATCCAAGTCCATCTAAATATCAATGTTTAAAACTTCATATTTTTTAAAAAGTAATCAACATTTCTATTCTTGTAAACCAAAATGAATAACTTTACACTTGTCCACATTATGACTTTGTCTGTCATTTTGATGTCCACTAATTTCACTTGTCTACACCTATTTGTAGCCTTTATGTCCTCATCACAGTTTTTATTCCTACCTAGCTTCTTGACACCAGCAAACTTAGTTACTTTATTTTCTTCAACCAAGTCATTAATATCACTTGTAAGTATGAAACGCCCCAGCAGTGATTCTTATGGCTCTGCAGTTATAGCTTGCCAATTCGAAAATACCTCTTTTATCTCTAAACTTTGCTTCCTGTCCATTAACACATCCTTTATCCATGTTAATGTATTACCCCAACTCCATATGCAATTTTACAATCCATAGGCATACTTCTGAATTTAGATGATTTTGGAAGATTATGATACCTGCACCTTTAATTTTCTTAAATGTTTCAATATTCTAGAGTAAAAAAGATCAGATTTTTATCACATTATTAAGATCTTTCTCTTTTGTCCTTTTTTTACTGATATTAAATCAACAAAGGTCCTCACCCATGAATCCATTGCAGTGCTGACATTTTGTCATCTGTGATGTGAAAGTAGATATGAAGCACTTTATCAAATGTATGCCATTTCTCCTAAGCATGGGTTGGAGCATTTATGCACAGTTCTCAGTTGGCTAATCAACTTACTGAAACAAAATTAGGCCTCAACATGAACTCATCCCTTGCTATTTGCTATGTTTGTAACTTTGTCAGCCTAACAACACTCTGAAAATAATTTGTTCCTCCAACCCTGTTTCTTTGTTCATTCCTTACTTCCATGGTCATGTCTCTAACCACATAGGTCCTATACTCTGGACTCCCTTTCTAAATAGTTTTGACTTTTCTCCTGTTTTCTTTTAAGACCAACATTGAAATCAATGGTCAAGCTCTTACTCTTTTTAATCAATTAGTTTAGTGATGTTATGACATGTCTCAAGAGCAGGTTGGACTTGAATCGAGTTCTCTTGGCACAGTCGTAGAGACACTAGCATTGTCCCACAAAGGCTAAAATATTCTGTTTATAAGTGTTACTACACACCTAAACCAGATCTCTTGACTAACAGGTAGGGAGAATTCAAGTTCTCACTCAAACCCTTGGCATTTTTGCTATGTTAAAGCTCTAATATAAATGCAATTTGCTGGGGGCTCGGGTGATGCGGTGGTACTGCCTTGACTGCTCTTGGTGATAAAGTGAGCTAGGATGGTCTCGGTTCAATTCCTACTTCTAAAGGAAAGGTTGTGTCTGCGATATGTTTTATGGGGAGAAGTAAAATCCAGGCCGAAGACACAATTTGGTTTGATCTGAATTATTTTAAGGAACGCACTCTACCCTACTGAGTGAAGTTGTCCAGGAAATGGGAATGAAGTCCGTGTGCTACTGTCAGTAACAGACAGGTGGCGCAGTGTGTAGCTCGGCGGAGAGTGGTAACCGGCGGCGGCGGTAATATCCGAAGGAGCGGGACTGGGCCTTGAGCCGATCCGGAGACAATGGCGTTCGTCACCGCCAACTGGAACCCCTTCGGGAAGGTGTTTTACAGGTTAGTGTCAGCGGGAGCGGAGGTTCTGCCCAGCGACTGAGGATAAATCCCCGCACTGGTAATCTTACCCAAGCCGGCCCGGGCCTTGTCACGACATGCCCGCCCCGCCCCCCACTCACCCCCCCCCGCCCCGCCCCGCCCCCCACTCACCCCCCCCCGCCCCGCCCCCCACTCACCCCCCCCCGCCCCGCCCCCCACTCACCCCCCCCCGCCCCGTCCCCCACTCACCCCCCCCAACTCCCCCCCCACTCACTCCCCCCGCCCCGTCCCCCACTCCGTCCCCCACTCACTCCCCCCCACACTCTTCCCCCCCCCGCCCCGTCCCCCACTCACCCCCCCCGCCCCGTCCCCCACTCACCCCCCCCCACTCACCCCCCCCGCCCCCCACTCACCCCCCCCCACTCACCCCCCCCCACTCACCCCCCCTGCCCCGTCCCCCACTCACACCCCCCCCACTCACACCCCCCCCACTCACACCCCCCCCACTCACACCCCCCCCACTCACACCCCCCCCACTCACCCCCCCCGCCCCGTCCCCCACCCCCCCCGCCCCGTCCCCCACCCCCCCCGCCCCGTCCCCCACCCCCACTCCCCCGCCCCGTCCCCCACTCCCCCGCCCCGTCCCCCACTCCCCCGCCCCGTCCCCCACTCCCCCGCCCCCGCCCCGTCCCCCACTCCCCGTCCCCCCCACTCCCCGTCCCCCCCACTCCCCGTCCCCCCCACTCTCCGTCCCCCCCACTCCCCCGCCCCGTCCCCCACTCCCCCGCCCCGTCCCCCACTCCCCCCCCCCGCCCCGTCCCCCACTCCCCCGCCCCGTCCCGTCCCCCACTCCCCCCCACTCCCCCCCCCGCCCCGTCCCCCCCACTCCCCCCCCCGCCCCGTCCCCCCCACTCCCCGTCCCCCCCACTCCCCGTCCCCCCCACTCCCCGTCCCCCCCACTCCCCGTCCCCCCCACTCCCCGTCCCCCCCACTCCCCGTCCCGCCCCGTCCCCCCCACTCCCCCCCCGCCCCGTCCCCCACTCCCCCCCCCGCCCCGTCCCCCCCCCCGCCCCGTCCCCCCCCCGCCCCGCCCCCCCCCCACTCCCCCCCCCCACTCCCCCCCCCCGCCCCGTCCCGTACTCCCCCCCGCCCCGTACTCCCCCCCGCCCCGTCCCGTACTCCCCCCCGCCCCGCCCCGTCCCCCACTCCCCCCCCCCCGCCCCGCCCCGTCCCCCACTCCCCCCCCGCCCCGCCCCGTCCCCCACTCCCCCCCCCCCGCCCCGCCCCGCCCCGTCCCCCACTCCCCCCCCCGCCCCGTCCCCCACTTCCCCCCCCCCGCCCCGTCCCCCACTCCCCCCCCCGCCCCGTCCCCCACTTCCCCCCCCCCGCCCCGTCCCCCACTCCCCCCCCCCCGCCCCGTCCCCCCCCCGCCCCGTCCCCCCCCCGCCCCGTCCCGTCCCCCCCCCGCCCCGTCCCGTCCCCCCCCCGCCCCGTCCCGTCCCCCGCTCCGTCCCCCACCCCGTCCCGTCCCCCACCCCGTCCCGTCCCCCACTCCGTCCCGTCCCCCACTCCGTCCCGTCCCCCACTCCGTCCCCCACTCCGTCCCGTCCCCCACTCCGTCCCCCACTCCGTCCCCCACTCACCCCCCCGCCCCGTCCCCCACTCACCCCCCCGCCCCGTCCCCCACTCACCCCCCCCGCCCCGTCCCCCACTCACCCCCCCACTCACCCCCCCCGCCCCATCCCCCACTCACCCCCCCCCACTCACCCCCCCCGCCCCGTCCCCCACTCGCCCCCCCCCACTCACCCCCCCCCCACTCACCCCCCCGCCCCGTCCCCCACTCACCCCCCCGCCCCGTCCCCCACTCACCCCCCCCGCCCTGTCCCCCACTCACCCCCCCCCACTCACCCCCCCCGCCCCGTCCCCCACTCACCCCCCCCCACTCACCCCCCCGCCCCGTCCCCCCCCACTCACCCCCCCCACCCCGTCCCCCACTCACCCCCCCCACTCACCCCCCCCCCACTCACCCCCCCCCCCACTCACCCCCCCCCCCACTCACCCCCCCCCCCACTCACCCCCCCCCACTCACCCCCCCCCCCACTCACCCCCCCCCACTCACCCCCCCCACTCACCCCCCCCCACTCACCCCCCCCCACTCACCCCCCCCCACTCCGTCCCCCACTCAACCCCCCACTCACCCCCCCTGCCCCGTCCCCCACTCACCCGTCCCCCACTCACCCCCCCGCCCCCCACTCACCCCCCCGCCCCGTCCCCCGCTCACCCCCCCCCCGCCCCCCACTCACCCCCCCGCCCCGTCCCCCGCTCACCCCCCCCCCGCTCACCCCCCCCCCGCCCCCCACTCACCCCCCCGCCCCGTCCCCCGCTCACCCCCCCCCGCTCACCCCCCCCCCGCTCACCCCCCCCCCGCTCACCCCCCCCGCTCACCCGTCCCCCGCCCCGTCCCCCACTCCCCCCCACCGTCCCCCACTCCCCCCCACCGTCCCCCACTCCCCCCCACCGTCCCCCACTCACCCCCCCTGCCCCGTCCCCCACTCACCCCCCCCCTCACCCCCCCCACTCACCCCCCCCCCACTCACCCCCCCCCCACTCACCCCCCCCCCACTCACCCCCCCCCCACTCACCCCCCCCCCACTCACCCCCCCCCCCCACTCACCCCCCCCCACTCACCCCCCCCGCCCCGTCCCCCACTCACCCCCCCCCACTCACCCCCCCACTCACCCCCCCACTCACCCCCCCCCTCACCCCCCCCCTCACCCCCCCCCACTCACCCCCCCCCACTCACCCCCCCCCACTCACCCCCCCCCACTCGCCCCCCCCACTCGCCCCCCCCACTCGCCCCCCCCACTCGCCCCCCCCACTCGCCCCCCCCACTCGCCCCCCCCACTCGCCCCCCCGCCCCGTCCCCCACTCCGTCCCCCACTCAACCCCCCACTCACCCCCCCTGCCCCGTCCCCCACTCACCCCCCCCCACTCACCCCCCCGCCCCCCACTCACCCCCCCTGCCCCGTCCCCCACTCACCCCCCCCCACTCACCCCCCCACCCCCCACTCACCCCCCCTGCCCCGTCCCCCACTCACCCCCCCCCACTCACCCCCCCCACTCACCCCCCCCCCACTCACCGTCCCCCCGCCCCGTCCCCCCGCCCCGTCCCCCCGCCCCGTCCCCCCGCCCCGTCCCCCCGCCCCGTCCCCCACTCACCCCCCCCGCCCCGTCCCCCACTCAACCCCCCCGCCCCCCCCCACTCACCCCCCCCACTCACCCCCCCCCACTCACTCCCCCTGCCCTCCCCCCCGCTCACCCCCCCCGCTCACCCCCCCCGCTCACCCCCCCCCCGCCCCGTCCCCCACTCACCCCCCCCGCCCCGTCCCCCACTCACCCCCCCCGCCCCGTCCCCCACTCACCCCCCCCGCTCCGTCCCCCACTCACCCCCCCCACACACCCCCCCCACTCACCCCCCCCATTCACCCCCCCCCCACTCACCCCCCCCACTCACCCCCCCCACTCACCCCCCCCCCTCACCCCCCCCCTCACCCCCCCCCTCACCCCCCCGCTCACCCCCCCGCTCACCCCCCCTGCCCCGTCCCCCACTCACCCCCCCCACCCCGTCCCCCACTCACCCCCCCCACTCACCCCCCCCACTCACCCCCCCCACTCACCCCCCCCACTCACCCCCCCCGCCCCGTCCCCCACTCCGTTCCCCACTCACTCCCCCCCACTCCGTCCCCCACTCAACCCCCCCCACTCCGTCCCCCCCACTCACCCCCCCCCCACTCGCCCCGTCCCCCGCCCCGTCCCCCGCCCACACCCCCCCACTCACCACCCCCCCACTCACCACCCCCCCACTCACCACCCCCCCACTCACCACCCCCCCACTCACCACCCCCCCACTCACCACCCCCCCACTTGCCCCGTCCCCCGCCCCGTCCCCTGCCCCGTCCCCCGCTCACCACCCCCCCCGCTCACCACCCCCCCGCTCACCACCCCCCAGCTCACCACCCCCCCGCTCACCACCCCCCCGCTCACCACCCCCCCGCTCACCACCCCCCCGCTCACCACCCCCCCGCTCACCCCCCCCCGCTCACCCCCCCCGCTCACCCCCCCCGCCCCGTCCCCCACTCCGTTCCCCACTCACCCCCCCCACTCACCCCCCCCACTCACCCCCCCCACTCACCCCCCCCACTCACCCCCCCCACTCCGTCCCCCACTCCGTCCCCCACTCCGTCCCCCACTCCGTCCCCCACTCAACCCCCCCACTCACCCCGTCCCCCACCACGTCCCCCGCCCCCCCCGCCGCTCACCCCCCGCCGCTCACCCCCCGCCGCTCACCCCCCGCCGCTCACCCCCCCCCGCTCACCCCCCCGCTCACCCCCCCCCCGCTCACCCCCCCCCGCTCACCCCCCCCCCGCTCACCCCCCCCCGCTCACCCCCCCCCCGCTCACCCCCCCCCCGCTCACCCCCCCCCGCTCACCCCCCCCCGCTCACCCCCCCCCGCTCAACCCCCCCCCGCTCAACCCCCCCCGCTCACCCCCCCCCGCTCACCCCCCCCCGCTCAACCCCCCGCCCCGTCCCCCACTCACCCCCCCCCCACTCACCCCCCCCCACTCACCCCCCCCCCCACTCACCCCCCCCCACTCACCCCCCCCCACTCACCCCCCCCACTCACCCCCCCCCACTCACCCCCCCTGCCCTGTCCCCCACTCACCCCCCCGCTCACCCACCCCGCCCCGTCCCCCCGCCCCGTCCCCCACTCCGTCCCCCACTCACCCCCCCCCCCACTCGCGCCCCCCCCACTCGCCCCCCCCCACTCGCCCCCCCCCCACTCGCCCCCCCCCCACTCGCCCCCCCCCCCACTCGCCCCCCCCCCACTCGCCCCCCCCCCACACTCGCCCCCCCCCCACACTCGCCCCCCCCCCACACTCGCCCCCCCCCCCACTCGCCCCCCCCCCCACTCGCCCCCCCCCCCACTCGCCCCCCACCCCCACTCGCCCCCCCCCCCCACTCGCCCCCCCCCCCACTCGCCCCCCCCCCCCACTCGCCCCCCCCCCCCACTCGCCCCCCCCCCACTCGCCCCTTCCCCCACTCGCCCCTTCCCCCACTCGCCCCTTCCCCCACTCGCCCCTTCCCCCGCCCCGTCCCCCACTCACTCCCCCCCCGCCCCGTCCCCACTCACCCCCCCCCCCGGCCGTCCCCCACTCACCCCCCCCCGCCCCGTCCCCCACTCACCCCCCCCGCCCCGTCCCCCACTCACCCCCCCCGCCCCGTCCCCCACTCACCCCCCCCCGCCCCGTCCCCCACACCCCCCCCCCGGCCGTCCCCCACTCACCCCCCCCGCCCCGTCCCCCACTCACCCCCCCCGCCCCGTCCCCCACTCACCCCCCCCCGTCCCCCACTCACCCCCCCCGCCCCGTCCCCCACTCACCCCCCCCGTCCCCCACTCACCCCCCCCGCCCCCCCCCCCCCACTCGCCCCCCCCCCCCACTCGCCCCCCCCCCCACTCGCCCCCCCCCCACTCGCCCCCCCCCCACTCGCCCCCCCCCACTCGCCCACCCGCCCCCCCCCCCCCACTCGCCCCCCCCCCCCACTCGCCCCCCCCCCCCCACTCGCCCCCCCCCCACTCCCCTCCACTCGCCCCCCCCCACTCGCCCCCCCCCCCACTCGCCCCCCCCCCCACTCGCCCCCCCCCCACTCGCCCCCCCCCCCACTCGCCCCCCCCCCACTCGCCCCCCCCCCACTCGCCCCCCCCCACTCGCCCCCCCCCCACTCGCCCCCCCCCCACTCGCCCCCCCCCCACTCGCCCCCCCCCCACTCGCCCCCCGCCCACTCGCCCCCCCCCACTCGCCCCCCCCCACTCGCCCCCCCCCCACTCGCCCCCCCCCCCACTCGCCCCCCCCCACTCGCCCCCCCCCCACTCGCCCCCCCCCCCACTCGCCCCCCCCCCCACTCGCCCCCCCCCCACTCGCCCCCCCCCCACTCGCCCCCCCCCACTCGCCCCCCCCCACTCGCCCCCCCCCACTCGCCCCCCCCCACTCACCCCCCCCACTCACCCCCCCCAACTCAACTCACCCCCCCCCACTCACCCCCCCCCCCAACTCACCCCCCCCAGCCCCGTCCCCCACTCACCCCCCCCACTCACCCCCCCCGCCCCGCCCCCCACTCACCCCCCCCGCCCCGCCCCCCACTCACCCCCCCCCACTCACCCCCCCGCCCCGCCCCCCACTCACCCCCCCCGCCCCGTCCCCCCCCGCCCCGTCCCCCCCCGCCCCGTCCCCCCCCGCCCCGTCCCCCCCCCACCCCCAACACTCACCCCCCCACCCCCAACACTCACCCCCCCACCCCAACACTCACCCCCCCACCCCCAACACTCACCCCCCCACCCTCAACACTCACCCCCCCACCCTCAACACTCACCCCCCCACCCTCAACACTCACCCCCCCACCCCCAACACTCACCACTCCCCCCCACCACTCCCCTGCACCCCTCCCCCCAACCCCCACCCCTCCCCCAACCCCCCAACCCTCCCCCAACCCCTCCCCAACCCCCAACCCTCCCCAACCCCCAACCCCACCCCCCCAACCCCCAACCCCACCCCCCCAACCCCCAACACCACCCCCCCAACCCCCAACACCACCCCCCCAACCCCCAACACCACCCCCCCCAACCCCCAACACCACCCCCCCAACCCCACCACTACCCCCCGAACCCTCCCAACACTCCTCCTCCCCTCCCCCCCAACTCCTCCTCCCCTCCCCCCCCAACTCCTCCTCCCCTCCCCCCCCCAACTCCTCCTCCCCTCCCCCCCCCAACTCCTCCTCCCCTCCCCCCCCCCAACTCCTCCTCCCCTCCCCCCAACTCCTCCTCCCTCCCCCCAACTCCTCCTCCCCTCCCCCCCACTCCTCCTCCCCTCCCCCCCAACTCCTCCTCCCCTCCCCCCCCAACTCCTCCTCCCCTCCCCCCAACTCCTCCTCCCCTCCCCCCAACTCCTCCTCCCCTCCCCCCCACTCCTCCTCCCCTCCCCCCCAACTCCTCCTCCCCTCCCCCCCAACTCCTCCTCCCCCCCCCCCGCACTCCCCCCCCCGCACTCCCCCCCCCGCACTCCCCCCCCCCGCACTCCCCCCCCCCCGCACTCCCCCCCCCCCGCACTCCCCCCCCCCGCACTCCCTCCCCCCCCGCACTCCCCCCCCCCGCACTCCCTCCCCCCCCGCACTCCCCCCCCCCGCACTCCCCCCCCCCGCACTCCCCCCCCCCCGCACTCCCCCCCCCCGCACTCCTCCCCCCCCGCACTCCTCCCCCCCCCGCACTCCCCCCCCCCCCGCACTCCCCCCCCCCCCCGCACTCCCCCCCCCCCGCACTCCCCCCCCCCCCCGCACTCCCCCCCCCCCCCGCACCCCCCCCCGCCGCCGCACTCCCCCCCCGCCGCCGCACTCCCCCCCCCGCCGCACTCCCCCCCCCGCCGCACTCCCCCCCCCGCCGCACTCCCCCCCCGCCGCACTCCCCCCCCCCACTCCTCCCCCCCCCACACTCTCCCTCCCCCCCCAACACTCTCTCCCCCCCCCAACACTCTCCCCCCCCAACACTCTCCCCCCCCCCAACACTCTCCCCCCCCCCCAACACTCTCCCCCACCCAACACTCTCCCCCCCCCCCCCAACACTCTCTCCCCCCCCCAACACTCTCTCCCCCCCCAACACTCTCTCCCCCCCCAACACTCTCTCCCCCCCCAACACTCTCTCCCCCACCACACACTCTCCCCCTCCAACACACTCTCCCCCTCTCTCCCCCCCAACACTCTCTCCCCCCCCAACACTCTCTCCCCCCCCAACACTCTCTCCCCCCCCAACACTCTCTCCCCCCCCAACACTCTCTCCCCCTCCAACACTCTCTCCCCCTCTCTCCCCCCAACACTCTCTCCCCCCCCAACACTCTCTCCCCCTCTCTCCCCCCCCAACACTCTCTTCCCCCCCCAACACTCTCTTCCCCCCCCAACACTCTCTTCCCCCCCCAACACTCTCTTCCCCCCCCAACCCTCTCTTCCCCCCCCAACCCTCTCTTCCCCCCCCCACCCTCTCTTCCCCCCCCACCCTCTCTTCCCCCCCCCCACCCTCTCTTCCCCCCCCCACCCTCTCTTCCCCCCCCACCCTCTCTTCCCCCCCACCCCTCTCTTCCCCCCCCACCCTCTCTTTCCCCCCCCACCCTCTCTTCCCCCCCCACCCTCTCTTCCCCCCCACCCTCTCTTCCCCCCCCCACCCTCGCCCCCCCACCCTCGCCCCCCCACCCTCGCCCCCCACCCTCGCCCCCCACCCTCGTCCCCCCCCCACCCTCGTCCCCCCCCACCCTCGTCCCCCCCCCAACGCTCTCCCCCCCCCAACGCTCTCCCCCCCAACGCTCTCCCCCCCCAACGCTCTCCCCCCCCCAACGCTCCCCCCCCCAACGCTCTCCCCCCCCCCAACACTCCCCCCCCCAACACTCTCCCCCCCCCCAAACTCTCCCCCCCCCCCCAAACCTCCCCCCCCCCACACTCCCCCCCCCCCCACACTCTCCCCCCCCAACACCTCCCCCCCCCCACACTCTCCCCCCCCCAACACTCTCTCCCCCTCTCTCCCCCCCAACACACTCACCCCCTCTCTCCCCCCCAACACTCTCTCCCCCCCCAACACTCTCTCCCCCCCCAACACCTCTCCCCCCCCAACACTCTCTCCCCCCCCAACACTCACTCCCCCTCTCTCCCCCCCCAACACTCTCTCCCCCCCCAACACTCTCTCCCCCCCCAACACTCTCTCCCCCTCTCTCCCCCCCCAACACTCTCTTCCCCCCCCCAACACTCTCTTCCCCCCCCCAACACTCTCTTCCCCCCCCAAAACACTCTCTTCCCCCCCAACACTCTCTTCCCCCCCCAACACTCTCTTCCCCCCCCAACACTCTCTTCCCCCCCCAACACACTCCCCCCCCAACACTCTCTCCCCCTCTCTCTCCCCCCCAACACACTCTCCCCCTCTCTCCCCCCCCAACACTCTCTCCCCCCCCCCAACACTCTCTCCCCCCCCAAACACTCTCTCCCCCCCCAACACTCTCTCCCCCTCTCTCCCCCCCCAACACTCTCTCCCCCCCCCAACACTCTCTCCCCCCCCAACACTCTCTCCCCCTCTCTCCCCCCCCAACACTCTCTCCCCCCCCAACACTCTCTCCCCCTCTCTCCCCCCCCAACACTCTCTTCCCCCCCCAACACTCTCTTCCCCCCCAACACTCTCTTCCCCCCCCAACACTCTCTTCCCCCCCCAACACTCTCTTCCCCCCCCAACACTCTCTTCCCCCCCCAACACTCTCTTCCCCCCCCCCCCCTCTTCCCCCCCCCCACCCTCTTCCCCCCCCCACCCTCTTCCCCCCCCCCCACCCTCGTCCCCCCCCCCACCCTCGTCCCCCCCCAACGCTCTCCCCCCCCCAACGCTCTCCCCCCCCCAACGCTCTCCCCCCCCAACACTCTCCCACTCTCCCCCACCCCCCCAACACTCTCCCCCCACCCCCCAACACTCTCCCCCACCCCCCAACACTCTCCCCCACCCCCAACACTCTCCCCCACCCCCCAACACTCCCCCCACCCCCCAACACTCTCCCCACCCCCCAACACTCTCCCCCACTCCCCAACACTCTCCCACTCTCCCCCCCCAACACTCTCCCACTCTCCCCCCCAACACTCCCCACTCTCCCCCACCCCCCAACACTCTCCCCCACCCCCCAACACTCTCCCCCACCCCCCAACACTCTCCCACTCTCCCCCCCCAACACTCTCCCACTCTCCCCCCCCAACACCTCCCCACACCCCCCCCCCCCACACTCTCCCACTCTCCCCCCCCAACAGTCTCCCACTCTCCCCCACTCCCCAACACTCTCCCCCACTCCCCAACACTCTCCCCCACTCCCCAACACTCTCCCCCACCCCCCAACACTCCCCCCACCCCCCAACACTCTCCCACTCTCCCCCCCCAACACTCTCCCACTCTCCCCCCCCAACACTCTCCCACTCTCCCCCCCCCAACACTCTCTCACCTCCCCCCCAAAACACTCTCCCACTCTCCCCCACCCCCCAACACTCTCCCCCACCCCCCAACACTCTCCCCCACTCCCCAACACTCTCCCCCACTCCCCAACACTCTCCCACTCTCCCCCCCAACACTCTCCCACTCTCCCCCCCCCAACACTCTCCCACTCTCCCCCCCCCAACACTCTCCCACTCTCCCCCACTCCCCAACACTCTCCCACTCTCCCCCACTCCCAACACTCTCCCCCACTCCCCCAACACTCTCCCCCACTCCCCAACACTCTCCCCCACTCCCCAACACTCTCCCCCACTCCCCAACACTCTCCCCCACTCCCCAACACTCTCCCACTCTCCCCCTCCAACACTCTCCCACTCTCCCCCTCCAACACTCTCCCACTCTCCCCCCCCCAACACTCTCTCACTCTCCCCCCCCAACACTCTCTCACTCTCCCCCCCCAACACTCTCTCACTCTCCCCCCCCAACACTCTCCCACTCTCCCCCCCCAACACTCTCCCACTCTCCCCCCCCAACACTCTCCCACTCTCCCCCCCCAACACTCTCTCACTCTCCCCCCCCAACAGTCTCCCACTCTCCCCCACTCCCCAACACTCTCCCCCACTCCCCAACACTCTCCCCCACTCCCCAACACTCTCCCCCACTCCCCAACACTCTCCCACTCTCCCCCTCCAACACTCTCCCACTCTCCCCCTCCAACACTCTCCCACTCTCCCCCCCCAACACTCTCTCACTCTCCCCCCCCAACACTCTCCCACTCTCCCCCCCCAACACTCTCTCACTCTCCCCCCCAACAGTCTCCCACTCTCCCCCACTCCCCAACACTCTCCCACTCTCCCCCTCCAACACTCTCCCACTCTCCCCCCTCCAACACTCTCCCACTCTCCCCCCCCAACACTCTCTCACTCTCCCCCCCCCCCAACACTCTCCCACTCTCCCCCCCCCAACACTCTCACTCTCCCCCCCCAACACTCTCTCACTCTCCCCCCCAACAGTCTCCCCACTCTCCCCCACTCCCCAACACTCTCCCCACTCCCCAACACTCTCCCCACTCCCCCAACACTCTCCCCCACTCCCCAACACTCTCCGCCACTCCCAACACTCTCCCCCACTCCCCAACACTCTCCCCACTCCCCAACACTCTCCCCACTCCCCAACACTCTCCCCACTCCCCAACACTCTCCCCCACTCCCCAACACTCTCCCCCCACTCCCCAACACTCTCCCCCACTCCCCACACTCTCCCCCACTCCCCAACACTCTCCCCCACTCCCCAACACTCTCCCCCACTCCCCAACACTCTCCCCACTCCCCAACACTCTCCCCCACTCCCCAACACTCTCCCCCACCCCCCCCCCCCCACTCCCCCAACACTCTCCCCCACTCCCCAACACTCTCCCCCACTCCCCAACACTCTCCCCCACTCCCCAACACACTCCCCCACTCCCCAACACTCTCCCCCACTCCCCAACACTCTCCCCACACCCCAACACTCTCCCCACTCCCCAACACTCTCCCCCCACTCCCCAACACTCTCCCCCACTCCCCAACACTCTCCCCCACTCCCCAACACTCTCCCCACTCCCCAACACTCTCCCCCACTCCCCAACACTCTCCCCCACTCCCCAACACTCTCCCCCACTCCCCAACACTCTCCCCACTCCCCAACACTCTCCCCCACTCCCCAACACTCTCCCCCACTCCCCAACACTCTCCCCCACTCCCCAACACTCTCCCCCACTCCCCAACACTCTCCCCCCACTCCCCAACACTCTCCCCCACTCCCCAACACTCTCCCCCACTCCCCAACACTCTCCCCCACTCCCCAACACTCTCCCCCACTCCCCAACACTCTCCCCCACTCCCCAACACTCTCCCCCACTCCCCAACACTCTCCCCCACTCCCCAACACTCTCCCCACTCCCCAACACTCTCCCCCACTCCCCAACACTCTCCCCCACTCCCCAACACTCTCCCCCACTCCCCAACACTCTCCCCCACTCCCCAACACTCCCCACTCCACCCCCCCACTCCCCAACACTCTCCCCCACTCCCCAACACTCTCCCCCACTCCCCAACACTCTCCCCCACTCCCAACACTCTCCCCCACTCCCCAACACTCTCCCCCACTCCCCAACACTCTCCCCCACTCCCCAACACTCTCCCCCACTCCCCAACACTCTCCCCCACTCCCCAACACTCTCCCCCACTCCCCAACACTCTCCCCCACTCCCCAACACTCTCCCCCACTCCCCAACACTCTCCCCCACTCCCCAACACTCTCCCCCCCACTCCCCAACACTCTCCCCCACTCCCCAACACACTCCCCAACACTCTCCCCCCACTCCCCAACACTCTCCCCCACTCCCCAACACTCTCCCCCACTCCCCAACACTCTCCCCCACTCCCAACACTCTCCCCCACTCCCAACACTCTCCCCCACTTCCCCAACACTCTCCCCCAACTCCCAACACTCTCCCCCACTCCCAACACTCTCCCCCACTCCCCAACACTCTCCCCCACTCCCCAACACTCTCCCCACTCCCCAACACTCTCCCCCACTCCCCAACACTCTCCCCCACTCCCCAACACTCTCCCCCACTCCCCAACACTCTCCCCACTCCCCAACACTCTCCCCCACTCCCCAACACTCTCCCCCACTCCCCAACACTCTCCCCCACTCCCCAACACTCTCCCCACTCCCCAACACTCTCCCCCACTCCCCAACACTCTCCCCCACTCCCCAACACTCTCGCCCCACTCCCCAACACTCTCCCCCACCTCCCCAACAAACACTCTCCCCCACTCCCCAACACTCTCCCCCACTCCCCAACACTCTCCCCCACTCCCCAACACTCTCCCCCACCCCCAACACTCTCCCCCACCCCCCCAACACTCTCCCACTCTCCCCCCCCAACACTCTCCCACTCTTCCCCCACAACACTCCTCCCACTCTCCCCCCCAACACTCTCCCACTCTCCCCCCCCAACACTCTCCCACTCTCCCCCACCCCCCAACACTCTCCCCCACCCCCCAACACTCTCCCCCACCCCCCAACACTCTCCCCCACCCCCCAACACTCTCCCACCTCTTCCCCCCACAACTCTCCCCACTCTTCCCCCACAACACTCTCCCACTCTTCCCCCCCCAACACTCTCCCACTCTCCCCCCCCAACACTCTCCCACTCTCCCCCCCCAACACTCTCCCACTCTCCCCCCCCAACACTCTCCCACTCTCCCCCCCCCAACACTCTCTCACTCTCCCCCCCAACACTCTCCACTCTCCCCCCCCCCCAACACTCTCCCCCACTCCCCCAACACTCTCCCCCACACCCCCAACACTCTCCCCCACCCCCAACACTCTCCCCCACCCCCCAACACTCTCCCCTCTCCCCCCCCAACAACTCTCCCCACCCCCCAACACTCTCCCCCACCCCCCAACACTCTCCCCCACCCCCCAACACTCTCCCCCACCCCCCAACACTCTCCCCCACTCCCCAACACTCTCCCCCACTCCCCAACACCTCTCCCCCACTCCCCAACACTCTCCCCCACTCCCCAACACTCTCCCCCACTCCCCAACACTCTCCCCCACTCCCCAACACTCTCCCCCACTCCCCAACACTCTCCCCCACCCCCAACACTCTCCCCCACTCCCCAACACTCTCCCCCACTCCCCAACACTCTCCCCCACTCCCCAACACTCTCCCCACTCCCAACACTCTCCCCCACTCCCCAACACTCTCCCCCACTCCCCAATCACTCTCCCCACTCCCCAACACTCTCCCCACTCCCCAACACTCTCCCCCACTCCCCAACACTCTCCCCACTCCCCAACACTCTCCCCCACTCCCCAACACTCTCCCCCACTCCCCAACACTCTCCCCCACTCTCACCAACACTCTCCCCCACTCCCAACACTCTCCCCCACTCCCCAACACTCTCCCCCACTCCCCAACACTCTCCCCCACTCCCCAACACTCTCCCCCACTCCCCAACACTCTCCCCCACTCCCCAACACTCTCCCCACTCCCCAACACTCTCCCCCCTCCCAACACTCTCCCCCACTCCCCAACACTCTCCCCCACTCCCCAACACTCTCCCCCACTCCCCAACACTCTCCCCCACTCCCCAACACTCTCCCCCACTCCCCAACACTCTCCCCCACTCCCCAACACTCTCCCCCACTCCCCAACACTCTCCCCCACTCCCCAACACTCTCCCCCACTCCCCAACACTCTCCCCCACTCCCCAACACTCTCCCCCACTCCCCAACACTCTCCCCCACTCCCAACACTCTCCCCCACTCCCCAACACTCTCCCCCACTCCCCAACACTCTCCCCCACTCCCAACACTCTCCCCCACTCCCCAACACTCTCCCCCACTCCCCAACACTCTCCCCCACTCCCCAACACTCTCCCCCACTCCCCAACACTCTCCCCCACTCCCCAACACTCTCCCCCACTCCCCCAACACTCTCCCCCACTCCCCAACACTCTCCCCCACTCCCCAACACTCTCCCCACTCCCCAACACTCTCCCCCACTCCCCAACACTCTCCCCCACTCCCCAACACTCTCCCCACTCCCCAACACTCTCCCCCACTCCCCAACACTCTCCCCCACTCCCCAACACTCTCCCCCACTCCCCAACACTCTCCCCCACTCCCAACACTCTCCCCCACTCCCCAACACTCTCCCCCACTCCCCAACACTCTCCCCCACTCCCCAACACTCTCCCCCACTCCCCAACACTCTCCCCCACTCCCCAACACTCTCCCCCACTCCCCAACACTCTCCCCCACTCCCCAACACTCTCCCCCACCCCCAACACTCTCCCCTCCCCACCCCCAACACTCTCCACTCTCCCCCACCCCCAACACTCTCCCCCACTCTCCCCCACCCCCCAACACTCTCCCACTCTCCCCCACCCCCCAACACTCTCCCACTTCTCCCCACCCCCAACACTCTCCCACTCTCCCCCACCCCCCAACACTCTCCCACTCTCCCCCACCCCCAACACTCTCCCCCACCCCCAACACTCTCCCCCACCCCCCAACACTCTCCCCCACCCCCCAACACTCTCCCCCCACCCCCCAACACTCTCCCCCACCCCCCAACACTCTCCCCCACCCCCCAACACTCTCCCCCACACCCCCTACACTCTCCCCCACCCCCCAACACTCTCCCCCACCCCCAACACTCTCCCCCACCCCCCAACACTCTCCCCCACCCCCCAACACTCTCCCCACACCCCACCCCCCAACACTCTCCCCCACCCCCCAACACTCTCCCCCCACCCCCAACACTCTCCCCCACCCCCCAACACTCTCCCCCACCCCCCAACACTCTCCCCCACCCCCCAACACTCTCCCCCACCCCCCAACACTCTCCCCACCCCCCAACACTCTCCCCCACCCCCCAACACTCTCCCCCACCCCCCCAAACACTCTCCCCCACCCCCCAACACTCTCCCCCACCCCCCAACACTCTCCCCCACCCCCCAACACTCTCCCCCACCCCCCAACACTCTCCCCCACCCCCCAACACTCTCCCCACCCCCCAACACTCTCCCCCACCCCCCAACACTCTCCCCCACCCCCCAACACTCTCCCCCACCCCCCCAACACTCTCCCCCACCCCCCAACACTCTCCCCCACCCCCCAACACTCTCCCCCACCCCCCAACACTCTCCCCCACCCCCCAACACTCTCCCCCCCACCCCCCCAACACTCTCCCCCCACTCTCCCCCACCCCCCAACACTCTCCCCCACCCCCCAACACTCTCCCCCACTCCCCAACACTCTCCCACTCTCCCCCCCAACACTCTCCCACTCTTCCCCCCACAACACTCTCCCACTCTCCCCCCCCAACACTCTCCCACTCTCCCCCCCCAACACTCTCCCACTCTCCCCCCCCCAACACTCTCCCACTCTCCCCCACCCCCCAACACTCTCCCCCACCCCCCAACACTCTCCCCCACTCCCCAACACTCTCCCACTCTCCCCCCCCAACACTCTCCCACTCTTCCCCCCACAACACTCTCCCACTCTTCCCCCCCCAACACTCTCCCACTCTTCCCCCCCCAACACTCTCCCACTCTTCCCCCCCCAACACTCTCCCACTCTCCCCCCCCCAACACTCTCCCACTCTCCCCCCCCCAACACTCTCCCACTCTCCCCCCCCAACACTCTCCCACTCTCCCCCCCCAACACTCTCCCACTCTCCCCCCCCAACACTCTCCCACTCTCCCCCCCCCAACACTCTCCCACTCTCCCCCCCCAACACTCTCTCACTCTCCCCCCCCAACACTCTCCCACTCTCCCCCCCCAACACTCTCCCACTCTCCCCCCCCAACACTCTCTCACTCTCCCCCCCCAACACTCTCCACTCTCCCCCCCCAACACTCTCCCACTCTCCCCCACCCCCCAACACTCTCCCCCACTCCCCAACACTCTCCCCCACTCCCCAACACTCTCCCCCACTCCCCAACACTCTCCCACTCTCCCCCCCCCAACACTCTCCCCCTCTCCCCCCCCCAACACTCTCCCACTCTCCCCCCCCCAACACTCTCCCACTCTCCCCCCCCCAACACTCTCCCACTCTCCCCCCCCCCAACACTCTCCCACTCTCCCCCCCCCAACACTCTCCCACTCTCCCCCCCCAACACTCTCCCACTCTCCCCCCCCAACACTCTCCCACTCTCCCCCCCCAACACTCTCCCACTCTCCCCCCCCAACACTCTCCCACTGTCCCCCCCCAACACTCTCCCACTCTCCCCCCCCAACACTCTCCCACTCTCCCCCACTCCCCAACACTCTCCCCCACTCCCCAACACTCTCCCACTCTCCCCCCCCCAACACTCTCCCACTCTTCCCCCCACAACACTCTCCCACTCTCCCCCCCCAACACTCTCCCACTCTCCCCCCCCAACACTCTCCCACTCTCCCCCCCCCAACACTCTCCCACCTCCCCCCCCAACACTCTCACTCTCCCCCCCCAACACTCTCTCACTCTCCCCCCCCCAACACTCTCTCACTCTCCCCCCCCAACACTCTCCCACTCTCCCCCCCCAACACTCTCTCACTCTCCCCCCCCAACACTCTCCCACTCTCCCCCACCCCCCAACACTCTCCCCCACTCCCCAACACTCTCCCACTCTCCCCCCCCAACACTCTCCCACTCTCCCCCCCCAACACTCTCCCACTCTCCCCCCCCAACACTCTCCCACTCTCCCCCCCAACACTCTCCCACTCTCCCCCCCCAACACTCTCCCACTCTCCCCCACCCCCCAACACTCTCCCCCACTCCCAACACTCTCCCACTCTCCCCCCCCAACACTCTCCCACTCTCCCCCCCCAACACTCTCCCACTCTCCCCCCCCAACACTCTCTCACTCTCCCCCACCCCCCAACACTCTCCCCCACCCCCAACACTCTCCCCCACCCCCCAACACTCTCCCCCACCCCCCAACACTCTCCCCCCACCCCCCAACACTCTCCCCCACCCCCCAACACTCTCCCCCACCCCCCAACACTCTCCCCCACTCTCCCCCCCAACACTCCCCCCACTCTCCCCCCCCCAACACTCTCCCACTCTCCCCCCAACACTCTCCCACTCTCCCCCCCAACACTCTCCCACTCTCCCCCCCCAACACTCTCTCACTCTCCCCCCCAAACACTCCCCACTCTCCCCCCCCCAACACTCTTCCCCCCCCCCAACACTCTCCCCCCCCCCAACACTCTCCCCCCCCCAACACTCCCCCCCCCCCAACACTCTCCCCCCCCCCAACACTCTCCCCCCCCAACACTCTCCCCCCCCCCAACACTCTCCCCCCCCCAACACTCTCCCCCCCCCAACACTCTCCCCCCCCCAACACTCTTCCCCCCCCCCAACACTCTTCCCCCCCCCCAACACTCTTCCCCCCCCCCAACACTCTTCCCCCCCCCCCAACACTCTTCCCCCCCCCCCAACACTCTTCCCCCCCCCCAACACTCTTCCCCCCCCCAACACTCTCCCCCCCCCCAACACTCTTCCCCCCCCCAACACTCTTCCCCCCCCCAACACTCTTCCCCCCCCCCCAACACTCTTCCCCCCCCCCCAACACTCTTCCCCCCCCCCAACACTCTTCCCCCCCCCCAACACTCTTCCCCCCCCCCAACACTCTTCCCCCCCCCCAACACTCTTCCCCCCCCCAACACTCTTCCCCCCCCCAACACTCTTCCCCCCCCCCAACACTCTTCCCCCCCCCCAACACTCTTCCCCCCCCCAACACTCTTCCCCCCCCAACACTCTCTCCCCCTCTCTCTCCCCCCCCAACACACTCTCCCCCTCTCTCCCCCCCCAACACTCTCTCCCCCCCAACACTCTCTCCCCCCCCAACACTCTCTCCCCCCCCAAAACTCTCTCCCCCCCCAACACTCTCTCCCCCCAACACTCTCTCCCCCCCCAACACACTCTCCCCCCCAACACACTCTCCCCCCCCAACACACTCTCCCCCTCTCTCCCCCCCCAACACTCTCTCCCCCCCCAACACTCTCTTCCCCCCCCAACACTCTCTTCCCCCCCAACACTCTCTCCCCTCTCTCTCCCCCCCAACACACTCTCCCCCTCTCTCCCCCCCCAACACTCTCTCCCCCCCAACACTCTCTCCCCCCCCAACACCTCTCCCCCCCCAACACTCTCTCCCCCCCCCCCCCAACACTCTCTCCCCCCCCAACACTCTCTCCCCCCCCAACACTCTCTCCCCCCCCAACACACTCTCCCCCCCCAACACACTCTCCCCCCCCCAACACACTCTCCCCCTCTCTCCCCCCCCCAACACTCTCTCCCCCCCCCAACACTCTCTTCCCCCCCCAACACTCTCTTCCCCCCCAACACTCTCTCCCCCCCCCCAAAACACTCTCTTCCCCCCCCCAAAACACTCTCTTCCCCCCCCCAAAAACACTCTCTTCCCCCCCCCAAAACACTCTCTTCCCCCCCCCAAAACACTCTCTTCCCCCCCCCCAAAACACTCTCTTCCCCCCCCCCACTCTCTTCCCCCCCCCCACTCTCTTCCCCCCCCCACTCTCTTCCCCCCCCCACTCTCTTCCCCCCCCCACTCTCTTCCCCCCCCCACTCTCTTCCCCCCCCCACTCTCTTCCCCGCCCCACTCTCTTCCCCGCCCCACTCTCTTCCCGCCCCACTCTCTTCCCCGCCCCACTCTCTTCCCCGCCCCACTCTCTTCCCCGCCCCACTCTCTTTCCCCCCCCCACTCTCTTCCCCCCCCCACTCTCTTCCCCCCCCCACTCTTCCCCCCCCCCACTCTCTTCCCCCCCCCACTCTCTTCCCCCCCCCACTCTCTTCCCCCCCCCACTCTCTTCCCCCCCCCACTCTCTTCCCCCCCCCACTCTCTTCCCCCCCCCACCCTCTTCCCCCCCCCACCCTCGTCCCCCCCCCCCAACGCTCTCCCCCCCCCAACGCTCTCCCCCCCCCAACGCTCTCCCCCCCCCAACGCTCTCCCCCCCCCAACGCTCTCCCCCCCCCAACGCTCTCCCCCCCCCCAACGCTCTCCCCCCCCCAACGCTCTCCCCCCCCCAACGCTCTCCCCCCCCCAACGCTCTCCCCCCCCCAACGCTCTCCCCCCCCCCAACGCTCTCTCCCCCCCAACGCTCTCTCCCCCCCAACGCTCTCTCCCCCCCAACGCTCTCTCCCCCCCAACGCTCTCTCCCCCCCAACGCTCTCTCCCCCCCAACGCTCTCTCCCCCCCCAACGCTCTCTCCCCCCCCAACGCTCTCTCCCCCCAACGCTCTCTCCCCCCCAACGCTCTCTCCCCCCCAACGCTCTCTCCCCCCCAACGCTCTCTCCCCCCCAACGCTCTCTCCCCCCCAACGCTCTCTCCCCCCCAACGCTCTCTCCCCCCCAACGCTCTCTCCCCCCCAACGCTCTCTCCCCCCCAACGCTCTCTCCCCCCCAACGCTCTCTCCCCCCCAACGCTCTCTCCCCCCCAACGCTCTCTCCCCCCCAACGCTCTCTCCCCCCCAACGCTCTCCCACTCTCCCCCACCCCCCAACGCTCTCCCACTCTCCCCCACCCCCCAACGCTCTCCCACTCTCCCCCACCCCCCAACGCTCTCCCACTCTCCCCCTCCAACACTCTCTCACTCTCCCCCTCCAACACTCTCTCACTCTCCCCCCCCAACACTCTCCCACTCTCCCCCCCCAACACTCTCCCACTCTCCCCCTCCAACACTCTCTCACTCTCCCCCCCCAACACTCTCCCACTCTCCCCCCCCCAACACTCTCCCACTCTCCCCCCCCCAACACTCTCTCACTCTCCCCCCCCAACAGTCTCCCACTCTCCCCCACTCCCCAACACTCTCCCCCACTCCCCAACACTCTCCCCCACTCCCCAACACTCTCCCCCACACCCCAACACTCTCCCACTCTCCCCCCCCCAACACTCTCTCACTCTCCCCCCCCAACACTCTCCCACTCTCCCCCCCCAACACTCTCTCACTCTCCCCCCCCAACACTCTCTCACTCTCCCCCCCCAACACTCTCTCACTCTCCCCCCCCAACACTCTCCCACTCTCCCCCACCCCCCAACACTCTCCCCCACTCCCCAACACTCTCCCACTCTCCCCCCCCAACACTCTCCCACTCTCCCCCCCCAACACTCTCTCACTCTCCCCCCCCAACACTCTCCCACTCTCCCCACCCCCAACATTCTCCCCCACCCCCCAACATTCTCCCCACTCCCCAACACTCTCCCACTCTCCCCCTCCAACACTCTCCACTCTCCCCCCCCAACCACTCCCACTCTCCCCCCCAACACTCTCTCACTCTCCCCCCCCAACACTCTCTCACTCTCCCCCCCAACACTCTCCCAACTCTCCCCCCCCCAACACTCTCCCACTCTCCCCCCCCAACAGTCTCACACTCCCCCACCCCCAACATCTCCCCACCCCCCAACACTCTCCCCCACCCCCAACACTCTCCCCCCACCCCCCAACACTCACCCCCCCACCCCCCAACACTCTCCCCCACCCCCCAACACTCTCCCCCACCCCCCAACACTCTCCCCCACCCCCAACACTCTCCCCCACCCCCCAACACTCTCCCCCACCCCCCAACACCCCCCCAACACTCTCCCCCACCCCCCAACACTCTCCCCCCCACCCCCCAACACTCTCCCCCACCCCCCAACACTCTCCCCCACCCCCCAACACTCTCCCCCACCCCCCAACACTCTCCCCCACCCCCCAACACTCTCCCCCACCCCCCAACACTCTCCCCCACCCCCCAACACTCTCCCCCACCCCCCAACACTCTCCCCCACCCCCCAACACTCTCCCCCACCCCCCAACACTCTCCCCCACCCCCCAACACTCTCCCCCACCCCCCAACACTCTCCCCCACCCCCCAACACTCTCCCCCACCCCCCAACACTCTCCCCCACCCCCCAACACTCTCCCCCACCCCCCAACACTCTCCCCCACCCCCCCAACACTCTCCCCCACCCTCCCCCCCCAACACTCTCCCCCACCCTCCCCCCCCAACACTCTCTCCCACCCTCCCCCCCCAACACTCTCTCCCACCCTCCCCCCCCAACACTCTCTCCCACCCTCCCCCCCCAACACTCTCTCACTCTCCCCCCCCAACACTCTCTCACTCTCCCCCCCCCAACACTCTCCCACTCTCCCACTCTCCCCCCCCAACACTCTGCCCCACCCCCCAACACTCTCCCCCCCCCCAACACTCTCCCCCCCAACACTCTCCCCCCCCAACACTCTCCCCCCCCCAACACTCTCCCCCCCCAACACTCTCCCCCCCCCAACACTCTCCCCCCCCCAACACTCTCCCCCCCCCAACACTCTCCCCCCCCCAACACTCTCCCCCCCCCAACACTCTCCCCCCCCCAACACTCTCCCCCACCCCCCAACACTCTCCCCCCCCCAACACTCTCCCCACCCCCCAACACTCTCCCCCCCCAACACTCTCCCCCACCCCCCAACACTCTCCCCCCCCAACACTCTCCCCCCCCCAACACTCTCCCCCCCCCAACACTCTCCCCCCCCCAACACTCTCCCCCCCCAACACTCTCCCCCCCCAACACTCTCCCCCCCCAACACTCTCCCCCCCAACACTCTCCCCCCCCCACACTCTCCCCCCCCAACACTCTCCCCCCCCCAACACTCTCCCCCCCCAACACTCTCCCCCCCCCAACACTCTCCCCCCCCCAACACTCTCCCCCCCCCCAACACACTCCCCCCCCAACACACTCCCCCCCCCCAACACACTCCCCCCCCCAACACACTCCCCCCCCCAACACACTCCCCCCCCCAACACACTCCCCCCCCCAACACACTCCCCCCCCCCAACACACTCCCCCCCCCAACACTCTCCCCCCCCCAACACTCTCCCCCCCCCAACACTCTCCCCCCCCCAACACTCTCCCCCCCCCAACACTCTCCCACTCTCCCCCCCCCCAACACTCTCCCCCACCCCCCAACACTCTCCCCGCCAACACTCTCCCACTCTCCCCCCCCAACACTCTCCCACTCTCCCCCCCCCCAACACTCTCCCACTCTCCCCCCCCCCAACACTCTCCCACTCTCCCCCCCCAACACTCTCCCACTCTCCCCCCCCAACACTCTCCCACTCTCCCCCCCCAACACTCTCCCCCACCCCCCCCAACACTCTCCCCCACCCCCCAACACTCTCCCCCACCCCCCAACACTCTCTCCCCCCAACACTCTCCCCCCCTCCCCAACACTCTCCCCCACTCCCCAACACTCTCCCACTCTCCCCCCCCAACACTCTCCCACTCTCCCCCCCCAACACTCTCCCACTCTCCCCCCCCAACACTCTCCCACTCTCCCCCCCCAACACTCTCCCACTCTCCCCCCCCAACACTCTCCCACTCTCCCCCCCCCCAACACTCTCCCCCACCCCCCAACACTCTCCCCCCCAACACTCTCCCACTCTCCCCCCCCAACACTCTCCCACTCTCCCCCCCCCCAACACTCTCCCACTCTCCCCCCCCCCAACACTCTCCCACTCTCCCCCCCCAACACTCTCCCACTCTCCCCCCCCAACACTCTCCCCCACCCCCCAACACTCTCCCCCACCCCCCAACACTCTCCCCCCACCCCCAACACTCTCCCCCCCCAACACTCTCCCCCCCTCCCCCAACACTCTCCCCCACTCCCCAACACTCTCCCACTCTCCCCCCCCAACACTCTCCCACTCTCCCCCCCCAACACTCTCCCACTCTCCCCCCCCAACACTCTCCCACTCTCCCCACCCCCCAACACTCTCCCCCACCCCCAACACTCTCCCCCACCCCCCAACACTCTCCCCCACCCCCCAACACTCTCCCCCACCCCCCCAACACTCTCCCCCACCCCCCCAACACCCCCCCCCCAACACTCCCCCCCCCAACACTCTCCCCCACCCCCCCAACACCCCCCCCAACACTCCCCCCCCCCCAACACTCCCCCCCCCCCCCAACACTCCCCCCCCCCCAACACTCCCCCCCCCCCCAACACTCCCCCCCCCCCCAACACTCCCCCCCCCCCAACACTCCCCCCCCCCCCAACACTCCCCCCCCCAACACTCCCCCCCCCCCCCAACTCCCCCCCCCCCAACACTCCCCCCCCCCAACACTCCCCCCCCCCAACACTCCCCCCCCCCCCAACACTCCCCCCCCTAACACTCCCCCCCCAACACTCCCCCCCCCAACACTCCCCCCCCCAACACTCCCCCCCCCCCCAACACTCCCCCCCCCAACACTCCCCCCCCCCCCAACACTCCCCCCCACTCCCCCCAACACTCCCCCCCCCCCAACACTCCCCCCCCAACACTCCCCCCCCAACACTCCCCCCCCCAACACTCCCCCCCCCCAACACTCCCCCCCCCAACACTCCCCCCCCCAACACTCCCCCCCCCAACACTCCCCCCCCAACACTCCCCCCCCAACACTCCCCCCCCAACACTCCCCCCCCCAACACTCCCCCCCCCCCAACACTCCCCCCCAACACTCCCCCCCAACACTCCCCCCCAACACTCCCCCCCCCCCCAACACTCCCCCCCCCAACACTCCCCCCCCCCCAACACTCTCTCCCCCCCAACACACTCTCCCCCCTCCCCAACACTCTCCCCCCCCCCAACACTCTCCCACTCTTCCCCCCCCAACACACTCTCCCCCCCCAACACTCTCCCACTCTCTCCCCCCCCAACACTCTCCCACTCTCTCCCCCCCCAACACTCTCCCACTCTCTCCCCCCCCAACACTCTCCCACTCTCTCCCCCCCCAACACTCTCCCACTCTCCCCCCCAACACTCTCCCACTCTCCCCTCCCCAACACTCTCCCCCACTCCCCAACACTCTCCCTCCCCAACACTCTCCCCCCCCCAACACTCTCCCACTCTCCCCCCCCCAACACTCTCCCCCCCCCAACACTCTCCCCCCCCCAACACTCCCCCCCCCCCCAACACTCTCCCCCCCCCAACACTCTCCCCCCCCCCAACGCTCTCCCCCCCCAACGCTCTCCCCCCCCCAAACACTCTCCCACTCTTCCCCCCCCCAACACTCTCTCCCCCCCCAACACTCTCCCACTCTCTCCCCCCCCAACACTCTCCCACTCTCCCCCCCCCCCAACACTCTCCCACTCTCCCCCCCCAACACTCTCCCACTCTCCCCCCCCAACACTCTCCCACTCTCCCCTCCCCAACACTCTCCCCCACTCCCCAACACTCTCCCTCCCCAACACTCTCCCCCCCCCAACACTCTCCCACTCTCCCCTCCCCAACACTCTCCCCCCCCCCCAACACTCTCCCCTCCCCAACACTCTCCCACTCTCCCCCCCCCAACACTCTCCCACTCTCCCCCCCCCAACACTCTCCCACTCTCCCCCCCCCCAACACTCTCCCACTCTCCCCCCCCCAACACTCTCCCACTCTCCCCCCCCCCAACACTCTCCCACTCTCCCCCCCCGACACTCTCCCACTCTCCCCCCCCCCGACACTCTCCCACTCTCCCCCCCCCGACACTCTCCCACTCTCTCCCCACCCGACACTCTCCCCCCCCCCGACACTCTCCCACTCTTCCCCCCCCCAACACTCTCTCCCCCCCAACACTCTCCCACTCTCCCCCCCCCCAACACTCTCCCACTCTCCCCCCCCAACACTCTCCCACTCTCCCCCCCCAACACTCTCCCACTCTCCCCTCCCCAACACTCTCCCCCACTCCCCAACACTCTCCCTCCCCAACACTCTCCCCCCCCCAACACTCTCCCACTCTCCCCTCCCCAACACTCTCCCCCCCCCAACACTCTCCCCTCCCCAACACTCTCCCACTCTCCCCCCCCCCCAACACTCTCCCACTCTCCCCCCCCCAACACTCTCCCACTCTCCCCCCCCGACACTCTCCCACTCTCTCCCCACCCGACACTCTCCCACTCTCTCCCCACCCGACACTCTCCCCCCCCCCCGACACTCTCCCACTCTCTCCCCCCCCCGACACTCTCTCCCCCCCCGACACTCTCTCCCCCCCCAACACTCTCCCACTCTTCCCCCCCCCCAACACTCTCTCCCCCCCCAACACTCTCCCACTCTCCCCCCCCCCAACACTCTCCCACTCTCCCCCCCCCCAACACTCTCCCACTCTCCCCCCCCAACACTCTCCCACTCTCCCCCCCAACACTCTCCCACTCTCCCCCCCCAACACTCTCCCACTCTCCCCTCCCCAACACTCTCCCCCACTCCCCAACACTCTCCCTCCCCAACACTCTCCCCCCCCCAACACTCTCCCACTCTCCCCTCCCCAACACTCTCCCCCCCCCAACACTCTTCCCCCCCCCAACACTCTCCCACTCTCCCCCCCCCAACACTCTCCCACTCTCCCCCCCCCCAACACTCTCCCACTCTCCCCCCCCCAACACTCTCCCACTCTCCCCCCCCCCAACACTCTCCCACTCTCCCCCCCCCCAACACTCTCCCACTCTCCCCCCCCCAACACTCTCCCACTCTCCCCCCCCCGACACTCTCCCACTCTCTCCCCACCCGACACTCTCCCACTCTCTCCCCACCCGACACTCTCCCCCCCCCCGACACTCTCCCACTCTCTCCCCACCCGACACTCTCCCACTCTCTTCCCCCCCCCGACACTCTCTCCCCCCCCGACACTCTCTCCCCCCCCCCGACACTCTCTCCCCCCCCCCGACACTCTCTCCCCCCCCCCGACACACTCTCCCCCCCCCGACACTCTCTCCCCCCCCCCGACACACTCTCCCCCCCCCGACACACTCTCCCCCCCCCGACACACTCTCCCCCCCCCCGACACACTCTCCCCCCCCCGACACTCTCCCCCCCCCCCGACACTCTCCCCCCCCCCCGACACTCTCTCCCCCCCCCCCGACACTCTCTCCCCCCCCCGACACTCTCTCCCCCCCCCGACACTCTCTCCCCCCCCCGACACTCTTTCCCCCCCCCCCGACACTCTTTCCCCCCCCCCCGACACTCTTTCCCCCCCCACCCCCCGACACTCCCCCCCCCCCCCCCCTCCCCCCCCTCCCACCCATCCAGAGGATGTAGGTGTGGCTGGTTTGGCCAGCATTATTGCCCAGAGGACAATTGCTGTGGGGCAGGCAATGCTACACTTGTCCCCACACCTCCTCCCTCACCCCCATCCCAGGCCCCAAGATGACATTCCACATCAAGCAGAGGTTCACCTGCACATCCGCCAATGTGGTATACTGCATCCACTGTACCCGGTGCGACTTCCTCTACATTGGGGAAACCAAGCGGAGGCTTGGGGACCGCTTTGCAGAACACCTCCGCTCAGTTCGCAAAAAACAACTGCACCTCCCAGTCGCAAACCATTTCCACTCCCCCTCCCATTCTCTTGATGACATGTCCATCATGGGCCTCCTGCACTGCCACAATGATGCCACCCGAAGGTTGCAGGAACAGCAACTCATATTCCGCCTGGGAACCCTGCAGCCATATGGTATCAATGTGGACTTCACCAGTTTCAAAATCTCCCCTTCCCCTACTGCATCCCTCAACCAGCCCAGTTCGTCCCCTCCCCCCACTGCACCACACAACCAGCCCAGCTCTTCCCCCCCACCCACTGCATCCCAAAACCAGTCCAACCTGTCTCTGCCTCCCTAACCGGTTCTTCCGCTCACCCATCCCTTCCTCCCACCCCAAGCCGCACCCCCCGCTACCTACTAACCTCATCCCACCTCCTTGACCTGTCCGTCTTCCCTGGACTGACCTATCCCCTCCCTACCTCCCCACCTACACTCTCTCCACCTATCTTCTTTACTCTCCATCTTCGGTCCGCCTCCCCCTCTCTCCCTATTTATTCCAGTTCCCTCCCCCCATCCCCCTCTCTGATGAAGGGTCTAGGCCCGAAACGTCAGCTTTTGTGCTCCTGAGATGCTGCTTGGCCTGCTGTGTTCGTCCAGCCTCACATTTTATTAGCTGACAATTGCTGTGGGACTGGAGTCATTTGTAGCCAGATGAGATAAGGATGGCAGTTTCCTTCCTTGAAGGATGTTAGTGAACTAGATTGTCAGAGAAAAAAAACAATCAACGGTTTCGTAGTTTTTAATTAGACTTTTAATTCCAGGTGTTAATTGAATTAAAATTTCAGCATCTGCCATCAGCTGGATTTCTGAATTAAAGGTCCAGTGATGATACCAATATTTCACCTAATTGAGCCATTACCATGCATAAAGAAAAATAGTCCATCAGAGGGAATTGGCCAGAACACACACACATTTGCTATTTCAGTACTTAATAGTTCATTTAATTTTTTTTATTTTTGTAATTTTACATGTTTTCTCTCTCTGTAAAGGAAATTTAATCTGTATTCTGATTGGAAGATAAAAGAAGACCTCAGTAACTGTTTAATTGCAGCTGCACCATATGCCGGTCCAATAGGTAAGATATTCCATCCTTATTAATATATGTTTTACTACTTTTCCAGTATGAGGAGTGCCATGTTGCTGAAAGAAAAGTTAGATGTGATTGGTGGTAATATGAAGTGGTGATTAATGTCTGTTGCAGCTTTGATCAACGGATCACACAGAGAAAGATCTCCAAGTTTACGGCCTGTAATGGAAATCTACTCTTCATCAGGCAATCGGATTGTTTCTTTACCGGTCAGCTTTATTTTTCTATTATTTCTTGTTATACCAGTCTGAAGCGCAACAGGCAAAGAATTGGCAGTAGCAAATATTGCGCTAGAAATCGGTCTGGCAGTATATGAAGAGGAGGGTAACAGGTAGCATTTCAAGGCAAGGCCCTTGTCTTCAGAATGACAATAGTAGCTCTCATGAATAATCTAAACTTTGCTGAAATAATCTTTTAAAACAGTGTGAAAATTTAAGTTGCAGCTTAATACAAATCCAGAGTGAATTAGGTATTGTTGTATACCTGACTTACAAGTTACTAATTAGTTCAGCCTTGCAGCAAATTTGGGGAAACACTTGATCTCTTAACTGGCCATGAGTGTCCATCTTCTTTCTACAATTTTGTATAGGTTAAAGTTGAGTAGTTGTATAAAAACAAATAACCAGTGAATGTTGATAGGTAGGTACAGCAAAACTTTTATGCTAGCTGAGGTAGCTTTGTTTCACAATTCATGTTCCTTTGCTTGTGTATTAAAGCTGGCATATAAATCTGAAATGAATAATGCTCTCACTTTCTGTATTATTTATCCCTGCAGTGGAAGAGTGGTCATGTTGTTCACATTGGCTGGACTACCAATGAGGATCTACTCTGTATACAGGACGATGGAACTGTTCTCATCCATGATATTTTTGGCTCTTTTAAGAGGCACTTCAGCATGGGAAATGTAAGTTCACTTCAAACATTATACTGTACAAATAAGACATCCTGTAGAAGAATTTACAATTTGGCTGGCTTACCTATGTCATAGAGCATGCTTAATATTCATGAAGCTCTACTTCATGATGATGCAACAACACCTTCAAAAGATGAAAAACAAGGTTGACATAGTGTGGAGCTGAAGGAACACAGCAGGCCAGGTTCAGAAATTTGTGAAGAAGGGTCCGACCCGAAACATCAGCTTTCCTGCTCCTCTGATGCTGCCTCGCCTGCTGTGTTCCTCCAGCTCCACACTGTGTTAAAACCAAAAGAACTGCAGATGGTGTAAATCAGGAACAAAGTTGCTGGAAAAGTTCAGCAGGTCTGGCGGGATCTGTGAAGGAAAAAACAGAGTTAACATTTCAGATCCAGTGATCCTTCCTCACAACAGGACCCTTCTGAGGTGTAATCTCTGACTCCAGCATCGACAGTTCTTACGATTTCTGAAAAAACAAAGTTGATTGGGAGATTGATTATCCTTTCTGAAAATGGCATCCTGTCAGTTATTAGATTTTATATAAAACCTAGATAAGAAATTTTATTCCAATAACTGGACAGATCTCATCACTCTCTTCAAGAAAAAGCAGACCACCCTCTCAATATTGGCACTAAATTTTAACCCTCAGTTGAAAACATGAGAGAGAGATCACATATTCTTTTAATTAACTGTAGAATGTTGCAGTGGTGTCATGTATATCCAGATAGCTGCATTCACAGCAATTGAAAGTTCATAACATTTGTGTAGCATGAGCATAATTTTATTTCCCCACCATCACCTAGCTTGGTTAAAGGTAGTGAAAACTTTAAATCAGTTGAAAATAACTTCTGTTCTCTATTTGCGTAGATGTATTATTTTAAATATTTTTCTCTATTGCATAGCTTGTCTCCCTGCAGCTAACGGTCATTGCTGCCTTTGTCAAGGAGCTTAGTGCAGTGCTTCCGGTATGAGCTCCAAAATGGGTTTCATTGTTGAGTTGACTTTCATGTCACAGATCTTCTAGCTTAGTAATGGAATTAATCTTTTGCTTCCCTGTTGAAGGAGGTGTTGCAGAATCGAGTTGTGGATGCCAAGGTTTTCCCCACTGCTTATGGCTCAGGAGTTGTTATATTAACTGGTGCTTTTAGATTCACACTTGCCACAAATATAGACGACCTCAAACTCCGAAGATTTCCTGAAGTTCCAGGTAAATATTCTACATTCAGTTATGGAATCAAATTTTTTCTGTGTAACTCATCTAAACCAGGCTGTTAGGTTTGTGTACTCATCAGAATTAAGTTGAAATTATGACATTTGTTGTTGAAGTATGTCTACTTCTCCCATAATTTGTATGATATCTGCTAAGATTATGACTGTATATGTAGAAAATTCAGCCTTTTGGTGGACTGACAATTAAGATGTATAATAGAATTTATTGGTTTGTACTGACAACTTGTGATATCACCACTAGCTCAATAATCCCATTTTACCCACTTCTTTTACCATCATAAATTTTGTCACTGTAAATTTGCCTAGTTATGTACATTGTGAAATTCACGCCAAAGCATCCCGTGGCCAATGATGCAGTCATGCTTCTACTTTTAGACAGTAACTTAAAAGGAGGCACATGAGATTTGAACTAATGGATTGTTACTACTTTAGGAAAAAATAAATTGTGCAGAAAACTGAATATATTTATAACTGGACAGTAGAGCTCAAAGGACTGAATAACTTTCTCCTGCTTCTCTGTCTTATGATCTTTCTTCATTGTGCAACAGTGTTCAGTTACAGAGTCAGTGCTGGTCCAAAAACTGATGATTCACATTCTTTCCTATGTAGCAGAAAGGGGTAACTTTCCTGCAGTATTAATAGAAATTGATAGTAGTATAAAATTAGTATTGTCAGATTATATAGATTCAGAAAGATTGCAAATAAATGTTAAAAGGATTTGGTTTTTGGAACACCTATCAAGGGAGGAGATCCAAAGCAAAATTATAGTGACATATTATAATATACGACTGAAAAGTTAGATGTGACTACTGTCTTTACCAGCTTTGGTTTTCTTTTAAAGTGTTTCTGATGTAATACCATTTGGCTAGCAATATTGGCATGTAATACTTAACCATTATCCTCAGAGGATATGAAAGAGAACAAAATACTACGAGGTAATGGAATTTCAAAAGAAAATGTACCAACAAATACAGTATTATGCTTTTTTCATCCCTAACAGGATTGCTGCGACCACCAACATGCTGGGCTGTATTGATGCAAGATCGACAACCCAAAATTGTTCTTGCTAATGGGAAGGATTTATATATCTTAGATAATGCTTCCTGCACATCGGTGGTGAGCAAGAAATCTGCCTGACTGTAATAACAAGTTCTGAACAATTGGTTCATTTTCATACAAGAAATAAAGTACAGTGTGAAGTCTATTCAGAAGTTGGCATATTAAAACTAAGTACCAAGCAGTAAGCATCTGCCACTTGTCAGCTGAGTCACTATTTATGAATATGTGTTTGATCTGAAGAGGTGAGATGCTGTCAGGTGGTCCAGCACCCAATACCTAGTAAATGAATGCAGCATTACTTGGAGTGAGGTATGACAGATCTTTAGGGTAAACTCTCAATTCTTTAAGACTGTAGAATGTGCAGTGACTACTGTGAAGAAGAAAAAGGTAGATGTACACGTAAGAAACTGCTCAGTGGTAACTCTGATTCCTGATTTGTAAGCCAAATAAAATTCTATTTTAAATATTACAGTTTTAAAACAATTACTTAGAAAACAGCAGTGACAACAGTTAGAAACAATAATTGGCAATTGGAACATTCTAAAAGTATAAGTACTATAAATGGGAGTTCATTAATTCCCTCACCTTTAGATGCGCAGAAGAAATGTATTTTTACACAGCATCTTTCGTGATTTTAAGACCTATCAAAGTACATTCTAACCAGTGAGGTAATTTTGAAGGTGTTTGCACACAGCCAGGTTCCATCAACTGGAATGTGATGATTGGATAATCTGGTTAATGTTGGTTGAAAGATAAATGTTAACGGAGACACTGGGCAGATTACGTACTTTTCAGATAATAACCTGGGACTAATTTTTTTTTACCATCACCTGAGACAGCAGTGGGCATCTTGGTTTAACAACTTAACTGAAAGGCAGCAATTCAGACCTTGCAGCACTTACTCAGCATGGGGCTTCAACTTAAAGTTTTTGTTTGAACATGTGACCTTCAGACTTCAAGGCAAGAGTGCTACCACTGGATCATCGCTAAATCTAATGGTTGTTAATGCAAGTAGGAATAATAAGTACTTGTTTCCATGATTCTTCTAAATCAACCTAAACTGATTGATGTGCTATAGTTCAATCTACTGAACTTCTGATAACAATTTAGTTTCATTACTTTTCTAAAGATTACTGCTTCTGAGCAGTCCTCGTGGCACAGACAATTATATATTTAGCCGTGAATTCATCTAAAATTGACCATCCCACGATGAGGTATGCAGTAACTTTCTGATCTTAATCGTGACTGTACTGATGAGACAGACACACTTTTTAATGTTGGGGATAAAGCTCTTTCACTTCTGCAGATCACACCATTTAAGAGGAGCAGAGATATGAGGTCTCTATGCATTCTTGGGGAATAGAAAAAAAGCTAATGATTGGTATTTGGCTAATCTTAAAACATCACTTTTTTGTAGATTCCACCTGGCCTTGGACCGCAAGTCTGTGGATTTACCCAAATTGCTGTTTCGTTCAATTATAAAAGGCTTGCTCTGTATACAGACACTGGTGACATTTGGATGGGTTCTTCATCATTCAAGGTAATGTGAAAAGTCTAACTGTGATTGTAATGAAGTTTTATTTACAGTAACCTGTTCAAATGATTTATTTGGTTAACATAATTTTAGCATTTTGCAACAACTTATTTATTTAGAGCTTTTAAAAATAACACACTTCACAAGAGCATTTCATAATGAATTTGGAGGTCGAGCCATGAGAGAAGTTAAAACGGATAAGTGATGAAAAATTTGGTTAAACGGGGCTGAGAGAATCTGAGTTTCAGGCTTAAGCAATTGAAGGGTACTGGTGCAGTGATTAGAATATGGAATGCTTATGTGATTGAAATTGGAGGTTTGCCAGGTTGGAGGAAGGTACAGAGATTGAGTGGGCAAAGTCATGGAGAGATCTGAAAATCAAACTGACTATATTTTGGATGAGGATTGATTTTTGGATTTGAATTTTGGATGAACTCAAATGTTGTGAGGTGAAAGATGGGAAGCTTCTAGGGATTAGAAAGGGTAATGTTTATATAATTTTTAATGAAGCTGCTTTTTAATCTAAGTATACAAACTGTGAAAACTAGATTTATTTTCTGTATTAGTTAGTACACAATTAAAAGTTTGTGCTGCTTTGTTCTAGGACAAATTGTGCGTAGTTGAGACAAACTTCAAAACAGCGCCTAAGCAGTTTGTCTGGTAAGTGGTTGTTGTAGCTTTGATTCAAATGTATTTAAGTTTCATTTTTGTTTTTGTGCCAACATGAGACAGTTGTGGACAGTGGAGAACATGTAAGTTTGCCAATATCAGAATAAGTAACTCAGGGTTACTTCCTGAAAAGGGAGAAGTTGTTTTCTAAAAGGATACTTGCCAAAAAAAGGAGATGCTGAAAGGGTACTCCTTGTCTGGGCTGGGGGTGTGCAGGTTAGTTGGGGGGAGTTGATGGAATTAGGGGTGAGTAGTTTAAAAATAGAGTCTCCCATTTAAAGGGTCACAAATATTCTGAATCCTGTTCCTGAGAAAGCAAGGCAGGCTGGGTCATTGAATATATCGAAGGCGAAGCGAGAGTTTTTTGTTCTGTACGGAAGTCGTGGATTATGGGGTCAAAAAGAAAAGTAGAGTTAAAGCCACTGGATTATTAGCCATGATATTATGATATTATTGAATGGCAGAACAGACTTAAGGCTTGACAGCCTCCTCTTCCTCCTGTTATGTTTTTATGCTTAGAGGGAAGGGTGATGGCTTTCAGAAATTTGTTAGTCAAATAATCTTGCTAAATGTTCCCTCTCAATAGCTGATTTTCAGTTACACTCAAAATGCATTAAAATACTTTTCAAAAACCTTTTATATTTCTTTCTGACATCATAACACTTTACAAGTAAAATGTAGGTACATATAATTATGCAAGAAAAGGCTAGCCATTTGGCTGCATCAGTGTTCAAAAAGCATAGATTTCTTTCAGATGCAAAATGACTGTTTATTCCTGAATATCCTAAATGTTGTAATTTATTTGTATCTGCTTCTTAATAATTTTGCTGGTGTGATGTGTAGTGTTTTGTAATAAATCCTCACATTTAACAGTAAACTAATGATTAAGTCCTAAAAGACCCCATATTTAATAATGTTTGTTCATGTGAAAAAACTGAAGATGGATGTTGACTTTGGTAACCTTTCCCTTTCTGTTTTTAGGTGTGATAGATCAAAAAGCAACAATCCAACTGTAGTTGGCATTTGGGATAAAGTACTTTTTATAACAGGGGAATCAAACGAGACCATTAAGTATCCTTACAATGTCACTAGCATTGGTTCCTGTAATCACTAAATGCCTTCTGTGTTAGATGTAGTATCAAAAGGACCATGATAGGCCATCAGGTCAGTTCGAGAGTCCAAAATATGTACGGCAGTAAGCCATTCCACACTCTCAACTTTATCGGCACAACTTCCCAGAAATTTCACGTGCTTTCAATACCAGAGTTATGTTAGTTCTTGATTTTGAGATCAAACAGATTTAGGATTGGTGTGAAAGAGCAAGAAAATAATCTGCAGAAATGTTTTTTTCTTGTGGAACAGCATTGATTTCTCCATGACTCAAATCAATGTTGAAATCTTGTTATGGTTCTCAGTGCGTAAAAGTGTGAACAGTGTCTTTTGGTCTAGGGCAGGAGAAAATAAACAAAACATAATTGCTATTGCACAACAGTTTTTATCTCGAGAGCAGGAAAATGAGACAAACACAAAATCGAAGCGTTAAGAAAAATGAAGTTGCAACAAAAAATGTTCTGGATTATCTTGAGTATCTATTATTGGGTATATTCAAGGATGAAATGTACAGATTGTAGCCTGTTCAGGAATCAAGACAAATAGAAAGCAGGTGAAAGGTCAACCATTACCATATTGAAAGGTAGGGCTACCTTGAGGCCTTGTCTAGTTCTTGTCTTTTGACATTTTAATAAAAATCATTAACGACAATCTGTGTTGGCTCCACTTTGCTGTCAAGTGAAGTAGTCTGCAGCCATCTAACTGAGAAGTGAGTAGTTGTTTTCAGTCCCTTTGGTTATGCCCTTCTGCCCATTGTACAATCCATAAATGTTTTTTAAACATTTAAATTTAAATCTTTAACTGAAGTTCAGATTTTATCAAGATGAAGATATTCACTTGGTGCCTGAGGTCGATGGTGTTCGAATTATTAGTCCTTCTAATCATGAATTTCTACATGAAGTCCCACGTAAGTTCTGTGCTTATTCAGTGAGGAGAGATGGTATTTGATATTTGTAGTCTGATTTTATGAGTGTACTATCTGCAATCCTGGGCATTTCTGATAGAAACAAAGTACTGGAAAAATGCAACTTCAGAAAGTGAGAAGATGTAAAACAAAATGTTTTGAGTGATGTATGTTCTTTGTTCAATTTTTACCTCTCTTAGATTTTTCTAAACCTGATTTGTAGTTCTAGTATTTTCTATTGCTACAAAACACAAGTTTATATCTCTGTGTTAAGCTTCTAAATCATCCTTGGTACCCCATGCATAAATCAATATATATTGTAATTGGTGTTAAGATTGCCAGACAAGACTCTGGCAATGTCTCTTTCTGGAAGATCACTTCTTGACTAAGCACAGTATTCATTATGGCTCTTATCCATTGCCTTTGTTACCTCCAAAACTTAAATTACTCCAATGTAGTCTTGGCTTCTCTCCCACTTTAATGCTCAGTAAATTTGAGGTGTTCAAAAGCTCGCTGCCTGTGTCTTCCACAAGTTCCATATCATCTCTGTCCATGCTGACCTACATTATTGTACGGTCATACAAGGTCTCAATTTCAAAATTCTCATCCTAGATATCCTTTTCTTTTGTGTAATATCTTTCAATATGAGTTATGTGTTCCTCCCAGAGACCAACTTTGGTCTCTTGGCCATTCCCGGTTTTTCCACCGTTAGCGGGTGTGTCATCTATTGTCCAGCTCTCAAGCCTTGAAACACTCTTCCTACACCTCCTTGCCTCTTGCTTTAAAACCAATCTTAAACCCTAGTTTGACCAAGCTTTTGGTCATCTGATCTGATGTCTCCTTAGTGGCTCGATGTCATATGTTGTTTGAGAAGACCCTTCTGAAGCAAAGAAGGACATTATCATAAACACGCTTAGGTGTGCTACATTACATTGGACAAAGTAGGCAATGTATTTCATAAGCAATTGATATCAGAAATGCCTTTTCTTCAAAAAAAACACTTGATTTGAAACATTTCAGATATTCATGTTGTACAATGCTTCTAAAATTAGAAAACCATATTAACTTGGGCTGCTGGCATCTCTTTAAATATAGTTTGGTGACAGGTTCATGAATTCTGCTAACTCCTTGTGTCATTGAACTTTGGCTTTGCTTTCAGCTGCTTGTCAAGATATTTTCAAAATTGCCTCAATGGCACCTGGTGCACTTCTGCTGGAAGCTCATAAAGAATATGAGGTACGTTGTCCTGTTGCCTTTCCTGTAATTTTACATATAGAGTAATTGCATGAATGTTTTAAGCTTCCCTCTAAACTTCAAGAAATCCCGAACTCCTCTGCCATATCCCATCTTACACAAACCCTTTTTTATCCCTATCACCCTAATCTTGATTGCTTTCAGTCCTATGAAACCATGCTTTTAACATGTTCACTATCGGTTAAACCCTCCATTGCCTCATCTCTGCTTTCTCTAAAATTCTCTCTCTCACCCTCCCCTCCACCATTTGCCTCTAACTGTCCAGGCCGCAAGCTCAGGAATTCCATTTCTAGTTGGTCGTTGGGCAGGTCTGTCAAATCTTTGTTTACAGCTCTGCCAGAATTGCCCATGGAACTCCTGAGCCTGTTGCTCTTTAAGTTAATATGGGTGATCCAAATCTCAACTCAACAATAATATTTCTAAAACACTGCCTAGATTTGGTCTCCACAACAAAGGTAAGTGCATGGTCTGTATCTAGGCCAAGACTGGCGCTTTCTGCTATAATTGTATTTTTCAATTCCTTTCAATACTCTTCTTGTTCAGAATGCAGACCCGAGGGGGTGGTTTATAAACCTTATTGCTGAACTGACATGAATGATAAATATCCTTTTGAGAAGTGCCCCAAACACTGAACATATGCTGTTTGTGCAATTTCTCTATTTAGTTCAGGTCAATCTCTGCCAGATAGTTTTTACATGTGAAATGAAATAAAGATCAGCTGTGATTGAAGCTCGGTGTTGAAAGTTGGCACCAAACCTGAATCCGTGGAGCTGGGTAGAGAGATCAGGACTGTGACAAATGTCCTTGCATTAATGGGGTTTGACTTTTGGAGGAAAGAAAGTACATTTTTATTTATGTCCTGCTGGACTTTACTTGTGAAATAATTTTTGGAATGTCATTTTTATGTCTGTTAGATTAAATGTAATCCTAATTTGTATTCGTAGAAAGAGAGTCAGAAGGCAGATGAGTATTTACGAGAGATCAAAGAGCAAAACCTCTTGTTTGAAGCTGTGCAGCAGTGCATTGAGGCAGCAGGCAATGAATATGAACCTGAGATGCAGAAATCCCTGCTGAGGGTAAGAATAGCATAATATACATTTTGTAGATCTAGTACGAGGAAATGTAAGAGCGCATTCTTATCCTGTTGTAGAATTTGTTGTTTAACCCCTGGGGTGGGTCTAATTGACATCTTGTGATGTTTAAGAGTTTATGATTTATTTTCTGTTTGTGCAACCATTCCGTAATTAATTTTTATGCAAGGCTTTCATATGAATGGTTAAAATACACAATTGGTGGCAATTGGCCCAAGGTGTGTGGGCTGGCTGCGAGAGCACCTAAGTCATTGCCATTCTTGTGTATTTCAGCAATGTATAATAACCAAGAAGAATTGAAAGGCTATGACCAATAATGCATAATTTTCTCCCTTGTTTTCCGTATTATCCTAGGATGAACCTCATCCATCCTGGTAACTTATCAACTTTTTAAAAAATATAGCCTTTCTAATACAACCTTTTCGTCACGTTTTAGTACGCGGGTTTTGCAAGTAATCCTGTATGAAAACCGAAAGAACTGCGGACGCTGTAAATCAGGAACAAAAACAAAGTTGCTGGTAAAGCTCAGTAGATCTGGCAGTATCTGTGGAGGAGAAAACAGAGTTAACGTTTTGGATCCGGTGACCCTTCTTTAGAACAGGAAAGGTCACCGGACCCAAAACGTTAACTCTGTTTTCTCCTTCACAGATGCTGTCAGACGTGCTGAGCTTTTCCAGCAACTTTGTTTTTAATCCTGTAAGTGATTTAGGTTGAAATGTGTGACTGAGTAAGGGGAAATTGTCATTCTTGTTTATAAAGCTCAAATCATCCAGCCTTAGACTTTCTAAGTTGGCATTTGGAACATTTTAAGTTAGGAAAATGTGAACTTTTGGTTCCTCTACATTAAGATTTATAGTATTCTTGAAGGAGCGCATCTTTTGTTCTTTTAAGAAAGTTCTGAATGAAACATGTAATTTTAATTTCTGATGTACAAATAAATAACTTTATTTATTATCAACATTATCAAGCTGAGAATGGCAGTGGAAAGCGGGTTGAATTGTTCTCAGATCCTAAGGGTTCCGCATGGATTTTAGGTTTCTGTGAACCTGTCATCTGACTTCTGTATTTTATGAATATGATCTTTTATATATTGCGTAAGAAATTTCATCAGTAATTGTAGTCCTTATTTTGCTTTGGGAAGCTGACATTCTTTCTTAAGTTAACTCAGGGGATGTTTCATTTCATTATTTATAAAGGCTGCAAAGGAGTATATAAATTTGCAAAAAGTCACTCAAATGGAAACTATTGAAATAAAACATTTCTCTGATCAATGAATTAACTCATGAGGCTCATAAACCATCAAACCAGAAAGGTTCCTGGCAATCTACATTCCAAAATTCTTAAAAATTATGGAGGTGATTTATTTAAGCATGCAGTCACTCAATTTTTTTTATGCTATTGTATATGCATGCCAATTTAGAGAGCTACTTGTGTGGGAACTTTCAGGTTGCTTCGCTGGTGCAGAGTTTAACAGGGACCTTGGTTCCATTCCTGTTTCATGTCTAGTTGCTTTTACATGAATCTTAAGTAAGATACTCTGGTGAATTTCAATATCCATAAATTGCACAGCTATAGTGGTGATGATCACATGAGTCAAATGCTGCCAAAATTCATCATTTGCATTCATGAATTAAGATAGTCATTTGAGTAAAGGGTGGTTATGATTTGGTACCTCAACAAGACATCATCACTTGAATGGCAGAACATTGAAGAGGGTGTAATAAAGTTAATGGCTTATTGTCATGTTGTAGAAGGTAATGTGATCATGTTATGGTAGCTGGTGGCATTAATTTAGGATAAGATGTTGTGTCAGAATATTTATCTTCTGTGTGACCATTAGGTGGTTGAAACTTCAGAAACTGTTCATATTTATTTCCTCAATCTCAAAATGAGAGGAGTTAAATTTAAATTCAGCTGTGCAGTATATACTGACCTTGGTGCTATTTACTTTATTCACAGGCAGCCTCCTTTGGTAAGTGCTTCATCAGCAATTACCCACCAGATACTTTTGTGAAGATGGCCCGAGATCTGCGTGTATTGAACGCAATGCGAGACTATACTATCGGCATTCCTCTTACTTATCCTCAGTATCCTTGTATGTGATCTATGACTAGAGTGATTTTGCAGCAATGATTTTAATGCTTTTTTGGATCTGCATATGTTATATCAAAAGATTGTTATTTTATTTCCAGTTATTTATTGAGTCAGATACATTATAGTCCTGAAAATTCACAAGCAAAAATTAAAGAAATAGTCAACAAAGAGGACCCATCATTTGTGGTTATCCAAAGTAATTATAAAAGGTATCAGACTTTAGGAAAACACATTTAACTGCATAAAGTTGAATGGTACGTCAGATGAAAGGGCAGATATGAAGAACAGTGGAGATTAACTAAAAGCTGCTGGATAAAGAAATTGAAGTATGAGAGAAAGTTAGTTGCAAACATTAAAAACTCTAGCAAGAGTTTCTGCAGATAGTTAAGCAAATGAGTAAGTAAAGTGAGTGTTTAAAAAATGAAAATGGGGAGATATTTATGGATAATAAGGAAATAGAGGATGAAATGAACAAATATTTTGCTTCCTTCACTGTAGAGGATATGATAGAGATGAAGGGGACAAGGAGAAACTGAGTGAATTTGCAATCACCAGAGAAGTGGTGCCAAACAAATGTATGGACTTGCAGGTTCACCAATCTCTGCTTTCAGATGGACCTCACCCTAGGGAGATGGCTAATAAGGTGGAATACTAAATTTTCATTATCCACGGGCTATAGGGCATGACTTTCCTGAAAATAACAGAAAAGCAGATACCACTACCAAGTAACTGTCCTGTCTACTGTGATGGACGACATGATTAGCCAAGATGAGTCTGAGTAAAACAAAAGATGGGGTCTGGAGCTGCCGTTGTGAGTACATAGATCCACTGGTAGCGTATCTGCAGATAACAAAGGCTGAGTGTAGATGCATTGGTGTTAATTTTCTAAAATTCCCCAAATTCAGGAAAGGTTCCATCAGATTGGAAAGTGGGAAATATAGCTCCTCTATTCAAGAAGGGAGGGAGGCAGAAAATATGAAGTAGGTTTATTCTCATGTGTACTCACATGAGTACAGTGAAAAGTTTACAAAGTCGCCACTTACGGCACCATCTTAAGTACAACGTTACCTAGATACAGATTCTTAGAAATAAAGTAGAAAAGTGAAGAAATAAAAAAAAAAGTTCAGAATTACAGTGCTACCAAGCAGAGAAATTGGAGCAGACAAGTCCTCCAGTCTGAGCTGGGGCCTCTCCTCCAGTCTGGCTAGCACACTGTCAGCTCTGATACCATCTGTCTGAGGACAAGATGTAAATTGAAAGAGAAAAAAATGGAAGGAAATGGACAAACTCGGGAGCCCTACTCTGATGCCATCTTGGATCAATCATCTTGGATAACATCAAGATATTTACAATATTTCAAAGAGGACGAGCTTACGGAAGAACATATATAGGTTGAATGAATAAACAACAATCTAGCATTTGGAATTAATGTGGGACAACGTGAAGTTGTTCACATTGACACAGAAAAAGCAAAGTATTACATATATGGAGAATAACTGCAGAGGAATTTAGGTGTGCCAATTCATGAGTCACAAAAAGTTACTTTGCAGGAACATCACATAATCAAAAAGACTAATGGGATGCTATCCTTTATTACAAGAAGAATTGAACATAAAAGTAAGGTCAGAAACAAAAACAGAAATTGCTGGAAAAACTCAGGTCTGGCAGTGTTTGTGGGCAAAATATAGACTAAGCACTTCAGGTCTGGGTCACCAGCCCAAAATACTAACTCTGCTTTCTCTCCACAGATGTTGCCGCAAATACTGTCAGATCTGCTAAGTTTTTCCAGCAGTTTGTTTTTGTTTCTGATTTCCAGCATCTGTAGTACTTCTCTTTTTTTAAAAATTGAGCTGAATTAGCTTCATTAGTTTCATGTCCTCAAATAAGTACAGTGAAAAGTATACAGGACCTTGATGACACCATATCTTGCAAGTTGTGTGTACTTTCGGCTTCCTTATGTGAGGAAGAATGTAAATACATTGGAACTGCAGAGGAGGTTTGCTGGAATGAAAGTTACAATTTTGAAAAAATTATGACACAAATGCATGAATCTTGAATAATCTTAAAGTCAATGTAGAAAGGATGATTCCTTGTGTGTCAATGCAGAACCAGGGTCCCTATTTTAACATTAGGTCTTTTAGGGAGAGATGAGAAAACCATTTTCTGTGAGAATTATGCAGTTTTGGAATTCCCAGAAGGTGGTGAAGGCAGGACCATTCAGCATCTTTTAGGCAGAAGTTGATTCTTGTTGGGAAAGGATGTTTAAGGTTGTCGGGGGTGGGTGGGAATGTGGAACACAAATAATCTTATTGACTCAGGCTGAAGAGGATGAATGTCTATTTTTGCTTCTATTTGGTAAGTTTGTAATGATACATATTATCCTTCAATTTTCATTAGTCGTCATTCTTACTAGAATTTTTCTCCCTAATGTAGAATAGAACAGTTTTTTTTACAAGATGCAATCAAAAATTCAAAATTAAATCCTCAATTATAAGAGGTTATAGTGCAGTCTTAGCTTCTCATGCCAGTCTTGATTGTCATTTGATCTTGATTCCTTTTGGTGGGTGATGTGTGCTAGCTGCTGAGCTTATAGATTATATGATGAGTTTGTTTTAGGGTGAAGACCTGATCATTCTCGGCTTCTGGTGCCCAGGCTTCATGGTGCTGGCAACCCAGGAGAATGTAAAGTTCCAAAACATTAAGTCTCACCATTAGAAGTGTTACTATAAGTGATGTCAGCAAGGATTATAAAAAGACAAAACATTCAGTTGAATAAAATTTGAGAAATCTATTTTTCGATGAGCTCACTATCCTATAGTTATTACAAAGTAAGATTTACATTTGATGGATTTCTGATACTTGTGTATGTGTTTGGGAGGCTTTGTGATTGCTTTAATTGACCTATTAGGTGCAAAATTGATTAAAGCCATCATCTAATCCTGCAAATTAGATCATGGCATTGAAATTTACCTGTGTTTTCTTCATTCTAACAATTGTACTGAGACATCAAAGTCGTTGATGTAGACTGTCAGCATTAATATCACTGAACAAACTCATAAAATATTTTGTCATTCATTATGCAGAATAATGGTAAGAGAATATTGTATTATGCTAATTTAATAACTAAACACAGATTGTGTTGCCACAGTCTGTTGTTGGCATGATTGTATAGTTGGGAAGCACTTGCTGAATTTTCATGAGTTCACTAATGACTCCACCAACAGAATTTAAACTAATCAGTTGAGTTGGTAATGTGGCTCTCATTTACGTTTTCCTAGAAGTGACATATATTCGTATGCATATCTGAAAACCATGGGTCCGAGTTCTTGTTCTTCATGACAACATCTCAACCAGTCAGTGTTGACTTGCCAACTATTCCTCATCCTTCACTCTTGTACAATGAATTGTTGTGATCATTTTAAAATTTGCTTTCTTGTATTTGCCTTGAGTGCAAGTTGAAAAGCTTTAGCACATGTTTCACTTTTCAACAAGATGTAACAGTGGAATATCTCTGATTCTGGAATTTTGTGAAGGGGTGTTACCTTTACGTTTGATTCTGTTTTGTTTCAGTTGTAAATCTTTAATTTGTACTTATCTTGTGGTATTTGATATAATTTTTCGGAGCCTCTTCTATTGGGATAATTTTATAAATTTAAAGCTAGTAAGGATAATTAATTTATTTTCAAGTTTTCCTCAACGTATAATTTCAGATATAAACAGCTCACTATTGAAATTCTAATAGACAGGTATCTTATGAAGTACTGAACATGCCTATATTTAGAATGATTTTGCTTCAAAAGTACAGTGAATGTTTCTACTCTCCTGAAATAGGGCTGACTAATTTAATCACAGCTTTCTTCAGATTTGCTGCTGAGCTGGCTCTTCAGCGTTTAACGGTACATTGGGATAAAATTATTACATTTTACAAATGTTTTGGCAGGGATAGGGCTAACCAAAATCATGCCACATAATTGTTAACTGTGGTTCTATATTTGACCAATCTATAGATTGATATTCCTGTGATTATCAAAATGTTAATAGGGAATAGGATGGTTTCAATCCTGCTTATATGTTCCTTTCCTCAGATTAATTTTGCGTAGACTGTACCCTCTTGCAATAAGGATTTGTAAGTACATGAAAATATCAGAATTGCAGGGAGCAAGTCGGATCTTGGCTCACTGGGCCTGTTATAAGGTAAATGGTACAACCTTGTTTCCTTCTTCAGATACTCAGAAATCCAACTGTCTTTGCACTTCATTGAAGTTATAAGTATCTACTGTTTCTGATCATGCAGCTTTTAATAGCTTGGGAGACATTGTGATTGCTTTAATTGACCTATTATGTGAGCAATTGATTAAAGCCTGCACTGGTCATTTTTAAAAAATGGTATACTTGAGTATACCTGAAAAACACAAATTTTGTTGAGGCTTGTTGTCTTGCACTCATCAGGATAATTCACGAGTATATCAATTCAAGGGGAAACTAATGTTTGCATTGCAAGAGGATAATGTTGATTGGTTATCAAGTGGAGGCATTCCCATGGAGAATGTGCCTGTTCGTGCTGATTGACAGTTAAATGCCAGGCTTTGGTAAAATTTTAATCCAGTCTGGTTGACTAATTGATATTACCCTGAGAAGTGAACCAGCAAAAGACTGTCATCTATTCTGTTGAATTGAGTCACTCATGTTCTTTCTGTCTGCATTGAAGAGTGCCCTGTCTATTCAATGCACAGTGTGGTATATGAATTTCACTGGTGTGATGCCAGATATGTAGGCTATTAGACCAACTGGCAGATCATATCAAACAGCATATCCTTTGGCTGTTCACAACAAACTAGGTACTGACAATACCCAAACAACTCTGCTTCTAAAACCTTCAACACAGTGTCCGACAGTGAATACAATTCTACAATTGGACAGTATTTGCTGGATAATCCTGAGCAGGTGAAGAATTATGCTCACAAACAATTTAGGATTGTTAGGCGGGCCTGCAATGTAGTACGCTGTGTATAACAGAAGCTGCATGTATTAATACTCGGGGCCCTGTACTTTGCAAACAGGAAGACCATGCACAAAGCATACTGCATCTGATTCACCTCATCAAAATAATGGCTGGTTCATTTCTTAGGGCAATACTGTGACCAATCGAAGTCAATCAACCTGGCACTTTCTTGGTCCTGTCAGCGTTAAAGGGTGAATGACAACACCTCCATTAATCAGAGAAAGCTTACCAAAGCCAACAAAATATTGTTCAGCTATGGTATTTTATATTTATAACCCAAACTTTAAGCATCAGAACATTTTTGACAGCTGAGAGCCAGAATTGCAGTTGCATTTTGCTTGTGCAACCTGGTGAATAGCTACCAAAAAGAACAAGTGATGGCCTAGTGGTGTTATCACTGGCCTAACAATCCAGATACCAAGGATGTTCAAGGGACTTGGGTTCAGGCGTCACCACAGCAGATGGTGGAATTCGAATTCCACCATGTGTCCGTAGTAAAGAGATCCCTGTTTGACAAAGAGGCTGTGTTAAAGCCCACCTGCCCATACCTGCTGTATATTTCAGCTGATGGTGCATTTCACTAATTGAAAGCTTAGCTGCATCATTGCACATGTCCCGCAGGCACGCTGCCTGTACATCTGCATTTTGGTGGTTCCCACAAGGTTTCAATTTAAAATTTTAGAGAGCAGAAGTGGCATCCATTTCCTGTTCTGCCATTGGGAAGGAGGAAAATTCCACTCAGTCTTTAAGGTTTGAAATGGCCCTGATAAAGTCACAATGAAACATTAGCTTTGTTTTTCTCCACAAATGTTTGACTTGCTTAGATGGTACAGGCTTTTTCAAATTCGTTTCTAATTAATAGAATGTAAATGTTCAGACTCATTGTTGTAATTCTTTCGTGAATGTCTTGACAGTCCTGAATATACACAGTATTTATAAACAACTTGGTTATTAGTCTCTTTGCCACGTGCTACATTGGACACACAACTTGGAAGGGACTTGTATAAACATTACCCTTCCATGAACAATTACCATCTTCAATCCGTAGGTCCAGCAGAAGGAAGAGCCTGATGACAGCATTGCTCGTGCAATCAACCACAAACTTGGGGACACTCCTGGCATTTCCTATTCTGAAATTGCTGCTAAGGCTTATGAATGTGGCAGAATAGAGCTGGCGATAAAGGTGAATAAAATTCAATTTTTCCTCAAGTTAATGTTATAATCTCCCATTTTAAAACTGTTCACTATTCAGGGCATATCTTGTAAAGCACCTTGTAATAGGGAATTCTGTGAAATTCTGACAGGCAGACTGACTACTGAGTTCTGCACTTTATCGACAGATGGAGCACACTTATAGGTAGTAATCAGGTGGGTGCAGGAAGAACATTGAGACAATCAACTGAGCAAGGATTCTGCATCAGCTGAAAACAGAGCGATGAAATTGGTAAAAATGCTTAAAATGATCATCAAAGTTAAACCTACATAACAAAGAGAGACTATTCAGCTCATCAAGTCTTTGGTTGCCATTCATTGAGATTGTGGCTGATCTGATAACTCAACTTCACTTTCCTGCCTTTTCCCTATGAACCTTGCTTTTCTTATTCATTAAAAAGTGTCTATTTCAGCCTTGAATGTATTTAATGACACAATCTCTACAGTCTTCTCGGTGTAAATAATTTTACAAATTCACTGCCCACTGAGAGAAATTCTGTCTTATCCCTAAATGGGCTTAAACCTGTTCTAAGATTATGCCGTCTGGACCTATTCAGTCTCAAGGGAAAACAATCTCTACCTGATAAGCCCACAAAGAATCTTATGTTTCAATAGATTTTCTGAACTCTAGTGGATGCAAGCCCAATGTAGTCAACTTTTCTTCATAAGAAATTCCCTCCATTTCTAGGATCAACCTTGTGAACTTTCTCTGTACTGCTTCCAATACCAGTATATGAACCCTTGAATAGAAAGACCAAAACTCTTCTTAGTATTCTAGTTGATGTCTAACTAGTGTCTTGTGTAAGTTTAGCAAGACTTCCTATTTTTATACTCACTCCCTTTGAAATAAAGGCCCACATTCCATTTGCCTTCCCTATACCTGTTGAACGTATGTTAGTTTGTGATTTATACACACATACCCCAATATCCCACTATTTCTGTTTTCACTCACAAACTTGATGAGAGTGCACATTCACTTCCTTCAACTGGTTAATGTATTGTACATTATTGTGGCTCCAGGACTGATCCCTGTGGCCTTCCATTAATTAGTTATGGGCTTCCATGCTGAAAAGCCCCCCACCCCATTCCAGCTCTGACTTCTATTAGCCAATCCTCTATCCATGATGTACAACTTCCAACACCATGGGGTCATATTGTGTTGCCTTGTTAGTGACACCTTATGGCCTTTTTGAAACTCATGTATTTTGCGTCTAGTAGTTTTTTTAAATTATCTATCCTGTCTGTTCCATCCTAATACATTTGTCAGAATGATTTGCCAGTTATTGAAGACACGTTGACTCTGATTTTTTTAAATGCACTGCAGTTACTTCCTTTATAATAGACTCTCATATCCTCCTAATGACAGGTCAAGTTAACTGGCTTATTGTTATTTGCTTTTTCTTGTCTCCTTCTGTTTTTGAATTAAAGTTTTCCAGCCCTCTGGGACTTTTTCAGAGTCTAAAGATTCTTCACTGTTTGCTGCCAGTGCGTCCACTATCTCTGTAGCACCTTCCTTTACTATCCTAGAATGCACCCTATCATGTCCAGGGAGCCCCATTTTGTTTCCCTAATACTTTTCTGTAGTTATTGTATTTGATTCCTCTCATCATTCTGCCTTTTGATTATTTAATGTTTTTGGAATGTTATTATTTCCTTCTACCTTGATGATTGATACAAAATATTTATATAACTCCTGTTTTATTTGAGTTTCGATCGTTATTCCCCTAATCTCATTTTCTAAGGGGCCTGTGTTCACTTTGTCCTCTCTTCCTTTTTATTATTCAAAGAAACTCTTACTATTTGTTTTGTTATTACTTGCTAGTTTACCAAAGTTTATTTTCTTCATTTTGTTCGGCATCTTTTGGTGGCTTTTAAAATGTAACCAATTCTCTGACGAACTGCTCATCTTTGCTATGTTATATGTTTATTCTTTGAATTTGACTCTGCCCATAACTTGGTTAGTCATAGATGGTTTATCTTCTTCCTAGAAATACTTTTTTCTTCACTGACATGTATCTTCACTGAGAGTCATGAACTATTTTCTTAAACGTCTGCCATTATTCATCAACCATCTTTTCCGCTAAGCTCCTTTCCCAGTTCACTCCACTTAACTGAAAGCATATTGAGAACTGTGTTTTTAAAAACATATTAAGTTAGCAAAGTGGTTACAGTTAGTTTGATGTCTACTCACTGAGATGGTACAGTCAACAGAAAGCAGCTCTGGACTACTTGTGAAATAGAAACAACTTGTTAAATTTATCTGAGAAAATAAATTATACAATGTGATGTAAGAATTCATACCGAAGTGAAGTTTGACAATAAATTTACATATATGATAACAAAAGGTCAGTGCCACAAACAGATAATTGAAGTAACACTAATATTTTTAGGAGGCCAGAATTTTCTGTGGCTGGTGAATGAACATCCACTATTTGATGTATTTACCCTCAGCGGTTTTGATGTACTTGAGCCTTTGAATGGCATATTGCTGTCATTGGAAAGTCTGAATAATCCAGTGTCTTCTGCAGGGTGTTCTGAACCTGTGTGAGCAGAGTAAACAGCTGTGTAATGATTGAAGAATCATTAATGAGCAGTGTCTAGTCTGACTGAGAAAATGTAAGTTTAGAGTAGGGAATTCAAAGTCAAATCGAGTTCAGTGTTAAGATCCCAACTGATGTTAGTACTGAACAAGTCAGACCCCAGAGCCTAAGTTGACTTGATAGATCATAAGTTTGTTTTTTTCAGTTCAGTTAACATGGTCACTCGCTGAACATATTCACATGAGGCTTCCAATGTCCTTTTAGCAAAGAACATGTTTATTACACTAGAGAGGGGGAAAAAAACAAAGCTATTGTATGCACTTGTAAGACAATTTCGAAATATCTTTTCATAACAATTAAAAAAAGAAAAATTCATCGCTTTTACCAGCAGTATTCCTTCCAGAATCTCAACCCTACAAAGTATAATCTTCACTTTTTTTTTAAACTTAACTCACAAGGTCTCAAATATTTTCTTTTGTCAATTCTCTATTCTTCCTCTCGACACTGGTGACTTCACTGACCTTTCCTAACTGAACTTTAAGTATAGTCCCATCAATTCGAATTGCTAAAACAGTTCTCTGACATCTTTCCAGCTCTGAAAGTCAGACTACAATGCTGTGCTTCTGCTGGAATGAAACTTTTAACTGAGATTTAGATTGAAACTGCTAGTAGCTCCTGGCCATATGTTTTTCTCATTTTGTAAAAGTGCAACTTTGTGTACATTTCATAAAATAGCTCCCAAATTAGTTTGCTAATCATTTAACTCCTTCATGTTCTTACTTGGAAAGTTGCCTTTGTTTACTGTTCAGAAGAACTTTCTGACCTTGACTTTATTTTTAAAAGAAATCTGCTTTGATTCCAAGTTCTAAACTAATATATTAAAATGTTCATCACATCAGGAGGTGAAATAATTGGAAAAATTGAATTAAAGGTAAAGCCAAAAAAGAACCATCCTAAATAAATACGAGGAGGAATAAGAATCCATATACGTAAAGTGAATATTTGGTGCCAAGGTGATTGTTTGGCAGTAATTTAACCTTAACATGTTGTTAAAAAGAGTACTTAAACTGAGACATGTGGAGTTTACTTTGCATCTGCTAAACAAATACGGGAATGTTATGTTGTTTAATGAATTTGAAAGGTAAGTCAGGCGACTAGTACTGGAGCAGTGTAGATCAGGTGGCAATTCTAGATTTTCCTGTCTAACTATGTAGCTATTCTCACTAAAATTGTGTGATTTTTGCACAAGAGAAAAATAAGGCTGATATTTCTAGAAGATATGTAACTTCTGTTTTGTTCTAGCTTTTAGAGTACGAGCCAAAGTCTGGTGAGCAGGTACCCTTGCTGTTGAAGATGAAAAGGAGTCAGTTAGCACTACTTAAAGCGATTGAAAGTGGAGACAGTGATTTAGGTAACTGAAATATTATGATAAAAGTAAAACCTAACAACCACCACATTTGACTGATGAGTGATTTATATTGGTCATTTTTTTTTATTTGTCCTTCATAACAATTGAATTTTCATGCCTGAGGCCATTCCTAAAAACTTGCAACATGTTGGAAGTGATTGGCTGTCCTCCTTTTGGGAAAAGACTTTATCCATAAATTCTGCGCTTTCAATGTTATTTTGAATCGGAGGGGAATACAAGGGAATAATAGCAAAGGTTTTGTTTGACTAATGTTGCAAACAGGTTGCGGAGGCCTGGTTAATTAATTTTTATTTGAAAGTACAACGCATACTATTCTGTAATCAGTAGGATCCTGGGAGGAGCATTTTTAGCACTTACTAATCGTCATAGCTGGGTACCTCCATTTTCAGCCAAAACAGGACCACTTGGATAGGCTACATGGGGCAGGTCAGTAAACCAGATTAATGCTTTATTCAGCATTCGTGCCAACACAGTTTTCAGGAAATTGTAAGTTCTGAGCTTACCTAACTAACAATGTGTTGTTAGCTAAGAGGTTTTGCAGGGTAAAATGAAGTGACATGCAAATTGCCATTGTTTAGGAGTGATTATCAGTTTCTTGATAGTTTCAAATCTTTCATTAATGCATGTATTCATAGAATCTCTACAGTGTGGAAACAGACTATTCAGCCCATCAAGTCCACACCTACCCTCTAAAGAGCATCCCACTCAGACCCACCCCCCCACCTTATCCCTGTAGCACTGCATTTCCCATAGCTAATGCATCTAACCTACACATCCCTGAACACTATGGTAACTCGCCATTGGCCATGCACATCTTTGGCCTGTGGGAGGAAACCAGAGCACCTGGTGGAAATCCATGCAGACACGGGGAGATCATGCAAACTGCACACAGACAGTTGCCCAAGGTTGGAATCGAACCTGGTACAATACTTGCAAAAGGAGATATAGTCAACTCTAAATTTACTTTTGGTTTCTGAAGATGCTTTTGAATGTTATTAGTGGTTGGGTTGAGATTCAAATGTACCCACTGCAGTAGAAATTCCTACATCTGGTATTTATGAAGTTTATGAAAATTAAATTATTTGATTGTTCTAGATCTGTTTTATACAGCTGTATTAAATGCTTCATGGCACAGGAGGAATGTTGTTAAGGAGTGTCAATGTGTTTAAAACTATGCATTGTGAATTTGATAACTTTACTGATGACTTGTACTTCGTTGCATTGCAGTGTATACTGTTGTGACATACCTAAAGAATGAAATGAACAGAGGGGATTTCTTTATGACACTTCAGAATCAACCCGTTGCACTAAGTCTTTATCGTCAGGTAACAGCTTTTTGCCGTATTATGCATTTTGTCATTTCTGGAAGTTGAGTACATTTTTATATGGGTTAACTATTTCCTGCCGGTTCTAAATGTTGTAATCTTGCTGGGATTTTTTTATTGCCGTTTTCTTTGAAGTGAAGGTGAAAGGAAATAGCTACTCCACTTTTGATCATGTTGCAGTAATTGACTAAGATATAGAATAAAATAGCTATTTATTATTCTTTTGTGGGATGTAAGCATGGATGGTTGGGCCAGCATTTATTGCCCATGCCAGAATTCCCCTGTCAAAGCGGTGGTGAGCTGCTCTTTGGAAATATTGAAATCCCTGTGCTATAGGTAGTCCCACAATGCCATTAGGGAGGAACTTCCAGGATTTTGACACAGCATCACTGAAGAAACGGCAGTTTATTTCCAAGTCAGAACGGTGAGTGACTTGGAGGGAATCTTACACATGGTGGTGTTCCCATGTATCTTTGTCCTTGTCCTTCTAGATGAAATTGATTGTGGGTTTGGAAGATGCTGTCTAAGGAGGTTTAATGAATTTCTGCAGTGCATCTCGTAGATGGTACACACTGTGGCCTACTGAACATCAGAGGGGGAGGGAGTGAATGCTTGGATGTGGTGCCAGTCAGCAGGCTGGTTTGTCCTGGATGATTTAAGCTTCTTGAGTGTTGTTGGAGCTGTATTCATTAAGGCAAGTGCGAAGCATTCCATCTGCCCAGTAATGTGGCTTAGTCCCGATGTTTGGTGTGCCTTCCCTACTTGCACCAGCAATAGCATTTTTATCTCCCGTACACTGCTCATAAGAATTTTGGTGAGAATGTATATGTATATTTCGAAGAATAAGTGGGCTGAGTCTTCCAGTTCAATTTCACATCATAGCCTTCTGGCAGTTAATAGTGTGCCTCCTAACACTTGGGCTAGTTTTGAATGCCAAATGATATCCATAGGATGGTGATTGTAACTTTATGGGCAAATCTTACTTTGTCAAAGAAACCATAGCCAAAAATCTGTCATTTGCATGTTTTAGGATAAAGTTTAATTTTACCCATCTCTCTCTTTTTTTCCCTGCCTCCTACACTTGTATCCGCCTGTTACTTGCCTCACGCCCCCAACCCCCTATTACTTGCTGCCTTCACCATTGAGACAGGCACCAAGTCTTTTGAATTGTAATTAACAGTGATAGTTACACAATTGCTAGTGAGCAAATTGCATCAACTGAGTTATTTTCTTATTAATGCTAAAGAAAAATGGTCAAGAATGCACAACAACATCTCTACTTCCTCAAGAGGCTCATGAAATTTGGCATGTCCACAAGGACTCATACCAATTTTTACAGATGCACCATAGAAAGCATTCTATATGGGATGCATCACAGTGTGGTTTGGCAACTGCTCTTACCAAGATTGCAAGAAACTACGGAATTGTGAACACAGCCCAACGTGCAAACCAGCCTTCGATCTATTGACCCCATCTATACTTCCTACTGCCTTGGGAAAGCAACTAATATAATCAAAGACCCCTCCTACCGTGGTTATACTCTCTTCCACCCTCTGCTGTCAGGTAGAAGATATAAAAGTTTGCATACGTGTATGAATATATTCAAGAACCACTTCTTAGTTATTAGACTTATGAATAAATCTCTCAGATTTTAAATTTAATGTTGATCTTGCTCTTTGTGCACCTTCTTTACTGTCATAACATCATATTCTACTCCCCTAATGCACTTTGTATGGAATTATCTGCCTGTACTTCACCCAAAACGAAACTTTTCACTGTACCGAGATAAATGTGACAATAATAAATCACATGAAATCAAATCAATGCACTGAGATGTGCTATTAATTAAAAGTATTATCATTGTTGTAGGATTACACACTGTAGAGTAACCATAAAAGTGTGTAAAATTGTTTGGTGAAATCCCTCTTTAGTGTTCCCGGTTAGAATTGTTTAGCTTTTCATTTTACAGTTTGTTACCCTTATCCTGTCGATCTTTTTGGCCATTTAATTATCTACTTTTTAACGAAATGTTGTAGTCTTCACAAAGATCAAATGTGGTTTCCATTTTGTTTTGTCTGTCCAATGATGTGATTTTTTTCTCTAATTCACGTAATGTAAATATTGAATATTTTTTGTATTTAATACAAAGTAAATCTTTTTACTTGTGAAGGCCTTTGACCAGTGAATGCTTGCCCACAAACAAATACACAAGTAAACTCAGCAGGTCTGGTGGCATCCATGTGGAGAGAAACAGTTAACATTTCAAGGCTGAAGAAGAAGAATCATATCAGACTTGAAACATCAGCTCTTTCTCTTTCCACAGATGTTTCCAGACCTGCTGAGTTTCTCAAGCATGCTATGTATTTGTTTCAGATTTCCAGCATCTGCAGTATTATGCTATTATTCTAATGCTTGCCCACAGTTTTGTAAGCACCAAGAGCCAGAGACACTCAAAGATCTGTTCAACCAGGATGACAATCACCAAGAGCTTGGGAATTTCTATGTGCGTGCCAGTTATTCTAACGAAACGGTAAGGACAAAATACTCCATCAGCTGGGATCCGTTATGGCCTTTCCAAACTGAAGTTTGTTTTCCTAATGACCAAAGAGGCTGTGGTAAAGATCATTAACTGTACTTAAGCAACAACATCATTATGTGCGAAGAATAATGGTTCTGCCAAGTTTGCACGAAATCTCTAGAACACATCCGTCCATCAGGGCTGCCCACACCTTTGGGAATAATGTGTCAGATTATTTTGATGCAGCTGGTGAATGCCCTGCATTATAGTATAAGCCATTGTTTATTCAACATTAATTTACTCACAAATTATTGAGTAATTCCAGTGAAAACAAGTAAATTATTGAATTGAAGCGAACAATTCTCTTTCAACTGAGTGTTTCAAAGTCACTCCTTTGTGTCTTACTTTGCATTAATTTCTATTGGTTTCCCTTTTCTGCCTCATTCTTAGTCTCTGTTGTAAGTTTCTTTTCCTGCCTCTCTGAAGTTTCTCTCTCTCTTTCTCTCTTAGTCACTAGAATCATAGGCTTTGAGAAATAATAGCATTCAGATTCAAATGATCGGGTTAGAGGCTTTAACAAGAATAATTTGGGCACACAGTCGAAACGTCAAGACTCTGATGTTATGACCTGTCTCTCTCTAGTGGCTGACTACAGCCTTGAACTTTTATTGAGATAATTGGCCTCTAACAACCACAACCGGCTTCTGAAGTGCAAAATATTATTCCAAGCAGTAAAAAGATTTTCCACCAGAGTGACTTCAGGTTTGCTGGGATTCCTTGCTCTCCACCATAGTCAGGACCTATCGATTTCTCAGCTAGCATGGATTAAAACTCAAGATAGAGCTACATGTCGGTGGGTTACTGTTGAAATGGCCCTAGCACAGTTTGTGATTTCTTTTTTGACATCTAAAACTCCACTGAAAGTTGGTGTTAAAACCAAACTGTTGTAATCAATAGGCTGAGTCATGTTTTTATTAACATTTCAGAAAAAAGTCTTTTCAGTAGCATCAATCACTGTCAGTAAAGTTGAATCTTAACCAAAGAGACTTTGAATTAAGTAGGCTGGATTTCACCTAGGTCTTATTTAAATAACCCTCTATTTCAATGCCAAATTGATTTAAATCAATGATTGCTTAGTTCAATGACGCATATGCATTTAATCAGCAACCATGTACTAAATACTAACGTGATTTTTTTCAAATCTGTGGAGCGTAGGTTGTGACTTGAAATTAGAGTTGCATGACAGTCTGGCAATGATAATTTAGAAAGTTGTTAGTTTGAGTACAGCAAGGATAGTAAACTCTAATTGAAAGCAGACATTAAGCAGGTTAATTTCATATTCACTTGTCTGATGTGGGGCAAAGGATTACTTAACATAGCATTTTGGTTATTTGTTAATCCCATCAACTGTCAGGCTCCCAACTGACAGTGCTATTGAACAAGTCAGATCCCACATTGAAACAATAGTAGATCATATGCTTATTTTGTTTAGTTAGTTAACATGATGGTTAGCCACTTAAACATATTCACACAAGGCTGCAGATTTTCTTTAATAACATAAGAGAATGTATAGTACAAAAAGTGAAAAACAAACAAGCTATCTAAATACAGAATGTGGTTAGATCTCAAACACATGGCAAAATAAGGTTTCAACCTTTTCTCCCCAACAATATCCAATTACAGAAACTCAAATGTACAGAAATTATACCACTAACTCAACTCAATTTTCTACTCAGCTGACTTCTTACAGTTTTTTTTTGCCAAATACTTTGGAGATAATTCCATGAGTTCTTTTCAGGTCTGTTCAAATGAACTTTTCATAGATCTTTAGCCTATACTTTAAAATTCTAGTAACCTGCAAATTCCTAAACAAGCTCTCCTAGTTTGGAAAATTCACAATTAAATATTCAGTTGAGGTTAGTGGTTCCTTGGACTACTACCTGCTTCTGCACTGTTCTCTGAATGGAAACCACAGCGCATATATTCACACAGCGTGCCTTAAATCCAGCAATATAAACACCTTGCCACGGGTTTGCAATTATAAATGTTGTCACAAATGCTGGAGTTAGTCACTGTTCCAGAAGGACACTCAACTGTAAACCAACATTCATCAACCTCTGTTTTAAATCAAATTACACAGGATTATACTTTTATATATAAATTAGACACCTTTCATCGCACAACCTAAAATTGTATAGCAACGCATTCTACGATGTTTATATTTGCCACATTGTTTGTATTAATGCTTATATTATTCTCCAGTGCTAGAATTGATAATAGCTCAGCAATTGTGCTTACAACAAACAGGTTATAGTAGCACCCTTGTGCAAGAGAAATTATCGTACCGCTCAAAAATCTGTTTTAACAGGCAGCTGAGTTCTGTGCGAATTACATGTCACTATATCAAGTTGCTGACCATTTGATTAGTATGAATGTGATTAATGTAATTCATTCTCTAACATTTGCACTAGACTATTTTTCTTATTATGAATGCACTAGTTTTTGAAATGGTCTCTTGTCATTGATTTATTTTTACATTTTAAATTGAGCTTCCTTTTTCAGGTTTTAAGTTGTCTCTTCTTTGTTTATCAGACAATTGAGGGACGAGTAGCTGCTTTGCAGAGTGCTGTAGATGAATACAATAAAGCCAAGAATGAATTTGCTGCCAAGGTATGTATAGAAATGGTAAATATCATGATACTGTGACACTTTGCCAGGCTTTGCCCAATTGCTATGAAGTTTAAAAAGTCACCACTGCTTCAGTTGTGACAACAAAATTCAAGCCAAAACCTGCCTTGCAATCTGCACTGTAGTTACCATGTAACTTTTTGGATGTTCCTTCTTATTTCCCTTCAACCGACAGCTCCAAAAAACGCACCAGATAAGACAGCTGAAGTCAGGAGTCCACTATGACAAAAATCATTGCTTCAGTGTTCTGTTATTGCATTGTACAATGTGCCACTGAGCAATTTTCTAAGGCCCTTTGACCATCAATATCATTAACAAAGTAGCACCTAAATATTCACTGAAATTGATTTTATCGTTATCTTCCAAGTTGCATTGCCTCCTGTTTCGCCAACACTTCAGATGAAATGTTTTCAATCCTATATTAAAATTGCTTCATGGCCTTGTTCCTCCCTGTTTGTGGAACGGATTTGCAGAGGAGGCTTTTCTATATTGACAGGTACAAATGAAAATACGGTTGTTTACGTAAACTGACTTCTCTGTCAAACTGTAGATCACAGAAGAACAGATAAAATTGGTGCGATACCAGTTTCGCTTGCAAAAAGAATCTGGTAAAACATATCTAGACTTATCATTACATGATACTGTTCAAGCACTGTTACTGGAAAGCAAGCACAAACAAGCTGAGCAACTTTACAAAGACTTCAAAATTCCTGACAAAAGGTATGATCAAATCATTTGTAGTTGTCATTGAAATTGTTCATTAAAATATTTGCAGCAACTAAAACAGTGAATTCTTTTTCGAAATCTTAAGTTTGAAAAGATAAAATATACCAGCAGTTTAGACTAACAAGTGTAAAATAATAACATATTGTGGGATGCTGGAAATCCGATATATGAACAGAAAATGCTGGAACTAATGGGTTCAGCAACAAAAACCTAGTAGCTTATACTTTAGTGATTTAATGGAATTATAGCATGCTCACCTAACCTCAAAGCAAAGAGCTCACAGCTGTAATGATTTCTGTAGCAAGAGATTTTGTCTTTTCTGACAATAATTTGATTCTCGCCCAAACAGTAATGAGTTTCCAGTATCCTACAGTGGTCATCAAGTCAGTGTGTCAGTGAAAATTTCTCAAACACTGTAAACTAGGAAGAATCCTGATTATCCTTCACTTTTTAGTGATTCTACAGAGAATGAGATAAAGATTGGCATATACTAATGGGATTGAATAGAAACTGAATTTTTTGAAAGAAAAATCTGTTTAGACTTTGATAGTATAATGGAGAAATTCAAAATCCTGCAGAGATAAAATTAGGCTTTTTTTGGTGCCTGAAAGATTGTCCAGGAGTGTGGCATGTGCTGTTAAAGACCCAGATAAGTGTAACTTTTTACATTGGGTTTTTACGGCAAGATTAGAGCCAAAGAAGTTCATGTCAGGTCAGGTTATTCCTACACATCTCCACTCCAGGAGCTTCACCAATACACTTTGCAGTGGAGCAGAGAATTACTGAAAACATCTTTGGATTTTTGTTTACTTGCACTGGTGTGGGTGCGAGAAGTTGCCACCTGTATCTTAGTTGTAATGATGGTGATTGTTGAAAATCCCACTTCCATTATAGCTGCAAAAATTTAGATCCATATAATGTTTTGATCAGCTGCCTTCTGCCAGAATGCATGTGAGAAATGAGGATTAGGGGGTGGATACGCCACTCACCCCAGGGAAGCTTAAGTATCTACCTTAATGTTGAATATTAGAAATTAGAGCTGTAATAACTGCTGACTAAGGCACACACCAGCATGTTTTTCTTTATTTCCCCTTCCAATATGAAGAGAAGCCTGACTGGTGCATTTGCAATATACCTGAAATCCAGAACACTGCAGTATATGCAGTAGGAAAAATCATATGTATCTTCACTAATGTTGCATAATTCTGTAAAAACTACGTAGATCTTTCATTATTTGCAGCAAGCTAGACTTACACTATTTCACAGCTGAAATATTACTACAGGTATTGGATTGTTCAAAAGGCAGCACCTACAAATTTTTGAGAGATAAAGAGTGGCAAATATTTTACTTCAGTTCCAGAAATTGAAAGAATAGGCCTTTAACTAGTTTTGATAAATGATACTGTTGCAATTTTAAGAATAGGTGCAATCTAAGAGGCCTCTTGGGGTCTACCTATTTAAACAGGAGACTGATTTTTAAAAAATCATTGCTGCTCCCCTGTTAATGTGTGCATTATGAAAATCTGTGGCCCAGAACTAAATGCATCCCTAAACAAACTGTTCCAGAACAGCTACAAACTCGGGCTTCATTGGTGAATTGATGACAATCTTTACTCGACAGCAACTTCTCCAACACACATTTTGTGTTCTGCAAGGGCCACTCAGCTCCTGACTTCCTTACAGCCTCTATCCAAATATAAACGAAAAAGCTGAACTCGAGAAGCAAATGTGACTGCTCTTCATATTAATGCAACACAACAAATGCCTCCAACTCGTCAAGAGGCTAAGGAAATTTGGCATGTCCACAAAGACTTTTTATTTTTTATAGATTCACCATAGAAAGCATCGTATCTGGATGCATCACAGGATGGTATGCCAAGATTACAAATCATGATCACAACCCAGTTCATCACGTAAACCAACCTTCCATCCATTGACTCCATCTATACTTCACACTGCCTCAGGAAAGCAACCTATGTAATCAAAAACCCCTCCCGTCATGGTTATACTCTCTTCCACCCTGTTTCATCAGGCAGAAGATATAACAGTTTGAATACATGTATGAACAGATTCAAGAACAGCTTTTTCCTGGCTGTTATTAATCTTTTGAACCAATCTCAAATGTTAATGTTGATTTCTCTGCCTGTAGCGGTAAGTCTGTATTCTGCACTGTGTTCTGCTCCCTGATGCATCTGCCTTTAGAGCACCCAAAACAACACTCTTCACTGTATCTTAGTACATGTCACAATAATAAATTGCATCAATCATTTGACCAAATTGGGGCAAACTGTTAGCTGGTTGGGGCACAAAGCAGGATTATAATAGTTGTTGGAGGTCAGTCATCTTGGCCTAAGGATATCTCTGCAGTAGTCCCAACAGGTAGCGTGTAAGGCTCAACCAGCTTCAGCTGCTTAATGATGATCTTCCCTTCAATGTAAGGTCAAAAGTGAAAACTTTCACATAATTGCACAATGTTTATCATTTGTGACTCCTCAGATACTGAAGAAGTGTATGCCAGAAAGCAGCAGGAATTGGGCAATATCCAGTCTTGATCTTGTTAGTGGCAGATAACACTTGCACCACACAGGTGCCAGGCATAACTGTCTCCAGTAAGGCAGAATCTAACCATCCTCCCTTGAGATCCAGTGCCAATAACATCACTGAATCCACCACTATTGACATACTAGCAGAAATCATTGACCAAAAACTTAATTTCAGCCAAACAAAAAATGTGACAACAATAGCAGATCAAAGCCTGGGAGTGCTGTGGCAAGTAACTTCCTCTCTAACTCCCAACCCCTATTAATCATATATAAGGCACACTTGCGTGAATGACTACAACTTGACGTCATCTGGACAAAAGCAGACTACTTAGAATCATAGAATCCCCACAGTATGGAAACAGGCCCTTCTCCCCAAGTCCACACTGCCCTCCGAAGAGGATCCCACCCTGACTCATTTCACCTACTCCTACATTTCCCATGTGTAACCCACCTAACCTAAACATTCCTGGACACTACAAGTAGTTTACCATGGCCAGTTCACTGCCCTGTACATCTTTGGACCGGGAGAAGAAACTAGAACACTCGGAGGAACCCACGCAGACACTGGGAGAATGTGCAAACTCCACACAGACAGTTGCCCGAGGGTGGAATCGAACCTGGGTCCCTGGCACAGTGAGGCAGTAGCGGTAGCCTTAATTGACATCCCAATCCATCTTCCCAACTTAGACTTCCACTTTCTGCACCAATGTGCGGTATGTACCATCTATAAGATGCCCTGCAGCAACGTGCTAATACTCCTTTGACAGCGCCCTCCAAACCCATGGCTTGTCCCACCAACAGGGACAAGCAGATGCATCGATGCACCCACCACCTGCGAGTTCCCCTCCAGTTTGCGCAGCATCCTGCCCTAGAATGCTATGACTGTTTGTTCATTGTCATTGGGTTGAAATTGTGGAGCTACCTTCCTAAAAGCATGTGTTGTCATTCCTAAATGTGACCTGCACTTGTTCAAGAAAGCAGCTTTTCAAGGGCAACAAAGGGTCGGCAATAAGTGCTGGCTTGGCCCACGCGGTGTACACTTTATCAACGAATAAATTTTGAAAATCGGCAGACTTGTTTCTCACTTCTGAAAACAGACAACAAACTTTAAAGTGATAGTTTTATTCTGGGTGTTCTCAGTAAAAACTCGAATGACTTGTAAGGTTAACAGTTGTGTTTTGTGGTGCTCAGGTTTTGGTGGTTGAAGATTTCTGCACTGGCAGAAAAAGAAGACTGGGAGGAACTTGAGAAATTTTCTAAAAGCAAGAAGTCCCCGATAGGATATATGGTATGTGTTCTATGATCCTGAACACTAAATAGTGTTTGCATATTTAATTGCTACCAAAATTGTTTTTTTAACATTTTCTACATTTTCTTAATTTGCCAGCCTTTTGTTGAAATCTGTGTAAAACACCGTAACAAATATGAAGCTAAGAAATATGTAGCAAAGGTCAGTCCAGAGCAGAAAGTGAAAGGATATATAATGGTTGGGTAAGTAGAAAGAGTTTTTTTGCAACTTTTATGATTCTAAACTTACTGGTGGTATTCCCTGATCCCCTCTGCTATAACTTTCTGTCTCACCTTCAAAACCTTACGTTAATTGCCTTTTGTGAAAAACTTAGGTATACTTTGCAACATTAGTGGACCTAGGATTGGTCATTTTGAGCAATAAAGATATTCCTTCCTTCTTGCTATGTTGTTTTAATTCTCTTTTCCTTCTAAACACTGAGGTTTTTGTGTAGAATTGGAATCCTTTTGTCTGTGTTCCTTTCAGTCTCTTGGTACGTGTCTGTTTTACTTATCCCCATTCTTCTGCTTGCTGCACTTTATGAACATAAAGCAAACTTTACAAGTATGTAAATAGTAATTCCATTTTTCTTTTGTCCGCTTTGAGTGGTTATTTGACCATGGCTGATCTTCAGCTTCAGAAATATAAATAAATAAACATGAAAACAAGGGATTTGCAGTGGAGCAAATTTAATTTCTTTTTTCATGTGATTCCCCTGAAAATGATGCTCTCTCATGCTCTAATCCCGCCACAGTTCTAAAACTTCTTGCAGCTGCCTGCTAGAAATGAAAGAAAAATATGATATCAGTGTAAATAACTGAGCAGTACTTGTGCCTCCTGAAAATTTAGATCGCAGCACTTTTTTTTTAACGTTGTATATGGGATAAACTAGTATTTGTTGCCCATTACTATGAACCCTTGGTGGTGAGTTATCTTGAACCCCTGTATTTTTTTAGGGTGTAGGTTCACGCACTGTGCTGTCAGCGAGGTACTTAGCATTTGGCAGTAGCCAAGGATGTCAAGTAAAAATTTCTCTAATCGTTTAAGTTAACAAATTCATCCAGTGGCATGTCCATAAGGTCCCTCACCAAATTCTACAAATGCAGTATTGAAAGCGTACTGTCAGGGCGCATAATGGCCGAGCATGACAACTGCTCTGCCCAGGATCATAAGAGACTATAGAAAGTAGTGTGCACAGGCCAGGCCATCATGGAAGCCAACCTTCCATCCATGGATTCTATTCACATGGCTGGCTGCCACGTAAAGGCGACCAACATCATCAAAGACCCATTGCACCCTGGTAATGACCTCCTACAACCACTTCTGCTTGGCAGAAGATATAGAAGCTTCAACACACACACAAGCAGGTTCAGGAACAGCTTCTTTCTGGCTGTTATCAGATTGTTGAATGGACTGTAGCCTCAAATAATCTGACCTGTATGCTTCTAAAGTTTTATTTTTTGATCTGTACGTCCTTTGCTTGCTGTGATCTGCCTGTATCATTCGTAAACAAAGCTTTTCACTGTATTTTGGTACAAGTGACAAAAAATCAATCAAATCAAATTTGATCATACTATTGTGAAATGTAATTTTGTTGAAGTTTTATTTTGTTTGGCCCTTTTCTGGTTGGTAGAAAATTACATAAATGAATTAAAACATTTGTGAATTATGTTCAGAAAGTCTCTTCACAAATTTTAGCAGTAAATTCCAAGTTCTGTTTTGTTATTGAGCAAGATGTATTTATTGCTGCCTATTTTCCTGAAGGACATTAAAGATCAACTGCATGAAGATGTAGTTTTTGCCACACTAAATAAGGACAACAGCTATTTATATCCGAGGCTCAATAATAAACCAGCCGTTTAGCAATTTATTTTTTATCCGCTCGTGTGGTTTGGGCCTTGTTGGTTGGCCAGCTGTTTTTGCCTGTACCTAGTTGTCCTTGAGAAGGTGGTGGTGCGTGCCTCAGCCGATGCAATCTATGTGGTGTTGCTTGGCTCTCAGTGCTTTGGGGAGGGAATTCCAGGATTTTGACCCAGCGATGCTGAAGGAATGGCAAGATATTTTGAAGTCAGGATGGTGAGTGACTAGGAGGGGAACTTGCAGTTGGGGTTTTCCCATGTGTCTGCTGCCTTTGTCCTTCTAGCTAAAAGTGGTTTTGGGTTTGGAAAAGGCTATCTAAGGGTCGTTGATGAATTTCTACAGTGCATCTTGCAGATGGTATACACTGCCACTGAGTCTTGGTGGTGGAGTGAGTGAGTGTATGTGCAAGTGATGTCAATCAAGAGGGCTGCTTTGTCCTGGATGGTATCAAGCTTTTTGAGTGTTGTTGGAGTTGCACACGTCCAGGCAAGTGGTGTGTCTTCCATCACACTCCATCAGACTTTTGCCTTGTAGATGGTGGACAGTCTTTGGAGCTGAGTTACTCATTGCAGTATTCCTAGCCTCTGACCTGCTATATGAGTCGCTGTATTTATACAGCTAATCCAGTTGGGTTTCTGGTCATTAGTAACTCTCCAGGATATTAAAAGTGGAGGATTCAGTGATGGTTACACCACTAGATGTCAAGAGATTGTGGTTAGATGGACTGTTATTGGTGATGGTCATTGCCTGGTATTTGTGAAGCACAAATGTTACTTGCCACTTGTCAGCCCAAGCCTGGATATTGCCCAGATCTTGTATTTGAATATGGACTATTTCTGTTGTCATTTTACCTGCTTAAAACATACAAATTAACATAATTTTTGAATTTGTGTCCGAAGCTGCCATCATGGAATTTGAATGCTAAATTTTAAGTTGCTAGACTGAAACTATGGCCTGTGGGTTCCTTTTGCCTAAATTGCCGAAAGATATAATTAAGTATGCAAAATCCATTATAAATAAAGACGTAAGAATTTCTAATAGTTGAATAAAAACTGAAAGAAGTGCAGATGCTGTAAATCAGGACAAAAACAAAGTTGCTGGAAAAGCTCAGCAGGTCTGGCAGCATCTGTGAAGGGAAAAAACATAGTTAACGGTTCAGGTCCAGAGAACCTGAGGAAGGGATACTGGACCTGAAACGGTAACTGTTTTTTTTCCTTCACAGATGCTGCCAGACCTGCTGAGCTTTTCTGGCAACTTTGTTTTTGTTCTAATAGTTGAAGTTGACAGATGTAATATTGGAATTTCAGGCTTTGTAGATAGAAATACACGCAGCTATAATGTTTTAATAAGATGTGACCGTAGATGCTGCACCTACAGTTTCATCATGGATTTTATCCAAAAATGTTTCAAGTGATGACTTCCATCAAAGCTGTATTAAATATGTATTAGCACTTAACCCAACTTTCTTTCTTCCAACAACTGACTGCCCAGCCATACTTATTCAACATTTCAGTTCTTATTTTCAATTATCAAACTGCTATGCTTATTCTTCAAACTGATGGTTATTTTTGCTTGCAATTAGAATATGAATTGTTTTCCTGATGTAATTCTAATCTGTTTTAAATTTTCTCTGTAACTTTGACACAGAGACCTAGATCAAGCTGTGGAAACCGCAACAGAACGCAAGAATGAAAGCGAATTGAACATTATTCTTTCAAAGTGCACGTCAGTCACTGATCAGTCAACTGTGGAAAAAATTAATCGAGCAAAAGCTCAGATTTTAAAGAAATAAGATGCTTTTCAAAGGTAACATGCTTAGTATCTATCATGTTCCCTATTGATAATGGGTTTTTTGTTTTGTATGTTTAAAGATGTTTATTGCTAGCGTGGTGTACAGTTGTTTGATATACAGATGCCCAGGTGGACAGGAGTGCTAAAATAGCAAATTAATGAAACCTGAAAAGATTGAACTAATTTAGCTTAATTATCGTATCACCAAGTGATTTTCCTTGTGATGAAAATTACTTTTAAGCCTGATATTTAATTCAGAGCTGCACTGATATATAAGTTACTGAGTTACTCTATTAACAAAAGAAAATTAGTGAAGTAGGAATGAGATTAAACGTGCATTAATTATGTTTGTATTTATTCTGGTTTAAAACTGTATATTTTTCTGTGGGCTTCTAGTATATCTGTTGATTGAAAGTGTACTTGAAACTGTGACAGTTTCCTGTTACTGCAAAATATTGGAGAATCAAGTGTAGAATTAAAAAGCTTCAAGTATTAAAAAAAAATCACTTAGCTCTGCCCTGTTATAACTGCTTCTCTTTTCTGCGTGGTACATTGCTTTCATTTGGAGAGCACATGGTATATTTGACACATCCCTGAAAAAATTAATCTGATTACATAACAGCATTTACACATTCCATTTGATTCGAGGCTGCTGAACCGAAGATATTTTGCTTGTTAAACATGACTTATAATTGTCACGCTGTACTAAACAGCTTAATCATCAGTGCACTGATAATAAAATGTGAGGCTCGATGAACACAGCAGGCCAAGCAGCATCTCGGGAGCACAAAAGCTGACGTTTCGGGCCTAGACCCTTCATCAGAGAGGGGGATGGGGGGAGGGAACTGGAGTAAATAGGGAGAGAGGGGGAGGCGGACCGAAGATGGAGAGTAAAGAAGATAGGTGGAGAGGGTGTAGGTGGGGAGGTAGGGAGGGGATAGGTCAGTCCAGGGAAGACGGACAGGTCAAGGAGGTGGGATGAGGTTAGTAGGTAGCTGGGAGTGCGGCTTGGGGTGGGAGGAAGGGATGGGTGAGAGGAAGAACCGTTTAGGGAGGCAGAGACAGGTTGGACTGGTTTTGGGATGCAGTGGGTGGGGGGGAAGAGCTGGGCTGGTTGTGTGGTGCAGTGGGGGGAGGGGATGAACTGGGCTGGTTTGGGGATGCAGTGGGGGAAGGGGAGATTTTGAAACTGGTGAAGTCCACATTGATACCATATGGCTGCAGGGTTCCCAGGCGGAATATGAGTTGCTGTTCCTGCAACCTTCGGGTGGCATCATTGTGGCAGTGCAGGAGGCCCATGATGGACATGTCATCAAGAGAATGGGAGGGGGAGTGGAAATGGTTTGCGACTGGGAGGTGCAGTTGTTTGTTGCGAACTGAGCGGAGGTGTTCTGCAAAGCGGTCCCCAAGCCTCCGCTTGGTTTCCCCAATGTAGAGGAAGCCGCACCGGGTACAGTGGATGCAGTATACTGCCACAATGATGCCACCCGAAGGTTGCAGGAACAGCAACTCATATTCCGCCTGGGAACCCTGCAGCCATATGGTATCAATGTGGTCTTCACCAGTTTCAAAATCTCCCCTTCCCCCACTGCATCCCCAAACCAGCCCAGTTCATCCCCTCCCCCCACTGCACCACACAACCAGCCCAGCTCTTCCCCCCCCACCCACTGCATCCCAAAACCAGTCCAACCTGTCTCTGCCTCCCTAACCGGTTCTTCCTCTCACCCATCCCTTCCTCCCACCCCAAGCCGCACCCCCAGCTACCTACTAACCTCATCCCACCTCCTTGACCTGTCCGTCTTCCCTGGACTGACCTATCCCCTCCCTACCTCCCCACCTACACCCTCTCCACCTATCTTCTTTACTCTCCATCTTCGGTCCGCCTCCCCCTCTCTCCCTATTTATTCCAGTTCCCTCCCCCCATCCCCCTCTCTGATGAAGGGTCTAGGCCCGAAACGTCAGCTTTTGTGCTCCTGAGATGCTGCTTGGCCTGCTGTGTTCATCCAGCCTCACATTTTATTATCTTGGAATCTCCAGCATCTGCAGTTCCCATTATCTCTGATATCATCAGTGCACTGATTTGTTAAGATATTACGACAGGAACTGACCATAAAAATAAGGATGTTATACAGGTAAGATCATATCTCGAATATATTGTGCAATTTTAGTCTGATTATTTACCTATATTTTTCAGAATCAACCTGTTCAGATTTTATTACACACCTCTGAAGCAGGTAGGACTCAGACCATCAAATAAAGAGAGGACTACTGCAGTTATAAATGAGACTCTCGTATATTAGTTATTCCTCGATAATTTTGTAGGAACTATTTGAATAAGCATATTTCTGTTGCTATGATGATTGCCACATAGCTCTTCTGTATTAATTTTGTAGCAAAAGAATGTAAAACAATTCAATTTTTTCAGATGATCAAAATAAATGCCTGGGCTCAACAGTGAGCAGAAGGCAGCACCTGCTTGGTGCAAGACCTATGATCGGGCACATGTTTACAGTTGAAATGCATTGTTGACTAGAATATACGATGTGAGCACCTGTAAGTCATTTGTTGCTTCAATCATGCTCTCCTATTCAATCATGGCTGAATTTCCACGTTCCCATCTATCCTCTTACCTTTTGATTCCCCTTGCCTATCAAGAATCTGTCGAATTTTGTCTTAAAAATATTGTGGCTGCAGTGCTTTCTGAGGCAAAGTTCCAAAGCCTCAGAACCCTCAAGGGGAAAAAAATTCCCCTCATTGCTGTCCTAAAAGGGTAACCCCTAATTTTAAGATTGTTTTACGCACAAGAGAAAGCACACTTTCCATGTCACCCCTTTTTAAGACCATTCAGGATTTTATGCTTCAATAAAATCACCTCCCCACTTTTCTAATCTGCAGTGAAAACAAGCTCACCCTATATCTTTCGTTGTGAAACAACCCAATTGTGCCAGCTATCAATCTAGTGAACCTGCTCTGAACAGCTGCAATGCATTTATATTCTTTCTTAAATAATTAGATCAGGCTCTTGTGCAGAGGTAGTGTCCCTACCCCTGGAAGAAGAGACCCAGGTCCGAGTCCTACCTGCTTCAGAGGTCTGAAATAAAATCTGAACAGGTTGATTTTGAAAAATTTAGGTAAATAATCAGACTAAAACTGCACAATATATTCAAGATATGATCTTATCTGTATAACATCCTTATTTTTATGGTCAATTCCTGTCGTAATAGAGAATAGCATTACTTTACCTGCCTTGATTACATGCTATATCTGCATGATAACTTTCTGCGACTTATGCATTAGAAGATCTAAATTACACAACACTCCAGATTTCCACAGCCTTTCTCCATTTAAATAATACTGATATTTTTGCTCTTTCAGCCAAATTGAAAACATCACATTTTCCCACATCATAGTCCCATCTGCCACAGTTTTGTCTACTCTGATTATCTGTGTGAGTCTATATCCTTGTTATATTGTTTTTATGATATAAGGTGGGAAACCATTTTTGTGTCATCTGCAAATTTAGCCACCATGACTTTGTTGCCCTCATCTTGGTTATTAAAATAAATCATAAAAGGTTGAATCCCAGCACAGACTCCTGTGGGACCCTGCTTGTTATTGTGGAAAATAGTGTTCATGGAATGGATGTTACACTGGCTTGGTGAGAAGATATGTTAAGTAATAGGTTACACTATGCATAAATGGGTGTTGGCAAAATGTATCAAGTAGAATAATATAGATCCGTGCTGGTGCCTCAACTTCTAGCAATTTATATAAATTATTTGAATGATTGACTAAAAGTATAATTGTAAAATTTGCTGATAACTTGAAGATCAGTTAGAAAGTAAGTTGTTAGAAAGTAAGCTATTAGGGAGGGAATGCCGGGATTTTGACCCAACAACAGTGAAGGAACAGTGATATATTTCCAAGTCAGGATCACGAGCGGCTTGGAGGGGGACTTGAAGGTGGTGCTGTTCCCATATGTCTGATGCCCTTGTCCTTTTAGATTGAAGTTAGGGGTTTAGAAGATGCTCTCTGAGGATCTTCGGTGAATTGCTGCAGTGCATCTTGTAGATAGTAGCAGCAGTATGTACTGAGTGTTGGTGGTGGAGGAAGTGAATGCTTGTGGATATAGTGCCAATCAAGTGGGCTGCTTTGTCCTGGATGGTGTCAAGTTTCTTCAGCCTTATTAGGGATGCATTTATCCAGGCAAGTGGGGAGTATTCCATCACACTCCTGACTTGTACCTTGTTGATGGTAGACAGGTTTTGGGGAAGTCGGAAGGTGTGTTACTTGCTGCAGTGTTCCTAGCCTCTGACCTGCTTTAGTAGCCACTGTTTATGTGGTGAGTCCAGTTGAGTTTTTGGTCAATGATAACTCTCATGATGTTAACAGTGGGGGATTCAGTAACGGTGACACCACTGAATGTCTAGGGGTGGTGGTTAGATTGTCTCTAGATGGTCATAGCCTGGCATTTGTTTGGCATGCATGTTACTTGGCACTTGTCAGCCCAAGCCCGGATATTGCCCAGATCTTGTTGCATTTCAGCATGGACTGCTTCAGCCTCTGAGGAGTTGTGCATGGTGCTGAGCATTGTGCAATCCATCCCCACTTCTGACCTTATGATGGATGGAAGGTCATTGATGAAGCTGCTGAAGATACTTGTGCCCTGGACACACTTCTGAGGAATTCCTGCAGAGATGCACTGGAGCTGAGAAGACTGATTTCCAACAACCATGACTTACTTCCTATGTAGTATCGTCCTATTTAATGAGTGAAAGATTTCAGAGCTCAGATGCAGAGAGATTTGGGTGTTTTAGAGCATGATTTGCAAAGGTTAGTATGCAGGTACGACAAATAAATAGAAAAGCTAATAAAGCATTGTTGTTAATTGTGAGGGGAATGCGATATGAATGTAGGTAATGTATTCAGTTATGTAGAGCATTGGTGAGATCACATCTGGAGTACTATGTACAATATTAATCTGCTTATTTAAAGAAGATGTAAATGCATTGGAAGCAGTTTAGGAAGGATTACTGGGCTAATGTTTGGAGTGGGTGTGTTGCCTTCTGAAGGAAGGCTCGACAGGCTAGACTTGAATCAGCTGGACTTCAGAAGAATAAGAGGCAACTTGTTTGAAATCAAGTTTCTGATTGGTCTTGACAGTACATATAGAGAGGCGCAGGAAGTAGAATTAGGGATCATTGCGAAAGAGTTTTCGGAGATATTTTTATAAGTATGAGAGTAAGTTTTCAAGGAACATGACTGACTAAAAGTTTCTATAGGTATGTAAAGAGGAACAAGATTGGTGAAAAGTAATGTAAATCCCTTACAATCATAAACGGGAGAATTTATAATCGAGAGCCAAGAAGTAGCTGACAAACTAAGTTCACACTTCTCAAAGGAGGACATGAATATTGTACCAGAAATGAAGGGAAACACAGGGTCTAGTGACAGGGAGGAACTGAAGAAAATCTGTATTAGTGGACAACTAGCATTTGAGGAATTAATGGGATTAAAGGCTGATCAATCCTCAGGCCCTGATAATCTACATCCTAGAGTATCTAAAGATGTAGCACTAGAAATAGTGGGTGCATTAGTTATCATCCCCTAAGATCCTTCAAACTCTTGAACAGTTCCTACAGTAGGTAATGCAACCCCAGTATTTGAGAAGGGAGGTAGAGAGAAAATGGAATTGTAGACCAGTGAGTCTGATGTCTGTAGCGGGGAAGATACCAGAGTCCATTATCAAGGATTCTGCAGCAGAGCACTTTGAAAACAATGGTAGAATCAGACACAGCATGGATTTACAAAAGGAAAATCATGTTTGACAAATATATTGGAATTCTTTAAGGATGTAACTTGTAGAGTTTTATCAGGGAAGTCAGAATATGTGGTTTATGGACATGCAGAAGATTTGATAAAGTGCCACATAAGGTTAATGAGTTACATGAGGGAATTAAATGTAAGGTCTCAAAATTTGAAAATGACATACAGCTGGTTGAAAGAGTGATATGGGTGCAGAGATGTTGCAGTTGATGATGACAGACTGAGTGACTGGGCAAGTATATGGCAGATGGAATATAATGTGGATAAATGTGAGGTTATCCACTTTGTCTTTATTTTTGCTACCAAATTATTTGGCTGTAATTTGATAGAGGGATATGTTCAATAAAATCTACATGCCCTCATGCACCAGTCATTGAAAGTACAGCAGGCTGTAAAAAAAGTCAAACTATGTTGGCCTTCATAGCAAAAAGATTCAAGTACAGAAACAAGGATGTCTTGCTGCAATTGTGCAGGGCATTGGAGAGGCCACACCTAGAATATTGTATCAGAGATAATAGGAACTGTAGATGCTGAAAAATCTGAGATAACAAAGTGTAGAGCTGGATGAACACAGCAGCATCTTAGGAGCAGGAAAGCTGACGTTTCGGGCCTAGACCCTTCATGCTCGTAAGATGCTGCTTGGCCTGCTGTGTTCACCTAGCTCTACACCTTGTTACCTAGAGTATTGTGTCCAGTTTGGGTCGTCTTGGGAAGGATTTTGTTTTTGCTACAGAGGGAGTTCAGCAAAGGTTTATCAAATTGATTCTTAGGATAGCAGGCCTGAAGAACGCGAACAGATTCAGTTCATCAGGATTGTATTTTTTGGAGTCTAGAAGAATGAGGGGGAATCTCGTAGAAGCTTACAAATTTCTAACAGGGCTAGACAGGTTGCATGCAGGGAGTATATTCCCAGTGTGGAGGGGGTCACACTTTAAGAGTAAGAGTAAATCTTTCAGGACTGAAATGAGGAGAAAATTCTTCACCCAGACAGTGGTGGACCTGTGGCATTTACTTACCATGGAGAGTAGTTGAAGTCAAAGCATCTGGTCCTGGTAACTTATCAATTTTCAATAGACAGCCAGTCTTCTAATATCTCTAACTATTTTTAGCCCTCTTCAACTACCTCTTCTTTCACCAAGACTTTATCAGTTTACTTTTCCTTGATAATTTAATCATTCAGGAATTGAATGCTTCTCCCCTGCCCCCTGGTTGCTATCCTTTTACTGATCATATGCCAACAGAAGGCATTTAGATATTCATTGCCTCTCATTGCTAATCTCTTCTAATATTTTCTTTTTGTCTCTCATTTCCTTTTGTACTTCGCCTCTGAATTTTCTACAGCAATTCCAGCAATTCAGAGATCTTGACCGCTGTTCCAAAGACTTGTGTTTAAATCCCATTATGACAGCCAGGAAATTTAGATTACAATAATCTGGAACATAAAACTGATCTCAGCAATAGTATCCATGTAAAAACTGATATTGTGAGAGAAGAAAATCTATCAGCCTTAGACTGGAGATCTGGATTCACATTAACCTGACTGACTGTTTGTTTACCCGGAAATATTCCAGCAAGTTGTATCAAACTGCTACAATGTTGTCTATTTAGAATAAAACCCAAGTGGATCATCTGCCATCAACCTAGACACTGAAAACAACTAAAGCATACCCAACCCAGTCAATGTTGCAATGGTTTTCTCACAAACATTTGGAGTCCTGTGCCAAAGTTGGAAGAGTGATCTCATAACCAGCCAAGTGACAGCCTGCTATTGGTATGAGTATGACTTGCAGATAAGGCCCCCCAGGCTCCTCTGTTATCATTGTTGGGTATGTCTGGTCCCACCTTCCTGATTGACTTACCTGAGGCCTTGTGTTAAATGTGCTGTGTAAATTCAACTTCTTAGAACAGTGAGTTCAACGTAATGTATTTCTGTGTAAAATACTACCCCTCTGACTTGAATCTCTTTCTATACATTGAAATTGCTTTGTGGGCTTTCTGTACCTATGTTATCTCTTCCTCCTGCAGATTTACAATGCTGTCTACTTCAAATCCTCTGACTCTGTTTTTTTGTATTCCTCTTCCACTTAACACCATTATTGCTCATGCCTTTTGTAACTTATGGTTAAACAAAGCAGTATATTGAGGTGAATGTTCATTCTTCCTCTCTGAACCATTCTTTTTCTCCTCCTTTTGTCAAATGGGGTTAATTGTCTTCTCATAGCAACAGGTAAAAAAGTGTGTTTAGGGTATAATGCCAACTTGCTATTGAAAATAGGAAATTGTGTCTCTCAAACCTGTTTGATTTTTTTTGAGGATGTGACCAAGAGATAGATGAGGGGAGAGTGGTAGATGTGGTCTATGTGGATTTTAGCTAGTTCTTTGACATGGTTCCACATGGTAAACTGATTAGTAAAGTTAGATCACATGGATTTAAGGGAGAGCTTGTCGATTGGCTTGATGGTGGGAAACAGGGTAGTGCTGGAGGGTTGCTTTACAGGCTGGAGGCCTTTGACCAGCAGTGTGTCACAGGGATTGGTGCTGGGTCCACTGTTGTTTGTCATTTATATAAATAATTTTGATGATAATATAGGCAGTGTGGTTTGTAAGTTTGTGGATGACACCAAAATTGGTGATCTAGTCGACAGGGAAGAAGGTTATCCAAGAGTACAAAGACATTTTGATCAATTGGACCAATGAGCCAAGGAATGACAGATGGAATTCAATTTAGATAAATGCAAAGTGTTGTGTTATGGTAAGACAAACATGAGCATGACTTACACAGTTAATAGTAGACCCCTGGGGCATGTTGTAGAACAGAAAGACCTAGGTGTTCGGGTGCGTCATTCCTTGAAAGCTGTGTCACAGGCAGACTTGGTGGAAAAGAAGACATTTGGCATGCTTGCCTTCATTGCCCAGGCTATTGAATATAGGAATTGGGACATCATGTTGAAGTTGGTCAGGACATTGATTAGGCCACTTTTGGAGAACTGTGAACAGTTCTGACCACCCTGCTATAGGAAGGATATTATTACATTGCAGAGGATGCAGAAACGATTTACAAGAATGTTAACAGGACTGGAGGTTTTGAGTTATAAGGAGAGGCTGGGAATTTTTTCACAAGTGTAAGAAGTTGAGGTTTGACCTTGACAGAGATTTATAAAATTCAGATGGGCATAGATAAGATGAATAGCGAAGATCTTTTCCCTAGGGTGGGGAATTTGAAAAATAGAGGGCATAGTTCGAGGTGCGATAACAAAGATTTAAGAGACCTGAGGGTCCACTTTCTCACACAGAGGGTGGCTTGTATGTCAAATGAACTGCCCAATGTGGTAGATGCAGATATTGTTACAACATTTTAAAAGAGCTTTGGACAGGTCCATGAATAAAAAATATGTAGAGGGATATGGGCCAAATGCAAGCAAAAGGGACTAGTTTAGCTTGCACAACCTGGTTAGCATTGGATAAGTTGGACCAAAGGGTTTGTTTCCATGCTGCATGACTGTGACTCTACGAAAAATTAGAGAGGCGAGCCCATGATAATTAGTTGACTAATTTTCGTAACTGAGGAACATAGGGAAACGCTTTATATTATTTTTCAGTCTGCATTACATAAAGTCAAGTGTGGTATTTTACTAATTTATATATGGAACAAAGATTCTCTTATGATCCCTGGATCACACCAGTGTTTAATTGTAAATTGGAAAGTAAAGGATACATTATAGATTGTAGAGGAGGTTGACTTATGGAAGTAACTAATGATGCTGAACCTGGAAGAATATGAACTACAAAAACCTTAAAAATCTAATGGTATGTGTGAAGTCACAAGGATAGATGCATCACATGTTGGGTTTTTTCAACTGCAATTAAAGAAAGACCAGAATGCAAATTCCACTACGTTATTGTTGGGGAACCTTTTACTGGAGCAGATCATATTTAGTATGTATTAAAATTTAGCAAAGTTATTCTTAAATCTATTTTGAGTATTGCTGGAAAAGGCACATCTTGTCAAGAGTTTTCATTTTACACTGAAACAGTTTTCACCCTATTTAAGGGGGAAACAACATTTACACTGGATGAAAGGAGACTCCTTAAAGGTGGGTAAGTGGACTTTGCTGGATACAGGTGTTACTATGAAGAATACACCAGTTAATGTTGATTGACAGTTAATTATCAGGATTTGATTGGCGAAGGCATTGTCCTCAGAAATGAACTGGCAAATAATTGCAACTTATTTTGTTAAGTTGAAACCGGTTTAATGCATGAATATGTTATTTCTGTTTGCCAAGAAGTGGGTCCTGTCTATTAATTTGCATAGTTTTCTACACTCGCAATTACATCACACTGTGAACCCAACTTGTCAGTGCTAATAGATTGTTTGGTTGTCAGCATAATTTTTCACATGTTCAGGATTATTCAGCAAATATTGTCCAGTTGTTGAATGACCTCTAATGTTGGCATTTTGAAACACAGTTCTGGTACATTTTATATATGAGATCATAAAATGCTATGACTTGGGATTATATTTTTAATCAAGGTTGAGGCACCTACTTTAGTCAAAACTTTGTAACTGCTATTACCACAGCAAAAGATCCCAAGAAACTTCACATAAATAATACTAAGCCAAAGAAGAAAATTTGTGATGAAATGTTTGGTCAAAGGGATGGATTTTGAAAAATTGTAAAGGAAAAGATGAGGAAGAGCAGTTTAGGGAGGCAGTTCCAGAGCTTAGGGTCTAGGGCAATAATAGGTCAAGGAACTAATTGATACAAAAGGTCACTGTTCTCAGAGCTGTAGGAGATTACAGAGAAAGAGAGGGAATGACCACTTGAAATTTCAAATGTTTTAGATTGGAAGCCCACAGGTCAAAGCTGAGTGAACTTGGTTTGTACTCCACTCCCGCACATCCCAGATTTACAAGTTCTTCAAGGACCGCAACTTTCCCCCCACAGTGGTCGAGAACGCCCTTGACCGCATCTCCCGCAACACATCCCTCACACCCCGCCCCCGCCACAACCTCCCAAAGAGGATCCCCCTCGTTCTCACACACCACCCCACCAACCTCCGGATACTACGCATCATCCTCCGACACTTCCGCCATCTACAATCCGACCCCACCACCCAAGACATTTTTCCATCCCCACCCCTGTCTGCTTTCCGGAGAGACCACTCTCTCCGTGACTCCCTTGTTCGCTCCACACTGCCCTCCAACCCCACCACACCCGGCACCTTCCCCTGCAACCGCAGGAAATGCTACACTTGCCCCCACACCACCTCCCTCACCCCTATCCCAGGCCCCAAGATGACTTTCCACATTGGCAGATGTGCAGGTGAACCTCTGCTTAATGTGGTATACTGCATCCACTGTACCCGGTGTGGCTACCTCTACATTGGAGAAACCAAGCGGAGGCTTGGGGACCGCTTTGCAGAACACCTCCGCTCAGTTCGCAATAAACAACTGCACCTCCCAGTCGCAAACCATTTCCACTCCCCCTCCCATTCTTTAGATGACATGTCCATCATGGGCCTCCTGCAGTGCCACAATGATGCCACCCGAAGGTTGCAGGAACAGCAACTCATATTCCACTTGGGAACCCTGCAGCCCAATGGTATCAATGTGGACTTCACCAGCTTCAAAATCTCCCCTTCCTCCACCGCATCCCAAAACCAGCCCAGTTTGTCCCCTCCCCCCACTGCATCCCAAAACCAGTCCAACCTGTCTCTGCCTCCCTAACCTGTTCTTCCTCTCACCCATCCCTTCCTCCCACCCCAAGCCGCATCTCCATCTCCTACCTACTAACCTCATCCCACCTCCTTGACCTGTCCGTCTTCCCTGGACTGACCTATCCCCTCCCTACCTCCCCACCTATACTCTCCTCTCCACCTATCTTCTTTTCTCTCCATCTTCGGTCCGCCTGCCCCTCTCTCCCTATTTAGTCCAGAATCCTCACCCCATCCCCCTCTCTGATGAAGGGTCTAGGCCCGAAACGTCAGCTTTTGTGCTCCTGAGCTGCTGCTGGGCCTGCTGTGTTCATCCAGCCTCACATTTTATTATCATGAACTTAGTTTGTAATAGGTTTTGGGAACTTACTGATATTTGTGGAGTCTGGAAGCTGTCTGCTAATAATGCAGAGGTGGTGGCAAAATCTGGGGCTGAAAAAGACACAGGATTTGACAGCAGAAAAAGTAAGTCAAATTCTGATTCAGATGATTTTACAGAGCTGGAAGTAGGGGGTCTTTGGGAAGGAAAAGATACAGGGTTGAAAAGCTAAAGTTAGGGTCTAATATTCAGTGTGGCAGAGGCTCTGAGTCTGGAGCTCGTCACAGCTAATTTACTGAGAACTGAACCTTCTATAAACTTAATCATATAACAATGACTACACTTGAAAAGTGCTTAAATTTCTGTAAAGTAATTTGGGATATTCTTTGGGAAATGAACATTGCAAATCTGTCTTTCTGTAACTGCTTCAGAAACAGTATACAGTGAAATTGCAATGAGTTAAATGCAAATAACCAAAACCATGAGTTGTGTCAAAGTTCTGAACCATTAGTGCTGGAATTCAATAGCAAATCCAATAAAATAATTCCTTTGGTCAGACAAAACACCAGACAGGTAACTCTGGATTAGCTGAACTTGGGCAAGCTGATCATATGACTATATCAACCAAATGGTGCGATGCTAGGTCACATTGGAATCTGAAATCACAAAGCTCTGAGCAAGTCATCACTCAACAGAAAGAATATTCAAACCCAGCAGGTATGGCCGAACATATGAGAAAGTTAAAAGTTGACTCTCACAAGTAGAAAACCATGGCACAAAATAAAAAGCGGACATTGCTAAGGAATGGGAAATGCCACTCTTAAACTTGTCAGCCATTCTGAAGCACAAAGTGAACATTACTGAAACAGTTTGACAAGCAGGCATTTTCTCCAGCAAGAAAGAGATAGGAATCATTGCCTATCCTGATGTTAAATAAAACTCTGAATGTCGTTCAAGGCAGCCAAACAGAGAGAGTTTCCATCTCCAGTCCAATCCTGCAGGAAAGGGGAGTCCCCCTGGTAAAGAGACTGAGCAACAGCACTGACAGACAGTTAGACCAATTCAAAACAAGACATGGCATTGTTTTCCACATGATAAGCAGTGAAGGTGCAACACCTACAGCAACAATAGCAGATGATTGACTGCAAACTGGTCTTGTCCAGATCCTATATAATACGCACCATTTTAATGCAGATGAAATAACACTGCTGTTTCATCTTTAAAGATAAAAGGTGTATTGATAGAAAATGGAACAAGGAACACGTCACTGCAGCAACATAGATAGCACTGAAAAGCTGTTGTTTCTGGTGGCGGGAAAGTCCAAGAAGCCATGTTACTTTGCAAATGTTGAGATGATACCCAAATTGTGTGAGGCTAACAGAACCACCTGGATAACCTCTAACACTTTTGAGGTATGGATCGGAAAAGTGGACATAATATATCAATGGAATAACAAAGGTCAGCTATTACTAACTAACACTACACATGGCTGACTGTAATTGCTACACACTGCACCGACTGGATTGCGTGAGTGCTGAAGGTGAGTCTGGAATATCAGATGATGTGATATAATTGAATTATTTTGTAGGTAAATTGGATTTCTGGGATCTTTACAATAACACAACAGGACAGTTCGTTTTAGGTGGAGTCAGGTTTCCTCAGAACCAGGGCTTTAGATTTAAGTAGTTGTTGGGATTTTAAACATGATTTGTATTTTAGCTATAGTGTAAGAATACACTGTGTTTTGCTTAAAGCCTAGTAGTGTGACCAATTGAATTACATCTGGAACACAGTACCTTACACTTGCCTTTCAGTAAGATAAAAGTTAGGGTCTAGGCTATCGCCTTGATATTTTTGACCGGGTTTGTCTTTCCCATAACAATCTGAGAGCTCTTGTCAGGACCAAAATTTCTAAGTGCAGGTTGGGTTTAGGATTATTGGACGCAAAGAAAGGTGAATGTCGGTGTTTTCTTTGGTGTGTTGCATTTGATTGGTTTGAACAGGATGTGCCCTATGTAATAATGGATCTTTCAGCCACTAAGAGGTTCCTGGGAATGGAATATGTCATTTCCAGGTGTTTTACAGAAAGTGAGCAAGGCAAAAGCAGGGTGATTATAGTGTTGCCTTTGTAAGGAAATGGGAAGTAATTGCAGCAATAGTTTAACATTTACAATTGCTAGGAATGTAATCAGAATAACTGGAAATGTTAAAATTCAATTGAAAATGAAGCAACTTTAATTAAAGGCAATAGCAAGGAAAAAAGAAAAAGAAAGTGAAATGAAACAGTTTGAATTCTGATTGAAAGAAGAGAAAAGAAGAAAAAAGGAAGGTCCTAGCAGAAGAGATGGAGAAAGTAAGAAATTTTGAATTTCAGAAGCTGACAACGAACGACTTAAAATAGAGAAGGTGAAGGTAGAAGGTAGGAGTAGTGATGGGGAAAGTGACAAAGGATAAACCCATCATAGCCAGAAGGCTGGTGGGGATCTGTTTAAATATGTCCAACCATTACCAAAGTTTTAATGAGATTGATGTAGAAGCCTTTTTCATTTCATTTGAGAAAGTGGCTGAACAAATGAAATGGCCAGTGACTATGTGGGTATTGTTGATCCAAACAAAGTTGGTAGGCAGAGCTATTTTCTTCGCTATCAGAGGACATATCTGGGGAGTATGATGTGTAAAAAGCCATCTCAGTGTACATGAACTACTGCTGGAAGCCTCCAGACAATGACTTAGGAAGCTAAGGAGGGAATCAGATCAAATGGTATTTGACCTCATTACAATGAGTTTGAAAGGATCAAAGAAAGTAACTTTGACAGGTAGAATAAGGGCATTGAAAATAGATCATATATGTGACACTTTTAGAGAGGCTGCTATTTTGGAAAAGTTCAAAAATTCACTTCCTAAAATAGTGAGAACTCATGGAAGAGCAGACAGGTAAAACTGCAACATTAATGGCAGAACTAGCCAATTGTTGTGAATTAGTTCATAAATTAAAACTCAGTTTCCGACATCAATTTGCATTTGTTAGGGCTAGAAATTGGGGGGAAGAAAAGAAATCCCCATATAGTAAAGGAAAAGGAGATCTCATTGAAGATAGTAAAGATGGTTTGCCACAGGTTAAAAAGGAAACCCATGAAGGGGGAGGACCAGTAAAAATAAAACCTCAGGTGTTTTCACTGTAATACGGTCATCACACATGAAGTCGCAGTGTTGGTGGCTTAAGAAAAGCATTGTGAAAATGACTGTGGTAAAACAAGATAAGCCAGTGGGGTTTACTAAAGTGGTAAAGGAAATCCCAGTGAAAGTTAAAGAGCTGCACAGCCTGGTCAGGGGTTGGTTAATTTTTAAAAAAAGGCACCAGATCTCTTTGAAGAATTTACCTGTGTGGGTAAGGTTTGCTCGTGTGTACCAGAAGGAGTAAGTGAAGAAATTAAAATTTTAAGAGATACAGGAGCAAATCAGGCATGAGAATGTATGTACTTTGGAATGAATATTGCCAGAAAGGTGATAATCTGTGGAATTCATGTTCAGAAGAGCAGTGTTCTATTGTATAAGGAGAAGTTAAAAAGATCGGTGAAACAAGGTGGAGTGGTGGTAGGAGTCACAGAGAAATTCTGTGTTCTGGAGATACAGTTTATCCTCATGAATGATACAGCTGGGTCATAGGTGGGAGTGAGGCCTACTGTGATTGAAAGCCAGTGGCTTCCGGAGTAACAAGGTCCCAAAGCCACAGATTGACACACAAGGAGAAATCAAAGAACAAAGATAAGGAAGTTGAAGTTCAGTTATCAGAAATTATGTTTGATCAAATGGTTAAGAAAATAAACACAAGTACAGGTGGAGGGCGAACTGGATATTTTTAGTTCAGAGGAACTAGCTGAATTACAACAAGATGACAAAATGAAGTAGCTGTATCAAAAGTATACACAGAAGAAGAACCTGGGTGTGTCCCAGAATGTTACTATCTTAAAATGAAGCCTAGTTGAAGAAATGCAGGCCATTACATATTCAGGTGGATGGAAAGTAAGCAAGTGCTCATCAAGTTGTAATACTAGATGGGTTATAGAAAGGAGGTGTAGTCGGTGGCACCTGAAGTATCAGTAGGAGGTCAGTTGGGAGTAAGGAAAACTCAAACCAAAATATATAAACATTTTTATTGTCCTGGATTGCATAGAGACGGGGTTAAATTTTGCCAGACATGTTGCACGTGTCCAGTAAGAGGAAAGCCACAGGCAGTGATAAAACCAGCACCATTAATGTCTATTCGAGCATTTGAGGAACATTTCACAAGAGGCTGAAATGATTGTGTAGGACCCCTTCCTAAAACAAAAATTGGGAATCAATATTTGTTGACCATAGTGTTTATGTCTACTAGATTTTTGGAGGCCATTCCATTCTGCAATGTTACGGCTTGAAGGTTTGTAGAAGAGTTACACAAATTTGTTTCTTTGCTAGATCCGGACTACCCAGAGAAATTCAATGAGGCCAAGGGTCAAATTTTACATAAAAATTATTCAAGAAAGTTATGGATACCTTAGAAATAAAACAATTTAAATCAACTGTGAACCATACAAAATGGCAAAGAGCATTGAAATGGTGACATTTAAATTTTAAAAACCAATTGAGGGCTTATAGTCATGACTATCCAGAGGACTGGGATAAAGGAATTCTATTAGTACCTTTGCAATCAAATATTCATAGTTTCATTAGTGGAGATAAAATGTACCTAATTACTATCAGTGGTAGGTGAACTTTTAAAGGCAAGGTTTAATGGGCTTTATTAAAATCGAAAGAAAACTGAGTGAGGTGAAATATTTGATAAGAACGCCAGATGGAAAGAAAACTCACAAATTGTGTCATGTGAATATTCTCAAATGGTTGAGAGAGATTAAAAAAAAGACAAGCACCAGGTAGAGGATGAAGTGGATATTTTTAGTTTGGAGAAGCTAGTTGAATTATACAACAAGTTGAAAAAAAAAGCAGTTGCATCAAAAAGTTTACACACAAGAAGAACCTGAGTGTAACCCACAATGTACTCTTACAAGAAGATGATGAGAAGGTAGAAAGAGCTATTGGGCATTTTTCTAGGATATTGAATATGCATCAATGGAAATAGTCCACAACTGAGAATGACATCCTGAGTTTGGTGTTGTTGTTGCAACATTTCAACCTTTTATGTTGCCAGTAATGTGTTGGATTCAATTGTGAGTCCTTGAGAATTTTTTTTTAAATTTTATAACAATAGAAGTAGCATGAATGAGTGAAGTCAGGCTCCCACAGAACCAGGGTTTTTGTTTAGATTTCAGGAGTTGTTGGAGTTTTGAAGTTGGTTGTTAAAGCAGCTATACATCTTTCTTAGCTACAGGTAAAAGCTTGAGTTCTCTCTCTGCTGCCAGGATTGTATGTGAAACAATCTGTCTTACTTACTTTGCGTTTGCCAAGGATGTGTTTACAGGGAACAAAAACAGAAGTTGCTGGAAAAGCTCAACAGGTCTGGCAGCATCTGTGAAGAAAAAATCAGACTTAACGTTTCTGGTCCAGTGACCCTTCCTCAGAACTCAGCGAACAGCCAAGCTCTACAACCTATATGGAAGCACAGTGACTACAAAGGAAGAGCAGCATTTGTAAGCACACTCTCGCTTTTACAAAAAGAGAACACTAAAGGTGTGCTTGATTCAATTTTTTCACATGGCTCTTGTGGGTATAACTTAAGCACAAACCTGTAAATCCTGAAATTGATTTGAACATTAAAGTATCTTTACAAAAACTAGAAAATGTTGTCAAGATCTTTGTGATCATTAATAAAATTACCAGAAGAGTTTAGTCACCTAACATTTCATTTCCCAAAGCAATAAGAAGTTTGACTACCTGTCTTTCTTCATCAGCTCTAACTTGATTTATAATGATTTATTCTTTGTTTCAATAACTGAAATTCTGACAGAATTACATAGAACATAGAACATAGCATAGAACATAGAACAGTACAGCACAGAACAGGCCCTTCAGCCCACAATGTTGTGCCGACCATTGATCCTCATGTATGCACCCTCAAATTTCTGTGACCATATACATGTCCAGCAGTCTCTTAAATGACCCCAATGACCTTGCTTCCACAACTGCTGCTGGCAACGCATTCCATGCTCTCACAACTCTCTGCGTAAAGAACCTGCCTCTGACATCCCCTCTATACTTTCCACCAACCAGCAAAATTACATTTTGTGTTTCTGTGTAATGCTTTTGTTTTATCTTTGTATTGTTTGCTTGTTTACACACCCCTTCCCCCAACTCCTTTTGGCTTTATTTTATTGTTGCTGCTTTACAAACCCTTAATGCATCTTAATAAGTTGTACTCAGAAAATAGACACCATATGATGCGGTCTCCTTATCATAAGTTAACTGCTTAAAACAGTTTGCATTCATTGGCATTATTCATCTTAACTGTTAATGTGACTTATCAGGATGAACACTGGAAACTTTTATATCGTTAACACAACTGAATCAGTGATTATTGATCTATAAGAATATTCATACATTATTATAATTCCCGAAGTAATTACTTTTCCAACACTATTGATTCCATATTGCACATTGAGTCTACCATGACCTCTCTAATCTTGTCCAGACAGGTCTGATCCTATTCACAATTTTAGATGTGATGCAAGTGTTACTTCTGAAATTCAGTGCCCAACCCAGCATCAACCATCATTATAAGTATGGTAGCCACTATCAGCACAAGCTCAAAATGGAGCTTTTATCCTGTATAAAGTAACATCATCCGCGTAGTCATGCTAGGTACTTGCAACTCTAGCAAGCATTTTGAAGAAAGCTGGCACTACAAATTTGAATCTGAAACAATAACCACACAAGATTCCTAGCCTGAAAGAGCTTAATTCCAAGTATTCAGATACGAAGCATTTTTCCAAACTTAATTGCAAAAAATTGATATAGAACATAGAACAATACAGTGCAGAACAGCCCCTTTGACCCTCGATGTTGCACTGACCTGTGAACTAATGTAAGCCCCTCCCCCCACACTATCCTATCATTATCCATATGCTTATCCAAGGACTGTTTAAATGCCCCTAATGTGGCTGAGTTAACTACATTGGCAGGCAGGACCTTCCACTCCCTTACCACTCTCTGAGTAAAGAACCTGCCTCTGACATCTGTCTTAAATCTATCATCCCTATGATCCATATATTTCCCAGAGTCATAGGAACTAACAACATTTAGAACACTTTTCGGTAGATATTGTTTCTCCAGATTACCGTTTGGATTATCTGGTAGCCAACTGGATCCATATTCCGACAACCAATGAGACATATCATTAAGAATCTACCAGGCTGGCCCTGTGTCACAGATGATATTGCACTCCTCAATAAATAAAAGTGGCAGAAACTCTCGTCAGCTCATGACAATAAACTTGTCTTGTTTTATAGTGAAAAATATCAAATCAACATGAGCCAAATTAATTTTTTCAGATAATTCTGCTCATAAGTGGTATCAAACATGATCCAACTGAAATAGAAGAGATAGAGAAGATGCCTGCAGCACAAGACAAATGTGTGTTACAAATGTGTCTTTGTTTCTTGAACATTTTATTTCAATATATTCCAAATTTTCTGATCAAAGTCTGTCCTCTTTCAGATTTTCTCCACAGAGGCACCAATATATACAGCAGAACGATAACCTGCATATTTTCCAATATCTCAAACTGCTTTATTATCCATCTTTATCAGTGTGTTCTTCAATATCATGCTCTAAGCTCAGGAGCACAAAAGCTGACGCTTTGGGCCTAGAACCTTCATCAGAGAGCTTTTTTTTAACCACCTATCGACACTCATCTCTACTAGCTTCATCCACGCCTCCTTGACCTGTCCATCTTCTCTCCCAACCTGTCACTCCACCAACCGTCTTCTGTCACCGCTGCCCCCTCTCTCTTTGTTTCAGAGCCTCCTTCCCCCTCCCTGCTGTCTGAAGAAGGGTCCAATCCCGAAACAGTGGCCTTCCTGCTCCTCCGATCCCGCCCGGCCTGCTGTGTCCCTCCACATTGTGTTATCTCAGACTCCAGCGTCAGCAGTGCTTACTGTCTCTGAGTGAGTTATCTTCAATGTTCAGTGAAGTGATGGAAGGGAAGTGGACAGGGCTCTGAAGCATCACATTCTCAACAATAAGCTGCTCACTGAAACTCAATATCTTCTAATGTTTGCTGTACTTGTTTGTCCATAGTCCCATTTCGCTTCTCGCATTAGATTCATCATCTTCCTTTTGCACTTTCTGGCAGGAAGGGGGCATTCACCCACCATCACATCAAACATGATGAAGGGTCTAGGCCCAAAACGTCAGCTTTTGTGCTCCTGGAATGCTGCTTGGCCTCCTGTGTACATCCTGCTTCACGCTTTGTTATCAAACTTTGAATGACTTGTTCTGGTTTTTGAAGAAGAAATTTCACATGAACCTACTCAAGAAGCATTACACCATTCATACTGACCACAACTATTGGACATGACCTGTCAGAAGCCACGCACACATGAACCTCCACAATTCACATGACTATTTGCAAAGATCTAAGGCTACAATTAGAAATACGATACAAACCAGGTTCACAGAAAACTGTTCAGATGCTGTTTGTTCATTTCCAAACCTTGCTAAGGCCAAAAGTATTCCTTTGGACTACAAGCAGATGTTATTGAACTTGATTTGGAAGATAGTCTCTGTGTCAATCTCATATGTTTGGGTCATAGCCAAGAACAGCACATTCTGGGGCTACATTTGAGATAACCTTAAATGTTCAAAAAGATTGTCATCATCAGCAATGGCCTAAACACATTGAGCAGGTCCCTGAGCGTGAAATAAGACTGTTCAGAAATGTAATTTTCAAAAGTGAATACGAGCTTATTCCACAAGCTTTACAAGTGGATATGGGACATCATATGCATACAGGTCACTTGGGTGCAGAAAAGGGGAATGCCACTTGACTCTATCTATTGACACAGCATCAGTAAGGTATCAAACCATTGATCAAGTTTTTTGAATCATGGAAAAGCCAGCAGTATGCAGTTTGCTAGTCCGAGTCAGCTTGGACTCAGTTGCTGTCATAACCGAAGCTCTGTGCAGATGGCCAATCATTTCACAGAGATTGTTCTGGTTTCATTTGATGGTAACACAGATAGGTCAGATCCCAGAGTGAAACTAGATTGATCAGTTATCTTAAGCATTATTTATACTGTTTATTTAGTGGTGGTGGTCAGTCATTGAAGATATTCCCAACGGGCTGTTAATGTATTTTTAACAAAAGAAAAACGAGTGTACTTGAAGAAAAGAAAAATATGCCACCTATGCAACCCTTTATAAGAACTATTTGAATTGTGTAATTGCAAAATACATGAAACAAAGGTTCAATCCTTTTATCCCAACGACATCCTCACAGACACACAAAGCTCAATAAAGAGCCACCATGCTAAAGCTCCTTGTCCAACTGGAATATGTTTAACTGGGTTTTTCTTGACACATGTTCACATTTGCAGAATGCTATTTTCTTTCATTAATGTTGTTTCCTGAGACCCTTAAACAGGCTACACTAATTTAGCTCATTTACACCTGGACATGTCTCCTTAAACTCGTCACAGTAATAGGAGCTTTTCTGGTGTGCCGGGTTGTAGAATGATTTTCTGTTGTACCTTCTGGCTTTCTGGCAGACTATTATCTCTTCAGTTCCAATGGCCACATACTCCTCCCCCATCAATCTCATTGATCTGGCAGCACGGTGGCTCAGTGGTTAGCACTGCAGCCTCACAGTCCCAGGGACCCGGGCTCGAATCCAACCTCGAGCGACTGTCTGTGTGGAGTTTGCACATTCTCCGTGTGTCTGCGTGGGTTTCCTCCGGGTGCTCCGGTTTCCTCCCACAGTCCAAAAGATGTGCAGGCTCGGTGGATCAGCCATGCTACATTGCCTATAGTGTTCGGGGTGTATGGGTTATAGGGGAATGGGTCTGGGTGGGGTGCTTCAAGGGGCGGTGTGGACTTGTTGGGCCGAAGGGCCTGTTTCCACACTGTAGGGAATCTAATCTCATCTAATCTCCTTCTGCTGAACAGTCACCGTAGTAATGACTGGAGAGTCAGCTCCCCCATCCCTCACCATTCTCCCTCCCTGGGTTCTCTGTCTTTCCCAAATGTTCCAAACTTCTTCTCCTGCAAGGTGAAAAAGAAATGAGTTATGAGTATGAGATAGAACATGTTGAATGGATGGAATGACAATATTTGTGGAGAGATAGGCCTAAGATGGCAAGAGGATCAGGGTGAATGTCAGTGGTGGTTGTTTGCATGGTGATGTGATTTAGGTGAGAGGAATGAGTGGACCAGTAACGTGTTGGTTTGCAGATCATTGTGCATGAAAAGGACAGTGAAGTTAGAGTGTGGAATCAGTGCATGAATGAGGCATATCTATCACCTTTCCTGTGGTGATCAGATCAATGAACTTATGGAGTACCTGTATCTGTGAGCAAGGTACCACGTACTCCTCACCTCCTCAGTCACCTGCAGTCATCATGTTTGCTTGTCCTCTACCTCTTCTGTGCTAGGAATAATATTTCTCTTCAGGCCCTTACAGTTCACAGCATGTTCTCCAGGGCTACTTCAGAAAACCAGAACAACAAGATGATCCCAACTTGACCTTTCATCGGTAGAGCAATCTGCCAGCATTGTAGAATGGATTCATTCTGCCCTTCCTAGGATTCCTTATCCTCACGTGAATTAGGCAGGTGTAAATCAAGATCTTGCTTGCCTTTCCCATTATTCCTCTATTTCAGGAAATGCACAAATTATTCCATGGCTGGTCGGAAGGCAAAACAAAACTGATTCCATGAACTTAGAGATAGTAAGAACTGCAATAGCTAGAGTCAGAGACAACACAGTGTGGAGCTGGAGGAGAACAGCAGGCCAGGCAGCATCAGAAGAGGAGGAAAGTTGATGTTCTGGGTCAGACCCTTATTTAGAAAGTAGCCCTTCTTTCTGAAGAAGGGTCCTGACCTGAAACATCAACTTGCTGCTCCTGTGATGCTGCCTGGCCTGCTGTTCTCCTCCAGTTCCATACTGTGTTATCTCTGATTCCTTGAACTTACTGTTTTTTGACACTTGGGAAGCTGGTTAAAAGGTTAAAATTGTTCCCAATGTCTATTAAGATAGTATCCAAAAGAACCCTGATGAATTAATCTGATGTTAATGGTCACCATTAATAACACCTCATTTATTCTGCAATGGTCAGGTCTATGAATGGCAGCATTGTGAGGTGAACACAATGTGGGGCCTGGGAAAGCTAAGAGTAAAAAAGGGATAATTTCATTGTTTCTTACACTTTTTCCTGGCTTCTAAACATTCTTATGATCAACAGTAAGTCCAAGACTAGAGTGCACAGGGTTAAGCTTAGAGGGGAAAGATTTAAAAGGGACTTGAGGGGAAACTTTTTCATGCAGAGTGGTGTGCATGTTTGTGTGTGTGTGTGTGTGTGTGTGTGTGTGTGTGTGTGTGTGTGTAACGTGTTGATAGAGGAAGTGGTAGAGGTAGATACAATTATAACATTTGAAAGGCATCTGCATGATGAATAGAAACGATTTAGAGAGATAAATCCTGGAGGGATATGGGCCAAATTCTGGCAAATGGGACTACAACAATTGAGGATAACTGGTCAGCATAGACAAGTTGGATCGAAGGTCCTGAGGAAGGGTCACTGGGCCCAAAGGTTAACCCTGTTTTCTCCTTCACAGATGCTGTCAGACCTGCTGAGCTTTTCCAGCAACTTTATTTTTGTTTCTGATTTACAGCATCCGCAGTTCTTTTGGCTTTTATTTAAGTTGGACCAAAAGTCTGTTTCTATGACTCTAAACCTAAATATTTGAAAATTGATATTAAGGAATAATATTTCAAACATAAAACATGGTGCTGTCTGTGCTTGGATCACAAATACTTTAATTGCAAATACTTGACTACACATATACACAAATGCATTCAGACAGACATAGAAAAACACATACATATCCTTTGTTTTATTCATTAGGGGAATCTCTGACAAGGCAACATTTATTGCCCATCCCTGACTGCTCAGTGGGCAGTTCAGAGTTAATCACATTGCTGAGAGTCTGGAGTCACATGTAGGCCAGACCAGGTAAGGATGGCAGTTTCCTTCACTAAAGGGCATTAGTGAACCAGATGGCTTTTTCCCCAAACAATTGACAATGGATTAATGGTCATCATTAGATTCTTAATTCCAGATATTTTACTGAATTCAGATTCCACCATCTGTCATGGCAGGATTTGAACCCAGGTCCTCAGAATGCTTTCTGGGTCTCTGGAGTACCAGTCCAGCAATAATACCATTAGGCTATTGCCTCCCCCTCTTTACATAACATACAATATATAAAGGGTGAGGAAGCAGGTGTGGAGGCACTTTAAGAAGAAGGGAAATCCAATAAGTCCAAAACTTGTATACCAGCCAATTGGAGAGCTGAAACTCTCAGCACTTGATTATTTTTCCATGAAAGCATAGAAAATTCAGTTGGAGAGGCTGATTTACCATATCCTGATCCAATATAATTCTTCACAACACGTCAGATCAAAACAGACAAGAAAAATTCTCCACAGTCAAAGGAAAATCATTACAGATAGAAGACTAATTACTTACAGTAATTCCAAAGGAAAAGTGAAAGGTCTAAAAAAATTGAGAGTTGAGAAATCATGGTACGATGCAAGCAGTCATTACTCCCAAAGGAAGTTGTTGTATTCCCATTCTGTACTGAAAGAAGTCAACAATGACTGAGGGCACAATAAGCAAGATACCATTTATGACTGAGGTAGGAAGAAGTTTTATTTACTCAGTGGGTTGTAAATCTTTGGCAGTCTCTGTAACAAAGGATTGTGGAAGTTCAGTCTTTGATTATCATTAAAGTAGATTTTTGATGTGCAGTGGGCATAGAGGGTAATGGGAATAATGTGGTTAAAGGGCATTAAAGCGTTCAATTAGCTAAAACTGTGTTAAATACAGAGCAGGCTTGAAGGACCTACTCCTGCTCCTATCTTCCTATCAGCAAAGACTGATTAACTGCAACACCTCCAGTGTATTTTCTCCTAATTCTGCAATATTCCTGAGTTCACTCAATTTCCATATCCGCTAAAGCCCTTTTATCGGATTTAATAAACCAGCATATTGCCCACTCTTAACTTTCATGTCTATTTTCCACTGTAACAACACATTGCATGTATCTGATTCTACATGTGTTATACCTTCTTTTCCTCCATTCATTAATTTGCCAAAGCTTTTACTTATTTAAGTCAACTTCTGTCATGGCCAGAGGCCAAATTAAGGTAGGTTTTATAATCAAATCAAGTCAAGTACAGAAAAAAAGAAAAAACAGTGGAAAGCAATAAAACAAATTGATAACTTATTCCCAAATTTAGCATCAAAAGCAGAAAGGACTTGAGAACTTCTTCTGTGAATTCAGGAAGAATTGGTTCCCAGCATAGCTTTAAACAAATCTTTGATGGCTGAGCCTCACAAAACTCAAAAGGGCTGTTTATGCCACAACAATTTGGTGCATTCAGCAGGGTCCTTGTAACATCAGTCGGTGACACCATTGACATCAAATGACGAGTGAGTACCCTAATTTTACCATCCATTTGTTCCGGAGGTCACCATTTGAAATGGACTGCCAATGAGCTGATTTGAAAATCCAAACCAGAGATGTACCAGAGATTCATTTCCAATCACCCCTGAAGCTATCCATTACAGCTTTAAAAACATTTAAAAACTCTGTTTCTACTGCTTTTTCAAGAACAAGATTCCAAAGAGTCATAACTCCCTGAGAAAAAAAGCATCATATTTCTATCTTCAATGGGCAACTCCTAACATTTTTCAAAAATGGTCTCTGGTTTTATATTGTCCCTTAAGAGGAAACATTCTCTCCATTATCCTGTCAAGACCCTCAAAATCTCATATGTTTCAATCATGTCACTCCTTCTCTTTTAAACTCCAGCCGATACAAAACGGAGCTTGTCCAACCCTTCCTTATAAGGTAACCCATGTTACGAATTAGAGAGGCACACTTTCTGCTTCTGAACTGCTTCTCATGCAGAATATAAGCAAGGCGTACACCATCAAACCCCTGCCTCGATTGAGGAGTGCTGACTGGCAAATCATGCTGCTTGGTTGTGTGGCTGCTTATAGGTAAGGCAGGAATATGCTTGAATAAATCTTTGCTTAGCAAACCTCACAAGACTTGAAGTGGATGCTTACACCACAGAATCATTATTACTGTGCAGAGAGGGATCATTTGGCCCATTGTGTCTGTACTGATCTCCCAGATTGAAAAATCACTTAATACCATTCCTCTCCCTTCTCCCTGTAACCCTGAACATTGTTCTTTTCTCAATAGGTTAAGTCCCTTGTCAAAGCCATGACTGAACAATTCTGCACCACGTTCTCTGGCAATGCATTAAAGACCCAAACTACTCGCTACATGAAATAGTTTTTCTCTCATATCTGTTTTCTTTACATTTGCCAATGACTTTAAATCTGTGCCTTCTCATTTGTGATCACATCTCAAGTGGGAATAGTTTCTCCCTATCTACTCTGTCCAGATGAGCCATGATTTTGAACATTACTATCATATCTCATTTCCAGGTGAAACAGAATCTCTCCAGCCCAGCTTCATAACTGAAGTTCCTTATCCCTGGAAATATTCTTGTACACCTCTTCTGCATTCTCTCCAAAGTCTTCACCATCCTTTGTAAGAGCACTGTCTAAAACTGGATTATATTCCAGAGCTGAAGCCAAACTTGTATCTTCTTCTTTGTTATCAGAGATAATGGGAACTGCAGATGCTGGAGATTCCAAGATAATAAAATGTGAGGCTGGATGAACACAGCAGGCCAAGCAGCATCTCAGGAGCACAAAAGCTAAGTGCTCCTGAGATGCTGCTTGGCCTGCTGTGTTCATCCAGCCTCTCATTTTATTATCTTCTTCTTTGTTCATTGGATGTCAATGACTGGCCCAGCATTTTTTACCCATTCCTGGCTGCCCTTAAGAAGGCGACCCACCTTCTTGAGCCCCTGTCGTCCACGTCCTGTAGATGGAATCATGGCTTTGTTACAGAGGGATTTCTGGGATTTTGACTCAGTCAAGCTCAGCACAACCTCCTCACTTTAGCCTCTTATTAATAAAGCCAAGGATACTGTATGCTTTGATTACTGCTCTTGTCAAATTGTCCACCAACTTTTACTACCATAGTTTTCTGGGTTAAATTTCGCCTGCCACTTGTTTATATATTGTCTGTATCTCCTGAAACTTTATTGTAAACATTTCAGCTGAGGTTCAGAACTGCCATTTGGCTTCCTGCCACCCAATGCACTGCAGCCTACCTGCCAGTTCCACTCTGAGTCATGCACCATCCTGACTTGGAACTACATCAATGTTTCTTCACTGTTACTGTATCCAAATCCTGCAACTCTCATCCTAACAGCATTGTGGGTGTCTGCACACCAGTCACAAAAAGGGGAGAGATAGTGATGACCTCTTGGAAGGAAGACAGCTCCCCTTTGAGGTTTCTTTCCGAGGGGAGGTAGCTGAGATGAATGAGGTGGAATCTTCGGGAATTGGGATGAAGTGTTCAGCAGAAGGTCAAAATCGGCAGTTGTTTTGAGAGTGGCTCTGCAGATCACTGTGTCAGAATTGACAGGGAGGAAGTGATGGTGGGGAGTGTTAATGGAAGGCAGAAGGAAGACTGGTTGAACCTGACTGACATTCACCCTTGACAAGGCACTGGTGCTCAATCCTTGTATCTGATGGCCTGCTTGGTAAACTCAAGATCTTCAAGGAAGTGATTGAGGTCTCAGATGCATAATGTCCTGAGGACAGTACAAAAATATGACAAAACAACAGCAAATTATATCATGTGTTTGTTTTCTTTTTCTATTCATTTGTGGCATGTGGGCATTGCTGGCTGGCCAGCATTTATTGCCCATCCCAGATGCCCTTGAGAAGGTGGTGGTGAGCTGCCTTCTTGAACCACTGCATTCCACCTGCTGTAGGTTGATCCACAATGCCATCAGGGAGGGAATTCCAGGATTTTGACCTAACAACAGTGAAAGAACGGCGACATATTTCCGAGTCAGGATGGTGAGTGACTTGGAGGGGAACTTCAACGTATTGGTGTTCCCATATATCCGCTACCCTTGTCCTTCTGGATGGAAGTGGTCATGGGTTTGGAAGTTGCTGTCTGAGGATCTTTGGTGAATTTCTGCAGTGCATCTTGTAGATAGTACACACTGCTGCTGCTGAGCGTCGGTGGTGGAGGGAGTGGATACTTGCAGATGTAATGACAATGAAGCGCGCTGCTTTGTCCTGGATGGTGTCAAGTTTCTTGAGTGTTGTTGTTTGTTTCCTGGGAAACATTAGCAATATGAGAAAAGGTTTGGTAAAAGGAAGAGAGATTGTGACTGATAGTTGTGTCCAAAAAAAATTATTTGGATAATTTGATACGAAACAAGGAACGCAATTAGGAAAAAACAAAACAGTCAGTATTGCTGATATGAGATGGGGGAAATGGCAGTGATTCATATAGTCCATCCTATTTGGTCAAACGTGAGTATGTGGCTGTTCTTTTCCCACAGAAAAGTGAATAAAACATTTAAAAAGTTATGAGGCTTCTGACAGCTCAGTTGGAAGCATGCTCCCTAAAGTAACTATTAGAAATATATTCTACCAAGACATCAAGCAACATGTTGAGTATGGGTGCTAATTTGCTAAACAAAATCTTTGCAGCAACTCACAAGTATTGTCATAGCAACAATAACAAACTGACTGCATCATAACATAAAGCTTTCTGGAATTTTAGATTAGTAATTAAGGAAGGAGGCCAATTTCCCTTTATCCATGCAGTTTTGTTTATCTCTTTAAGATCCAATTCATTTTGAAAGCCATGATTGCATTTACTCCCACCACACCTACTACATTCCAGATCCTAACTGCTTAAGACCATGGGAAGTTGATTAAAAGTAGGCTATTCAAACAATTGAATCTACTGCAACGATGAGATCATAGCTGATCTGATAATCCTCAACTCTACTTTCTTGCTTTTTACCCAGAACCCTGGATTCCCTTTCTGATTCAAACTCTCTCTGTCTCTGCCTTAGAAAAGACTTAATTACACAATCACTATAACTCCCTATGGGGAAACAATTTCACAGATTCATCGCCTCCGAGAGAAGAAATTCCTCCTCATCGCTGTTTTAAAAAGGGACCTCTTACTCTGCAATTATAGCCTCTGTTCCTAGACTGATCCATAACAGAAAAAAAAATTTCACTGTCAAGACCCCTGGAATCTTGTGATAATGGGGACTGCAGATGCTCTGATGAAGGGTCTAGGCCCGAAACGTCAGCTTTCGTGCTCCTGAGATGCTGCTGGGCCTGCTGTGTTCATCCAGCCTCACATTTTATTATCTTCTATTCTCCTGGAATCTTGTATGTTTCCATATGCTTGCCTCTATTCTTCTAAACGCCAATGAATACAGGCCACATCTACTCAAACTCTTCTCGTAAAATGATTCCTCTATACCCAGGATCAATCTAGTGAACCTTCAATGGACTGCCTCCAATGCCATTATGTCTTTCCTTAGATAAGGAGACTAAAACTGTTCATTATATTCCAAGGGTAGTCTAACTTGTGCTTTGTATACTTTGAGCAAGACTTTGCATTTCGTTTGAAATAAAGACCAGCATTCCATTTGCTTTCCCTTTTACCTGCTGAAGTTGTATTCTATCTTTTTATGATTTATACATGAAGACCCTCAAATCCCTCTGTGTTGTAGCTTTCTGCAGTCTTCCTCCGCTTAAATAATATTCAGCTTCTCTGATCTTCCTGCCAAAGTATATAACGTCACATTTTCCCACATTATGTTCCATCTCCCAAGTTTTTGCCGACTCACTTAACTGGTCTACATCTCTCTCTGCAGGTTATTTGTGTTACCCTCAACATTTGCCTTCCCACCTATTTTTGTGACATCTGCAAAATTGGCTATTGTATATTCAATTTTTTCATCTAAGTCATTGATATATATTATGAATAATTGCGGCCCCAACACTTATCCCTGCAGCACTCAACTAGTTAGAGGCTGTCATCATGAAAATGCCTCTTTTAACCCAACTCTCTACCTTCTATTAGTTGGCCAATCCTCTATCCATGTCAATATACTACCATTGATACCATGGTCTCCCATTTTATTAATTAGACTAACATGATAGATTATCAAACAGCTTCTGGAAATCCAAGTATATTATATCCACTGCTTCTTCTGTATCTATCCTGGTTGTAACCTCCATGTTGTCATTAGTTCTTTCAAAATGGGTGTACACCAATCTTGACCATTCTACAAATAGCAGTAATTTTTATTTATATTCTTGAAACCTCAAGTGATTTTGAATTTTATCAAATCTCCTTTCAAACTTCCTTCCTCTTCAGAAGGTAAATGAGAGTAAACCGGTTGATGTGGTATATATGGATTTAAGCAAGGCATTCGACAAGGTTCCCCACAGTAGACTATTGTACAAAATGCGGAGGAATGGAATTGTGGGAGATATAGCAGTTTGGATCAGAAATTGGCTTACTGAAAGCAGACAGAGGGTGGTGGTTGATGGGAAATGTTCATCCTGGAGACCAGTTACTAGTGGTGTACCACAAGGGTCGGTGTTGGGTCCACTGCTGTTTGTCATTTTTGTAAATGACCTGGATGAGGGCGTAGAAGGATGGGTTAGTAAATTTGCTCACAACACTAAGGTCGGTGGAGTTGTGGATAGTGACGAAGGATGCCGTAGGTTGCAGAGAGACACAGATAAGCTGCAGAGCTGGGCAGAGAGGTGGCAAATGGAGTTTAATGCGAACAAGTGTGAGGTGATGCACTTTGGTAAGAGTAACCAGAAGGCAAAGTACTGGGCTAACGGTAAGATTCTTGGTAGTGTAGATGAGCAGAGAGATCTCGGTGTCCATGTACACAGATCCTTGAAAGTTACCACACAGGTTGACAGGGCTGTTAAGAAGGCATACAGTGTTTTAGCTTTTATTAATAGAGGGATCGAGTTCCTGAACCAAAAGGTTATGCTGCAGCTGTACAAAGCTCTGGTGTGGCCGCACTTGGAGTATTGCGTGCAGTTCTGGTCACCGCATTATAAGAAGGATATGGAAGCTTTGGAAAGGGTGCAGAGGAGATTTACTAGGATGTTGCCTGGTATGGAGGGAAGGTCTTACGAGGAAAGGCTGAGGGACTTGAGGCTGTTTTCGTTAGAGAGAAGAAGGTTGAGAGGTGACTTAATTGAAACATATAAAATAATAAGAGAGTTAGTTAGGGTTGATGGGGAGAGCCTTTTTCCTAGGATGGTGACAGAGAGCTTGAGGGGGCATAGTTTTAAATTGAGGGGTGAAAGATATAGGACAGATGTCAGAGGTAGTTTCTTTACTCAGAGAGTAGTAAGGGAATGGAACGCTTTGCCTGCAACGGTAGTAGATTCGCCAACTTTAAGTAGATTTAAGTCATCATTGGACAAGCATATGGATATACATGGAATAGTGTAGGTTAGATGGGTTTCAGATCGGTATGACAGGTCGGCACAACATCGAGGGCTGAAGGGCCTGTTCTGTGCTGCAATGTTCTATGTTCTATGTAACTAACTTAGCTTCTCCAATCTATACACAATATTGAAGTTCCTAATTCCTGGGATCAATCTCATAAATGTTTTCAACACCAACTCTAAATCCTTTACATCCTTCCAAAAGTGTGGTGCCTAGAATTGGACAAATTACTGCACATGCAGCCAAATCAACATTTTACAAAGGCTCATCATAACTTCCTGATTTATGTATTCAGTGCTTTAAATGATAAACTTCAGGATCATTCATGTCATTTTAGCCTTCCTTCACTTGGGGTCAAAAAGTTGGATTCTCCTTTGATGGATTTCAAATAATAAGGCTTCAATTAAAAAGTTGCTAAATTTAATGGTTAATGCCCTGAAAAGATATAATTTGGCTCAAACAACTGCTATGAACAGTGGGCAGGATGTAGCCATTTTCTCTTGATATTCAGTAGGGTTTACAATTAATCAGAATTTAATCAGAAAAATCATATAAGTAATGTAATTCTAAGAGCAGGTCAGATGTTTGGAACTCTTCAGCAAAAATAGGATCATAGAATCACACAGAACTGAAGAGGTGTCTGGCCCATTGAGTGTGTACTGCCAAAAATACATTACTATTTACACAAGTTCCACTCTCCCACACTAGACCCATGGCCTCAAATGTTATGACACTTCAATGTTCATTCAACGTTTTGAAGGTTGCGAGGTTACCTGCCTCAGTTACCCTCCCAGGCATTCCAGAGCCTCACCACCCTCCAGAGGAAAGATAGTTCCCACAAATCCCATCTAAACCTTTCACTTTAAAAGTGACCTTGTCCTTGTCCCTTCAACTCGGGGAAGAATTGCTTTTTATCCATGTTTCCATGCCCCTCATAATCTTATACGCCTCCATTAGGCTCCTCCTCTGCTCTAAAGAAAATCCGAACTTATCCAGCCTTTCTTCACATTTGGAATGCTTCATTCCATGCAACATCCCGGTGCATCTCCTCTGTTCTCCCTCCATGCAATCACATAGTCTGGTACCAGAACTGCACACAGTACTCCAGCTGTGGCCTAACCAAATTTCTGCACAGCCCCAGCATAACCTCCCTGTTCGTACAATATATGCCTCAACTGTTAAAGGAAAGTGTCGTGCATACCTTCCCAATTACCCTATTAACCTGTGCTGCAGGGATCTGTGAACAGGCACCCTAAGATCTCTCTGGTCCTCTGTGCTTCCTAGTAACATGCCATTCATTGAGTATCTTACCTCCAGACCAATGCTCTCTGTAATTCTTTTCCTTCCAACCTCCAAAGTCTGTGCAGAGACAGTAGCTTCCAGAAGTGGATGCCAATGTATCAGCGTGCCAAATGGAGTGCACAGATATTCCAGTGACTGTGCGGCCAAACAGCTTAGACAGCGCATTGTTCCTGACTCCCTAGTGTGTGTTCACCAAAAACAATGTACAATTCAGGAGTGTGTTGGAATAGCTTTACTTGGCAGATGAGTATAACTGCAACAACACTCAAGGCATTCAACACAATCCAAAGGAGCATCCCTTTCACCACTTTTGACACTCGTTCCATCCATGATTGACACACAATGGTAGCAATGTATGCCATCTGAAAGATGAAAAGCAACTAGTTGCGAAGGTTTCCCTCACATGATCTTCCAAACCTATGACTTCTACCACTTAGAAGAATGAGAGTGGTCGAGTAAGAACACTTGTGTCCGTAATTTCCTCTCCAAATTACACACCGTCCTGACTTCGAACAACAATGCCAATCCTAAACTGTCACTAGATCAAAAAATCCTGGAACTCATTCTCTAAAACCACTGTGTGTGTGCCTATAGCACATAAATGAGAACAATTAGAGATGGGCAATATGTTCTGAACCTGCTACAACAGTCTGTCCTGGATTATCTCTAGCAGCCGGGTGAGTAACGATGTACCATAGCCATGTAAGGATTTTCCTTTTCCTCCTTTCCTGAAGATGCAGAGTTAATCTCACCTTATTAGTCACGTGAATGTAATTTTCGCTGTACACTCTTGTTTAAGCCATGCCAGACCAAATGTTCTGGAAATCCTTGTGGGCATTTAGTGGCACCGTCTGCAGGCCTATCCAGGCACGTGACGAGCAGAGTCAGCAGCCTGATGACGTGCTCAATGACCATTCAACTTCCTTCTGTTTTACCTTTACTCTGCATCAGTGGTAGCCCTCCTCAATAGTGGATTCAGCTATGGTTTTAAAGAGTAGCCCTTGTCTCCAAGTCTGGTTGGAGATTGGAAGATCTGTGAGATATTTTGTGCATACATGCAAGATTCTCTTCGGGTGGTTATCCGTCAGCTGCACCTTATTAGAGTGGACTTAAATTTTCCCTTTTAAATGATTATTGATCTGACGGTTCCCTGGTTCTCACATCTATCATGCTTTGTACTTAAGGGAATCCAGCCAAGCCAGAGTAGCAAATCGAAGTCCTTGTGATTGTACTCACCAGTAGCAAAATGGACAGAATTGGCAGCTCTGTCTGGTAAACATGGTATTGGTCACCTGGGAGGTATGCTTGTGCATAGCAGATTGCGAATTCTTCAGAATTCACCAAGTCCTTGCAAGCACCCAGAGGAAAAGAAGTCAGGACTGTAGTTACAGTAACTGCCACCAGCAATGCGTTTCCACTTGGCCAACCTGAAAGGTCTTTCTTAAGAATGTGTTGCCATGAAAATCTGAGTGTTCTGAACATCTGGTGCTCAGTTGCATCCAGACAGCTGATCCTTTGCATGTGGGTCCTGTGATGGAGGATTGCCTTCTGCATACTGGGGCACTTTATCCCCTTTGTTCTGTAGAGCTGGAGGAGATGATGAGAAGGCAGTTACTGCTCCTGTTTGTCTTGCCCGTCCTGCTGCATAAACTATCATGCAAACTTGTAGGAATAACCTTCAAAGTTTTGGTAATGATCTCTAAAGCAGTGAAAGTCCACATCAGAACAAGCCATGTGAGCAAATGTTTTTCATTTTGGCAAAGAAGCATCAGTCTTCATTCAGTATTTAAAGGATTTCCATTCTGTTAATGGGTCAGCCCTGTCAATCCTCCTGTGCTGTTATGTTGTTGTCTGGCAAGTTTCCAGCAGCCCAGGAATGTTCTAGCAGTTAAAACCGGAATTTAGAGTCAAAGATGCAGTCAGTTGTCTTTTATTTCATTTAAATCTCAAAACTTCCTGTTCTGATGGGGCTTTCTACACAGTTAGTAACATGCATGACATTAATCATGGTCATGTAACCAGAATGCTTTGACAGTCAATTACCAAAGGGAACCTTCAATGGAGAGCTCGAGATTGGGGTCTGCTCCCATGACAGACAAAGGAAATGTTATAAGGTCACCCCTGAAGGGTTCTTTTGGGGGAGATTTGATACAGATGTGGAGCACTTGGAGAAGACCATCCAGGCTCGCTGCACTTGGCACAATGAAATTAAAAGAAATGCCCTTCCTCAGTTGAAAGCAAATGCAAATTATAGGCAGATGCTTACAAAACAAGGAGAGAAGTCCTAAACTAGAAACCTACCCAATACTTAAGGATCTTTGCTATTGTGTTAAATGTGCAACAGAACCTCCCAGGTGCTGTTTGACCTTGGCAGTCAACTACATACCACCTGGAACCCAACCAAACAGCTCAGACAATGAACGTGGTCATCTTCACTTCAAAAGACAAATAACAGAGAGGCACAACAGCTAAATGTGGAAGCCATCGAGTTACTGCCAAGTTCCTGATATGGTGGTTTTTTTTACTTCTTTTGACCTCTCCATCTGCCCCCACAAAACATACACTGAGACTCGCACCAGTTTCAGGTTAATATCCCACTATCCACGGTGACTGCCACAAACAATTAAAATATTTCTGTTGAAGGAAGATGTAACTATGCTTTTCTGAGGCCAGTTATGGGTTCATCAGTTAACTCTCTCACTTTACTAATCTGACTAAGAAAGGTACCGTATATCAAATAGAGAATTAAATTACGATTGTGCCAATTTATTATTCTACTGTTAAAGATTTCTGCAATAATATAACAGACCTTAGCTCAAACAATGTTGCAGTAAACCTTCAAGATTATATTGCAGGATAATGTGCCCTGAATAATTAAGTTTGAAGCCTTTTGAACTTTCATTAACTTTTCGCAACCTTGCAAACAGAGAAAGCTGCAAGTGATGTAACACAACCAGATCGTGTCAGAAATCCTAACTGCTGAGAAAAATGCTTGTTAATATTTTCTCTGCACACAGTGCACAGGACTCATTTTTACTGTGTTGCTGCTGTCAGCATGAAATCAGCAGTAATGTATGGTCTGGGAGGGTAGATTGCTGTATGAATTATGCCCAAGTGAACTTCAATTTATGAATCAGACATTTATTATTTTATAATTTGTGCTTGAACTGGGGAGCATACTGCCAGAATTTTTGGAAGATGATAACTTAGTGGTAATATTGCTAGATGATTACTTCAGAGATCCAAGTTGTGTTCAGGAAGCCTAGGTTCAAATCTTGCATGGTAGATGCTGGAATTTGAATCCAACAGAAATGTAGAAGTAAGAGTCATGAAACGATTGTTGTTTTAAAAAAAAACACACATACACACATCTGTTCATTAATGCTTTTTAGGGAAGGAAACTGCTGTCCTTATCTGATAAAGTCAATATGTGACTTTAGACCCACAGACATGTCGGTGACTCTTAATTGTTTAACACTACTGCCTCACAGGAACCCGGGTTTGATCCCACCCTTGGCTGACTGTGTGGAGTTTGCATATTCTCCCCGTGTCTGTGTGGGTTTTTTCCAGATGCACTGGTTTCCTCCCACAGTCCAAAGATGTGCAGACTAGTTGGATTAGCCGTGCTAAATTGCCTGTAGTGTTCAGTGATGTGTAGATTAGTGGGATATAGGGGGATGGGTCTGGGTGGAATGCTCTGAGGGGCGGTGTGTATTTGTTGGGCCGAAGGACCTGTTTCCACACTGTAGCGATTCTATGATTCCATAAATGCTGGCTGACCAGCAATGCTCAAATCCCATGAATGAGTAAATTTATTGTCTGTCCCTCTTTTCCCCGGGAAATTAGTGCTGCTCATTATCCTCCCTCCCATCCGTTCTCTGCAATCCTGCTTTTGGTTGTGATACTGGTGAATTCCAGGACATTCACTGAATTATAATGAATGAATAGGGATATATATCCAAATGAGAAAAAAATTGTGATTTGAAGAACTTAGATGACAGCATTTCCGTCGCACTGCTTCTGTTGCATTTTCAGATTAGAAGTTGCAAGGAAACAAATGCTATCAAAGAAGATGGACAGAAACCATAGATCTGCATGGAAATCAACTTGACACACCACAGAAGGATTCATTTGAAGGGCTCATCTTCATAAAGAAATTGTAAATACAGCTGCTAACTTTTAAACAAATGAGTTTAAATTACTTATTTCAAACTTCCCATTTTGTTAATTGTAAATAATATTCAAGTTGAAGAGATGAAAAATAAAATTAATCAATGTGTTCTAAAACAGATAAAAATTTTCTGTTAACTACTCAGTGATTGCTTCAAGAGTTCTTATGTCAGTAACTCGATGATGCTTTCCTCAACTGTTGGGCAGGAAATTAGCAGGGAGAAATGGCTTGCCCCTTCCTCCAGAAGGAAAGTCAGCATTGGGCTAATTGACTAGGAAGAAGCCTGTCCCATAACTGTAACAATGCTGCAGACTGGCTACATTGCTGAATTGTGGGATTTCTGTCCCTCACACAGGAGGGAATCTATCCTCAGAGCTTTCATCCTATCCGATTGCCTGGCAACTCCATCATTCTCGGCAGTATGAGAGCTCAGTGTCCTTCAGGGCCTAAAGAGGATCATGACTGCCTCAAGAATGTAACTCTGTGTTTCTTCATTTCTTCATGGGATGTGGATGCTGCTGACCAGGCCAGCATCCCAAATTTTCCAGGGGACAGTTAAGAATCAACCCAATTGCTTTAGGTCCAGAGTGAAATGTAGGCAAGACCAGGAAAGGACGGTAGATTTTTTTCTGAAAAGAACATTAGGAAACAAAATTGTTTTTCTTTGCAAAAATTGGCAGTTGCCATTAGGCTAGCTTTTCATTCCAAACTTTTTAAAAAAATTGAATTCAGATTTCACCATCTGCCATGATGGGATTCAAACCTATCTTCCCACAGAGAACGGTGGGCATGTGGAATGCATTGCCAGCAGTGGTAGTGGAGATACTTGAGTTTTTTAAGTGAGTCTTGGATAGGCACATGGAAGATAGTAAAATCTAGGGTATGCAGGGTAGATTCATCTTAGTAGGATAATCGGTCGGCACAACATCGTGGGTCCAAGGGCCTGTACTGTGCTGTTCTATGTTCTAAAGTAAGTCTGTCAAATTGCTGTAATGCCTCCTGCAGGTTATTCACACTACAGCAACAGGTGATGGAGACACTGAATATTTCATACCAGTATCAGGGATACTGATAAAGTGACCTGCTCTCTTATGGCTGGTGTCGACTTTCTTGAGTGGTGCTATGATTACACACATTAAAATTAAGTCATGGAGGGATTTCTAATTAGAATCATAGAATCCTGGCAGTACGAGGATCATTGGTTTGTTGCCTTGTGAGAAGAGATTGGGTAGGCAGGCACGGTACTCACTGGAATTTAGAAGAATGATAGGGGATCTAATAGAAACGTATAAAGTTATGAAGGGAATAGATAGGATAGAAGCGGAGAGGTTGTTTCCACTGGTGAGTGAAACATGAACTCGGGGGCAAAGCCTCAAAATAAAGGGAAGCAGATTTAGGACTGAGTTGAGGAGAAGCTTGTTTTTCCAAAGGGTTGTGAATCTGTAGAATTCCCTGCTCAGAGAAGCAGCTGAGGCTACCTCAAGGCAAAGATAGACAGATTTTTGAATAGTAAAGGAATTAAGGATTGTAGTGAGCAGATGGGTAAGTGGAACTGAATCCACGAAAAGATCAGCCATGATTCTATTGAACGGCAGAGCAGGCTTATGGAAGCAGGCAATTCAACCCACCAAGTCCATCCCAACCCTCTGGGGACGTCCCACTCAGACCCACCCTCCTATCCTATCTCTGTAACCCTGCAATTCCTATGGTTATCCACCTAGCCTGCACATCTTTGAACTGTGGGAGGGAATCCACACAGATACAGGAAGAATGTGAAAACTCCACACAAATCACCTGAGGTTAAAATTTAATCCCATGTACTGGATGCTATGAAGTAGCAGAACTAACCACTGAATCACTGTGCCGCCCCAACAATGATTTTATGGTTGTCATTGTGGTTCTCCACAGATGCAGCCTGATCCACTTCATATTCCTACCATTGTGTTTTTATTTGATTTCCAATATCTTCAGTATTTTACTTCTGAAAATGTTAACAGTATTAACCAGTTTTTAAAAACATCTCATTCTTTTTCTGATTAAGGGTCTAGGCCCAAAACGTCAGCTTCTGTGCTCCTGAGATGCTGCTTGGCCTGCTGTGTTCATGCAGCTTCACACTTTGTTAGCTGGGATTCCCCAGCATCTGCAGTTCCCATTATCTCCCACTCATAAGACATTGATTTTGTTGGTAAGGCTGACATTTGTTGCCCATCCTTAATTGCTCTTAAGAAAGTGGTGTTGAGCGATCTCCTTGGGATGTTGCACTCCAGGCAGGAGTGGCAGTACAACCTCAATGCTGTTGGGACAAAATTCCAAGATTTGGAACCTTTTTAATGAGACAACAGCGAATTAGGTCAGGCAGATGGTATTTGTGACTTGGAAATAAACTTGCAGGTGGTATGTATCCGCAGCGAATGGGCGGGTGGAGGTGGAATTCCATCACACTCTTGGCTCGCGTCTTGTAGATGTTTGGACAGGCTGAGGAAGTGAGTTACAGTGATTGAAATGAAGGGAATTTTTAACCAGCTCGGTTGCTGTCGGTCTGAAGGCGGTGCAACCAACAGAAGCAGGGCTTGTAGTCAGATGCGGACACTGCGCAGTCTGCAGCTCTCCCTCCCCGCCCCGCCCCCTCCCCTGGTTACGGTGCAGGCAGCGCTCGGGACAATAGGGGCACTGTTTGCGGCGGATGGACACACAGCCGGCACCGCGGCAGCTGTCGAACTGAGTGAGGCGGCTGTGAGGAGTCGTGCGGCCCCCGGGGGGGACGGAGCAGGTAAGAGCCGAGCTGGCCTAGGGTGCGCGGTTGTGATCGGCCTGGCGCGGGGAGAACGGGCAGTCTAGGTGCAGGCGTAGAGTCCGGCCTGGCCCCCCACACTGTCCGATGGGGAGGGGGAAGAGAGAGGGGTAGGAGGCGTCGGCCTAGATTTGACGGGGAGAGGGAGAGCAGCCGCGCTCTCGGATCGCCGCAGGGAGATTTCCCAAGCGGGCCCCGGAGTAAACATTTCCCTGGCTCTTGGGGCTGGGTGCGGGGGCCTGTCCGTTCAACTGAGGGCTTGTGATTTGACACCCTCTCCCTCCCTACTCCCGGGAGTTTCTGGGTTTCTGTCATTTACCAGCGGACGGGGTGGGGTGGGGTGGTGAGTATGAAGGCTGTTGTCTATTTTGGTGCGTAACTGCTTTGTGGGTGAGTGAGGTTGGTGCTGGACGCAGTAATGGCTTTGTTTCAGCTCCACTGACTGCATCGAGTATTGTTCAAAGTCGTTTTGAGTTTCTCCACCGTCCTATTACTTCACGGGGCTTGTTTTTGGTGGAATGGGTGTTGGTCCGGGCAGTTAATGCTCATCGAGTTTACAAGTAGCTTCCGACAAAATGTTTCGCGAAGATCTAAATTAGATCGATAGAAGGGAGCAGTTGTTTTTGAGATAGTAATATGAGACGTGGCATAATTAAATCTGCCTATACTTGTATGTGATTGAACTTCACTGGATTAAAAAAAAACCAAGGGTGTTTATGTTGGATAATTGTCATTAAGGAGCGATCCTTTGTAGAGCATTGTGTCCTTGTACGCAGAGGGAGGTGATTTCGACGTGATTTGTTAGTAAAAGCGTCGGGTATGTGAACCTAGGCCCCTTAATTATGACTTACTGTTTAGTTAGTCGTATTGTGAAATCTTCACATGGATACCCACCTTTTAAAGATCTGCCAGGATTTTTTTTGTTATATAAAATGTGAGGAATTGCAAGGAACATCATTGAGAGGTCTGTTATAGCTGTTGGATTCTGTGAATGCAGAATTCGGAGATAAATTTAACTCTTCTGAACACCAAGGAAATTAGTCTCAAACTAACTGGCTCATATTGTTTTTGAATAATTGCACTGAGGGTGACCTAGGGTTTTAATCTTGCTTTTGACATGGATGCAGTTATATTTGGGAATAGGAAAAAGTTTCTTTTTCAAGTGATATATCTTACTTTCTCTTTTGCTAGATAGTTGCTCTCTTTTTGACAGCACCACCAGTAACATGACTGATTTGCACTATTCCATATAGGAGATTGTATGCATAAATTTAAATGTTGATAAGTTAATCAGAAACTAACATGACATCAACTTTATAATAATTGATCTTTTAAAAATATTTCTCCTCAATTGCCTATTTACAAAGAAGCTGTCATGATGCACTTTGTTGCCTTGGGTACAAAGATGACAGACGGAAAACCATTTGTGATTTCAGTCACCTAAGTTGATGGGATGATTTGTTTCATCTATTGACAGTTAATGGCTTTTATGGAATGACTTGGCAGGGTCAGTCTTACTCTAAGTAGGCATAGGCTTGAAACATAAAATCTATTCTAAATTTCGCACCAAATTGGCCGTTGGATATTTGTGATTGACATGGTAGGATATCTTTGAAGCTTGTATTTGAAAGTACTTGTATGTATATCTGACTGCATTCTACCTGACCAGAGAGTGCATAATGCTGAGATTGGATGCCATTTTCAGCACTAATAATCCTGTCCTGTGTAAAAAAAAAAAGAAATATATTCCAAAAAAAGTGAATTAATTTTCCATTTCTGATTAATCAAAAAATAACTCTGATTGTGAAAAATCAGAATATATTACAAAAGTGAATCGAGTTAACTTTAGAAAAACCACAAAAATACAAACGTTTTGTTGTCATTGGGAAGGCAGTATGTTGACCACAAATGGATGGGGCCCAAGGGTAGATCCTCTGGGGACATGAGGATAGGGAGAGTGGTCACAGCTAATGATTACTTACAATTAGATAAGAATGGAACCACATGAGAGAGATTTTGGAGGAGGGTGGTGTGATCAGATATGCAGACAGGAAAACTTTCCCTCCTCATCCTCATCCCTCTTGACCATGGTCACAGGATGTCAATTGTGATTTTGTTTCAGTACCATGATAGAGACAGAAATCTGGTTGCAATGAAGGTGGAAAACCATTTTGGATACCAGCATGTTCAAGGACTTTGGAAGAGGGTATGTTAATCTTACAAGAATGATGGGATCAAAGAATAGATTTGAGTAAAATTGAAATTATGGTAGATTTAAAGGAACAAGGGCGCTCACATGAAGCGAGAGAACCACTTACATGATGACTAACATAAGTATCAGAAGGGGAATTGTGTAACCATTCTTTTATGGGATTAGAATTGAAAGGCCAGAAGATGGTTCAACATGGAAAAGATGGGCACAGAGAGGACATGATGGCAAATAGAGAGACTAGAGAGAGATTAAAAATTAGAGTTGGGAGCATTAATGTGCTAGTAAAAGGGAGGATTCAGAGGTGATTGTCTCTATCTTTATGGCAAAGTTACTGAGTTCCTACCCTCATTGATGGAGTGAGGATGTAGGAGACAGGGCAGAAGGATTTAAGATAACCTTTTCGTGTCAGGAGAAGAAGCCAGGATCATTTTTGCATTACAGTTTTGACAGATGCAAACAAAACCTGATGGTGTTTCAAGTAGTCCAGCCATATCTGGCAATCGATGGCTGACACATTCTACATCCCTTATTTAAGTGATCCTAGATGTTGGCCATACTGGGTAAACAGTCAAGATCAGAGTTATGGTTTTGTTAGGGGCAAGGACATCAAAGCATGCATGTGAGGAGACTGTTGAGTAATATTTGTATATAGTTACTTTTATAGAGGCATTCAAATATAAATATGTAAAAACAAAATGTTTTCTGCCAATGGAATACGACTGTAAGATACAATATTTTAAAAATAGTACTGAAGTATGCAGAATGAGACTTCTATTAGGATCAGAGCCCTATTTAATTTTTGCATAGTTTGTGTGTTTTTAAAATATCCTTTATCTGGGAATATGGATTGGAATGAAGTACTGATATCTCTATCATGGTTATGGTGTAAATGAGCAGCAAGTTTATAAGATGAAGTTACATGGATGCCCTTGCACACATTTGATCTCATCCTTCTTACTAACATTCTGTTGTATCCTCAAAGATAACTAGCTTCTTTGAATCAATATTAAAGCAAAATGCTGTGGATTTTGCCAATCTGAATTAAAACAGTAACTTTTGGAAGTGAGTGTTAGGCAGCACCTATGTAGAGAGAATCTGAGTTAACTTTGTTAATGATAAAGTATTGTCAGAGTTGTAAGAAATCAAAAAATATTTAAGCAAGTATGGAAGAGAAAACAGCAGGGAATATTCTTGAAAACTGGCATGATTGACTGACAAGATGCATGGAAGAATGTGAGAATAGGATAACAGAGTTGCAAATGGCAACAGTCCTCTTCCAGTGAGTAAAATTGTTCCCAATCTACTTGGTTCAGATCTCTCTTGATTTTAAATACCTGTACTAGACCTCCCCTCACCCCTGTTTTCTCCAGAGAAAGCAGTCCCAATCTATGTAACAGAATCTCATCTCTGGAACTATTTTCTTGAATGGTATAAGTGATACACTTATGTGTTACCTTCTCATTGGCCACAACTTTACCACTTCAGAGCAATCAGTCATTTGGAAGACAGTGTTTAAAAAAGACTTGTGAATAAGCATCATGTATATCTATGTAGATCTTGTAGATACCAATTGGAGTTTTAGTAGTTGCTTAAAAAAGCAATTTTTTAATTCAAGAAAACCATACCTAATGAAATTTTCCCAATGTCAGCAGTGTGGTTAGAAGCAAGTTTGGAAAAGAAATGAGTGTCTCATTAGATTAGCACATTAATTTTGTGCATTTTTGGCCAGAGTGGTGAAAACAAGCCTTCCCTTTGGCAACTGTAAGCAAGTTAAGTTCGGATTTCAATCATTATTGTTGGACATGAATTGAGAGCATAAAAATATCAAAATGCATGATTTATGGCATAGGTTATTGCAGATAACGCAGAGTCATAGTGTACAGCATAGAAATAGACCCTTCAGTCCAACTTGTCCATGCTGACCAAATATGCTAAATTAATCTAGTCCCATTTGCCAGCAATTGGCCTATATCCTTCTTAACTCTTCCTATTCATGTACCCATCCAGATGTCTTTTAAATGTTGTAATTGTACCAGCCTCCACCATTTCCCCTGCAGCTCATTCTGTAATGCACCAAACTCTGGAAAGAGTTGCCCCTTCAGTCACTTTTAAATCTTTGCCCTCTCACCTTAAAGATACGCCCTCTAGTTTTGGACTCTACTACCCTGGGAAAAAACACCTCGGCTGTTCACCGTATCTGTGCCCCTCATGATTTTATAAACTTCTATAAGTTCACTCCTCAGCCTCTGCTCCAGGGAAAATACCTCAACCTGTTCAGCCTCTCCCTATAGCTCAAACCTCCAACCCTGGCAACATCCTTGTACATCTTTTCTAAATCCTTTCAAGTTTCACAACATCCTCTGGCAGAGAGACCAGAACTGAACACAGCATTCCAGAAATGGTCTAACCAGTACCCTGTGTTGAAATGTAAAAGACATGTTGGTGACATGTAAAATTTTTTATTTTCTCTGTAGTTAAGCTATATTAGTGGGGAAGTTTAGATAAAGCTTTACTTCACATCTGCAAAATGATGTACCTGTTCTTGATGTTCATTACTGGTATATTTTGTTTGATGGAATATTGCTACATGCCCTAGCACTGAGTGGAGGCTGGGTGTCATGGATGTCCAGATATGAGAAGTTATGAGGAGGAGAGCGTGGGCAGGATTGATGGGAGGTGCAGGGGTTAAGGAGTGATACAGGAGGGGGAAGTGAGGGAGTTAGGAGGAGAAGTTTCTGTTGGGAGGGGTTGGGATTGGGATTTTGACAAAAGGCTGTATTGCATTGTAAATCTCATACAGGGAATTCTGGCTCTAATTTATGTACTTCAAGTAGTTCATCATGTAAAGTGCTGATTAAGACTATTATTTTGACAAAAGCTTCTAATTGCAAGCCAGAAGATTGAGCATTTTCTATTTTTGTCTCTAGTTCCATGTTTAAGTCTTCAGCCAAGCAGTGAGATTCTAGTCAATTTCAAGACTTAATAACTGATGTATAGCTCGTGTGAAAATATTTTCTGAGCAGTGGACCTGAACCTACACTACCACTACACTACAAGGGATATTACAGGTCTTAAAATCCTGAAGCCAGCTGTACAAGAACTGTTGAACCTTGGTGTTCACAGATTTGAGTTTTTTTTTAATATAAGTCATTTGAATCTCTGTTGTTATCCAATGATAGAACGAAGTCAGACTTGTTTGAAGAATACGTTTTGTTGACCACTATGAAAGGATATAAACTAACTTTCAGAAGAAACAACTTCATGACAATAATTTTGGATCTTTTCATTGTCATTTGCAAGAATGGGAGATGGAGTAAACCTTGTGGTATTTGCAGCCTGTAAGTTGAAACCTGGCCCATCATCTGTGTCTGGATGAAGGCATTGTACTCTAACATGTTTTAAAATCAGCTGCTGTTGTCATGTCTGTTAGTAGTATTTCTGCCAGATATTGAATCGTTTCCAGTTTAGATGGTTTGATGCAAAGTAAAAGTCCAGTTCAGCTCAAATTCCCAGCAAGCAATCACTATTTTTTTTGTACCAAACATCCACTGGCCCCTTTAAGTGTAATCATTTCACATATGATACAGACAAATGGGAAACTTCTCAGTATGTAAGTGGAGTTGAACTTTATCAATCGTAGCATAGCTTGGTATTGCCTAATGCCCCCTCAGTAATCATGCTTTTAATCTTGATTGGCCGATTCATTTATTTAGACCTCAGTTTATACTTCAGTGCATTTAATATTAAGTCCAGTTTGACCATTTGGCTAAAACTGTTTAACCTGTATTGGAATATTGTACATCTGAAAAGAGATGTAAGAACCCATATTTAGTGTTAAGTCTGGTCACCTTGATCGAACTTATATACTTAATCTGTAATCTTCAAGTCTCAGTCCCAGGACATCCCAACAGGAGTTCCTCAAGTTAGTGTGCTAGACTCAGCCATCTTCAAGTACCTCATCGATAACCTTCCCTGCATCACAAAATCAGTGGCAGTGATGTTTGATTGTACAATGTTCAGCAGCACTCAACTCCCTCAAATTGAAACAACTGATTTTCAATTGCAGGAATACCTGGATAATTAGGTTGGGCTGATACATGGCAAGTTAGTGCCTCACAGTGCCACATAATGACTGTCTTCAGTGAGATAATATCCAACTATCATGACCTGATAATCAATGGCATTACCATTGATGAATTGTCCATTATTGACATTTTGACAGTTACTATTGACCAAAATCTGAACTAGACTGGATATTTTTTAATTAGCCTGTTCGGATTTGTTATTACATACCTCCTGGAGCAAGTAAGTTTGAACCAGGGCCTTCTGGTTCAGCAGTACCACAAAAGCCAATTCCATTCAAATACCGAAATGAAAGCAGATTGGAGCTCCGCCCAAAAAAGTCAACTGCATTTCTAGAAAGTGGCACATTAATATCATCTTAAGGTTAATTAGGGATGGACAATAAATGTTGACTTAGCCAATGACATCTACGTCCTGTGAACTAATAGAAATAAAAACACTGGTTAAATGATTAAATGGTGGGTTTAGGACTTAATACTGTAAGAAACCCCTTCATGAACAAATTGTCTGTTCTTAGAATGAAATTTGGGCTGAGTAATGGAGGTACAATTGTATGTCCAGTCAAGATGTAGATAAAAGTGGTGGTGGTGAAAAAATACACTTCCTGTTCAAGACGAGATCAATATGCATACTTCAAGCTAGATAATGATCTGAAAGCTAGTTGATTGGAACTGATATTGACTTGATGTCGCCTAATGTGAACACACGTCTAGGGGCCATTGAATAATGAGCAAGAGTGAAAACCTTGCTCGTTCTCATGCACATTTCTGAAGCCCTTTTAAGTATAAACTAAATGCTACAAACACATTATGAGCAATCTCCTAAGATGGTACTTGTAAAAAGTGGAGAAAAACATTAAAGTTCAAATGATCCAGATAATCCTAATTTGCTTCCTGGGTTTTCATCTAAAGTATGAACTTGTTTGTGGTAAGTTTCTATGATGGTGGCAGCTCCTGGACAGTCTATGGGACTGTTGGATCTGGTTAAAAGTTATTAATTTAAGTCAAAGACTAAACCAGATGTACTGTTCCTTAAAGATTAGTGCAGCATGCCAAATTGTTGGGAAAGTTTGCCCATTGTTCCCCAGTATGCTTAATGATACTCATCACTTCCAACTGCTTTTAAAAAGGTTGCCAATTCTCAGACTTCAGTCTTTGCTGCTTTTGATGGGGCCTTTAAAATGTGATAATGTGCAGTTTGCTGTTAAAAGAAAACAGGTGGCGTTGTTAGTAACGTAGATGCAAACGTTACATTAGAAAGAGCTAGCGATTAACTGAAGAGATCAAACTGTGGCAAATGTATTTTGATGCAGATGAAGGTGAGGCGTTCCTGTTTGAACATTTTTTTTTAAAAAGAGCTTTCTAAGTGGTGAAAACCCAGAAACAATGGTGATTCAAAATTCTGGACAGCTATTACACAGTGAGTAACTTCGTGCATCAAATCATTGGAAGAATGCATTGCCTATGGAAGGTGTACAGCTTATTTACCAAGAGAGAGAAAGCAAATAGAAGTGTGTCTTCGAAGTGTAGAATGCTGAGTGGCAATTTGATAAAGTTAATAATATTAAGGAGAACAGACAGGGTAATGGAAATTATTTTTCCTGGTTGGTGCATCTGGGATTAGGAACAGTTTTTAACAGTTAGAGCCAGAATTTTCTGGAGTGAAGTTTGTGAACACTTCTGTGCAAAATTTGGTAGAAATGCTAGCCAATCATTAACTTTAAATCCGATGTTGATAACCTTTTTGCTAATCAAAGGTATTGAAGGATATGGACAAAAGACTAAATGGATTTGGCTTGCGGATTCAGCAATGATTACTTAAATCCTGTAATAAGGGCTAATTGCAGTGTTAGCATCTGCAGTTCTTTTAGTTTTTATGAATCAGGAACAAAACGAAGTTGTTGGAAAAGCTCAGCAGATCTGGCCACATCTGCAGAGGAAAAAAAAAGTAAAAGTTTTGGGTCTGGTGACCCTTTCTCAGAACACCCTGAGAAAGGGTCACCGGACCCAAAACTTTAACTCTGATTTTATTTTTCTCTACAGATGCTGCCAGACCTGTTGAGCTTTTCCAGCAACTTCTCTAATTACATTGTTATATGTTTTCTTGGTGCTTTCAGATTTCTGTATATAATTTGTAATTCATTTCTATATAGAATTTTAATCCACTTGTTGAACTTGTTCAGATTTTATTCAATTATCGTTTATTTCAAAGCATGAATCTGCTGTGGTCCTTTTCAAATTGACTTGTTCTGTGACCTAATATATTTTTCCTATTTTTTTTGAGATCTCAAAGTGTTGTGGTATTTGCCAAAATGTCTGTTGCTATAATATAAAGTACCTTGTTAATTTTAGGTAAGATGTTGGAAACACCAGGTTCTTTAAATTACATGACCTATTGCACAGATGGAAAATGTTTTAATTAATCTTTTTATGCAGTTATAATTCCTAGATTAATGTAGTTAACCTTATAAAGCAGTGATCCTAAGTTACCTTTTACTAATTTTCATATGTTTTTGGCTAATCTTTCTTCTATGATGTAAATCCTGAAAGACTAAAATAAAAGTGAGATTTCTTTTACTTTCAGTCCAGTGTTTGTTTATTCCTGGATCCTTGCCTCAAGACTTCCAGTTGTGATGTTTTAAAGAAATTTGCTTTTATTTTCCATGAATGCAACTTTCAGATTATAACATCAAAAACGAATGAGCGAGGAACGAGAGTAGGCCCATTTGGCCCCTTGAGCCTGCTCTGGCATTTCATTAGATCATGGCTGATCTGGTTGTAATGTCAAATCCAACTTCTCACCTACTCTGAGAATTTTTCAGTCATGATTAAACAGTTTCACATTTTCCACATTGTAGTCCCATTTGCTAAACCTTTGCTGATTCAGTTAACCAAGAACCAATCTACATCTTTTTGTAGCCTCCTAATATCCTTTTTTGCAATTTGTCTTCTCAAAACTGTCAACCCAAAGCTTATGGCTCTTCATCAAAGTAAATTCTATAAATTATAAACAGTTGAGATTTTTCCCTGCTCAATAATTTTTTATTCATTCTTTGCTTTTCTATATTCTGTCCAGACATCTGTCTTTGCACAATTTTTTTTTTGTGTTCAATACAATCTTTTTAGTCTTTTTACAGAATGATTCTCCCATAAGTCAAAATATCCTCCCCACAACTATCCTATCAAGACCCCTGAATATCTTAAATGATTCAGTCAAGTTGCCTCTTGGAGTTTTGGAGAATAATAGATAAGAATGTAGCCTGTCTAATCTTTCTTCACAACACAGTTCTCTTGTTTTCAGGAATGAGTCTGACAAAGCTTCTCTGAATGCTTCCAACATGTACATTCTTCTGTAAGTAAGGAGATCAATACTATGTGCAGTACTGCAGGATGTAGAGAGGTTATACTTTTAATTTTGTGTCCAATTCCCCTCACAATTAATAACTTGCAATTAGTTTTCATGTTTACTTTGCTGTACCAGCATAGTACCATTTTGTGATTCATAAACTAGGATATCCATCCTCTAACTCAGATCTACACTCTCTCACTACTTATATAATGTACCTCTTTATGCCTCCAGTCAAAATGGACAGTTTCACATTTTAAACATTATAGTCCCATTTGCTGCACCTTTGCAGATTAAGTTAACCAAGAACCAGTCTACATCTTTTTGTAGTCCATTCAGTCACGACTCCATTTTCTCCGTCTTGGCCCAGGAACTTTCTACCTATGTCCGTGACACCACCCACACCCTCCACCTCCTCCAGAACTTCCAATTCCCTGGGCCCCAACACCTCATCTTGACCATGGACATCCAGTCCCTATACACCTGCATTCCCCATACAGATGGCCTAAAGGCTCTCTGCTTCTTTGTCCCACAGACCTGACCAGTCCCCCTCCACTGACACCCTCATCTGCTTAGCCGAACTCATTCTTGCCCTCAACAACTCTGTTTCAATTGCTCCCACTCACTACAGACAGAGTGGGTGGCAGTGGGTATCCGCATGAGCCCAAGCTATGCTTGCTTCTTTGTAGGTTATGTGGAACGATCCCTCTTCCATACCTACACTGGCCCTAAACCCCATCTCTTCCTCCGTTACATTGACAGTACTGGTGCTGCCCTGTGCTCCAACGAGGAGCTTAAACAGTTCATCCACTTCACCAACACCTTCCACCCCAACCTTAAGTTTACCTGGACCATCTCTAACACCTCTCTCTCCTTCCTGGGCGCCTCTGTCTCCATCTCTGGCAACCACCTAGAAACCGATATCCATTTCAAGCTCACCTACTCCCACAGCTACCTAGAATACACCTCCTCCCTCCCACCTTCCTGCAAAAATGCCATCCCCTATTCCCATTTCCTTCGCCTCCACCGCATCTGTTCCTGGGATGAGGCATTCCACGTCTGTATATCTCAGAGGGCCTCGTTTTTCAAGGACCGCAAACCTCCCTTTCAGGAGAACCACTCTTTCCGTGACTCCCTTGTCCACTCCACACTCCCCTCCAGCTTCACCACACCCAGCACTTTTCCCTGCAACCGCAGGAAGTGCTACACCTGCCCCCATCCCAGGCACCAAGAAAACTTTACACATCAAGCACATATTCACCTGCACATCTGATGTGGTATACTGCATCCGCTGTACCCGTTGTGGCCTCCTCTATGTCGGGGAAACCAAGCAGAGGCTTGGGGACCACTTTGCAGAACATCTACGCTCAGTTCACACGGAACAACTACACCTCCCAGCTGCAAGCCATTTCAACTCCCCCTCCCATTCCGCAGACGGCATGCCCATCCTGGGCCTCCTGCAGTGTCACAACGATGCCACCCGAAGGTTGCAGAAACAGCAACTCACATTCTGCTTGAGAACCCTGCAGCCCAATGGTAGCAATGTGGACTTCACAAGCTTCAAAATCTACCCTCCCCCCACCGCATCCCAAAACCAGCCCAGCTCATCCCTGCCTCCCTAACCTTCTCTTCCTCCTACTTATCCCCTCCTCCCACCTCAAACCCCACCCCCATCACCTACCTACCTAAGCTCATCCTGCCTCCTTGACCTGTCCATCCTCCCTGGACTGACCTATCTCCTCCCTAGCTCCGCAAGAAAAATTTTTCTGATGAAGGGTCTAGGCCCAAAACGTCAGCCTTCCTGCTCCTCTGCTGCTTGGCCTGCTGTGTTCATCCAGCTCTACACCTTGTTATCTCAGATTCTCCAGCATCTGCAGTTCCTACTAACCCGTTCACTTAGTTACCTCTTTAAAAAATTAAGGATTTGTCAGACATGACCTACCTATCATAAATGCGTGTTGACACTCGCTGATAAACAGAATTTTTCAAAGTGTTCAACTACCCCATCCTTGATTTTCCTCCAACAATTTCCCCCCACAGTTGTTAGGCTGGCTGGTCTGTAAGTGATAATGGGAACTGCAGATGCTGGAGAATCCAAGAGAATAAAGTGTGAAGCTGGATGAGCACAGCAGGTCAAGCAGCATCTCAGGAGCACAAAAGCTGACATTTCGGGCCTAGACCCTTCGTCAGAGATGGAGATGGGGAGGAGAGTTCTGGAATAAATAGGGAGAGAGGGGGAGGCGGACCGAAGATGGAGAGAAAAGAAGATAGGTGGAGAGGAGAGAATAGGTGGGGAGGTAGGGAGGGGATAGGTCAGCCCATGGAAGATGGACAGGTCAAGGAGGCAGGATGAGGTGGTAGGTAGGAAATGGAGGTGCGGCTTGAGGTGGGAGGAATGGATGGGTGAGAGGAAGAACAGGTTAGGGAAGCGGAGACAGGTTGGGCTGGTTTTGGGATGCAGTGGGGGGAGGAAACGAGCTGGGCTGGTTTAGTGATGCGGTGTGGGGAGGGGAAGAACTGGGCTGGTTTTGGGATGCAGTGGGGGAAGGGGAGATTTTGAAGCTTCATATCTATCCTCTGCCTATCTTCTTTTCTCTCCATCTTCGGTCTGCCTCCCCCTCTCTCCCTATTTATTCCAGAACTTTCTCCCCATCCCCCTCTCTCATGAAGGGTCTAGGTCCAAAACATCAGCTTTTGTGCTCCTGAGATGTTGCTTGGCCTGCTGTGTTCATCCAGCTTCACACTTTGTTATCCTGGTCTGTAAGTCCCTGATTTTCCTCTTTTGATCTTCATTAAAAAGTGATGTGTAATTTTCCGTTGCAGAGGAACAACTCCTGTATCTCGGGAATTCTGAAAGATTACAACTAGATATAGTTTATAGATAAAGTTGACTGAGTTTGTATGCTTCTAACAAAAGGCTTATCAAAAGTTCTAGTTTCAGCTGCTGATTTAATTACTGATGCCCAGCTGCTCTTCCAGTGGAGTTGTTAAAGCTCTGCTGAAGGCTGGGAATTTTAGAATTTTAAAATGCACATTTTGGGTAAATGCTGTCTCCAGACAAAAGTAAATTTTGTATAAAAAGATTAATACTTCGTTGTCCACTGACTGTCAACATTCAGTCCTTGGTTCAGAAATCTCACAAGCTTTCAACACTCTTGTATAACGCCCAAGTTGCAGAACAGCACAAAACGGTCATCCCGAATATCTGATTTGTGGACAGCTTTGTCAAAAATAATGTTGAAGTTTTGGCAAAGACTAGAAGGTGTCCTATGTCTTCCTAAATTATGATGCCAACATGGTTCTGAACAATCATTTGTTTGACATCCAACTTAAAAATCAAAGTAACTGAGTAATCTTACTGCTTATTTCACATTGAAGAATGGCAGTAGCTTGTTGAAGGTGTTGGGTTTTCATAAAATCCTTGCTTGCTGCTCAGAGAGATGTAAAAGCATTTGGGGGAGAAAGAGCAGAAGAGCTGTTTGCAATGTTCTAGCCAATAATTATCCCTCAATCAATTAAAAAAAATAGATTATCTTGTCATTATCTCAGTGCTGTTAGTAGGACTTAGCAATGAATTAATTGGTTGCTGAGTTCCTACGTTACATCAGTGACTATTCGAAAGGATTTAATTGGTTTTAAATTGCTTTGGGATCTCGAGGTTATACAAATATAGGTTTTCTTCTGAAAGAAATTTCAGTTATGCGATATTCTAGGAGGATTTCTGAATATCATGATGGAGCTGCAGAGTTTGCAGTTTCCAACAACACTTACTTTTAAGTTTCCAACTCTTAGCAATTTATACTTTTACAAATTTGGTAGTCCATTTATTTAAGTGTTTGTTCATGTGTTAGGGTTTAAAATCTGAATGCTTAACATTGTGAGTACACATTCGACAATATGAACAAAATTGCACAATTTTGAAAGGTTTACCTGATCATAGCTTAACCTACAGAAATCTTTGAAGATGTCAGAGCAAGTGTCAATGAAATATTGATATTAGGAATATAGTCATTGTGTACAAAAGCAAGAAAATATGCTAAAACATTATAAATTGCTTGTTTGGCCTCACGAGGAGCATTGTGTCCTATTTTAAACTTCAAAAAGATATCAAGGCCTTGAAGAGGCAAAGGCGATTTATTAGAATGGTGAAATAAAAACAGGAAATGTAGGAAATTCTCAGCTGATTATTGTAGATGAGACTTGGCGCAAGCTTTGTTTTCATAGAACATAGAACATTACAGCACAGTACAGGCCCTTCAGCCTTCGATGTTGTACCGACCTATCGTACCGATCTGAAGCCCATCTAACCTACACTATTCCATGTACGTCCATATGCTTGTCCAATGATGACTTAAATGTACTTAAAGTTGATGAATCTACTACCGTTGCAGGCAAAGCGTTCCATTCCCTTACTACTCTGAGTAAAGAAACTACCTCTGACATCTGTCCTATATCTTTCACCCCTCAATTTAAAGCTATGCCCCCTCGTGCTCGCTGTCACTATCCTAGGAAAAAGTCTCTCCCTATCCACCCCATCTAACCTTCGGATTATTTTATATATCTCAATTAAGTCACCTCTCAACCTTCTCTCTAATGAAAACAGCCTCAAGTCCCTCAGCCTTTCCTCATAAGACCTTCCCTCCATACCAGGCAACATCCTAGTAAATCTCCTCTGCACCCTTTCCAAAGCTTCCACATCCTTCTTATAATGCGGTGACCAGAACTGTACGCAATACTCCAAGTGCGGCCGCACCGGAGCTTTGTACAGCTGCAGCATAAACTCTTGGTTCCAGAACTCGATCCCTCTATTAATAAAAGCGAAAACACTGTATGCCTTCTTAACAGCCCTGTCAACCTGTGTGGCAACTTTCAAGGATCTGTGTACATGGACACCGAGATATCTCTGCTCATCTACACTACCAAGAATCTTACCGTTAACCCAGTACTTTGCCTTCTGGTTACTCTTACCAAAGTGCATCACCTCACGCTTGTCTGCATTAAACTCCATTTGCCACCTCTCTGCCCAGCTTTGCGGCTTATCTGTGTCTCTCTGCAACCTACGGCATCCTTCGTCACTATCCACAACTCCACCGACCTTAGTGTTGTGAGCAAATTTACTAACCCATCCTTCTACGCCCTCATCCAGGTCATTTACAAAAATGACAAACAGCAGTGGACCCAACACCGACCCTTGTGGTACACCACTAGTAACTGGTCTCCAGGATGAACATTTCCCATCAACCACCACCCTCTGTCTGCTTTCAGTAAGCCAATTTCCGATCCAAACTGCTATAACTCCCACAATCCCATTCCTCTGCATTTTGTACAATAGCCTACTGTGGGGAACCTTATCGAATGCCTTGCTTAAATCCATATATACCACATCAACCGGTTTACTCTCATCTACCTGTTTGGTCACCTTCTCAAAGAACTCAATAAGGTTTGTGAGGCACGACCTACCTTTCACAAAACCGTGCTGACTATCCCTAATCAATTTATTCTTTTCTAGATGATTATAAATCCTATCCCTTAACCTTTTCCAACACTTTACCAACAACTGAGGTAAGGCTCACTGGTCTATAATTACCAGGGTTGTCTCTACTCCCCTTCTCGAACAGGGCAACCACATTTGCTATCCTCCAGTCGTCTTTCCTCTCCATAAATCTGCCAGCTCTGATGAGTATTTCAGCACTTTGTTTTTATTTCAAGTCTCAGCATCTACAGTACTTTTGCTGTGACTTTAGCTACTAAGGCTGTATGTAAACTTTTCATTTTCCTCGCTAAATCTGATGTGTCTGTGCCTCAATTTCCTCCAGAATGACCAATTTTGAGTGACAGGAAATGAGGGACTCTTCATAGGAAGGGGATGATACATCTACTTTTATTTGTGTGGAGTGAAGGGAGAGATTATGGTGTATGTGCTGTCCCCGTCGCCTTCTGTCTTGCTGCATCTTGGAGTAGGTAGATCCCTGTATTGTTGGAGCTTCCTCTCTTGGGAAAGCTGGACACCTCTGCAGGATTGATGGTGAACTTCTTTGTTACAGAATGTTTCTCTGCCCATCCGGCTTAGGATTGCCGTTTCTAGAAGCCACTTGGGGCACAGATTCTTACCTTAAGTGCTGCCTGCCACTTGAATAAAAGTAAAGTCTGACACCTCAGGTCTGATAGTACTATTCCTCCATGCTTATTTTAGCACTGGTCCAATCCCAGGCAGGAATGGGGTACATTGTAGCAGAATCTGTATAATAAACATCAAAGGTTCCAGAAGCATAACTGCACAAGAAATAGAGAAATCCTGGACAAATGGCATCTTGTAAGGAAATGTTGTGAATAATAAAAAGCAGTGCAATCAGATTATAATTAGAACCTGAGAGCAATCTTCCATTCTTGGAAGTGACAGTGTTGGTGTTGGTGTTGTATGTTTCCTGAAAACATTTGTGTTAATGTTGTGTCTTTCTTGAACTTATCTGCCTAAAATAGAGAGGGTTGATCACTGTGCTTTCTTCCTTTAAGACACTCATCAAAACTCACCTCTTTCGTTACCCTAATAGCTCCTGAAATTACTTGAGTATCACCTTTTGTTTGATATTACTTGTGGTGCCTTGAAATTAACAACATCAAGTTGTTAATGTCATCAAGCAAAGCTAAACTTGAATGTAAGGATTGAATGCAATGCCGCCAGATGTAAATCAATACAAGTAACCAAGTATCCAAACTTTTTATATCGTAAAAAGACTTCCTTGAAATTTCCCAAAACTGTTATCACCTGATGAATTATTTTAAAATTGTAGTTACTGTTCTGCAAGCATCCCCAAGCAGCAAGATCCTTTAAACAACAGAGTTTATATGAGGAGGTAAACTGTCCATCACCATCGTCACTGTAGCGGTTAACAGAGTTGACTCCGCCGCACCGTCCACCTCTCGTGCACCTCTACCATCATCCAGTTGGTTTGAATGCTCTAGAACGGTTCCAAAGATGCCCAAACCTTTGCAGACAATTTTCCTCATCCCTGTCCTCCATGATTATCGTCTGTTTTGTGAGATTGCCTTCTCGTCTCTGAACAGCGGGAAACAATCTGTGTTTCCCTTGTCTCCTACTTTAAGAGCCTTGTATTGTTTATGAGATCACCAGTCATTATTCTAGAGTCTAGAGAGGACAGTCTCCAGTGTGCTCAGTAGTTCATCATCGAGCAACCCAGTCTTCGCAGGAACCAATTTTGTTGACCCTTGAAAATGAAGGCCCTAACTACATACAGTACTATAGGTATGGTCTCTTCATGTCCTATGCATTTGTAACAAAGCTTTCATATTTTTATGTTGAGTCCCAGGCTGATTTTGAAGTTTGAGCATAAGTATAAGAAATTAAGGAATTCTCCACATACTATGTTTCAAAAATTGAGTATAACATTAATTGTTTGAAGATTATGTCCTAAACATTTTATAAACACATGATATAATAATTTATACCACTTGATGTTAAAGGATTTATTTGTGGAAGTAGTTCCATATTGTTTCACCAGGATTATGACACCTTGAAGTGTTTAGGCAAATAAACCTAAATTTTGAATTTTACTTTCTACTTGGATTTAGCTTCACTGACCACTCCTCCCATCCCCAATGTATCTTTACCTGCCTAGGATCTAAATAAGGAATAGTGAAACCTGACAAGCACATGGAGAGGCCTTGCTGTCATATGTCATCATACTGGAGTGTACTGCGTGTCACCATGTGATTCTCCAATAGATGGATTGAATACAGACGCTGTCAAACTGAGACTCAGGATATAAACATAGAGCAGGTAAATTAATGGTATTCTCTATAAAGGGGTGATTGCTGTAAATTTTGCTATCTTGCACAATGTGCTATCAAGAATAATGAACTAATATAGCATCTGAACTATGTTTCTTCACATATTTACCCCAGTTATGTGACAAGCCGCTGTAATAGTTGGGCACTTCTGTCACATACAGGTTGTGAATCGGCCTTTGAGATAAACACCAGTAAGAAGTGTTGTTCAGAATTCATTGTTGAATTCCCTCCCAAAACCCCTCCATTTTTCTAACTCTTTCCTTGTTCCTTCTTTAAGCTGTGCCTTAGAACCTGCCTCTTTATCCTAGCTTTTGTTGTCAAGCATCTCCTTATATGGATTAGTCTCAAATGCTATCACTTTGCTGGGAAGTGCCTTGAGATGTTTCTTCTATAAAACAAGATGTTTTGAAGATGCATTTAAATAAGATTTGTTCACAAAATCTGTGCTTGCCTTAATAGATCAGCAGCCATTCTTTGTCAGATACTGTAAAGTTCCTACAGTATATATTGTCTGTAACTTGTATCCAAATTAGCATATTCAAACCAACTTTATTTCAGTTGAACCTATCTCAGATTTCCTGCTAAATATTACCCAGATGTTGCCAGTTCTCTGCTCTAAGTTCCCTTTCCAGATAGACTGGCATTGTATTAAGTGTTTTCAGAACTGAAGTTTCTGCTCTGTCCTGAAGTGCCAGACTGAAATGTAAATACCCTTCATTTTGGGTAAATATAAAGAAGTATACACACATTAAACCTGGCAACAACTGATTTTTTTGTCTTGTACATGCCTTCTAACAAATACTGAGTAGTGGTATCAACATGATGCAGGCAAAATTATTTCTTGAACTCACAGCTTGGTCTGCATCCATAACCTCGGAAGGCAGAATGTGTGCTATAGAACAAGAACTGGTGGAATGGTGGCTGAAATCGCAGGTACTTCAACTGAAAGAAATTTGAAAGTAATACAACTGATTCATGTGTGGAACTTTATACTAAATTGGGAAGACGGAAAAGGCTGGCCTGCTGGTAACATCGCAGAAATGTAGAGGCCCAGACTTATACTTTTGGACTAAAGGTTCAAATCCTGCTAAGGCAGGTGGTAAAATTTATTGGGGTGGCTCAGTGGTTAGCCCTGCTGCTTCACTGTGCCAAGGACTGGCGTTCAAGTCCAGTTTTGGGTGACCGAAGTTTGTGCATTCTCCCTGGGTCACTGTTGGTTTCTGGTGGGTGGTCTGAATTCCTGCCACAGTCCAAAGATATGCAGGTTATGTGGATTGGCCGTGCTAAATTACCTCGCAGGGTCCAGGGATGTGCACTCTAGGTGGTTAGCCATGGTAATGTGGGAATAGACTAGGAATCTGGGTCTAGATGGGACGCTGTTTGGAGGGTTCGTGCAGACTTGATGTGCAAATGGCCTCTTTACGCATTAGAGGAATTCTGTGATAAATGCAACAGTAATTATGACTGCAGGGTATACTGTGCAATGCTGTTTATGGTTCCAGCATTGTGTTTGTGACGCACAATTTCTTAGACGATCACCCACAATTTTCATCTCACAGCAATGATATTTTTAATCAGTCTGATCAGACATGGAGCGGGTGGAACATGGCCCAGATCTTCTGGCCTTGAGATAGGGACACCACCACTGTGCCACCATTCTCCTATCGGTAACATCTATTCATGCAACATTTTGAGTTTCTTCTGGAGAATAATTCGAGTGGTGAGGAGATTGATTGATTAATTTAGTTGTTTAATCCCGTGTCATCTGAATTTGACTCATTCAATGTTCCCATTGCTCCCAACCTTCATGAATTTAAACTAAATTAGAAATCTGCTCACATCATCCTTCCAGTGGGTTCTGCTCAACTATCCTACCAGTGCTATTTGAGCCGAGAAATCCCCCTCAAAACTCTGTTACTCTTCCTCACAATATACTCAGTACCTACCTCATCAATTTTAAATGAGTTGTCCGTAACAAGTTTGTGGATTGGGGTTGAATTTTACCTGATAAAGCTATTTAGAACGTTTTATTGTGATAAATGCTGAATTTACCATAAATCTCCCCCCATCTCCAATCCTAAGTAGAATTTTGGTTAGGTTTTATATCTATAGCTTGCCTGTTTGCAACCTGTCCTTATTGGCATTAGTTGGGTGGAATCATTTAAAGGCACTTCAAAAGTATTTTTTGCTTTCTTTTTAAGAATTGTAAGTTTACATTAAGGTTTATGAAGTGGAAACATCTATTTGATGAGTGCTGAGGGATTAGAAACCCCAGCTGGATTGCTGAGTCAACTGAATCAACTCGTGATTGGTTTGATCATGTGTGCATTCTAAATATTTATTTCAATTTTCCATGCAAAGCTAATGGTTAGCAACTTTAAAGGAAGTAAGACTGGAAACTTTGAATGAGACAGTATAAAGGCCCTTTAATTATGTTACTTTTAATAAGTAATAACTAACTGTAAGCATTTAATAGTGTTGGTACATAGAACATAACAGCGCAGTACAGGCCCTTCAGCCCTTGGTGTTGTGCCAAACTTGTGAAACCAATCTGAAGCCCATTTAACCTACACTATTCCGTTACCATCCATATGTTTATCCAGTGACCATTTAAATGCCCTTAAATTTGGCGAGTTTACGACTGTTGCAGGCAGGACTCCTCTCAAAAGCAAAATTATAATCTGTCCTGGCTTCCAAAAAAAACTATTTAACGGATTGATAAGTAACAAATTCCAGTACAGTATTGGCTATGGCTCTGATTACCTAAGAGATTGAGAACATTTTGAAGATGGAATCGATGTAACACACATTAATAGTTTGAAAAGCCCTAGTATCCTTCGGTGTTTCGACCATTGAACTTGCTGTTTATTTTCTACAGCTTGCAGCTACCCACAAATGTTGAAATAATCTATGTATGTAATGTGAAATGTAAGAGGAACAATTTGCAGGATATGCAGAATGCTGCTATTCAGAATGTTGTGAATGAATTGAAATAAAAGCTGTGCTTATTTACTTGTATTACCAAGGCTGATTCATGTGATTTTTTTAAAAAAAAAATTGGAACAAACAATTGAGTAGTTTTGAGTATCAAGTTATACTGAAACTCAATGAAAACCACTTCAGTACAAGATTGAGCCATTTTTGTACCATGCTGTTAATATCATAGTGTGATATAATTAATTAGATCAAAGTTCTGATTCTGACTTGCATGTAAATTCCAATTGCAGGGGCTGTGTTCCTGTTGTTTGTTCATTGGATTTGCTACATAATTAATGTTAATGTATGGGTTCATCCTTGAGAAGATGAGGGTGATAGGGTATACCCATAAAGTGCTGCATTGCTTGTAGTGGTACGTTTCCACTATTTTATTTGGAATTTCCAGAATTTTGGCCAGTGACTGCAGATGGCTGTTTCAGATGGTGTGTGACTGGGAATGCAATTTTGAGCTTCTGGTGTTTTTGTGTTGTTCTTGTCATTTTCAGTGGTAGAGGTTACAGTGCAGTAGGTTCTGTTAACTGAAGTTGAGAGATTTCTGTCGTTATAGATTATTCAGATCTGATAACTTAAAGGCCAACAATATTCAACAAAAGTTACTCATATTGGTTCTTACTTAAGAAATGATTGCTGACATCAATCTTCTTTGGATAACATGGTTTTTCAAAAAAAAAATATCAAAAAAAAGTATCAAACTCCTCTAGAGTTTGCATTTTTTTGTTCTAGTAAAGTGTGCAATACTTCAAAAGCTGAAATCACAAAAGTCCCAGCTCTTGCTGGGTGGAAAAGCTCTTTTCCGTGTGAAAATCATAGAGATTTGTAGTGAGGATTTATCCCACAGTTTTTGAATCACTGCAAGTTACTAGCTGATTTATAATGATTAAATTAATGAATACAACCTCTTGCTGCTTGATTTTCAAGAAGTTGCTGAATTTTAACATTACTTGTCTATAAACCTCATGACAGAAAGCTACATCTAGTAAGTAACTAATCATGTAACTAGTCTTTTAATGATGCAGTGAACTTCACTTGCATAGAAATTAAACTGTTAGAAATGCAAACTCTTTCCTTTGCATTTTAAATTGTTGATTTTCAAAGTGCCAAATGTTAACTTATTTTTGCACTTTTCCCTTGTAACTCTTTTCTCTCTTTATTTCATCTGTCTTTCTGTTGAGTTGGCATTGTATTAGCTCATTGTAAATCAGCTCTTCGGCCCTCCCTCTATTTATTTTGTCATTAATTGCATTGGCTAAAGAGATAAACTGTTGGTCCCACAAATCACCAACTTCCTTGGTACACTGTTGCCCTTGTTGTGCTGTTGTCAGCTTGTACTTCCAAAAGGGTGCATGAACTACTCTAATAAATGGACAAATGGGAGTTGCCCAGCTCCAGCCAATATTGTTTTGATGATTCATATCAAATGTAATTATGTAATTTATTGACCAAAAGATAGAACAGGAGCATTTGTTTGATTTTTTTTTTTTTGTTTTCTTTTTCTTGTTTACGGTGTGATTTTTTAAAAAAAAAGATTTAATATGTCCTCTTAAAGTTTTGGTCAGTGTCTGTCTGTGTCAGCATACTGACTGCTTGCTAAACGTTAGCAGGAAGTTATAGAATGTGATGTTGTGCACTTTTGCAAAATACCAGTTACGTAAGTGTTAATGTCAGATCTGTTTGGGCACAGATGAAAATATGAGAAGCTCACTGGAGTTGAGCGCTTTTTGCAACTGTCAAATTCTTAAGTATGGAGAGATTTTTCCTCATTTACCAAGGCATTAGCTGACATAATAAGTAATTACTGTCATCTTCATAACCTCTAGCAATGCTGCCATTTAACCATCCAAAGAGGTGGAAATGAAACTTAGTCTTTTGTCCTTTTCTCTGTTTTATGCCATTCAAACACTTGACTTGCCCTAACAGTGATCGCAGGAAAATCTCAGGTCTGGCAGCATGTGTGGAGAGAAAGTAGACTTGGGGTGGTACGGTGGCTCAGGTGGTTAGCACTGCAGCCTCACAGCACCCAGGGACCCACGTTCTCTTCCAGCCTTGGCCAACTGTCTGTGCGGAGTTTGCACATTCTCCCTGTGCTTGCATGGGTTTTCTCCGGGTGCTCTGGTTTTCTCCCACAGCCCAGCCGGCTGGGTGGATTGGCCATGCTAAATTGCCCGTAGTGTTCAGGGGTGTGTGGGTTGTAGGGGGATGGGTCTGGGTGGGATGCTCTAAGGAGTGGTGCGGACTTGTTGGTCCGAAGACCCTGTTTCCACACTGTAGGGAATCTATTCTAATCTAATCTAATTAACATTTTAGGTCCATTGACCCTTTGGAACTGATTCTAGCAAGGTGAAGTTTGTCATTACATTATGAAGTTTGGAGGGAGGTGCTGGTGTGGGGGGTGCAGTTGAAGGTGGCAAAGGGTAAATGTTACACGGAGCCTGGAGTGAGAGAACAACAGTTGGACTGGCAAAGAAACTGGTATTAGTCAATCTGGGAGAATCAGTAGCTGATAATGGATTGATTGTGGTAGCAATTCGTATGATGACAAGACCTGGTGTTTGGGGGTTGGGTAAAGACATGAGAGAAGGTGCTCAGGCCCTAAAATTATTGAACTCCATATTGAGTCCTGAAGGCTGCAGTGTCCCCAAGTGGAAAATGAGATGCTGTTCTTCTGGCTTGAGCTGAACTTTGGAGCACTTTAGTGAGCCTGCAATGGTGATGTTGGCGAGGGAACATGGTGGTGTGTTCAAGTTACAAGCAACAGGAAGCTCAGGGTCATTTTTTTGTGGACACAACGTAGGTGTTCTCCGAAATGGCCTCTAGTCTGCATTTTGTCACCCCAATGTAGAATAAACCACAGTGTGAGCAGTGAATAAAAGTAAAATGGATTGAATGAAGTACAGGCAAATCTCGGCTTCACCTGGAACATAGGTCTGGAACCTTGAATAGTGGGGAGGGAGGAAGTAAACAAGCAGGTGTTAAACTTATGTATTTGCAAAGGAAGGTGCTGAGTGAATCTAGGGAGGTGTTGGGAGTGGAGGAGGATGGACTAAGGTGTCCCGGAGGGAATGATTCCTGTGGAACGCTGACAAGGGAGGGGAAAGGTAGGTGTCTGGTTGTGGTATCCCACTTGAGGTGGCGGAAATGTCAGCCAATAATCTTTGAAAGTGGTTATTGGAGAGGTGGTAAGTGAGGACTGGGGGACCCTATCAGTATTTTGTGAGGGAAGGGAGGTAGTGAGGACAGAAGTGTTAAAGAAGGCCTTGTCAACAAAGGTGGGGGAAGAACCCTCAGTTGAGGAAGAAGGTGGATGTTTCAGGGCCCCCCTTGTAGAAACTGGTCTCATCAGTACAGAAATGCTGAAGGTTGAGAAACTGGGAGATTGGAATAGTCTTTACAGGAAGCAGTGTGTGAAGATATATAGTCCGGGTAACTGTGAGAGTTGGTGGGTTTGTAGTGGATATTGGTAGCCAGGCTATACCCAGAAATGGAAATGGATGTTGAGGAAGGGAGGAGCTGAGTTGAAGCTAGGGTAGGGTGGAGGGAGATGGCCACAAAAGGGATGGGCATAACTGGGGGCTGTGCTGGTGGCAATGGCCACACTTTTGACCTGAAGAAAGTTTGAGGAGTTTAAGAAAAACTTAGTCAGTGTGAGGATTTTCCAGGCCAGGTGGAGGAGAAGGGTTGTGGTGGTTGGGGCTTTCAGCTCAGGCCTTTCTTTCCCAAGAAGAAATGGAGAGCCCTGATGTAAAGCATTAGAAGGATCACAGATGTAAGTTGGAAATGATGGGGGAAAAATTCGATCGAAGCCAAAAAGATCACTTCTGAGGCATGTGCAGACAGAAACTGTGTGTCTGCCTGGCAGTCCTATTGTGGATCCTTGGTAGGAGATAGGAGCAGGCTGTGTGGGGTTAGGGATTGGCGTTGTTGGTGTGCCTACAGAATATGGACTGCAGCAGTTCAAGAGGATAGCTTACCACCATGTCCCAAGAATGAAGAATAAAACTCCCTTAACTTTAATAATTAAATGTTCAAGTGTAGCTTAGGTCAGTATAGTGTAATAAATATTTGTAATTTATTCTCAACAACAGCTTGTACTAGATATATTAAAGTTGAATAAGTTCCATTTACTGATTTTGATTTCAAACAAAAATCCAAGTACTTCTGAATGAAATTGTGGACATTGTTTCCTTGGGTAATTGTTTTTGTGTGTGTTTTGAGATAATGCTTTTTGACGTTGGAGCTGTGATACTTGGATTCAATTATGCTAGTGTATTCATTAGTTCTCGTTAAACATATTGAAAGTTACACATTGAGTTATGTGATTGGGTGAAATGACTTAAAATCATAGAATTTCTACAGTGTGGAATGTGAGATGACTAGTTTAAGGAAAGCTAAATGTTTTACTGCAAAACTTTTGTTAATGATAGCATAGTATATTTTGCTAATTTGAAAAATACTTCAAGATGAGATCTGTTACATCATAAATTTCACTTAAATTGAAGCAAAATGCTGTACAGCGCAAGTTCATCTCATTTCACACCAGTCTTAGGAATTAATGTAAATCCATAGTTGGAGCTGAACTTGTTTCTGTACTGCTTTAACTTGTGAAGTCAAAGTATTTTGTGTTGATGCTACAATTATATTATTATTACAGCCTATAGAAGTGGCATTTCAGAAATGCATTTTATTCTGTGTGAACATTGTCTATATATCCATAGCAGTGTTAAATGGTTTCAAACAACTCTATGAACTTCAACCTTATCGTGAGCCTTTTATTTTCACAGTTCCTCTTCCATGGTTGTGCAGTTTGAAACATCATTGCAACTAGAATACTGAACTTTGAAGCAAAAGGAATCATGGCAAGCAGAGGAGCTTCTAGACCAAATGGTCCTGGCCAGACAAAAATCTGTCAATTCAAGCTGGTTCTATTAGGAGATATGGCGGTGGGAAAATCAAGTTTAGTCCTGCGTTTTGTCAAAGGCCAGTTTGATGAATTCCAAGAGACAACAATTGGTGGTAAGTGTTCTTTTTAAATTGTACAGCTTTTAGCATCTGTCAGTTACACCTTTGGTCTTTGCAAAGCATATTACATTCTGACCAGATCTGAGGCTAGGAGAACCAGGTAGAAACATCTTAAACTGTGCTTCTCCTTCTAAAAATCAAAAGGATGGACGTGTAAGTGTATGGATAGATTGACAAGTGCAACATTTAGGTATAACTGAGAAATACACCTTTATAATTTTAGACCAATGTGATAATCTTTTGTAGTTTTGGTATGGGTTTGTTAATGTTTATAAAGAACTTAAAAGCATAAATTGCATGGATAAGGTGGTCTTGCCCATGAAACTTGGCCTATCCAAATATGATGCCGCAATGTATACCATGAATCCCTCTAATCCCACTCTTAAATTCTCTTGGTCAGTTTCAAAAGTGTAGCATGAGCAAAGATTATCACCGTTGGATTAATCGGTCACAGCCTTCAACTTTGCATTTCAGGAGTTGTTTACTTTCACAATGTATAAATATTAACTTCAAATAAATCAAAAAATAGTGATTAGATTACTCCAAGTGTTAGGTTTAAAATATCGGCAAATTAAAAGAATAGTGTGTCTGAGGACGGTAGGGACCAGTTGCTGATTTGATTAGTATGATCATAACTGTTTCTTTCACGATAGTCAAGGATAAGGGTAGGTACATACGGTAGAGTAAAGTTTACAATTGGGGAAAGGGTAATTACGATTCAGTTAGGCAAGAACTGGGTAGCATAAATTGGGAATAGATGCTGTCAGGGAAGAGCACCACAGAAATGGAATTTGTTTATTTTGTTTGTTTGTTGAAGGAATGTATACTGCATGTGCTCGATATGTTTGTCCCTAGCAGGCGGAGAAGATGAGGTTGAGTGAGGGAGCTATGGTTTTCGAGAGAGGTCGAACGACTGGTTAAGAAGAAGAAGGAGGCTTATGTAAGGTTTAGGAAAAGAGGAATGGAAAAGGTTCTGGACGGATACAAGTTAGCCAATAAGGAGCTGAAGAAAGGGCTTAGGAGAGCTATAAAGGGGCATGACAAAACCTTGGCGGATAGGATCAAGGAAAATTCCAAGGCTTTTTGCACATGTGCAGAACAAGAGAATGACTAGAGAAAAGATAGGGCTGATCAAGGATTGTAAAGGGAATTTGTGCACAGAGCCTAAAGAGATAGGAGAGGTCCTCAATGAATACTTTTCTTCAGTATTCACAACTGAGAGAGACCTAGTTGTAGAGGAGGACATTGTGAAACAGGCAGGTAGGCTGGATAAGGTCGACGTTAGTAAAGAGGTTGAAGATAGATAAGTCCCCGGGCCTGATGGGATTTATCCAAGGATTCTATGCGAAGCAAGGAATGAGATCGCAGGGCCTTTGGTGATGATCTTTTTGTCCTAACTGTCCACAAGCATCATGCTGGAAGATTGGAAAAGGCCAACGTCATTCCCTTGTTCAAAAAAAGGGAACAGGGATAACCCTGGAAATTACAGGCCAGTTAGTCTTATGTCACTGGTGGGCAAATTATTGGAAAGGGCTCTGAGAGACAGGATTTATGATCACTTGGAAAGGCACAGTTTGATTTGTGACAGCATGGATTTGTGAGGATAGAACATGCCTCACAAACCTTATTGAATTTTTTGAAGAGGTGACCAAATACGTGGATGAAGGTGGAGCAGTGTGTGTAGTATACATGGATTTAATTAAGACGTTTGATAAGGTTCCTCATGGTAGGCTCATGCCAGAAGGTTAGGAGGCGTGGGATGGGGGAAATGTGGCAGATTGGATTCAGAATTGGCTGACCCTTAGAAGACAAAGGGTGGTAGTGGACGGAAAATATTCACCTTGGTGCTCAGTTACGGGCAGTGAACCAGAAGGATCTGTTCTGGGTCCTCTTCTATTTGTGATTTTTCTAAGTGTTTTGGATGAAGGAGTGGAAGGGTGGGTTAGCAAGTTCGTGGATGATACAAAGATAGGTCACTTTGTGGACAGTGTGGAGGGCTGTTCTAGCTTACAAAGGGACATTGACAGAATGCAGAGCTGGGCTGAGAAGTGGCAGATGGACTTTGACCTTGAAAAATGTGAGGTGATTAATTTTGGAAGGACAAACTTGAAAGCAGAATACAGGGTTAACGGAAAGATTCTTGGCAGTGTGGAAGAACAGAGGGATCTTGGGGTTCATGCTGACAGTTCTCTGAGAGCTGCCACCCAGTTGGATAGAGTTGTTAAGGCGTTTGGTGTGTTAGCTTTCATTTAAGAGAGGGATTGAGTTCAAGAGCAGTGAAGTTATGCTCCAGCTATACAGAACTCTGGTTAGGCCACATCTGGAGTATTGTGTCCGGTTCCAGTTGCCTCATTGGTTGACCTCATGAGGAAGCATTGGAAAAGGTGGAGGAGATTTACCAGGATGTTGCCTGGAATGGAAGGAAGGTCTTCCGAGGAAAGGTTGAGTGTGCTAGGGGTTTTCTCTTCAGAATGACAAAGGATGAGAGGTGACTTGATAGAGGCGTACAAAATGATCAGAGGTGTAGATAGAATAGACAGCCAGAGACGACTACTTCGGGTGGAGGTAGCTGTTATGAGGGGGCATAGTTTTAAAGTGAGTGGAGGTAGTTATCGGGGAGACGTCAGAGGTAGGCTCTTTACTCAGAGTGGTAGGGGCATGGAATGCATTGCTGGAGAGGGTAGTGGAGTCAGCCTCATTAGGGGCATTTATGCGGCTATTAGGTAGGCATATGGATGATAGTATTAAGGTAGTGGTGGAGATTAAGGTAAAAGTTTGGCCTAACATCTTGGTCCGAAGGGCCTGTACTATGCTGTACTGCTCTATGTTCCTGTTCTATGTTCTATGATTGTCTGTTAAGATGCTGGAGCTGTTGTTACACTTTGGTTGCCAGTTGTTGAAAGCTGACTTGATGAAAATGCAGTATTTTTGTAGGAGTTCTGTCTGCTAAAGGTGTTGAGGTTTAGTAATGAAATGTCCTCTCTGTAAAAATTCTTATTTGACCAATATCCTAACTAACCAATCAGCTGTTCGCGTACTTTATAGCGCAAAATTATGGAATTCCCTAGAAGTGGGGGAGACAATTCTGTGTTCAGAGAATGAAGTGATGAATTGATAAAGACAGTGGTGATGATTTAGAATGATGGAGGGAAACTGCTTGGGTATTGTAGCAGATCTCGTAAAAAAATTCCTTACTTTACCTAGATAACATAATGTCCAATTTTCCAATTGTTTTGAGATCAAGTTTCACTCAAATAGTTGGAAGTCATACCCTTAAAATAACTATACTGCCTTACTATTGCACAGGAATGTTAATTTGGATTAAGGTTTTAGGATTTGCGATGGGACATGTTCTGTCAACTGAACCAAATTAACATGAAAGGAATCATATGAATTGAGGAATAAATGACAAAGTAGGATAGAAAATTTCTCAACTCTTGGGAGATCGTGTTGCTATTGGGATGGATAATCAGTATCCCAGTGTTAGACTGCAACGGTGCATTATGCTGCAGTATTTTTGTTTCAGGATGGTAGTTGATCATATGGGATTGATCCAGAACTCCTCCAAGTTGCACACAGTTTTGTAGGATGTAGCTTTGCATCTCAGCCTGACATGAAGAGGAACAAAAACATTTTTGAGAGGGGTAAACAAGCTGTGTCATTTGACTGCATATAGAATTAATCAACCTCTCATTTTTATCTTGCAGCTGCTTTTCTTGCTCAGTCAGTCTGTCTGGATGACACAACAGTGAAATTTGAGATTTGGGATACTGCTGGTCAGGAGCGTTACCACAGTTTAGCACCAATGTATTACAGGGGAGCCCAAGCTGCCATAGTGGTCTTTGATATCACAAAACAGGTAACAGTCCTTTTGAAATTTAACTCCTATTATCTGTTGGAAGTAGTTAAAACTGTTTCACAGTTTTAAGGTATGTGCTGTCAGAGTTTCGGCAATGGTGCTCAATACCCACAAACAAGATAAGAGTTACAGTTTCTATTTGGGCTTTGTCCTGTAGTCCTAATCTTGTGTTTAAAGTATTTACAGAATAAGACCCTGAAAGCTAGTAAGCAAATTCAAATGGAATTACAGTTTAAGCATTAGGTTGGCCATTTAAACGGACTGTTAATCTGATGAATTTTGGTTTTTAAATTCAGTTTAAATATCCATGTTATTTCGGAAGATTAAATGACCAAGTCAAAATGATACTAAGAACAACAGTGTACTGTATGCATGCTAAATATAGCTTTTTGTTTTATGTTGTTGGGAGTTTGAAGGTCTATGAATTTGCTCTTACAGGAGCCACAGTTGGTATCTTGCACCTTGACAGTTAGATGGTAAACATTGCATCTCACTGAACTGATGGGATGTACGTTGGTGCATTGATGAGATGAGTCACACTTTGTAAAATTGTGTAGGTCACAACCATATATCTTGATTGAGCACACTGTACTTTGCATTTTTCTGCATAGGGATGTTTTCAACTTAAAATTTCTTCTCCCTCCCCCCACCTGTGGAACTCATTACAGCAGAATGCTGTGAAGGCCAAGTCATTGAGTGTCTTTAAGACCGAGATAGATGGGTTTCTAGTTAGTGAAAGTGTCAAGGATTACAGGGAGAAGGCAGGAGAATGAAATTGAGAAACATAATCAGCCATGATCGAATGGTGGAGCAGACTTGATGGGCCAAATGGCCTAATTCTGCCATATCTTATGGTCTTAGGACACTGATTAGTTCATAAATGACTCGCCAGCCATCACAGATATTCACACTTGATCTAAATAGGCATGATTCATTTTATTAAATAGGCGTTCATTTTCTGAAGTGAATAACGCTGAATATAAGGGAAAATCTGGCTAATTTAGTTTTATTTTCCCTTTTCCCCTTTCCTCCTTCAAGGGATGCAGATATTGGTTATAAAGCAACCTAACTAAGATAATCTAATTCATCATAAATCAAGTTTGGGATTTCATAGGCTACTATGGCTCAGTAACCCAGTAGGTGGTACATGTACAATCAAATTTTGAGGAAAGCTGAATAGGAATTTTTCCAAACACAGGAAATGGTTTGTACTAGCTGAAGATCTGTTTTTAATTCCAATCCTAATGTTGACTCTGCTAAATAACAGAAATAAGATGGTGTAGCAACTTTTAGTGACTTTGAAATGTGCACTAGGATCTTGCAATAAAGTTGGAGATTACTCCCAGAAAATCTTTTAAATTGGGAACGCTAAATTGTGATATCTGTTTGATGACTTCCATAAAGTATGAAGAGTAGCTTAAATCTGAGGAATTTCATCCTGTAGATTCACACTTTAAACGGTTAGCTGTTGAAAATATTTTTCTATTTTGGTATGCCTTTGGTTTAGAGTAGCACTTGTATTGGTATGTATTAGTTGAATATATATTGATTTGATATGTTAACCAATGTGTTGCTTTGTATATTTGAATAAAGGTCTCAAAATAGGAGACAAATCATTAAAATTACAGTAAAAACCCAGGATATCCAGTACCCCTTATTTGGAATTCTTATGCAGCTGGCAGTTGACAGGAGTAGGTTTCCTTGTTCTGGGAACTGATCACTTGGTTGTCTGTCTCCTTTTGATCGAACCCTGTTGATGGTATTTACAAATGGCCCTGGCTGCAACTGTCGCTTTCATGTTAGCGGCATTCCCCATGCAGGCCAGGTACTGGGTAGTGTGCTATATTGTACTATATACCGTATTTGAGATGTTTGAAATTAAGTTGCATTTATTCATTTGCTTTTCTGTTTTCTTAAGGAAACATTTGATCGAGCAAAAGCGTGGGTAAAAGAATTGCAGAGACAGGCCAGTCCTAATATAGTGATCGCCTTGGCTGGCAACAAAGCTGACCTGGCAGATAAAAGAATGGTGGAGTATGAGGTAATGATTAACAACTGTTTACATTTGTACTGCTCCCTTTGCATAGGAGAGCTCAAATTCTACGTGAGAGAGAAGAGTACAGTACAGCCCATTTATTTTAACCCCACTTAAATTGACATTCTGCTTTTTTCAACTGGACTAGAAAGTCCTGATCCTTTTTTTTTACACCTTTGCAGATTGCTTCTTGCTATCATGTTGTCAACATACCAGGATAACCTGATGAGTCGGCAAGCAATCTTTGTTCCTGTCACACTATCTTCTATTTGAAATATCTTTGGCATTTAGTGTGTTTTTAAAAACCAAAAAAAAGCTGCTGCTGGCTTCTCTGTCTCCAAGTTTATGTTGGCACTTCTGTCAAAACAAAATTTAAGAATATTTGTTTTCAGTAAAACTAGATATATGTGCATTGTGGCTCATGGTTGGACATCTTCGATTAGTAATATCAACATAAGTGGCTAAGTACTTTGTGGATGTTCATCCTGCTTCACACTTTATTATCTTGGATTCTCCAGCATCTGCAGTTCCCGTTATCTCTGGCTAAGTACTTTGCTATGTCAGAGATGTGAAAGGTTCTAGGATAGTGGGGTCGCCCAAACAAGCAACTGTGAAGCCAATAAATCTGGGGACGAATAACAGGTATATGGGATTTTTAACACGAGGATGTAAACTTCAAGGATCTGGATGAAAGGTGGAGGATAGGAGCTTGGCAAGGAGAACATTTGATTTGTCAGTTCTGGTCAACTATATTTTATCATTACTATTTTGAATACATTTTAGCTTAAAACAGCTGGGGGTGTGGGACAGCATTAAGGAATGATCTGCATGCTTAAGTCACTTGTGTCCTTGAATAGCGTATTGTCAATATGTTATTACAGTTTTGCTTGTGTAAAATGACATCAAAACAAATATAGGCATGCAGTATTTCTAAAAAGATGAAAGATGACAAAGTATCGATGTCGAAAAGGACCTGTATGTCATTGTTCACAAGTCATTGAAAGCTAACCTGCAAGTGCAACAACCAGTTAGAAAGGCAAACGGTGTATTGGCTTTCATTGCAAAGGAGTTGAGTGCAGAAGTAAAGAATTGTTGCTGCAATTGCATTGAACTTTGAGACTGCTTACCTAAAGGCCATACACTTCATAGAGAGGTGCAGTGGTAGCTCACGAATCTGGTACCTGGGATGGTGGACTTGATCTGTTTGGAGAGATTGAGGAGTTTAGACTTGTATTCTCTAGCATTCAAAGGATGAAAGTTGACTTTGTTGAGACATACAAATCCTTACAGGGCTGTACAGGGTTGTAGGAACAAGGAGAGAATTCCATGAATTTGACCCAGCAACACTGAAGGAACAGTGATTTTAGTTCTAAATTAGGATGATGTGTGGCTTGGGGGAGGGCTTGCAAGAGGTGGTGTCCCAAGTACCTATTGCGGTTCATCTAAGTGGCAGTGGTCACAGGTTTGGAAGGTGCTGTCTAAGGAGCTTGATGAGTTGTTGCATTGCATTTTGTAAATGCTACATGTTGCTGTCACTGTGTGTCAAGTGGTGGACTTTAAAGGTTTAGATGGAGTACCAGTTGAGCAGGCTGTTTTGTCCTGGATGGTGTCATGCTTTTTGAATGTTTTTAGAATTGTATTCATTCATGCAAGTACAGAGGTTTCCAGCACACTCCTGACGCGTGCTTTGTGGATGGTCCAGAGGTTTTTAAATACTTGCCTCAGAATTCCCAAATCTCAAACCTGCTTCTGTAGCTACAGTGTTTATATGGTTTACTTAGTTCAGTTTCTGGCCAATGTTAACCATAAGAATATTTAATGTAGTGGGGGATTCAGTGGTGGTAATGACATTGAATGTCAAGAGTCAGTGTTTGAAATCTCTTTTATCAGAGACGGTCATTGTCTAGCATTAAGTGGCAAGTAACGTTAGTGCAACAGGTCAGTCCAAACCCAGATACTGTTGAGATTTTGCTGCATTTGGACTCTGACTACTTCAGTATCTAAGGAGGCATGAATGGTGACAGGCATTGTGCAATCAGCAACGAACATCCGATTTCCAGTGGATGAAATATCATTGGAGCAAAAAATATTTTAGACCTAGGACATTTACCCTGGGAAGCTCCTGCAGTGCTGTTGTGCGGCTGAGATGATTGACTGTTGACAACTACGTCCCATCTTTGTTTGTGCTAGGTATGAGTCCAATCCATTCAGTTGACTCTAGTTTTACTGGGGCTCCTGGAAGCTGTATTCAATGAAATGCCCCCTTCAAGGGCAGCCACCTTCACTTCACTGCGACAACATAGCACTGAGGCAGAAAATAAGCTTATCTATTAATGGCAGACCAGGCATAAAGGGCCAACTGGTCTTTAATGCTCCTGTTTCCTATTATGCGACATCATGCAAATCAGGCCAATCTATTGATTCATTTTTGCAATTTAGTAAACTCCATTTAATGTTGAGTAGTTCTCTTCAAACTACATGTGAAGGAGTAGTCGAAAGCTAAATATTTCCACGTAACTGGAACCTGCCCATGGGCTACAATATTGCTGATAGTTTTGTTGATTGCATTAATAGGAGATTTTTCTTTGATTCCTGTAATATATCCTGGAGTTCTCTAGAAATCAGAAGGCAGTCCTCCTGGATAGTGAACCTTTAATGATCCTGCTGTCAGTCTTTTGATATCTTCTATCAAAATGACACTGAACTTCAGTGTTTAATGTCACACCCAACCACATTTACCTCTTGCGATGTTGGAAAGGGGCAGTCTGGTGACGATGCACGTAAGGCACACGGTTACTCAGTTAGTATAAGCATACTGAAATTCCTATCATAATTATAGTACAGCATTTAATGAATTCATAAACTCCTGTTTAATGCGGTTTTAAGTCTAATGCTTAATGTCTTTAGATAACGTTTTAAGCCTAATGTCCTTTAATCTGGCCAGAAATGAGTCCAAGCACTTCACAGTAATGACAATGTACTACAGATGTTGAGTGGTAGATTTGAATATTAGCACTAATTAACCTGTTGTCTGAGGTTACATCTGTACAAAGATCTGTAATGCTCCCCAACGCTCTTTGATTTTAAAAAAAACTTAATTTTCAAAGATCCAGCTTTTATTTTACAGAAGTATAATGTGAATTACAGAAATTTGACACTTATGAATCACTGCAGCTAGGAAAGAATTTTGTACAATAAGACAGCATGATTACAGTTTAATTGCGCAGTGCACAAAAATGTGACAGAATAGGTGTATGCCAGTGCCTGTGATTTCTGTGCCTAGCCTGAAATCTCTTTTTTGAATTTATCTTCAATGTTCTACATTTTCTAATCCAGAAAGCCAGTTGGTAAAGGGTAGAAATAGATCGTATATTATTTCTCTCTGTTTAGGCGTGTTATGGCCTATCTCCTGGGCAAGCATGTCTTGAATCCAGTTGTTGTGGCACAGAAGGACGAAATTGACCATTGTGCCTGAAATATTCAATATTTGTCAAAAGGGTTCTAGATTACAAGCATGCCGTGCAGTGGTGTTCCTACCTCTATTTATTTAGTTTCACCCAAAAAAAAAATTTGAAACAAGCGGGTTCACCTGAGGATAAGAACTTAAATATGCAATTCTTCATTTTTACTTCTAATGTTTTGTTTCCTTTTAAAACATTCTTGCCTTAAGGTGTTTCACCATTCTACGTGACTGTACGACACCAAAAGCAGTGTCTGGTCTGGTTTAATTAAGTAACCAGTTCAGGTGATTAACCATGTTTTATAATTGTTTTGCTTCCTCTTTAAATATATCGTCTTTCCGTGAAGGCCTAGTGTGATAAGATAGGATAGGAGTAAAACAAAAATAGAATTGTGGATCTTAAGTTATCCCAGACTTAGTCTCTACTTAAAAAGTAAGCTAGTGTTGTTTGATAGGATTTCAGTAGTCACCAAGCCCATAGTGATCAGGTCACCATATTTGCCCATATGATACAAAATATATGTAAAGGATCGAGTGAAGTTGTAACAGTCTGAGCCAAACTGAAGATGCGGGATAGGTCCTAAATTGAGTAATGGTACACTGTATTGTGACAGCAGAACTGTCAAAGAATATTTTTAGCAGCAATTAATTACTACATGGCATTCAGCTGTGGTGTAACAGTAAAAATGTTTCAACATGTGTTGATGTCCTTCCATGGGGCCTCCTTAACACATATCTTAATGGAGCTAATCTCCAACATTTGTTTTAATGTTAAGGCCTATTTTTGCGCAGGATTTAATACTTAGTTTTTGATCATGGCTAAATGGTCATACAGAATTTGGAACTGTATTCGCAGTTGAATGGGCTGCTGTAGGATCATATCTATTCATCTGATTACGATCTTAGGAAGACTATCAATTCACCACATGACTCTGACGGATTCACTGAGAATGGTGAATGTATGGGCAGCACTGATCTAAACCAGTGTATTGCCCCCATTGGCCTCTGCTGACTTCTAATTATAAATTATACTTGCAAATCATATTAATAACGCATTTCTCAAATTCCATAAAATCATCCCATAAGAAGTCTTAATTTGCTTTGTGAAGATTTCTGAAAGCATTGCAGTATCTGTTTTTCATTGAACACAAACTATTTTCAGCAAAGCAGATCTCATTTAAAATGCTACGCCTTTGAAATATTGTTCAGGCCGTAGATATATTTATTTAATTTCCATAGTTTTCCTTCTGTATCTGCTGCCTCTTTGGGCTGTTTCAGAAACTTTGTTAGAACAGCATTTCCTGGCAGAAGTCCAACTTCTGTGTTGATTTATCAACGCATCATGCAAATGTGGTTAAAAGAATTAAAAAGATGTTCTAGGTAATTCTAGTTAGGGGAAAGTTGACTCTAACACCTAATCACCTGGTTGCCCATCACTGCTCCTTGCAACGATGCATGCCTTAGCTTTTAGCCCCACATGTTCAGAATTTTTACACGTACCTGACATTTAAAAACTGGTTACCCTTATGCTCATGTCTTGGAATAAACCTCAAACTCCAAGTAACTAATTCCATTTATTTTACTCTTCTTGTCACTTTATTCTCCATCTTAATGTCAGCCACCAAAACTTCATAGTCATGAAGACTTCGACTTCTAGTTGTGTTTTTGGTCTGTTTTGTGGACATAATGTCACTGTTTAAAGTAGTTAAGCTGTGGCTATTCAGTTTTTCCCCATTACTGAAATCTTCCAACCATGGCAATGTGCATGTAAAGTCTCCTGTGTACCCTCTCCAAGGCAAATTCCATCCCTTCTAGTAAAGAGGCAACCTTAACTGCACACAGCACTCAAGTTATGGGTTTTCTAATTACTTATAAGTTTTCAACATGCTCTTATGCTGTAAGCCTCAATTATTAAAGGATCCTGTGTGTCACCTTAACCTTCTTCATGATTGTCCTGCTACTTCAGGAATCTTTGCATATTCACTCCTACGTCCTTTACTTCCTCTAGACAGGGCTTGTCAAACAGGCAGCCTGTAGGCCACCACGTGTTCCTGGCTATGGGTGTCCAGGTGGCCTGCCAAACCACGGTTCAAAAAACAAGTATGTCTAACTGGAAAATTTTGAAGAGCTGCTCTTCCATTGACAGACTGCTCTTTCCTGTGTTTGTTGCTGATAAGCTCACTTCTCAGCAGCAAATGAGAGAGAAACAGTCTGTAGTAGGCGGTGCAGCACACAGAACTGAGAGAGTGGATTCTCTTGACCTGTAGCTTGGAGCCATGGTAGCTAGTCTAGAGACTGGCAGAATCTTGTGGAGATGCTGGCTTATGGAGGAGGGACATGTGAGTTGGGCTAGGGCCTGGGATGGAGGGGTTTGTAAGTCAGGCTGCTGCCTAGTTGCTGGAGTGGGGGAAATGAGAGCCCTGCCACAAGGGCAGGGAGGGATGAAAATCCAGGCTGGGCACCTGCAGGGAGCAAATGAGAGATGTGATGCTGTTTCGAGGAGAATGGGAGTTGAGCCATTGCCTCACCACGGAATGGGTTGATACAAGGAGGTCAGGAGAAGTGATAGTTCAGTAACAGCACGGCTTGACAACTGGATTCTTACACTTAAAAACAAGAAAGCACATTTTGGTTCTTTCACAGCCATCCCATTCATGTCCTCAATGATATTAATCATCAAACCCCCTGGGTCTGCGAGTGAATGAGTTGTGTAGGTGGGCACGTGATATTGGATTCGAAGCTCACCCACTCTTTCCATTCCCCTCCTGCCCTCGCATAATAGCCTGGGAGGGGAGGAAAACCCAGGCTGAAAGGTAACCCACTTCTCATGCTAATTCAACTCTGACATGTCATTTGTGAGGGAAAATCTCAGGATGTTGTTAGTTAAACCCAAGTCCTTGACTCTGCTTTAGTACTCCCACTTCTTCCTTAGTGATCAGGATTAGGGCTTAAAATCTGGAAAAGACATGCTTTTATCAGTTAGCTTTGCTGTTTGGCAGTGTTAATGGTTGTTTCTATTAATTGCCTGTTAAAATGATCAATTTATTGCATTGGAGTTTTTTTCTGTGTTTACTGTTGTGGGAAACCTTAAATTTCTGAAATTTGCTCACTAGCCCCTGATTGGGAGGAAATGAAATGTTGTCTCCCATGGCAGAAAGGTTGGATAGTCCTTTTTCTATCATGTGGAGGTGCCGGTGTTGGATTGGAGTGGACAAAGGCAGAAGTCACATGATGCCAGATTATAGCCCAATAAGCTTATTTGGAGTTGCAAGCTTTAGGAGCACTGCTCCTTTGTCAAATGAAGTGTGACTTTACCTGTTGAATGAGCAGCTCTCTGAAAGCTTGTGATTAGCCTGTTGGGCTATAACCTGACGTCGTGTGATTTCGGACCCTGTTCTACTCCTTATTACTCTCCCATCACTTGAGTATTCCCTTGCATTATTTCACCTCCTGCACCTCCTATTTCTCCATGTTGACTTGGTTTGTTAATATTTTCCAAACTTCTCCTTGGGTGAACGTTTTCTGCTGCCGTGTTTTAACTCAAAACGAATTGGTGAGAGATAGAACTGAATCTTTACATGTATATTTGTTTACATTTTGTCTGTATCGATCTATTGGAGCTCAGATTAACGCCCAGCTAATTTTACCACCTGCATTTAATTAAATACAATTAATTTACATTTAGCTTTGAATACGTATTTCCTTGGTTTGTTTTTTGTTTGTTTAGGAAGCACAAGCATATGCCGAAGATTGTGGTCTGCTGTTCATGGAAACATCAGCTAAGACAGCTATGAATGTCAATGACATATTTCTTGCAATAGGTACGGTGTTTTGGATTGCAGTGTTTTCCCTGACATAGATTTGAGTTAAAAATGTGAAAAATCTAAATGTCTGTTAGCATAAAACACAGAATTTGTCTTGCTTTGTGGAGCAGGAGAGTAATGCAGTTCCTCAAATCTCACTGCTGTAGAACTCCTTCATGGAGGCCCGTATAAATACATTGTTCTGTTAAGGAGTCAAAACAGTTTTTAATAAAAGTTTGCTCTTCTTGATCATCAAGCCGCAGTACAGTTGGAAACTGATTGCAAAAACCCTGTTGTGGATAGGTTACACAAGTGGAAAGAGAGAAGAGAGTCTTGGTTCGAGAATCCCTCTTTTTCAGAGCAACTCGTGTCCTCTCTGCTCAGAGCCCTATGGCTTCAGGAGTGACTGACTAAGTCACCTGAGGAACACGTGTCATGCTTGGGATACATCATCTCACTTCAAGGGACTGACAACAATATGCATTATAATACTATAGTTCTATCCAAGCAAAAATTAAACATGTTTATGAATGTGCAGTTTGATTTCACCTTTCCAACATATGTAGTATTTTGCACTTGTTTTGCAGATTTCCAAGCTCTTTTTTTATAAAAGATTCATAAAGTTTTATGATCTTTCTCATGATTGAGAATTTGAATCAGGGGTATTTGTAGCTGCAGCAGGAATCCATTTGGGCCATCACCATGTCGGCCGTGTTGAGCAAGAATAATGAAACCCATTGCTACATGCTTTCTCCCTGGTCTTTCATTTTTCTGGTTCGCGTGTTTCTTAACTTTTCCTCTAAAAGGAGCAATGATCATCACTGCCTCAACCACTGCTCCGTGGTAAGATTCTGTAGGCTGTTCTGCATAAACAGTTTCTCCAAAACCTGCTCTAACTCACTGTAAATTCATTCTGCTCCATCAACCAACTGAAATACTTTTGTTTACTCACTCACTTCAGTAAAACTCTTCAGAATTGTTTGGTAGACTGAGTTACCAAAATAATTGTGGCGCCTTTCTTCCTTCCTAACAGTAATGTCCCATCTCTGGCATCATACCAGTGAATCTGTGTTGTGTTTTCTCTTGGTTAATGTTCTGTGTAATGGGGTGCTGAAAATCACATTCTCCCTCTTGTGGCAAAACATTTGTGGCATTACCACCTTACTTTTGTGCTGTATTCCTATTCATGAAACATAATACCCTACTGGCTGCCTTTTTAAAAGCTTATTTATCTGTACCTATTGTTTCAAGCAAGTTTATATTACAGTGTCTAGGTGTCACACTTTTCAATGTATTTCCATTTGGTGCGTACACCAAGTTTTCTTCTCAGTACTATATTGTCTCAAACTAATCACTTAAGGTGCGTCCATCTTCCAGCTAAAGTCATAGCGGTATCCAGCGCAGAAACAGACCCTTAATTTGAACTTGTCCATGCCGACCAGATATCCTATATAAATCTAGTCTCATTTGTCAGCATTTGGCCCATGTCCCTCTAAACCCTTCCTATTCATATACCCATCCAGGTGCCTTTTAAATGTTGGAATTGCACCAGCTCCCACCACTTCCTCAAGCAGGTCATTCCATAGACGCACCACCCTTTGCGTGGAAAAAGTTGCCCCTTAGTTCACGTTCAAATCTTGCCATTCTCACCTTAAACCTATGCTGTCTAGTTTTGGACTCCTCCACCCTGGAGAAAAGACCATTCCTATTTACCCTATCCATGCCCCTCGTAACTTTGTAAACCTCTATAAGGTCACCCCTCAGCCTCTGGCGCTCCAGAAAAGATAGCCCCAACCTATTCAGCCTCTCTCTCTATAGCCCTAACTCTCCAACCCTGGCAACATCCTTGTAAATCTTTTCTGAGCCCTTTCAAGTTTCACAACATCCTTCCTATAGGAAGGAGACCAAAATTGCATCCAATATTCCACAAGTGGCTGAGCCAATGTACTGTACAGCAGCAACATGCCCTCCCGACTCCTATACTCAGTGCACTGACCAATAAAGGCAAGCACACCAAACATTGACTCCACTATTTTAACTACCTGTGAATCAACTTCCAAGGAGCTATGTACCTGCACTTCCAGGTCTCTTTGTTCAGCAACACTTCCCAGGACATTACCATTAGGTGTATAAAGTCCTGCCCTGATTTGTCTTTCCAAAATGCAGCACCTCAAATTTATCTAAAATAAACTCCCTTGGCGCATTGGCCCATTTGATCAAGATCCTATTGTACACTGAGGTAACTTCCTTCATAGTACACTACACTTCCAATTTTGGTGTCATGTCCAAACTGACTAACCATACCTCCTATGCTCACATCCAAATCATTTACATAAATGACGAAAAGCAGTGGTCCCAGCACCGATCTTTGGGGCACAGTGCTGATTGCAGGCCTCCAGTCTAAAAAGCAACCCTCCACCACCACCCTCAGTCTTCTACCTTCCATCCAGTTCTGTATCCAAATGGCTAGTTCTACCTGTGCTCCGCGTGATCTAACTTTGCTAACCAGTCTGCCATGACGAACTTTGTCAAACACCTTACTGAAGTCTATTTAGATCACATCCACCGTTTTGCCCTCATCAATCCTCTTTTTGAAGAAGTAACAAACAATTCAACCAAGTTAGTGAGACATGACTTCCCATGCACAGTCATATTGACTATCCCTAATTGTCCTTGCTTTTCCAAGTACATGTAAATCCTGTCCCTCAGGATTCCCTCCAACGGCTTGCCCACCACCAATGTCAGGCTCACTGGTCTGTAGTTCCCTGGGCTTTTCCTTCCCACGTTTCTTAAATAGTGGCACAGAGTCAGCCAACCTCAGTCTTCTGGCACCTCATCTCTGGCTATTGATACAAATATCTCAGCCAGGAGTCTAGCAATTTTTTCCCTTGCTTCCCACAGAGTTCTAGGGTATACCTAATCCACCTTTATACATTTTAACACATCCAGCACTGCCACCTTCTTAATGTGGACATTTTTCAAGATGTTTCTATTTATTTCCCCCGTCATGTTTTATCTTCCATATTCATCTCAGAGTAAACTATGATGCAAAATACGTGTTTAGTATCTCACCCATTTCCTGCATTTCTACACATAGGTAGTCTTGCTGAACTTTTAAAGGGTCCTATTCCCCCCCCCCCCCCCCCCCCCCCCCCCCCCCACCGCGCACGTGCCAGTTACCCTTTTGTCCTTAAGGTATTTGTAGAATCCCTTTGAATTCTCCTTAACTCTATTTGTAAAGCCATTTCATGTCCCCTTTTACCCTCCTGCTTTCCCTCTTAGGTATACTCATAAGGCTTTTATAGTCTTCTAAGATTCACTTGATTCCTGCAATCTGTACCTGATTGTGCTTCCTTCTTTTTCGTGACCAAAACCTCAATTTCTCTAGTCATCCAGCATTCTCTTCACCTACCAGCCTTGCCCTTCACCCTAATAGGCATGTACAGTGTTTGGACTCTTGTTACCTCATTTTCAAAGGCTTCCAGCCATTCCTTCACCTGCGAGCATCCACTCCCAATCAACTTTTGAAATTTCTTGCCTAATAGCTTAAAAATTAGCCTTCCTCCACTTTAGAACTTTAACTTTTAGATCCGGGCTATCCTGTTCCCTCACTATTTTAAAACTAATGGAATTATGGTCACTGGCCCCAAAGTGTTCCCCCACTGACACCTTGATCACCTGCCCTGCCTATTTCCCAAGAGTAGATCAGGTTTTGCACCTTCTCTCGTAGATGCATCCACATAGTGAATCAGAAAATTTTCTTTTGCGCACTTAACAAATTCCTCTCCATCCAAGCCCATAACGCAGTGGCAGCCCCAGCCTATGTTTGGAAAATTAAAATCTTTGACCATAACCACCCTTTTATTCTCACAGATAACTGAAACCTCCTTACAAATTTGTTTCTCAAATTCCTACTGACTATTGAGAGGTTTATAGTACAATCTCAAGGTGATCATCCCTTTTTTCTCCGTTCCATCCAAATAACTTCTCTGGACATATTTCCAGGAATATCCTCCCTTATAGCAGTAATGTTATCTTTAATCAAAAATACCTTACACCTTTCTATCCTTTCTATAGAATCTATACCCTGGAATGTTAAGCTGCCAGTCCTGTCCATCCCTGAATCATGTCTCTGTAATTGCTACAATATCCCAGTCCCATGTTCCCAACTGTGCCCTCAGTTCGTCTGCCTTAACTGTTAGGCCTATTACATTGAAATAATAGTTTGATTTGTCAGTCCTACCTCGTTCTCATGGGCAACTTGAACTTGGATGGAGGAACAGTTCTATACTCTACTATTTAACTTAACGTTCGTTAAACAGATTAATGCTTTAAGATTACAAGGGCATTTGTATGTTATGGATTTGCAAAGTCAAGGGAAAATTTGAGAGTCAAGACGAAATTGTAGTTTAATACACAATCCTTTCAATTTGAATTTGGAGTTGAATTAGGGCAAGTGACTTCCATGCCTGGCTTTTTAGGTCCTGTATAAAGCCATTTTTGACTATCTGAACTTAATTCCAATGCAGAGCATGATGGAAAAAGGAAATACTTCTTGTGCTCGTGAGAGACTTTGCTGGTGCTGAGTGAAATTTTCATCTTTATTGCAGTGTTTCAGTAAACATAATTGGATTTAAAAGGCAATTATGGCCTGTAAGTTGGTAAAATTTAAACTTCCAAAGTCCCAGTTTTTGCTGGAGTAGAACTTCTGTTGAAAGCTGAACAGAGGAACATATGCAAAATTTCAGTGCTTCATAAGGGAGCCAGCCCTTGCTTATGGACTTAGGGTAAAACATTTACTGTACTCTGAGTAGCAGCATATTATTATCAAAATACAGAAGTGGTAAAGCAACACATGAATATGGAAATGAATATCATTAACAGCAGCTTGTGCTTGAATATGAATTTTCCTTGGTTTTTTTGATCTATTAAACTGAGCTTCTCTGTAGCAGTATAGGTTAAACATGTATACAGCATGAGCTGGAGTACAAACAATTGCTGAAATAGTTTTCAGAATAAACTGTTTAACTGTGTGAGTAAAGTTGTTTTATTGTCTTCTCCACAGCAAAGAAAATGCCAAAGAACGATCCGCAAAATCCAGCAACTGCTGCCAGAAATCGAGGCGTAAATCTTCAGGAAACAAACCAGCAGAGTCAAAGGGGTTGCTGTGGCAATTAACAGTATTTGGACCTCGAACAAATGAACAATAGAAAATATGGATATTGGAGATTTTCTTTCCTTTTTATATTATTAGCACACTTTACTGTGCTAATTTCTTTTATTCTCTTCCATTTTGGACTACTGCATGAGTCATTCTTCTCATGGTTGATTACAGGTCTCTTCTGCTTTTACCTGGTACCTGTAGAAAGCAAATGATGTAAATAGCGTGTCAAATCATTATGTAAAGGTTAGTTATCCCTTTTCACCAGATTCAATGAAGGCCTTCTCTGCAAATCACATTTTGTTGAGGAAAGATATTCTCCCACTCTTCCTTGCTCTTATACTCAATCCACTATAATTTCTTCCTAGTAACTAATTTGATTACAATTTCATGTACAATAAGTCTAATTTGGAAGTATTCTGAAATGCGATACACAAAATCTCTCTGAATGCATTTTTTCATAACTTCCACACAAGGTTAGCTTGGGGTAGGGAAGGTATTTTTAAAATGTAATATAATACAGTTTTGAAAAAGCTTTCAACAATTGCTTATGTGAACCTTTCAGAACAACAGTGTGCTGGCTCTGATTACTTGGGCACAATATTTAGAAGCTCAGCACTGCTTTTTGCTGTTGTAGTTTGAAACCCCAGTAAAGTCTTACCCATAATAACAAACAACTAAATCCTGTTAACAAATGAAAATTGCTTAGAGCAAGGCTTGTTTAAAGTGCAGGTGGCAGTGCCCTTCTTCATTTATCTTCCATATATCATGGCCAAGTCGAAGAAAGCTGTTGGGATAAACTGTTACAATTGCCGGTTTATTTTGTGCTCCTGATGACGTTTTGCTTCTCACATATAGACCATAGTCATGTATATATTTCTTCCTACACATCAGTAGGAGAGATAATGCTGTACTGATGGTGTGTTTTGTATGTCTGTTCTCAGTGTAGTATATTGAGTGTATATTAGATATTCTTGTACAGCGTAAGGGGGGGAAGAATGTTACATCCAAATCTGTATTAGTTGCAGGATGTCTTCTTTTTAACGAACTCTTGTGACAGATTATAAGTGGGGTGTAAATTTGTTAAAGTTGACAGTCTGAAATGATCCCTTTCTTTTGGTCAGATTTTAAGGTGTATGTAAATTTGTCCTAAAAGTCTTGCTTTTCCGAAGCCCATGTGAAAAAAAAAGCTCTTGATGCTTTAGTTCAGAGTAAGTTGTTGGTGTCAAATCTCTCTCCATATCTTATTGCTTCAATGTTGAAGTTTGCATCAGCTACCTGAGAAAAGGAGACAAAAAATTTACTCGGAAGTGCAGTAATGTTGATGCTCTTTTATTAACCGAATCGATTGACATGGAGAGCAGGGACCACTCTAGGTGGCTTTAATTGCAATGGAACATTGTACCATTTATGAACTTATTAGTGTTGCATTAAGCCACTTGGCTTAAAATTACCGTTTTTTGATCCATTTTTCAAAACACCAAGACAAATGTACATTGTTGGAAGGCATGAAAAATTTTACTATATGAATGAATGTTGGGATTTCATTTTAACCAGTTATTCTAAAATGGCAAGGATTGCTAACAAGAGACAGATAATATTTTGGGGTCTTGACTTGTTTGGCGAAAAAAGGTAAGCATTGGTTATAATTTGACATTACTACCTATTGTCAACCCACATTCACAAGGATTTAGTGCAATTAAATAGGAAATTATTGAAGCTGTATCACTGACTTTTGACATTTTTCTTGCAGATAATCTCTGTTCCATTGCTCTAACCATACTATTGCACCTTCTAGGTCCATCAGAATGTGGTGTACTAATTTTTTTTATAGCATTGGGGTTGCCTCAGAGTTAGACCATGTTTATTAACTTTTGCAGGTGTCAGTAGTCTTATTTATTAGAAGCATGAGAAGAAGATTGTTCAGTGACTTAAGACTTCTGCATCAGTTTGATCATGGAGCCTGATCTGTATTTCAAATTCGTTTGTCTGTTTTTGCTCCATATGCCTTAATACCCTTGTATAATAAAAGTAATTTAGTTTCTTTCTTGAAAACTTTAATCATCCCTGAATCCAAAAGTGTTTAGGAGAGAAAATTCCAGAATTCGGCTGTGTTTTATATAAAAGCAGTGTTTGTTGATTTTTGCCCTTTGGATCATTCTTGATTACACTAGGGCCAATACTTTCTCTTAACCTTCCCTTAAATACTGTGATTAATTCATCTTTCAATCCTCTATTCTTAATGAAAATTTTAATGGCTCCAGTAATTTAGTAAAATTGAGGACTTGTTAATGCCTTTCGTAATTGGATAACAGAACAGGAGAACCAGGCCTTGCCCTGTTTAGCAATTAGTGTGCAAAGTATCTCAAAGACTAGGCTGTTGAAGAACCCCTTTAGAACAGGGTGAATTCATGGAGCACCAGATCAGGATAAGATAGAGATTGGGTTATTGCAGTCAGTGATTAACCCCTCAATTCAATTTTCACTTTCATATAATGGGGCTGTGCACTTAGTTGACTTGCCTTTTTATTCCTACCTTTTGGAACTGCAGGAGTGTCTGCAGTACTCTCTGCATGCTTCCCACCTCGCCCACACCCCAAAGCATCCTTCCTCAAAATTGATTAATTTGCCTTATTTTATGCATAGAATGTGAAAGATGAACACAGAGGTGTAATGCATCTGAAATTGAGTTATGTGCCTTTCTGAATCAAATCAAAGCATACATACATCTGTTTTGTTTCTATAAATGTGTTTTACTTTGTAAGGTAGATTGTTACAAATTTGCAGTCCTGGAGTTGTATTTCTTCCTGGAAGTGCGTATTAGGATTTCTGGCAAAGAATTCAACAAATCTGTAGTGCTTTTTCATCAATAGTTGAAAATTCATTTTGGGTCATGCTGATTTCCATGCCAAATTTCCATATTGTGGTCTTGATGGGTTAAGCTTTATACCAGAGTGCAGATTTGATCAAATCTAATTGCTTATGTGTATAATTAATTTCATCAGTTAGCTATTAAATAAATAATGCAAATGTTTTACCATGTTAGAGGCTGGTTCAAGGAGATACAGTTAACTTAATGTGACCCGGAAAGCAAGGTTCCTTCCACATTGAGTACCAGGACGGAAAGCTTTGCACAACACTTTTTTTTTCTTCCATAAAGAAGAATGTCAGAAAAATGAGATGCTGACTTAGGGGGAGAAACGAAGGAGGCAAGACCTGACTAACATTTAATATGAGGGTGTACTTGTCAAGTTTGAAAAGTGTTGTTACAGTAAGTTTAAATTGTGTTTAATGGAAAACTGAACCTTTAGAATGTGAGTTTTTTTTATTTAATGTTACTGTTTTCTTATCTTGCTGGCAGATATGTTTTTCCAACTGAAAGGGTGACAGACATCCCCTCAGTTCTCTAGGGCCTCACTTCTCTGTAGCACATTGGAGTTTCAGTATACTGCAATATCAGACACAGTGCTTTTGTTAATGTATTTTCACACCTGTGTAAAGCTTTTATTATGGTGCTGTTGATGCATTCTGCTTTTTTCTTCAAAAGTTCAGTATGTAATACCTCTTAAACAATGGTAACATTTATGTTCAATTGTTTGCATTAATGATATTTCAACTTTCTTTGCAATAGCAAAATCATTTTAAAAATAGATCTTTATTATTTAAGAGATTATACGTGATGGTGACTAGTTTATGAAATTTTTGAGAATAGTGTATAGTCTAATTTCTATTTCCAAATTTGTGCACGAGAAAAGCACTGTCGAATCAGATTATACTAAACCAGATACTATTCATTTAAAAAAACCCTGAAGAGTAACATTTGTTTGTTACTCGAAATGCAGTAATTTTAAAACTAGAAACCTTATTCTTTGTAAGTTGCAGTAAAACCAAACAACAGCTTAAATTCAGCTAATGAAAACAATGCTTCAGAAATTTATTTTGCAGAATTGCCTGCTACCTAGACTTGACCAATCTATTTAAAAGTACCTTCCTTGGTCTGTGGTGTGGTCTGAACTCAGCTATGACCATGATTGGGCAATCTTTGAGCCTGGGCACTCCATTGCTTGGGAGTATTAAGATTCCTAACTAATGCTGAGAAGAGTGCATATTTGGATGTAGGGTCAGATGTTGGGCTCTGTTGTAGTGCACTGCTTGATCAAATAGTAAAATAGCAGAGTATATTTTCTGTTTTCATTGAAATGAACCGAGCATCAGCAAAGAAGACATCAAATTGAGAAAAAGGAAGTATTTTCCCTTGCCCTGTTTTAAGACGAGGCAGAATTAGTTTGGAAAATGGTTGTTCCCTTTTTGTTTCTTCCATGGAGGGAGGACAGAAATGTTAGAACTGTTATTGTCTGTTCTGGTGAAAGCTGGTGCTGCAACTTGAGTACAGCTTGAAAATAAGCACTATACAGAATACACACTAATATTCTTTGGATCAGTAGAGTGGATATAACTTTGTAAAGATGTTTATAGTTGTCTTATTTTATTGCAATAAATGCAGATAAGCAAAACTGTGTGATTTAAGTCAACTGGCTACTAATTACACTAAAGTCATATTTCACAGACTAATTTGGAAAAAAAATAAATTTACTGCGTCACATCCTTTCCTCAGGGTGGATACAAGGTAGAACGAAAATGAAATAACACTTTCTTATTTGGATTATTTTGTATCAAAATACGTTAGTACCACTGGAGAATGATAGGTAGTGTTTGAGTCTTAGACTGTTCCACAGACAGACCATCCTGCCTGAATGATGCAAGCTTCCACAGTCAAAAACCATTAATGTTGCCTTTGCGGTCTTCAAGATTGTTGCTTCCACTCCTCAAAAGAGTTTGCAGAAGATAGCTTTAAGCTCTTGCATCTCATCATCCATCCTCCAACTTCATCTTTATGAATCATTTTGGCAGGGTGAAGATAGCCAGGTTGGGCTGACCATCTTTGGCCCTGGCCTATTTGCTGTCATTGTGCATCTTGCCCTGGAAAAGGGGAACCACACAATGTTGTGTTGTAACGATATTTCGAATATATGGCCAGCAAGCACATTGTCAGGGACATTTCTCAGTTTGTCTTCCAGCACCGTACCTGTCTGGCACCCCAGCCCCCTCAAAGCCAGTGTTGCCCTGCAGAGTGGCATGCCTGTGTCAGACACGGCTTACATTTGAGACTCTTCACACCTTTTCTATTTGGGCCTGTCTCCAAAATGCCACTAGCAGTGGCAGATCTCGGGAGGTCATTCAGTATTTTCCAGCACTGCAACCAGGTTCTCTGTACAAACCCAGGACTGCAACACTTGCAATTTTATCCAGGTGGGTTTTAGCTGGCTAGGAGTGCTTTTCTGCCTACTGGCATAGTGACCTGTCTAGAGGGAATCATCATACTCTGAAGCTATCCTGAGATTACTGTACCTGTCAGTAGCTGTTAGATTAATACTGTCTTTCATCTGTGGGGAAATATAGAGCTAAATTTGAGTTTTTTCTTAAACACTTGCTAATATAGTAATAGGTTCATCTCAGTCATGTTCTTTCTTCCCTGACAAGGGTCCTGACTGATTTGCTGCTAGCTCAAAAATCATTCCACATTCGACACGCTTAAAGCTCACACCTGCTGCAGTATTTTAAAGGATTTAGATATTCTTCAAAAGAAGTTTCATACCGCCAAAGTGTAATTTCTGGTTCAGGTGTCACGGGGTCCCTTTAATAGATGGTCACAAATGACCTCCATTTCACAGCTCTTCCTGTCCCCAAACATCTGTCCTTGTGTTACAGAGTGGGTAGACTGCTCATCGTTCCACTCGGAGGTTGGCTGGTTTCCTGCTGGGCAGTTGTTAATTAGATAAAAGATGCATTCCAAAGGCAACAGTGGAAGTTGGTGATCCATCCACCTCAGCATTGGACTCCTGCTCACCAATGAGCAATGCACAATTGAGCTTTCTCCTGATGAATTCCCTGTGATTTTTCTCGTTTATTTGACATGCTACATCTTGTGGTTATCTGAGACTGATGTTGGAAAAGAGACTACATGGATCTAAGCACTTAAATTTAGGAATGCCCAAGCTGTCTGTTATTCCGACACAATGCTGAATTGTCGAACAGGGAAGATTCAGGGATGGACCAGTGGGGAGGTGCTGCAGTTGGGGAGCAGCAGTCACACTGAAATAGGTCACGTGGCAGACAGTTGTGAAGACCAATCATCTTTTTCAGCTGTTTTTTAAATGATAACCAGTCTCTCAAAACGAAAGAAAGATGCTTGCCTGAGCTGGGGTAACAGTGTGGAGCAAGAGGAACTCGGCAGACCAGGCAGCATCAGAGGAGCAGGAGAGTTGACATTTCGGGTTGGGACCCTTCAGAAATCTGAGGAAAGGTCCTGATCTGAAACATCAACTTCCCTGGTGCCCTGCTGCCTGGCCTGCTGTTTTCCTCTAGCGCCACAACTTGTCTGACTCCAGCATCTGTTCTTACTATCTCTTAGTCGTGTTTGTTTCTCCATTTAGCTTCAGTTCAGTGCCCTTCTTTCCTCCTGATAAGTGTTGGCATCTGATGAATGTGACAAAAGTATAAGATATAGGAGCAGTAGTAGGTCATTTGACCCATTGAGTCTACTCCACCATTGAAAGAGAGAGTGGCTGATTTTTGCCTTTTTCTCCATAAACTTTGATTCCTTTACTGATTTTGTTTTCTTTTTAAAGAACCCTGCCCGTTCACCCTCAAAAGTACTTAACAGCCCAGCCTTGTCAGCTTTCTGTGGTAAAGTATTCCATAGATTCGCCACTCTGAGAGAAGAAATTTCTCCTCTGTCCTAAATGGGTGATCCCTTATTCTGAAATTATGCCCTCTCATCCTAGACTTTTCCATAAGGGAAAACGGCCTCTCAACATCTACCTCACCAAGGCTCACCACATATCTTATGTTTCAATAAAGTTGCCTATCATTCTTCTAAACTCCAAGGAGTGTAGGCTCAATCTACTCAATGTCTCTTCATAAGAAAATCCTTCATACTTGGAAGCAACCTAGTGAACCTTCTGTGGACTGCCTTCAATGCCAGTATATCTTTCTTTTGTCCCCTAATCTAAAACTGTTCACAGTATTCTGGAGGTGGCGTAACTAGTCGCTTGTACAATTTTAACACTATTTCCTTATTTTTATACTCCATTCCCGCTGAAGGAAAGAAAGAGTGGCTTACTTCCCTTTAGTAAATCCAGGTTTAGCCAATAATGTCTTCCAGGATCAGATGAGTTTAAAAACTGTGGACGATGTAAATCTAAAGCAAAAAAAAACGAATTTCTGGAAATCAGAGTTAATGCTGTGTGTCCAGTGACCTTTCTTCAGAACTGTTCTGAAGAAAGGTCACTGGACCCACAACGTTAACCCTGGTTTCTGTCCACAGATACTGCCAGACCTGCTGAGATTTCTCAGCAATTTCTGTTTTTGATTCAGATCAGTTTAAGGTTAAATGAAAATATACTTTTTTTAAACTTTTTTTTTTACTTTGTTGTTTAGGTTTGTAGCACTGCAACTTTATAATTGCATGTTAATGGTCATGATGATGTACATTCATGGTGTTTTATTTTTTGTCCATTTATCTCCTTTCTAAAAGGTGGTGATACTTGTAGTTACACAACTTTTTGATATGTTTCCTAAGCAGCAGTTCTCCATTCGTTGGTGGTAACACTAACCGTAAGTGATTGGCTGTAGACAGCATCTCAGTTGAGGCAAATATTATCTTTTGTCTAAAATCGACTCCCTTCTATTTTCACTCCTTTACAGAAGAGTGATTTAGGAACTTGAATCTTGGTTGATTTGAAAGAAGATCTTATCACTGTCTTGTGTAGGTGAGTTTCAATACCACAACCGCTATTCCTCAGTCTCTGGCAGAGATCGGTTCACTCAGCACGGTTCACTCAGCACAGGTCAAGAATTAGACAAGGCATCTAATAGTTTGTATAGAGTAATAGAGGTCGACAGCATTGAACTAGGTTTCTTGGTCTATCCAATCTGCACCAGTCAAAAATAAGTACGTATCTAATCCAAGATAACAAAGTGTGGAGCTGGATGAACACAGCAGGCCAAGAAGCATCTCAGGAGCACAAAAGCTGACGTTTCGGGCCTAGACACTACTTCAGAGAGGGGGATGGGGAGAGGGAACTGGAATAAATAGGGAGAGAGGGGGAGGCGGACCGAAGATGGAGAGAAAAGAAGATAAGTGGAGAGCAGAGTATAGGTAGGGAGGGGATAGGTCAGTAGGGAAGATGGCCATGTCAAGGAGGTGGGATGAGGTGGTAGGTAGGAAATGGAGGTGCGGCTAGAGGTGAGAGGAAGAACAGGTTAGGGAAGCAGAGACAGGCTGGGCTGGTTTTGGGATGCAGTGGGTGGAGGGGATGAGCTGGGCTGTTTTTGTGATGCGTTGGGGGAAGGGGAGATTTTGAAGCTTGTGAAGTCCACATTGATACCATTGGGCTGCAGGGTTCCCAAGCGGAATATGAGTTGTTCCTGGAACCTTCGGGTGGCATCATTGTGGCACTGCAGGAGGCCTATGATGGACATGTCGTCTGAGGAATGGGAGGGGGAGTTGAAATGGTTCACGACTGTGAGGCGCATCGCAACAAACTACTGCACCTCCCAGTTGCAAACCATTTCAACTCCCCCTCCCGTTCCTCAGACGACATGTCCATCATGGGCCGCCTGCAGTGCCACAGTGATGCCACCCGAAGGTTGCAGGAACAGCAACTCATATTCCGCTTGGGAACCCTGCAGCCCAATGGTATCAATGCGGACCTCACAAGCTTCAAAATCTCCCCTTCCCCCACTGCATCACAAAACCAGCCCAGCTCGTCCCCCTCCCCCCACTGCATCCCAAACCAGTCCAGCCTGTCTCTGCTTCCCTAACCTGTTCTTCCTCTCACCCATCCCTTCCACCTCAAGCTGCACCTCCATTTCCTACCTACCACCTCCTTGACCTGTCCATCTTCCCTATTGACCTATCCCCTCCCAACCTATACTCTCCTCTCCACCTATCTTCTTCATCTTCGGTCCGCCTCCCCCTCTCTCCCTATTTATTCCAGTTCCCTCTCCCCATCCCCTTCTCTGATGAAGGGTGTAGGCCCGAAACGTCAGCTTTTGTGCTCCTGAGATTCTGCTGGGCCTGCTGTGTTCATCCAGCTCCACACTTTGTTATCTTGGATTCTCCAGCATCTGCAGTTCCCATTATCACTGATACGTATCTAATCCAATCCAGTTTTCTGCCACATGGCCATGTATGCCCTGGCATCACATGTGAATACCTAAATACTCATAACATTTTATTAGGGTTTTTGCCTTGACCAATTTTATGGGGTGGGGGGGTGGGGAACGCTGAGAGTTCCAGATTCTGACCACCCTCTGGGTGAAGAAATGTTCCCTCTCATCACCTCTAAACCAGACTTTAAACCCATGACTCCTGGTCGTTGATCCCTCTACCAAGGGGAAAAGTTCCTTCTCGTCTGTGCCCGTTGTAATTCAAAACATCAATCCTATCTCCTCTGCCGTGAGGTAAATAGCCTGAGTGAACCCAATCTCTCTCCATATCTAAACACTCCGACCCAGGATGTGGAGATGCCGATGTTGGCTCGGGGTGGACAAGGTCTGAAATCACACGGCAGCAGGTTAGAGTCCAACAGATCTGTTTGAAAACACAAGCTTTTTGAGCCTTGCTCCTCCTCTTAGGTGTTAATGAGAGAGATGTATCAGACCCAGAATTAATAAGTAAAAGATCAAACGGTCGCGCCACTGATGAGGATGTATTATACATACCTAAGATGCTGTTAAATCTTTAATCAGTTAAAAGGTTTTAATTGATTAATATGTATATGTAAATCCCCAAATTTCTTTCAAGTCACTGCCCTAAGAGAACTAAAGGTTTTATCAGTAAAAAGAAGTGGTGACGTTTTGATCAGACAATACATGTTAGGTATGAGGCGTTGTTTACAATCTGTGTTTTGGTTTGGAATCAGACTGGTTTAAGTTCTAAAGTAGGAATTTATAAAATGCCACATTTGTCTATAAATTGTTTTTTTTGAATGAGATTGAATGTATCTGCAATACAAATTCACTCCATAGATTTGTCTATAGAGTGAATCTGTATTTGCAGATCTCTTCTTTTAAAGAAGACACTATTTTATAGACACAATTTATAGACCTCATCAAAAGCTTTGCTGAAGACCAAGAAGGGTGTAAAATGTATTGGCCTCATTTGCACATCTGATCGCCTCTTTGAAAAATCAAATTAGGTTGGTCAGACATGATGTCCTCTTAACAAACCATGTTGATTGTTCTTGATTAATTCCTAACTCTCCAATTGCAGATCAATTCTGTCTCAGAATTACTTAACAAGAGTTTCCCCACCACTGAGATTAGACTGACTGGCCTATAGTTTCCTGGTCTATAACTTCCTCCGTACTTGAGTAAAAGAAGTTAGTCTTTCACAGGGCATTGTAAAACCTTATTGGGGCTTTTATTTGAGATTAAGAGAACTTCCTTGGTTGCAGATGTTTGTTCAAATTAACTTCAAGTTATTCAGTTATACCAATGATTTAATTGCATTCACACTGACTCTAATGGGGTTAATACAGTTTAAAACATAATGTCAAATGTAGTTGCGGTATATTTTAGTGTAACTTTTGTTTGAAAAATGCATTAGTTTCAAATAATGCTTGTTCAAATAACTATCCAAATACAGTAAAGTACTGTGTTTTGACCACAATCAAAAATTAGAAATATATTTTGAAATCTATCCACAGGAACATGCCCACCTAGGTTAGTCTATTTTCAGATTCTACAGTTTCTTTTTCAGAATACTGATTTGGTTCTCTAAGTCTTTTCTCACCTTTTTATGCTCCCAACTTTCAAGATTTCTTTTCAGAATCTTTTATGTGTGCTGTTTCCCTCTCCCTCAGCAATGTGGCTGTCTTCAGTTCTGTCTGGCTTCTCGCTTGCACTTCTCCACATTTCAGATAACACAGTCATAAAAATCTGTCACACCAGTGAAATTCACTGATGCGTTTGTAAAGAGGTGTCATCTGTAGATTCCACAGGACGTGGACTGAGTTCTCCGCACTCATCATAATGAAGCAGGCTAACTTCATCTCAGTTTGTAGGAGGAAGTCAGGGATATTGGTACCAACACATCTTCCATTTGTTTCACCTTGGCGTTTGTTCTGGCTGGAATGTTGTTTGAATGTAGGACAAAGCAACCCACTATGATTGGCATCCCGGCTGCCACTTTCAACATTCATTCCCTTCACTACCAACATATAGTGGCAACAATGCGTACCCTCTATAAGATGCATTGCCGTGACACACCAAAGTTCTTCTGATAGCATCTTCCAAAGCTGCTACCTGTATCACAAAGAAACATAAGGACAGTCGATATGAGGGCCACGTACCATCCTGACTTTGGAACAAAATTGTCATTCTTTCACTGTCAGGGTTTTGACCCAGCCACACTCTTCCTAACAGCACTGTGGGTATCCCTACACCTGGGGATGCACTAGATCAAGAAGACAGCTCATCACTGCTTTCTCCAGGTTAGTTGGACATGGCCAATAAATGCTGCTCAAGCTAACAATGTCCAATCACATGAGCAAATAACATTTTTTAAAAGTCTAAGAGCAGGAGTAGGCTACTTAGCCACTTGAGCCTTCTCTGCCATTCAGTGAGATCCTGTTTGATCTGTCTGTAGCCTCAACTCCATGTTCCTGCCTATCTCTAGTACGCTTTGACTTCCTTCAGTCGAGAATTTATTGATCTCTGCCTTAAAAATATTCAATGACTCACGTCTGTGGAAGAGTGTTTCAAACTATTAGTGTTGAGGAGAAAAAGAACAAATCACTTCGTCTACTTATAGGGGAATCTCTGCAACATGGTTAGACAAATGCCAATGGATACAGGCCCTTTATGTCCAACCTTATAAAATGATCCGTCGTTCCAAGAATAATGAAATGAACCTTCTCTGAACTGCCTCTCTGGTTTTGCCCTTTCTTAAATAAGAAGCCTGAACAATGCATAGTAATCTAGTTGTGAACTAACTAATAATAACTGAAAACTGCAGATATTGTAAATCAGAAATAAAAACAGATATTGCAGGAAAAGTTATTGCATTCTGACAGCATCTGTGGAAAGAAATCAGAGTTAACTTTCAGTTGGAATGACACTTGCTCAGAACTCCTTTCAGTAAACAAATTCCGTGTGTCTTCCCAATAAGTCTCTCAGAATCCCTACAGTGTGGAAACAGTCCATTCAGCCCAATAGGTCCACACTGACTCTCCAAAGAGCATCCACCCAGACTCATCCTATCCCTGTAGTCCTACATTTCCTGTGGCGAATCCACCTAATCTACATGTCCCTGGACAGTAGGGGCAATTTAGCATAGCTGATCCACCTAAGTCTTTTGGACTGTGGGAAGAAACTGGAGCACCCAGAGCACGGCCAGTCCACCATTCTGCACATTATTGGACTATCGGAGGAAACCCATGCAGACACAGGAGGAATGTGCAAACTCTACATGGAGGATGGAATTGAACCCGGACTCCTGGTGCTGTGAGGTGGCGCTGTGAAGCAGCACTGCTAGCCACCACATTACTGTGCCACCCAAACATAGCTCATCCCTACTTCAGCATAACAGCCAATCGACATAACAAGCTATTGGTATTTGTGGCAGTGGCGGGATTCAAACCCATACTCCTTATAGACTGGAACTTGAATCTGATGGTTAATTGTGGGGACAGGAGCAGTTGGTTTCTGTATGTTTCCTAGGTTTGGGATGGATGAGGTACAGCTCAAAGTCATTGGAGACCTGCAGCTCATGCCAAGCTTTTCTTTCATTCGTGACCTGTGTTGGAATAGAAGTGATCAATTGACAATAAACAAGGACTGTTGTCATAAATGAGTTCTGCCTGTTTGCTGTGATAGTGTGCACAAGACTTTTTGGAATATCTTGCCTTCTGAATTCCTCCTCTGCATAGAGCCCATGCTGTAAGTGGAACTTGGGAACAGAGTAAAAACTAAGTGTGAGAAATAGTATGAAAGTAAAGCACCAGCTTAACTTTAGTTTTCTTATACGTTGCATCAGTTTCACGGTTGTCTAAAATGTATTTTTTATAGCAAGGTGGTCCAGCTTCACACTTTGTTATCTTGGATTTTCCAGCATCTGCAGTTTCCTATTATCTCTGAGAAATGGTTCCCTTCTTTTCTGCCACTGTCAATTTGCTGGATATTTTATCTGTTAAGATGCTGTGACTGCAAAAGAGACAGATTTTCTTGTAAGTTTTAAAAGAAAGAAAGGAATTAGTTTGTCCTTAATGTTTGATACATTAAAAAAATTAACATGCTGCAACTGTTACACATGCATCCACAAAATTTGTGTGTATGCACACAATGAGCTTACAAGGGAGTGTTAAATTGTTTGTGTCTGAAAAGCCAATCACATATGGTTCCTGTAGATTACTGCATTGGGTGTTTTCAATCCATATTTAATTATTTTTCCAAGCTCTGCAATATACAATTTAAATTCTTGACAGATGATCTTCCTCTTTGCCTTTTGAAGTCAGCAGCTGTTGGTTTGAGATAGTAGGAACTGCCGATGCTGGAGAATCTGAGATAACAAGATGTAGAGCTGGATGAACAGAGGAGCAGGAAAGTTGACGTTTCCAGTTGAGACCTTTTTTCTGAAGAAGGGTCTCGATCCGAAATGTCAACTTTTCTGCTCCTCTGATGCTGCTTGGCCTGCTGTATTATCTCAGCTGTTGGTTTATGATGCTTGCAGTGTTTTGCTGGTCAGCTGCAGACCAGCTGCATGTGTAATGGCAGGGAAGAGAGAGAACCACAGTCTTCCAGTTGCTAACCTATTCTTGGCCTCTCTGACTCCAGAAAAGCAGCATTTTATTTTACATACAGGGTTAGCACCTCCATTCGCTAACTATCCATTTAATAAATATTGTTGTAAGAGCTGGGGAGCCCTTGTTCTAGTTCCTCAAAAGCAAAATACTTTGAATGAAGAGTCATCTCGACTCAATTAACTTGTTCTGTCTCCATGGGTGCTGCTAACCCTTTATGATCCCCAGCGTTTGTTGTTTTCAGTACAGATTGCAGTATCTGCAGTAATGTGCTCCTAGTGGAGAAACTCAGCAGGTCTAGTAGCATTTGTGGAGAGAGAAACAGTCAATGTTTTGAGACTGGTATCACTCCACAGACCTGCCATACCTGCTGACTTTTTGCAGTATTTCTTTTCATAATCTCATTCTAGGTCCACTCTTCAGTGAATGAGTGAAATGGTCAGTCGCAAAGTAGGCCCATACCCACCTGAATAAACATTCTCTGAGAAGTTGAAGGAATGGGCTGTTTATGTTCTTTTAAAACTTTGGTGGCCTACTTCCAGTCCACATTGGAGTGTCAGCATAGATTTGTTTGTGCTCTTGAGAGGCTTGGAATTTCTTTGGACTACTTTCTGATAACTTTTCCTTGCAAAATACAAAACTACATAAACACAAATATTTCGCCATATTGAGAGCTGCTTTTAGGTCACTAAAAGTAGTCAATGTTTTTAAAATTTAACCTGCAGCTTCAGCCACTTAAATAATAGTGAATTTTGATATAAAATATAGATTTATATGTAAATGCTAATAGAATTGCACCAAGCATTAAACCATCCTTGTTTACTTTAGTTTTGACTGACTACCATGAGAAGAAAAGTAAAAGATGATTTGATTTATTGTTTGTAGCAAATCCAGTTTGTTTTTTTGGGCTTTGGTTCATTATGGAAATCTATTTTGTTTAAGAGTAGGTGAAAAGGATAGACTTTCTGTTTGGCAAATGTGGAATGAGTACTGCCCCAAAATCAAACATGTCACTTGCCAGATCCAGAGAGATGTTGGCTGAACTGCCCCAATGTAGCTACAAACCTACACAGATTCTGTGGGCATTTTAACCAACAACACATACAGTTGAATAATGCAGCATTTGACCAGCACATTTTCTGGGATTAGCTATAACAGTATAGTTGGTAAATTCAACCAGATATTCAGTAAAGATCCCAATTAGAGCAGTAAAGCTGAGAGAAGATGCCATCTTGACAAGGAGATAATAAGGATTCAGTGCTCAATTTTGCAGGGCACAGTGACTGGCTTGATGCATGTACGAACATGAACATGAATCTGAATCTGATTGTTCTTCTTCTTTGCAGGACTAGTGTAGCCATTACACCAAGTTAATGGCTGATGGTGACTGTCTCCCAGTTATCAGTTTTAGATTCTACCATCTGTATATCTCACTTACAGATGTCCTACCGTGGCAGGCAGCGGGTGGCCAGTTCACCGTACAGAAGGTTTTTGGGTATATTGCCATCATCCACCTGGTGAATGTCGCTAAGCCTGCAGATGTCATTTGTAATGAAAACGAGATGATGGATTAGTCCTGGACCTCTGAGTAGTGATCTTGTCCTGCCAAGAAATACCAAAGATTTGTCTGAGACAGGAAAGGTGGAAATTGTTCAGGCTTTTCTCCTGACTAGCTATTGTTGTCAATTCTCACCACAGTTGAGAAATGTGTGGCTTGGTAGACTGTCAGTTTGGTGTTCTCAGTCTGATGTTTTTCCATACTCTGTTATTCAGCTTAGATATGACAGCTGCAGCTTTTGCAATGTCTGTGTTTATTTCAGCATTAAATGACAATGCTGGCAATTGCAGAACTCAGATATGTGAAACTATAAACTACTTTGAGTGTTACGTTGTCAGTGCTGATAGATGGTGATGTGGTAACATCCTGATAATATTTTTCTCATGTTGACAGTCAAAATAAGTTCTTTACAGATGAGAAATTTTGTCCATTTGCCACCAAGTTCCTTGATATGGACTGTTAGTATGATATTATCAACATTAGAGCAATGTTTGCATGAGGACTTGACACACTTTTTAATCTCAGGTATGCAAGGCTAAACAGGTTTCTGAGAATTCTGGGATTCAGATGAATTGAAGGCACATGACAGCAGTAAAGTGAAGGACATGCCAAAGCCAGTCAGTGCCAGAACATAACCCTGTTTGGCCCGATTGTGCTTGTCAAAGGGCTTCAATTTTGCCCTATAGTAACCTTATCCATCATTTTGCCAAGAAAAGGGATCACACTGAGCAGCTTTGGAGGGCAGCCAGTTTTCTCCAGCGACTGACTTACTACTTCTGCCCGTGTGATTCGATGAGATTGACGAAGGCAATATGTAATCTTATGAAGATTTAATTTTTTTGCAGGCTTGAAGGACTGTGAAGAAAATTGATCTGTTTCAAGTTCTGTGGAAATACTGAGATTGCTTTTTAAAGTTTGAATTAAAGGAACCTTTGGAACTATTTTCGTAACAAGAACAGTTTATTTTTGTCATTGGGTTGGATTATAGGTGGGGACTATGTACGAGACCCATTCTGATTAATGATAATCTCATTTATCATTAAGGAAAGTGACTAGTAGGAGTTTCGTTGATGGTAATGCCATTGAGTGTTTAGGGGCAATGGTCAGAATCTCCCTCGTTGGAGATAGTCATGGCCTGGGGAATGATTTGGCTGGAGTAAAGGTAGTAGCTTCTTTTTTGTAGGTATGGTAATGCTAAGTGAAGTCCAAGAGTTAGAACAGTTACAGAGGAATATTCCCTTCATGTGTAGTGGCCCAAACAATGGTAAATCAAAGTCCCATGTCAGAGGTCTAAATCTCCCTCTAGACTGATATTAGGTGATCTGAAGCTTTCTTTTGGGGATTTGGATAAAACAAAAGGAAACTTTCACTGTCTTTTCTGATAGAAGCTCAGTCAGGTGATCCAGAATTTAGGAATTATTGTCCCATCAGCTCAAACTGAAGAAACGGGCATTCTGGAATGCTGTTGTGTTTAAAAGTGGAATTCTGATAAGGCAGTGGAGACTTCACTACAGACTTGCAGAAGAAGAGTGAATGGTTGTTCCCAAATGTGGAATATAAAGGATGGCCCATGAAATTCCCATGGCAGGAGAGGTAGGAATCCAGAAGACCTAAGCATGTATATCTCAATAATTTAACTGGCAGGATCTTCACAAAGTTCTGGAGTCATTCTGGGAAACATCCCATACATGCTGGATTGTGGGGAGCCTGCATTTCTAACTTTTAAAAAAAAAAGTAGTTCATTTAAAGGATGTGGGCATCGCTCACTGGGCCACCACTCATTGTCCATCTCTCAATGCCCTTAAGAAGGTTGTGGTGAACTGCTGCCTTGAACCACTGTGATCCATTTGGTCTAATTACATCAACAATGCTGTTAGGGAAGAGTTCTAGGATTTTGACCTAATGAGATTGGAGCAATGGTGAGATATTTCAAACTCAGGATGGTGATAGACTCGGAGGGGAATTTGCAGGTGGTTCCCATGTAGCTGCTTCCCTTGTCCTTCAAGATGACAGTGGTCATTGGTTTGGAAGATGCTGTCTAAGCAAACTTGGTAACTTTTTTTGCAATGCATCTTGTCGATGGTACGCACTTGCTTATTTGTATCGATGATGTAAGAAGTGGGTGTTGATAACAGAGTATGTTGCCTTGTAATGAATGTTTGAGCTGTTTGAGTGCTTTTCAAGCTGCATCACACTCCTTACTTGTGCATTGTAGATGGTAGACTTGTTTTGGACAGTCAGAAATGAGTTATGCTGCAGGACTCTTCGCTGCTGGCTGGAGTCATACCAAACACGTGGGAAGATTGTTGTCATTGTTGGACTTTGTCATCTCAATTCCAGGACATCTCTGCATGAGTTTCTCAGGGTAGTGTCCTAGGCCCAACTGTCTTCAGCTGCTTCATCAATGACTTTCCCTCCATCATAGGGTCAGAAGTGGAGATGTTTGCTGATTATTGCACAATGTTCAGCACCACCAGCAATTCCCCAAATACTAAAGAAGTCAATGCCCAAATGCAGCAAGATCTGGACAATATCCAGGTTTGGGCTGATAAGTGCCAAGTAACATTCACTCCACACAAATGCCAAGCTATGACCATCACCAATAAGAAACAATTGAACTGTCACCCCTTGACATTCAATGGGGTCACCATCACTGAATCCCTCCCACTATTAACAGATAAAGGCATGGACAATACCTAAATTGAACTTCCTACCATCCAGAAATTCACCAAGGCTCATGAGATGGCTTCTTTATATGAGAGGATTCCCTTGTGCTTCTAAATGGACATACCCACAACAGAGATAGTAGGAACTGCAGTTGCTGGAGAATCTGAGATAACAAGATGTAGAGCTGGACGCTTTGGGCCTAGACCCTCCTTCAGAAAATTCAATTTTTTTTATCTTCAATTTTTCATTTTTCTGATGGAGGGTCTACGCTTCCTGCTCCACTGATGCTGCTTGGCCTGCTGTGTTCATCCAGCTCTGCACCTTGTTATCTCAAACCCACAACAGATACCATATAGAACAGCAAGGGCAGCAAATACATGGGATCACCACTACCTTCAAGTTGTGACAGTTGTTTAGGAACTAGGGCTGAAATGTTCTCTATTCAGATGACACTCTGGCAACAAGAAGTTGATTGGTCTATAGAATAGTGACCACTTGTCAATGTCAAAACACTTTTTTGCCTGTCAACTACCATGTGATTGGTTCCCAGGAAATTGAACAACCTTGGAGTTGAGAATATCATAGAGGGATGTGATTCTTGATAAGTACAGAAACCTGGTCTCTGCTTTCTATCAACCTGAATCTGAAAGTCAGCCATGCTGGGTGAGTTTCATAAATAATGAAGCTTGATTTTTCGGAGTGCTGTCCCAGTGAAGTGAGACACCTCCCATGTCAGTCATAACCATAGTGGTTTCCTTTGTTCACACTATTTCTTTTGCAGTTGCTGGACTGAGAAGGTCATGTCAGTTGTGGATCTTCCACTGAAGAAACCGCTGTGATAGGTTGAATGAATGTATCCCAATTATGATCTGTAATCTGACATGGTAAACCTGGACAAATGCTTCCTCCATGCTGCACAGCAGGGAGCTGACTGAATAGTTGCAACTTCTGCAGTTATTTTGGGATTGTCACAGGCATTGCATGTCCTGAATCCTAGGGACTGCTGGCTTCCTCCAGCAGAAGTAGTGATGTTTGTGTAGATCCAGTAGGACTTGCCCATATTGTGCTTGTTGATTCAGCTGGTATAGCGTTTGCACCTACAGCTTAGCCCATGGGAAGCAAGTCATAGCTTTGTTATGCTCCTCCACCGCGTGCTCAATATCCAACTTGCCCATGTCAGGCAGCCTCTCAATGCTGTTTTAAGATTCCTTGCTGACCATGTTCAAAGTGAGAGGAGGAAAGTTTAGGGGAGATATGTGTGGAAAGTTCTTTACACAGAGGGTGGTGGGTGTCTGGAACGCATTGCCAGCAGAGGTGGTAGATGCAGACACGTTAGCGTTTTTTAAGATATATTTGGACAGGTACATGGATGGGCAGGGAGCAAACGGACACAGACCATTAGAAAATAGATGACAGATTAGACAGAGGATCTTGATCGGTGCAGGCTTGGAGGGTCGAAGGGACTGTTCCTGTGCTATAATTTTCTTTGTTCCGTTTGTTCATGTTCTCCCTGGATGACAATGCAATCGCCATTCAACCATTCTCAAATGTTTACTGCATTTGACGATGACCAAAGCACTTGATTTCAGTGGGTCAGTGTTCTGGAAATATTTCCTTTTAGGACGCATTATACATGCCCCCAACAATCAGAATGTTTAAAGATGTCTGCATATTCTGGAAAACTAGTCCTCAATGCAGTGTCTAGCTGTCTTTTTGCTTCAAGCAGCTGTGAGCACCCTCTGCCTTCTCACCTGGATCTCTCTTGTAGAAAAGAGAAATCTTTGGTTTACCTGTGGTGATGTTAGTCTTGAATGAGTTGATAGTTTCCTGCTGTAGTTTCCGATATGTTGACAGTGTGGCATTGTAGGTAGTGTGTTGAATTGTATTCCATTTAGCTCCTGCAGTCTGTGCGGCATTGCTGGACAGCACCTTTTCAATAACATTGAAGAATTGTTTGTTCTTATCTGGGAAGGCAACAAGGCTTGATGTTGATGCAATGACGGCATTTCTGCTTTGAATGAAATGCTTCAAAGATTGCATGCTCACCCTGGGCCGGAGCAGGGAGTGATCGGTATCAGAGTGAGCCTTGCGACAGCTGTGTGTGTAGAGAATGTTGCTGAGAGTCGAGTCTGATGATCAGATTTGGCTGGTGGTGCCAATGCCTTGATGTTGGATCCAGGGCACCTTGCACCATTGTTTATTCTGAAAAAATGTTGATGATATCACAAAGCTAAAGGCAGCAGCTAAGGTCAAATAGTTGAGTCTGTTATCTTCGATCTCTCCCAGGCCATGATGTCTGAAGAAGGACGGCTGTGTCTCATGATCTGCACTCTTGCAGTGAAATCCCCTGGCAAAGTGGAAAATGATGCTGTGTTGTAGGGATTCTGCTGAATGCAGTGTCAATCTCCTCATTGAACACTTATTCACCTCTGATGGAGCATTGTAACTAGACTTGTTGGAGCTGGGTAGCAGATGTAGAAGATACATTTTTGAAGCATTTGTGGGGATTTCTGTCACTAAGATTCATGAGTTCCTTCCAGCAAAGCCTATGTCCTGCTGACAGTTTTCCTCTGAACCTTCTACCGCCAGATGAATGTGTAACGTTGTTCTTTCATTGATGCACTCTAACTGAGCTTGGACTTTGCTATGTCAGCTTTTAGCCAATCAAATGCAACATGGATCACTGCTGTCTTGCATGCATTTAGATCTGAGCAATAAATGCAGACCGAGTCAACATTGTCTGTATCCTACAAGTGAATAAGGCATTTTTAAACATTATCAAGCAGTTTTCTATCATTGTGGTCTGCACAGTTTTGATATTCCAGCATTACAGTCTAAGAGTTGGCACCTTTTTTTTTCTTGATTTTCTTTGTTGTCCTGGTGTGCTGGACTCCAGTGAGTGTTTTCAGCTTAGGCTTTGTTCAGTAAGTGAAGTAGTTGGATAAGCAGCTTGCTGCTTTCTCCTTGGCTCGAGGTGAATGGTGGCTGGCCAGTGTGATCCCATAGCCCCTCTTTCCATTGGATTCATTTTTTATCTTGGATTCATACCTACAATAGGCCATTTAACCCATCGAGTGCACTCCAACCCTCTGAAGAGCATCCCACCAGTTCCACCTACCTACCCTAACTCTGTCACCTTGCATTTCCCATGGCTAACCCTGGACACTATGGGCAATACAGCATGGTCAAGCTACCTAACCTAAACATCTTTGGACTGTGGGAAGAAACTGGAGAAAATCCATGGCAGACACAAAGAGAATGTGCAAACTCCACACAGACAGTTGCCAAAGGGTGAAATCAAACCCAGGTCCCTGGCACTGTGAGGTAGCAATGCTAGCCACTGTGCCACCCTTTCAAAGTTATGGACTTTTTTCATGCAATGAAGGTTATTATAATTAAGCTCAATTTGAGCAAGAGCCCCCAACACTACCTAGACTTGCTGTCTGCCTTGTATTCATGCTCTAAAACAAAACTAGAGTATTCTCTCTTGGACATAAGGCTGGGCAATATTTCTGGAGATGCAGGGCTGTCCAAAGATCAGGCTTCCGGTCTGGAACTGCCTCTGAAGGGTGCAGGAGTTACTAGAAAGACTATTTAGACATCTCTTTGCCTTTGGGCTTCACACCAGATTATTCTTGTCATTGTTGACCCCTTGAGCCTTCAAATTTCCTCAGTTATCCACAAAACAGTGAAGCTATTTACCCATAGTTGGGGAGTTTGATTCATGAATACTAGAGTGTGCACTTCATGCATCTGGAGGCCAGACCTTCACTAAGTTCTTCTGAAGATTTAGCCAGAGGCAGCAGGAGTCTCAGTGCACCACCAAACTGAAGCAGTGAATTGCCTCTAGAGAGGTTATGAACTGTTATGGGGAGGAGGGGTGAACCAGCCATCCTCCGATCAACTTCCTTGGTTAGCCACAACAAAGCTTGAAGCTATTCCTCCATCCAAGTAAATTTGCAGGTATGTTTTTTTCCTGTGAGCAAGAAGGAGCCAATTAACAAAAGTTTACTTGAATCTAAGATGGAGCAAACTCGTTACCTGCTACATCCAAGAAAGGTGGTAAAAGCACAATGTCAAGCATATAGCCTTCATACGGTAACTTAGATCCACATGTAATGTATATCTACATGAAGTTAATTACATCCAAATACAAATTGTGAGAAAAGAATATAATTTCTTCATTTGTCTTTGATGCGTAGCTGACTTCTTGGATGCAGTCCATAGTCATGATTATTGCAGTAATTGAGAAGATCTCAGTTCACAGCTGTGTTCTCTTTTCAGTAGAGGAAAAGAAAACACAAGAATTGTTATTCAGTTATTGAACCAAAAGGATAATTCTTAAGGCAATGATACATCATTTTATTATTGTTATGTTTATTCATGCACAGCCCAAGATTGATGGAAGTAGGGATTGAGAATTCTAAACTGTAAATTGACAGGTATGTGCTAGTATTTTATTAAGTATTCTAAATAAAGACTGGCATTTGTGTCATAACTTTCATGACTGCTAGCCTTTAAATGTCAATGATGTTTGTTTGTGTTCTCTGTCAGTATGATGGTGTCTGAGTTTGTGTTTCCTCACCACAAATATTACTGTGGCTCACAGATACAGAACAAACAGCACTAACCAAAAAGGATTGAACTACAACCAGAGACACTGAGAAAACAGACTTCCTGGCAGCACTAGAATCCCCATTCAAAAACAGACACACAACAAATGTGAGAGACAACTGTAAATTAAAATGCTAATATCATTCAACTCCAAATAATTCAAGATATAAAGGTAAAATTAGACTGTTTAGCCCATCTATTTTGCTCTGCTATTCTATCATGGTCGATAGGCCTGTCAACCTCATTCACCCATCTTCTGCCCATAACTATTCATCCCCTTACTAATCAAGAACCTCTGTCTTAAAAACACCCAAAGACTTCATTTCCATTCTAAAGGGTTGACCTTTCACTCTGGCTCTGCCTTTGGATCCTTCTCCATGTCCACTCTATTTAGGCCTCTCAATATTCTGTAAGTTTGAACATACTCCATCAAGCACAGAACCAGAATCCTCAAATGTTCCTCATGAAAAGCCCTTCATCCCTGGGATCATTATAAACCACTGAGCCCCCTGCAAGGTGAGCACATCCTTCCTTTTAGGGCCGTGTCCAATTAACAATTGTGTCCACTCATGAACACAAGAACATGGCAAGCAAAGAATTAATTTCCAACTTAAATCTCAGTAGCTAGGTGCTAATATCCAAATGTTGGATGTATGCTATGTGATTTTCTAACCACAGAAAGGGTAAGTTTATAAAACATATCCGACACTTGGATGTGTGTTCAGTGAATGAGATTCCAAACACAATCTAGACTCTGCACATGGGTTGTTTGAGCCTCAACTGCAAAATTTAGTTTTGATAGACTACTGTGCCCCTGCTGACAGAGGACACAAATAAACACACTTAGAGAAAAAGAGATGCCCTGAAGAACCTCAAAAGAACAAATCATCATTGTTCCTGCTGAGAGGCAGAATGACTGTGGTAATACTGTCAAACTTTCCAACTCTGCAAACACACCAACATCTATAATTTGTTCAGTCAACAGTTTCACCTAATTGGTTTTGAGGTTAGAATAGTATCAGAGATAATGGGAACTGCAGATGCTGGAGACTCCAAGATAATAAAATGTGAGGCTGGATGAACACAGCAGGCCAAGCAGCATCCCAGGAGCACAAAAGCTGACGTTTCGGGCCTAGACCCTTCATCAGCTAGGGTCTAGGCCCGAAACGTCAGCTTTTGTGCTCCTGGGATGCTGCTTGGCCTGCTGTGTTCATCCAGCCTCACATTTTATTATCTTGGTTTTGAGGTTAAACAGCTTTTATTCCTGTAGTGTTAGACATGTGAAAAAAGGTTGCACATTATTTTGGTTTACAGGTAATTTTCTTTTCCATGTATGAAATGCTATTGAGGGTTGATCAAAAGGAAGTAAGAACAACTTGATGAAAAGAGTCAAATTTTTCAGTTGAGGCTCAAACAACCCATGTACAGAGTCTAGATTGTGTATGGAATCTCATTCACTGAACACACATTCCAAAGTGTCGGATATGTTTTATAAACTTACCCTTTGTGGTTAGAAAATCACATAGCATACATCCAACATTTGGATAGTAGCACCTAGCTACTGAGATTTCTAAGTTGGAAATTAATTCTTTGCTTGCCATGTTCTTGTGTTCATGAGTGGACGCAATTGTTAATTGGACACGGCCCTAAAAGGATGTGCTCACCTTGCAGGGGGCTCAGTGGTTTATAATGATCCCAGGGATGAAGGGCTTTTCATGAGGAACATTTGAGGATTCTGGTTCTGTGCTTGATGGAGTATGTTCAAACTTACAGAATATTGAGAGGCCTAAATAGAGTGGACATGGAGAAGGATCCAAAGGCAGAGCCAGAGTGAAAGGTCAACCCTTTAGAATGGAAATGAAGTCTTTGGGTGTTTTTAAGACAGAGGTTCTTGATTAGTAAGGGGATCAATAGTTATGGGCAGAAGATGGGTGAATGAGGTTGACAGGCCTATCGACCATGATAGAATAGCAGAGCAAAATAGATGGGCTAAACAGTCTAATTTTACCCTTATATCTTGAATTATTTGGAGTTGAATGATATTAGCATTTTAATTTACAGTTGTCTCTCACAAGCAATGTTCAAGTGTATTTTTTTAAAAGTAGTACATCATGGACACTAAGGCCTCATTACAAGACAGTAACTGTGATCAGGTTCAATTATGGGTAATTATGACATGCCACTGAGTTGTGTACCACAGTCCAGTACTAGATTTAGGTTCATCTCATCTTATTTCAGGAGTGGCTATCAATTTCCAAATCAGCTAAACTATCTACTTCTATTACTGCATATGGAGACTAACTGACAATAAATACATGCACTGGAATGAAGGGGAATCTTTTTGAAAATACTGTAATGTCCATAATTACAAACAATACTAACAACTCAGATGAACTTAAATAGCAAGACTGACTGTCCATAACAGGGATAGGGGGAAATACTGCTTTGTCTTGGTGTTGAATTGAATGATCTTAAAGTTGTACTCATCCATACAGGCAGAGAGAGAGTATTCTAATGCTCTAATGAAGTCAGAAGTTGAGTGGATTTGCCAAAACTCAAACTAAGTATCAATGAGAAAGTTATTGTTAAGTGCTGCTTGATAGCACTGTCAATGACAATATTTATCACTTTGATTGCCAGTTAGATTTGACCAGTATTTTGTGGACAATTTTGTAGATAAATGCCACTGCAGTTACTGTACTGGAACAGCATGGATACAGGGTGGGGTGCATTCTGGAGCACACGTCTTCTGTACTATTGCTGAAACATCATCAGGGCCTATAGTCCTCTAGCTGCTTCTTGATATCACATGGAATGAATCAAACTGGCTGAAGTCACAAACACAAATGATTTGGCTATTTCACTAATTACCTGGACCAACTCATTTGAGAACCAATCTATGGAAAATTTATTCTTGATGGTAAAAATACATTTATTTAGCATATTTCAACACATTTATATACCGATTGGATATGTTATGACATTTGCTAAGTCCAGCTTTTAAAACAGAAAACCAATGTTGATTGCATTTCAAGTCATTGCTGTCAATCTTAAAAACTCAATTGTGCACAGAAGCTGCAGCTTCTCCTGAAGTTCAAAATCCCTTAATATTTATAATTATTCAATATCTTCATTCTCATTATTCTGCGTATGATATATGCTCTGGTTGCGCCTCTTAATTAGTTTTATTCCACTGCTTCCATTCTCATGCTCATTGCTAATTCGTTTCACAGCCTTTGTGCGTGTGGTCCTTCCTTCTCCCTCAGTCATGCTGCTGTCACCAGACTTGTCTAATTCCTCATTTGCAGAGTCCTGTGTCTCATCAGATGATACAACCATAGAATCAGGGAGATCTCTTACATCAGAGAAATTTGCTGATGAGTCTGTAAAAGGGTGATCTGGCAATGGTTCTATGCTATGCGCACTTAGCTCCCCATTATCATCATCGTCGTCATCATCATCATCCAGTGTGATTTCATCTGGGTTTATGGAGGAAGAAAGTCCAGAAGTGTCTGTAGTATAATCACTGGGTTCCTCTGCATTATCTGCACCATCCACTTCATCCTCTTCCTCCATAAGACCCTCACCTTCCATCTGTTTCACCTTGGCATTCAGATCTGTGAGGCCAAAGGTGGCACAGAACTCAGTTGTCTGGGGATTAATCACATGAGTAGGTTCTCTAGATCTCTGTGGATGTGCTGGGTCATAGACAGGTGCTATCTGGCTAAAATTATAGGGGATCTGGAGGTTATTAGCCTGATCCTCCAGTAGTTCTTTAATATCTTCTTCAGACACACTATAGTCCCACCTGCATCAAACAGAAATGATCGATATAACAAAACAAGATAATAGAACAACAAGGGTAGTAAGAGGGTATTTCACATCTTAATGTATGGCATTAAATCTTTTGTGCATTTGATGATAGTTGTCTGCTGGCTCTCACTTGTTCTACCAACAGCCTTCTGTTTATTTTGAGCATTTCTATCAGATCTTCTCTCAACATTCACTCCTTTTTAGAATCACCCCAGCTTCTCCAACCCATCCTTACAGTTGAAGTCTCATCATCATTGAAATTATTGTTGTGAATCTTTTCTGCACCTTCTCTAAAGTTTGTCTTATCCCTGGTAAGTGTGCAGCTTAGAACTGGATGAATATTCTCAGACTAAACAAATGTTTTACAAAGGTTCAACACCACCTCCCTTGCATTTCTTCAATATGACAATAAAATACTTTAGTATGCAGAGAAATATGCATTTTCAGTTTTAAAATGTGGAGTTTCCATAACCTGTTTTCATCTCAAATATTCATCTTATTCTAAGATAATACACAATTTAATATGACAACTAAGTTGGACTTACTTTGCATGCAGACTATTATTTTCTGGCATGTTCCATGATTTAGATGTGACATTAATTAAATCATTTGTTGCTTTTAAAATGGCCAGCCATTCAGAATCATACTCTAAATGTTCAGAAGCATTTGGGTCATGCTCTATTTCAACAATCTAGTCAGAAGGGGGAGAGAAGAAAGGATTAAAAATGCAAATTAGATTTAGCAAAAACATAAACTATGGAACAGTCATATGTAGAATGTCAACAGGCAAAACAATTAAAGAAAACAATCTCTTAAACTGACATTTTTATTCTAATATAGTCATTATCCTATTATCCAGCATGCTTGGGGAATGGAGATGAGAGTTAGCTAAATCTATCAGCTGCATGAGAAATACTAGTCGCAGCTAGAAGAACTTGACTGGTCACTGCCAAAAGATGACTGCGATTTAGGGATGAGCAGCCAGGATCAGTAACTCTGACTGTGTTAGGTGATTCTGTCTTCATTGATTAAGGTAAGTCTTGAACTGGATTTAATAGCTCCTGATCCCTTATTCCCTTCTAATAACAATACCAGTAAAATTCCCAATATCTGGATCCCAAACACCTGGAATTGTCATGCAACCAGCATCCAAGATTCAAAGGGAACTCCAGATGCTTTAGTGGACGTAGACATGAACACACTATATTCAATTGTTCTGTAAACTCAATTTACTCAACTGTACTGTTTTCTCTTTCGGACATCTCAGCGAATGATGCAGGTAAAATGTGAATTTTCCACAATTTAGGGAGAAAATAGTATTTGTGCTGGTATCAGAGATAATGGGAACTGCAGATGCTGGAGATTCAAAGATAATAAAATGTGAGGCTGGATGAACACAGCAGGCCAAGCAGCATCTCAGGAGCACAAAAGCTGACGTTTCGGGCCTAGACCCTTCATCAGAGATCTGATGAAGGGTCTAGGCCTGAAACGTCAGCTTTTGTGCTCCTGAGATGCTGCTTGGCCTCTTTGTGCTGGTATGTTTGTTTTTAATCAAAACAATGAATAACTTATAATACCTGCAGAAAATCTCTGTGAGGGAGACATTTATCCAGAGCTAAAAATTTTGTTGCTTTTGGTAGCTGCTCACTATCACATTTCTGTAAGAAAATAGAAAAAAAACAACACGAGAATAAACCTGCTAAACAATAACTTGAAACAAACTTAAATCATTTCTTCATTCATCGAGTCTTAGCCCAAGTAATAATTAAAAATTAATTCTCTGAATGTGAACAGTATTGACAAGGCTGGCATAAGTTCTCCATTCCTGGTTGTCCTGATGTGGCAATGGTTGGCTACCCTCGATTGTAGTGTGGGCTTTCTACCACTGGGTAGCTTGCCAGGGCATTTCAGAGGATACTGGGAGAAAACTACACTTGTGACCTGGAATCACAAAAGCCACGCCATCTCAGATCAGTGAGCTTTCTTCTCAGACTGACATTATCAACAAAACAAATCTGGTTCATTCATTTTTAAAATGGTGTCTAATAAAAATATCATCATAAGTGAACTACACAAGCCATCAAGTGATTTATTTGTGTAAATTGCAAGTTTGCTCTTTTCTCGTCTTACCGGATGCTGCATTAAAGCTGCAAACTTCACGTGTAGATGCGCTGCAAACCAATATGAAGGCTTGAGGTGCTGCAGAAGCTCTGTGGCTGCAGGACTGCCCAAGGTATTAGATTCGACCTCTGGGCGGAGGAAAGCTTTTCTCTTAAGCAGTTGTTTTTTGTTACCATAGTGATAGATACCTTGTGGCCAGTCATGTGACAGGAAGATGTCCATATGCTGTTTTAACTGAAAATAAATAGAAAAAAGCAATAAAATACTTGAAGAAATTGATCAACTTGTTAAATAGACCAGTTACTGTCAGTACTTGGGGCGTCAGCTGGCACAATAAACAATGATTGGATGTGGGGCTGAAACATAATAACACAAAACAAATTTACATATGATACAAAGCTAAACAGGAATGTATGTTGCAAGGATAAAATATTTTCAGAGGGATTTGGAAAAGATAAGTGACTGGTATGAACCCAGGAGATAGAATATAATGGGGAAGAACAGATGTACAGAGCATTTTTTAAAATGGTGAAAGGGGTTGGAAAGTTTGATATGCAAAAGACTTGGCCATCCTTATCATTAAGTCACAATAATATTATACAGATATAGCAACTTATTAGAAAGGCAAATGAAATATTAGCATTTATTGCAAAATGATTCAAGATGAGGTCTTGCTTCAATTGCAAAGTCACTGGTGAGATCGCACCTGGAATACCGAGCTCAGTTTGTCTCCATTTCATTAGATATTATTACTATACGAGGAGATGGAACAAACCTTTCCCAGAGCAGCAGGAACTGTACTCTGAAGAAATTAGACAACACAGACCTGTATTCTCTGGATTGTCAAAGAATGAGGGGTTCTCTCATTGAAACCTACAATAGTACTAGTGATGGACAAGGTAGATGCAGGGTGAATCCCCTAATTGGGGAGTCTCGAACCAGGGGGTACAACTTAAAAATAAGTGATGTCAGCTAGATGGAGATTAGAGTTATAAATCAATGGAATTCTTTACCCCAAAGTATTGGGGAAGCTCAGTCTTTATGTATACTTAAAGTAAAGATTGATAAATGTTTGATTATCAACAGACTAAATGGTTATGGGAGAATGTAGGTGAAAGGCATTGAAGTGTTTGATCAGTCATGATTGTGTCGAATGGCAAAGCAGGCTTGATGTAAAAGACACGTATTAAGCATTAATGGCAAAAATGAAAATTTTTTTTGACTTTTGCTGTTTTCAATGTCATTAAGTAATCTTCTAGACAAATTTTAACTCCGTGTGCAGAATTAATAGGACATTTTCAGCTATCGATCCTTAAGATAAAGCAATGGCTTCTAACAGCACATTCTAAATAAATAATTTCCTGTCTCAATTATATCAGAATCAATAAGGGTCACAACCATACAAGCAGTTCCTCCGACACAAGGCACTATCTGTAATAAGGATTTAGCTTTACCGTTTGAGCAAGCACACTTCACCTGAGGGGGGGAATGGGCAGGTAGTTTTGAAGATAAGTCCTTGATTGGAAGGTGCTTCCCATCAAAGGCGGCTTGGTGAGCTACTTTAGTGCATCATGCATCCAGCATGCACCATTATGGCTGTGTAACAGAAGTAAATGAAATGTGGGTTTTCAATGATGGATAGAATGTTGTTCATATGAGCTGCTTTAACTTGGATCATGTTAAGCTTAGAGGGTTGTTGGAATGCTTATTCTGTTGCACTCCTGATGTGTTTTGTAGATGGCAGGCAGAGTTCAGGGAATCAGAAGGGGAGCTATTCAGCACAGAACTCCTAGCTTCTGATGCATTCTTGCAGCGATGTCATTTTTAAGTGCTGAAGTTTCTGCCCAATGGCAATCCCTAGGATGTTGATATTGGGAGATTCAACAAAGATAACTTCTTTAATATCAAGGGAAGATGGTTACTGTCTGGCACTTGTGTGGGACTTAACACTAGTGTTACATATCAGTTTGAGCCTCAATATTATTCACATGTTGCTACGTTACAGGCATGGATTTCTTCAATAGCTGAGGATGTGTGATTGCACAGTGCTCAGCACCAATCACCAGCTGACATCCCAATTTTTACCTGTTCTTTACTGCAATTTGTTTAAAACATGTTGGATGTGCAAAACGTGGAATAAGTGTAAAGCATTGTAACAGACCAACCAGATCAAATCTCCAAAGTACATTACAATATGAAATGGACAGCATTGATTCTTCTAACCTGTTTCAGCTTGAACACTTCAATATTTCTGACGTGATATGCACTCCGCAGTGTCTGTTGATTATATGGAGGATATTCAAAGTGACCTGAAAGCCATAAAAGAAAAATCACAGATGATTGAGCTCAGTGTAAACATTTCCTTATTACGCACCACTAAAAGCCAAAATGCTCACCAAACAGAATAATTACTTGGAATATATTTTAAAGAAGCTTCATAATTCATTTGCCTCTAATTAGTTGACATATTTAACATTTTGAAATTGAAAATTTGAAATTAAAACATCAATTTTTGAACAAATTTGGTTTTCATTAGAATAATATTTGCTACACTAAGATTAAACAACACATGATTTTAAATCTATGTAGGCTCAACTACAGCAAGTTGAAACTATAGACATTTGAGAAAAAAACAATTGTGGAAATCAGTTGGAATATCTTGGGAATTTGGACATGGCTAAGCTACATTAATTTACCTTTTTTGTAGTCATGTGGCTTAAAAATACCAGAGAGTCCTCCGATGCGTATACCACGGTAATTTACCACACCAGCATACCCTCGAAACAAATAACATATGTTACTCTAAATACACATTTTGAATAAGCCTACATGCAGTAAGTCACACATTCTTTAGCATTTATTTGCTATAAACAAAATCAGCCAGTTCTCTTAAATTGTCGCTGTGTTACTATACAATTGCTTTTTCACTTTAGGCAGAATCATTGACAAATATAAGGCAAGAGAAACTATATTCATATTGACTCTGCATAACTCGTTTTTAAAAAAAAAAATTCACCGAGTGAGGGAGTTGCTGGCTAGGCAGTGTTTATTGCCCATCCCTAGTTGTGCACATTGCAGTTTCTTTCCCTACAGCACTTTAGTGAACATTATGGATTTTTCCAACAATTGACAATGGAGTCACGGTCATCATTAGACTCTTAATTCCAAAATTCCACCATCTGCCTTGGCACAATTCAAACCTGGGCCCTCAAAACGTTATCTGGGTCTCTGGATTAACAGTCCAGCAGTAATATCACTAGGCCATTGTCTAGTGTCATGTGTTAGATGATGCAAACCATGTTGTCCTTCTAAACTCCCCCTCTATCACATGCACAATGACCCTGAAATGTTGACAACTCCATACTGACAATTTTATTCATCATTTTCAGAATATATACTGAGCACTGTCAAAGATATTTCCTAGATAAATGGACAACTTTAAAATTGAGACATGACAAAGACTTGCTTCCATCTTCCCAAATAAAGCATATGATCAAATATCTTCAGCAAAATTAAGAAACAATTAATTCTGTCATCAGACAACACATTGATCTTGAGGCCTGACATTGTAATACATATGTATTCACTACATAAAAACGTGAGAGATTTAATACCTAAGTAGTAAATGTTTGGTGCCACCCATCCTCCATAAGGCAACTCCTGTAAGTGATTAGAGGCTTCGTGATTGCCTCCTATGAAGATGGTAAGAACAGGGGCTTTCTTTTCTCCAGAGTAATATCTACATGTAACAATTCAACAAATAGCATTTAACTTCACAAATAGCTCACTTCGAGACAAAACTTCAATTGTAATTTACTGGTGTGTACTTCTCATTAGGTATAAAAACTCTACATGGAAATTTTAAAAGACATTTTATATTACAAACAGTAACAAATGCAAATGCTTAAATAGCAAGCATTTGAATACAATAGCTTATACGAGAGAATCAATCTTATAAACAAAAATGAGTGCTTAATTTAGAAAAGGACAAAGTAACAAGGTGATACAAAAAAAGAACAACCTTGAACACCTACTTACTTGTAGAAAGTTTGCATTTGTCTGTATTTAACGGGTACAGCCATGCAAATCATGTCAGCTTCATTCCTGACTGCTTGAAAATCTCCACAGCACAACAAGAGGTCCACCTTAACATTGTCCTTTTTCTCCAAAAACTGAATACTCTCATAGATTTTGTCCAGTTCACCATGGCAGCAACCTTCTACTGCTACCTTCATTGTAACAGTGTGCAAGAGCTTGCACTACAAGTTCCAATGAGCTGGGTGTCTTTAGGAGCAATCTCCCTTCCTGGGCCCTATTTAAGCACGCTCATGTCTCAGTGTACTGACCCAATTAAACTATCATAGATTCTGAAATTAAAGAAAGGGCAATATTTATTAATTACTGAAGTTAAATTTACAGATACACACAAAACACAGCTTTTTATTTACTTGCAGGCTGTTAAATAGTCATAAGGAGACTCAAAAAAGGAACGTTCATATACACTGAATTTTCAAAGACCATTTGACAATGGAATTGACAGGTAAAGTATGACTGCTTCAATTCAAGCAATGAACTACTTATAACTGTCAATGTCCTATTAGGCCTGGATTCTGAATCAAACTATTACAACATATTTTTTAAATTATCACTGTTAGCTTAATAACTCACCAGAATGGCAAAATAGCAAAACATGCCTATTCCTACAAACTATAAACAATATGATAAACAGTTTCTCTGAAAATATTTTGTATGAAATAACAATCAGACATTAATGAATTACAGATACTAAAAACTTAATCCTATCAAACAAGAATACATTCATAGACTTAAGTTTGGGGGTAAAAGTTTAAATTCTTATTCAGTTCACTATTTCAAAGCATGGCAATCTGAATAACACAAATTGCATCTGTAAATGGTAGCATTTAGTTTAAAAAAAACTGCAATTAGATGTATTTTAGGTTCAAGCCTGAGATGCTAAATCCAGGTCACTAACAAAGCATATCAACATCTCTACTGAATTTACCAATCCCTACTTCAGAGGCATACTTCTGAAAGGCAGTTATGTTAAAACAGGATTATACTTAGTCATGTTCAGCTTGTGATGAACTACACAATCTGACAGACAATAAAGGTAAAGTCACCATAGTCCGACAGGACTATAGAGCTGCTCTCTCAGACAGACATACAACCTGTAGTGAGTTTAACCTGAGGGTAACCAAACTGCAGCAAGGTTAAGGGGCATCATTCATGGTGACCGCAGCTGGCACAGGAATTGAACTGTTGAACACTGCTGGCATCATCCCAGATTGCAAAACAGCCATCCAGCCAACTGAGCTAACCAACTCCTGACAGCCAATAACAAGGAATCATCACAAGGGAATGTCTCACACTCGGACAACCAACTCACAAACCTTAAACATTAGAGACAACGCCCTGCCTGCTAATGTTGTTAACTCAGCCACATTAGGGGCATTTAAACAGACCTTGGATAAGCAGATGGATGATGATGGGATAGTGTAGGGGGATGGGCTTGGATTGGTTCACAGGTCGGCGCAACATCGAGGGCCGAAGACCCTGTTCTGTGCTGTATTGTTCTATGTTCTAAAAAAGATGTGAAGAGGATAAACAATAACTATATCCAACAAGCTTTATAGGAACTCTGAGCAAAAATCTTACCATGTTTTCAAAAAACCCCACAAATTTAAACTGTTAATATTAAACATCAACTGCAGTAGTACCCCCACTATCACTAAATCCTGCTATTTGAACATGGAGGGATGACTAATTTCTAATTTTTACTCCAAGTTTTTTTGTGACAGGGAACGTTATAATCTAGATGATTCATTTAATCAATTTTTTCAATTATGTTAAATCTGTCTGATCAAATTCTAAAAATTGAGATACTGGCAAAAATAAAAAGGTGATCCTTACAATTGTTTTTTAAAAAAGAGAAAATCTCATCTTTCTCCCATTAACAGCACTGTCAGAAGTTATTCAGAGAACTAGCTGCTGCCAAGTGCTATTCTGAAATAGCAACTCATCAGGTGCATTTCTGCTGGAAATGCAAGCAATTTGACTTGGGATTCACAATCCAGCCTAATCATTAATACTTGGCACTTGCATGCAAACTTTCTGCAATCAAGATCAAGGACTCTAGCCAACTGTTTAGCCCACAGGACCTTAAGCCAATGCGACAAATAACCTAGAGAGTTAAGCAAACAGTCGTCTTATCTGTCCATCTCAGAAGTACATTGAATGAATCATCAGCTGAATTTAATAAAGGCTTTCAACAGGGACTGGAAATTAGAGAATTTGTTGGGTAAACAAAAGGCCAGTGGCAGATGTAAAACATTGCGCACCCTGGGCCTAATTCAATGATCTAAGGTTATTGTTAAAGCGAACACGGATGAAGAATTTTCAGTGAATTTAAAATCTACCTTTCCTGACTTTCCAAACAAAAAGAAACAGAAAATGCAGCAGTTAACACAAAGCTTTTGATTCATTTGAAACAATTCAAATTATTGACCAGCATTATTTCACTCAAAAATAAGGTCACTGGGATTCATCACCACCTCAATACATTAAAATAAGTGTCAATATCAACAGCAAACGCATAAATAAAATGCTACTCTACGTCCAGGCCAGCTCCCTCGGGAAATCGCGTCAGAACCATTGATTTAATACCAGAAGTCAATGAGACAGATGACAATACAACACTGTTGTGTGCATAATTATTCTCAGGCCTGTAAATATCAGGGAGCCATCAGGTGGTTTTCAAGGAGAGTTCACTGAAATATATAGCGACGCAGCGACTAATATCTTATTCGAAACCAAGCCCAGCACTTTTTTTAAAAATGATACATTCTCCCAGTCTTTGTGGAACCTCGTCGGCCCTCCCTTCGGACAGATTACGGGCGTGGAAGCAGAGGTGAGCCATTTGACTACTGGGACTGGGACTGGGACTGGGGCGGGGGGGGAAGATTTGCTTTTTTTGAGAAACAAAAGCAGAAATTGTTGGCAAAGCTCAGGAGGTCTGAGGAAGAGTCACCGAGGGCCGAAACGTTAACTCCTGACTTACCGCCAGACCTCCGGAGCTTTTGCGGCACTTTCTGCGTTTGACTCCGATGTTTTGAGGCCGGGCTTCACTCGCGCCCGCGATCTATCTCCCCCTGCCCCTCCCCCGGCAACCCCGGGCTGGACGGTAACGGGGAGGGAGTGAGAGAGAGAGAGAGGGGCCCTCGGTGGCGGGTACTGAAAAAGCCTGTTCCTCCCTCAGTCAGGCCTCGAGGGCGCCCATCAGGAGGTACACTCCGACTCAGTCCGCCGCTTCCTACCTGCCCTCCCTCGGGACAGATGGATGGGTGGCGGACGCTATAAACCGCACTCGAGAAGCCCCTACCGGACAGCCGCCCGCACGGTGCCAGCGCGCATGCGCCACCCGTGCCCTACGCCTCCTCCCCCTCACCCACACAAACCCTCCGTTAAAGTAAACTCAGCACCGGGAGCGCCGCAACATTCAACACTTTTTTTACTCGAAACGGGAAACAGAAGACAGAGAAAAAAAGTCAGCAAAACAAAAAAAAACCTTCCGAAAATCGACCGGCGAAATAAACATCCACGACCAGAACAAACAAACTTGTTAAATAATCTCAAAACCATCACTTACAGCTCATCCGAATCTGCTGGCAATGGATAAGGTAAATGTAAATCGTTCCAAGCCTCACTTTCAACTAAGTTGATGTTTGGGTAAATTTAAAAAAAACAAAATCTGTAAAAAGAGCTAGTGGCCGGGCAAGGCTGCAACGTCTGTCATGTAAAGGCCTGGTAGAAAGTACGGCTATAGTCGTGCGGCTGCGCAATGCAGTGTTGCTGGGCCCGGACGGAAAGGGAAGGAGCAGGGGCGGGGCCGGTATCCGTTGGAGCGGGTGGGGCTAGCGGAAGTGCGTGAGGCTGGGATCTACTGTGAGGGTGTGCCAGGGACGGGTCTGGTGGGAGGGTTCGGGATTTTTTTGAAACGGGTGGAACTGGGAATCTGGTGGGAGGGTCAGGGGTCTGATGGGCGGGGCCAGGAGCTGAAGGGAGGAGGCAGGAAGGGTGCGGGGCGAGGGCCGAGAGCTGAGAAGTAGGGGCCCAGGCGAGGGGGCGGGGTCAGTGGGTGGGGCCGGGAGAAGTGGGCAGGACTGTGGGCGGGGCTAGGCAGGGCGGAGAGTGCAAGTTCTGTACGGGTACAGCCGAAAGGGGCGGTCTGTGGGCGGAGCCGAGAGGAGGGGGCAGGGCTAGGGACGGGTCTGGGCGTGAGGGGGCGGGGCTTGAGCCGCGGTGCTGCCGCTGCGGAAGATGGCGTGTCTGCTGGAGGCCCCAATGCGGATGAGTGTGCTTTCGGTGAGTATGTGATCGTCCGTTCGCATCGACTCGGCCTTCTTTAGGCCTAGATTGGGCTGTGATCTCTAAGTGGATGGTCGACATGGTCTGGTGTGGGAGGTGGGCGGTGTTTCCATGCCCCTGCAGCTCCTGTGTTTTAATGTTAGACCTCCGGGAATAGAGCTGCAGGTTTGGGCCTGAGAGTTGCTGTAAACCTGCCTCCTTTAAAATATAAATCGCTAGCTTCCATGCATCCCTCTGACCGTTTAATATTCGATACGCAATCGTATAAAATTGGATGCATTTAATTACACATTGTGCCTTTGTTTTAAACTTTGTGTTAAAATCTAATTGGGTTCAAAGCGGACATGTTTATTAATACCGTATCCATGTTTACACTTGCTATTCGGCACTGGCCATTCCCTTAAATCGCAATTTCTTTAATTCAGAAACGAGCAACTGATAAGAGTAGGAATAGTCATGTGCGACCCAGAAGGAGGAGGCCATTTGGCCCGTCCAGTTCATGCAGGCTACCTGGAACAATCCAGTCAGTTCTGTTCACCTGGTCCTGCAAGTTTATTTTACTTTAATGCCAATGAATTCCAGTTTGATATCATTTATTGTCTCTGCATCCGACACTTCTAGGCAGCAAGAACCAACTCTTCACGACTAGTGCGTTAAAAAAGTCCTTCCTCACATCCCAGAAAAAAAAGTTCTTCTAATTGTGTAAATATGTGCAAATGAATTGGGATGGATAGTGATTATTTCCTGCATCCATTGCCACTTCTAAGTTCAAAGATCTTTATTAGCTGCCTGAAAATGCTTCACTGCCCAGAAATCTGCACATTACAGGCTGACTTAAACGTTGAAATTAAATTTATGTAGGAACAGAACTATTTGTTGAGAATCCAAGTAATAAGAATAAAAAAATGAAAATGATAATTGTGCATCAATGGTTGAACTCTTGCTTCTGAATCGAGTGTTACACTGTTGGAAATGCTGAAGATAGTTTTGGAGTTTCCTCTGAGGTGGGACAAAAGGATCCAGTATACTGAAGGAAAAGCATAGAGCACTTCTCCTTGATATCTAGACTAATGTTTATCTGACCTGAATCAGGTTTTCTGTGACAAAGGCAAAGGCAATCTGTTCCTCCTTGTTCTTCTCAACTGACCTGCAGCCTTGAACACAATACAATACATCACATCACCCACTACTTCTATCCACCACCTCCTCTCTCCCCCTGTTTATTTCAGAATCTCGTCCCACTTCCCCATTTCTTAAGAAGGGTCTAGGCCCAAAACGTCAGCTTTCCTGCTCCTGTGATGCTGCTTGGTCTGCTGTGTGTGTTCATTCAGCTCTACACCTTGTTATCTCAGATTCTCCAGCGTCTGCAGTTCCTACTATCTCTGAAACACCTTCCAGTGTCTTACCACTCTCCGTAGCGCGACAGGACTATACTCACATGGTTTCAGAGAATCAGCTCTCTGTTGTCAGAGAATTACTATCGTTATCTTCTCTTCATTTTTCTGCACAGTCACCTCTGTTGCCCATCTCTCCCTCTTCCTCTCTTTTTCATCCCCCAAAGGAATTTATCTTTGATTCACTTTTAATTTTCATTTGCACGCTATCTCAACAGAAACATCCAAAACTATATCAGTTTACATAAGTGTACACGGATAATGCCAATTTCTATGTCACCAGCATCTCTGTAAATTGTCAGACTGCATATTCATATGTAGCACCAGACAAGGAGATGTCTTCTCCCATTAAATATTGGAGACAATTAAGTAATTGGCTGTCTTTGAGTGATGCTATAAACTCCCTTTCCTAACCACTACCCTGTTTGTTTGAGGTTTAACTTTGCAACTTTGTTGTAGGTAGCCACAAAATGATCTGTCAGGTGCACAACTGCCATCGTTAAGGCTGCAACTTCTGTTTACATAACATCATCTAATGCCTCACTTTGGCTCCTCCACTGCTAATACTGTCATCCATATGTTTATTGCCTTTATTTAAAATTCTTATCCTTGTTTTCAAACTCTTTAATGTCTTAACCTCCTATGTCTGTAATCCTCCCAGCCTCCCAGAGATATCTGTGCTTCACTAATTTTGGTTTGTAGCACATCCTCAAGTTTATTTGCTTTGTATTTGTGTTTATGCTCATACCCTCAGCAGTTGAATTCATTATTGAGCCATCACAGACACGACATCTTCTGTATTGTGACCATTCTGTAGTTTTCAACCTCTCTATCTCATTTTCCATCTCTTATGGCATTCCTTAAGATCCACCTCATCAACCAAGACTTTGGTCATCTTTCCAATGTCACCTTAAGCCCATAAGATATAGGAGCAGAGTTCAGCAATTTGACCCATGAGTTTGTTCTGCCTCTGTCATGGCTGCTGTGTGTTTCAACCCCATTCTCCTGCCCTCTCCACTTACTATCCCTGTTAATCTAGAACCTATCTATCTCTGCCTTAAATAGTGGAGGTGTTGGTCCACTAGTGTTATCACTGCAGTATTAATCCAGAGCCCAGATAGTGTTCTGGACAGCTGGGTTTAAATCCTACTTTGAGCATATTTTTAAAAATTCATTCACAGGATGGTGATGGTGAAATTTGAATTCAATAAAACTTTGAAATTAAGAGTCAGTAATGACCGTGAAACTATTACTGATTGTCAGAAAAACCCATCTGACTCACTAATGTCCTTTAGGAGATAAACTGCCATCCTTACCTGGTCTGATCTGTATGTGACTCCAAACCCCCAGAAATGTGATTCATTTTTAACTGCCCTCTGAGTAATTAGGGATGGGCTAGGAATTGTCTAGCCAATGATGCCTTCATCCTGTGAATGAATTTTAAAAAAATACGCTCACAGTCTTGCCCTCCACAGCCTTCTGTGGCAATGAGTTATCCCTATCGCCATTCTAAAGGGTTGTCCCTTCCCTCTGAGGCTGTGACCTCAGGTCCTAGTCTCTGTTACTGAGGAAACATTTTTGCCATGTCCACTCAATCCAGGGCTCTCAGTACTTTGTAAGTTTCAACAAGATCCCTCCTAATCTGACAAAACTCCATTGAGTACAGATCCAGAGTCCTCAACTGCTCCTTGTATGACAAGCCCTTCATCCCTGGGATCATTCTTGTGAAACTCCTATGGACCTCCTCTAACACTTGGACGTCCTTCCTCAGATAGAAGCCCAAAACTGCTCTCAATATTCCAATTGCAGTCTGACCAGAATCTTGTACAGCCTCAGCAGCAGTCGGAGGCTTGGGGACCGCTTTGCAGAACACCTCCGCTCAGTTCGCACAAAACTACTGCACCTCCCAGTCGCAAACCATTTCCACTCCCCCTCCCATTCTCTTGATGACATGTCCATCATGGGCCTCCTGCACTGCCACAATGATGCCACCCGAAGGTTGCAGGAACAGCAACTCATATTCCGCCTGGGAACCCTGCAGCCATATGGTATCAATGTGGACTTCACCAGTTTCAAAATCTCCCCTTCCCCTACTGCATCCCTCAACCAGCCCAGTTCGTCCCCTCCCCCCACTGCACCACACAACCAGCCCAGCTCTTCCCCCCCCACCCACTGCATCCCAAAACCAGTCCAACCGGTCTCTGCCTCCCTAACCGGTTCTTCCTCTCACCCATCCCTTCCTCCCACCCCAAGCCGCACCCCCCGCTACCTACTAACCTCATCCCACCTCCTTGACCTGTCCGTCTTCCCTGGACTGACCTATCCCCTCCCTACCTCCCCACCTACACTCTCTCCACCTATCTTCTTTACTCTCCATCTTCGGTCCGCCTCCCCCTCTCTCCCTATTTATTCCAGTTCCCTCCCCCCATCCCCCTCTCTGATGAAGGGTCTAGGCCCGAAACGTCAGCTTTTGTGCTCCTGAGATGCTGCTTGGCCTGCTGTGTTCATCCAGCCTCACATTTTATTATCTCAGCAGCATATGTCTGCTCTTATATTCTTGCCCTCTTGAAATATTTATGATAGTTTTGGTTCTCTATTTTATTATTTTAAATGCAAATTGCATTTGCCTTTCTAACTGCCAGCTGAATTTGTGTGTTAACCTGAAGAGAATCCTGAACTAGAACTCCTAAGCCCTTTTGTGCTTCACATTTCTGAAGCCTTTCCCTGTTTTAGAAAATAGTCTATGCCTTAATTCTTGCTGCCAAAGTGCATAACCACACACTTTCCCACATTGTTTTCCGTCTGTCACTTTGGCGTCCACTCTCTTAGCCTGTTCACGCCCTTTTGTAATCACCCTTCTTCCTCAGCAATACTATCCCTGCAACCATCTTTGTGTCATCTGCAAAAGCAACAGTGCCCTTAGATCCTTTTAATACAACTATTAATGTATAATGTGAATAGTTGTGGTCCAAACACTGATGTGGCTTGGTGTCTAATTTTTGTTTTATAAGACCTCTGTGAAGCTATTATACGTTATAAGCCATTACTTATTTATGGAACATTACTATTTGCAAATTGGCTGTCATGTTTCCACATTTCTCCAGTGACTACAGTTCTAAATCACACTATTGATTACGGAGAGCTGTGAGATATCCTGAGGCCTGAACCACGTTATATAAACAAAAGTTTTTATTAAAATTGTAGTTAAACATAGTTGTGCTTCCACAGTCTTTGAGGAGAATTAGTTGTTTCTGGTATTTGATTTATCAACTTATATTAAGTGACATTTTAGTATGATGATGGGCTGCCATTTAAATTATTCATACCTGAGATTTTAGTGGAGGGATTTAAGTTTTTGTGAGCATGTTGGTATATGTCTGCAAAAATAAATCATACCACATAAACATGTAGCTTTTTGAGTTTTATTTTGTCATTTGTTTGCTGGTGGCAAAATGCAATCATTGAAGTGATGTTTTTGCATGCAGAGTAATGTAAGATGAGAATTGCTCAATTGCAACCTGCTTTGGAATCTTGGAGGCCCAAATTTCATAAACAGTTTGACCTAACTTCTTTATCTGAAGCCTATCCTTGCCCACCCATATTGGGAACAAATTCAGCCTGGACTGTTATAAACTATTTGACTGCAGCAGAAAGATTTGAATATTGAGGCAGTTTTTTTTGTGTTTTATTTTCTTTAATTATCCTCAATGATTTCAGGTTAGAAAAGAGAAGGTTGACCTGGAATCATACCCCAGACAGTGGCCTTTGGCTGTAGTTGCAGTTGAATATTCTGCCTCTGACCTCACTTGGAGAGCTGGTTTAGACGTGATTGGCTAAATGGCTTAAATAATGGCCATTTGGGGAAGGTGGTGTTGGCACACCTGCCTGAAGGTCAACATCTTCAGTAAAGGAGGGGAATAATTGTTGAGAAAAGCAAGTTAATATATTGTCTTTAATTTGAATCTACCATAATAATCAAAGTCAATGCACAACATTACAGTGGTGCATTACAACTAGGGAATTGTAAAATACAGATCAGAGAGGATAAATTTATTTGCACATCCCATTGTTTCGTTGCATTAAACTGTTCTGGATGCAGTTACTTTATCCATAAAATAGAAATAGTACAAGCTCTTTCTTCTCAAGATCATTGTTGTTTTCAATGGGAGAATAGCAGATAAGCACTGATTAATTCATTTTTATGACTAAACTTGCCGAGTAAACCTTCTGTTTGTGATTTTAACAGAATATTGTTTAAAATAACTATTGAAATGATATTGGAACTGCTAACTTTTCCTTCTGCAACTGTGATTATGCATTGCAGTTCTGATACACCAGAACTAAAGAATAACATTTGTAAAACGAGTTTTCAGCTAGCCATTGTTTAGTCAATATTCTTCATGAAATTGCAAATTAGAGCACAGGAACCTGATTCCAATTTCTCAGCTAGCCCTAGTTGTAGCATGTATCAGTCACCTTCCAGAGAATATATAATCTAACTGCAGCCATCTGAATGTTGACTGAGCCTGCTTTGAATTCTAAGTTAGAATGATTGTAGAGTTCTTTCTAGAGTAAATGTTGCTGATCTATGCAAAATTTTAGCATTTTCAGCTGCGTGGATAATGCAAAAGATGTTGGTAACTCTTCATTGGAAAGTATGTTTAACAACCTAATGTTTACATCTTAGACACACTAGCTTTGTTTATGCAATTTTCTGGTTCTTAATTCTTGAGGTGCTATTTCTAAGATTAAAGAGCATGCTGTTTTCCAGTGCACATTTTAAGGATTTCTCTTTTGGTGGTCATTGTCACTTAATTCTGCAGTTTCTTGATTTTCTCACTACAGAACAGCAGTACAGTGGAACACTGAGTGTAACAATGAAGGTAAGAAAAAGGGACAGTAAAATAGAGAACTAAAACTGTCATAAATTGTTGCACTATATATTGCTAGGAGCATGGCAGTTTATTTTGGATTACTTTTGGGGAGTTCAAGAGGCATCTTTTCTCAATTAGGTATGACAAAATTGGATAATTCACAGAAATTAGTAAAAAGCTCTTCATTTCTTACTTGGTCATCTCACTGCAGATCATATTATTTCCTCAAATTGCACTGACATTTTAAATTTAAGCCAAGTTATAATACAATGATGTGTTAGATGCGAATGCTGTTAATAAATGATATTTATTCTTTCATCTCATTAATATCTGCTAAAGGGTAAGATATTATTCTATAGTCCAACAGCATTTACATGGTGGTTGGAAGTATCAGAGCAGTGCATTTCTTTGTAAAGGATCTGGCAGTATAATATCTTCAAATAGGTAAATGACATTGCTATTGTTCCTTTGCTAATTAAATTGTTACATGACAACCAATGTGCACATGCATACGAATACTGGGCTTGTATATTGAAAATAAATCAGTGCAAACGGAGTGTGGCATATCATTTGCATTGCTGTTACTTTTATAATGACATGGACTAACAAATATAAAACAATGTCTGGTATTGTGCACATCTGGTCAGTTGTAAATTGTTTTTTGGAAAATCGGCAATAACTTGGCTGAGTCATGTAACACTAATTTAAACAATCGTGGTTCAAAGCTTACCAAAATCTAACAATAGTTATATTACAGAAAGAGTCTATTTGACCTGTTGTGTCTGTTCTGGCTCTCTGAAAGAGCATCTCGGCTGGTCCAACTCCTCTGCCTGATCCGCTGGTCTTGCAAATCTTCTCTCTTCGAGTGTGTTTCCATTTCACTTTTGAAAACTAGAATTGAATCTTCTGATACTACATTCAGGTAGTGTGCCCTAGGCCCTACCCACACAAAAATGTTTTGCCTCATGATTCTTTTCGTCAATTATCTTAAACTTGTGCCCACTGGTTCTTGAAACTTCTGCCAATGGAACGGTTACCATCTGTCTGCTGCTGCACCCTTTGTGATTTTGAACGTCTTTATCAAAGCTCTCAATTTTCTCTCAACTTTGAGGGGAATTGAGCTATAGAGGTTAAGTGCAAGTGTAAATGATCAAGGGCTAGGAATATGCTTGCTGCTGGGATGGTGTAGATGTAAAACGTGCAAAACCAGGCCAGAGCTTTCTGTGAGATAACAAGATGTAGAACTGGATGAACACAGCAGGCCAAACAGCATCAGAGGAGCAGGGAAGCCGACGTTTCGGGTCGAGACCCTTCTTCAGAAATAGGGGAGGGGGAAGGGCATTCTGAAATAAATAGGGAGAGCGCGGGAGGCGGATAGAAGATAGATAAAGGAGAAGAAGGGTGGAGAGGCGACAGACAGGTCAAAGAGGTGGGGTTGGAGCCAGTCAAGATGAGTGTAGGTGGGGAGTTAGGGAGGAGATAGGTCGGTCCAGGGAAGATGGACAGATCAAGGAGGCGGGATGAGACTAGTAGGTAGGAGATGGGTTGGGGCTTGAGGTGGGAGGAATGAATAGGTGGGAGGACAGGTTAGGAATGCAGGGACAAGCTGAGCTGGTTTTGGGATGCAGCCAGGGGAGGGGAGATTTTGAAGCTTTGTGAAGTCCACATTGATACTATTGGGCTGTGGGCTTCCCAAGCGAAATATGAGATGCAGCCTTTGCATTGCATTGCTTTTTAGGGAAGGAGTATCTTTCAATTCTTCCTTCAGTGATTTTTGTGTGTTGACGATTTGTAATGGAGCTGATTTATGAAAAATTGTTTGATTGGTTGAATTGCCTTACCTTGTTTCATACTTCGTATTTAGCTGAGCTCTACAAATTTTAATTTCTCAGCTAATGCAAGTCACAGTGAATCCTGACTGAATTAATGTCTTTAGTTTCAATTCTTAAGTTGTTTGTAACCTGGCACTTTAAGCTTTGATATATAATTTGTGAATCGGATTGAATTACAAATCTACCAGATGTAATTTGTTTTTTTAGCACCCTGTAAAACATTCATACAAGTTTGTACAAATTCCTGTGTTATTCTGACACTGCTCAGCCATTTGTTTTAAAAGTACATTGGCAGAAATTTTTATCACTTGAAAACAGTAAATTACATGAAATGATTCGGTTATTTTGTGCAGAGGGGAGAAAAGAAATTCAGTTTCGTTGACCCTGCAGTCCACTGACCAACTTCTGGGAGCTTGTCTCAAAATTGGGGAGCTGTCTCATGGATTAGTCAAGCAATAGTCATACTGTCAGAATCATGCCTTACACACACAGTCCCAGATAACAACATCACTGTTATGGGAATGTCCTGTCTGACTAGCAGGGCAGACCCTGCAGCTGTGATGGCACAATGGTATACAGTCGGGAGGGGATTGCCCTGGGAATCCTCAGCATTAACTATGGTCCTGATGAAGTCCCCTGAATGGGTACTGCGTTGTGTTGAGCGTGACTTGGAAATCTGAAAATAAAAGCAGAAAATGCTGATCTCAACCTCACCAGCCTGTCTGTTGCAGATGTACCTATCCATCATAATATCAATAAAAGTGACCACTGCACAATCCCATCTTTACATTGAGCATACACTCCATCACCTTGTGTGACACTATCACAGCACTGAATGGGGTAGACTTCGTACAATTCTAGCAACTTGACAGAGTATTCATGAATTACTATAGCAGCAACAGAATTGTACTTGAACAATATTATGACATATCCCCCTTGCTACCATTACCATTATGCTGGATGATCAATCCTGGCACAATGAACAGTGCAGGGAGATCATGCCAGGAGCAGTACCTTAAAAAAAAACAAGGTATCAACCTTGTTGAAGCTACAGCACAGAGCTACTTGCGGGTAACCCTTAGACAGGGTTAGATGATTCTATAACCAACAGGTCAGATCTGTGCTCTGTGGTCTTGAATGGTGGTGGACAATTTAACAATTCCCTTGAGGAAAAGGATTTGCAACTATCCCCATGTTCAATGATAGGGGATCCCAATGCATCAATGCAAAAGATAAGGCTGATTCAGTTGTAATGATCTTTATCAGAGCCTCAAGTGGATCATCTCTCGCCTCTTCCAGAGATCTTCAGCATCATTGATATCAGTCTTCAGCCAATTTAATTCACTGCCTGTTGTATCAAGAAATGACTGAAGGCAGTGGTTATTGCAAAGGCCACAGACCCTGACAAAGTCCAATAATATTAGTGAAGCCAGGTGCTTCAGAGCTTGGTGCAGCACAACATAAAGTTCCAAAGGTGTTCCAGTATTTCTACAACACTAGCATCTATATTGAAGATTTCCAGACAATATTGAAGATTTCCCAGGTGTGTCGTGTCCACACAAAGCAGGACAAATCCAATCAGTTACTGCTCCATCACTTTCCTCTTGCTAATCAGTGAAGTGATGGAAGGGGTCATCAATAGTGCTATCAAACAGATCTTGCTTAGCTATGACCCGCTCACTGATGCTCAGATTGGGTTCTGTCAGGACACTAAACTGATGACCTCATTACAGTCTTAGTGCAAACCTTGACCGAAGAGCTGCATTTCAGAGGTGTTCTGAGAGTAACTGTTCTTGACATCAAGGCCATGTTTGATCATGTGTGGCATCAAGGAGCCTTAGCAGAACTAGTGTCAATGTGTGTAGGGGGAAATCTCCCCATTGGTTGTAGTTGAACTGAGCGCAAAGGAAGATGGTAGTGGGTTTTGGAGGTCGGTCATTTCTGCTCCAGTGCCTCTTTATAAACATTCTCAGGGTAGATATTTTTTAATCAACCTGTTCAGAGATGTTACTACGCACACCTGGAGCAGGTAGGACTTGAACCCAGACCTCCTGGTCCAGAGATAAGAACTCTACAACTGTACCACTGGAACCCTACTTTCCTGGCTGTAGTATCCCAGCCGCAATTGTCTTCAGCTGCCAGCTATCATTCATCACTATCCTCCCGTCCATCGTTGAGTCAGGGTGGTGATGTGCAATCAGCAGCATACAATGTTCAGCACTATTTACAAATGCTCACATACTGAAGCAATGTCCGTCTAAATGCAGCAAGACCTGGACTCTGTTTGCATTTGGGCTGACAAGTGACAATTGATGTTTGTGTGACATAACTGTCAAATAATGACCAAAACCAACAAGGCAGAATCTTACCGTCAGCCCTTAATGTTCAGTAGCATTGCAGAGGCTAAATCCCCCACTATCAACGTTCTGGGAGTTACCACTGACCACAAACTAAACTGAACTTGCCATATAAATACCATGTTTTCAAAAGCAGGTCAGAGGCAGGAATCTTGCCTGGAGTACCTCACTTCCTGGCTCCCCAAATCTTGTCCACCACAAGGCACATGACAGGAGTGTGATGGGGTTCTCCATACTTTCCTGGATGAGTGCAACTTTAACAGGATTCAAGAATGTGACACTGTTGAGGACAATGCAGCCCATTTGATTTGCATCACATCCATAAATAATTAATTCTCTCCATGACTGACTGTCTGTTGTGGCAGCATGCACCAACTTGAAGATGCACGGCAGAAATTCGCCAAGACTCATTGGACAGCATCTTCCAAATGCAAACCCATTATCATCCAGAAGGACAAAGGCAACAAACACATGAGAAGACCACCTATGAGTTTGTTTCCAAGGCCTTGACCATTCTGTTTTGGAATATGTTGCTGCTCCTTAAGTGTTGGATGGTGAAAAATCCTGGAACTCCTTCTCTAATTGCACTGTGGATGTATCTACACCAGATAGATGGCAGTGGCTCTGAAGGAAAAGTATGGAAAGACAATAAGTGCTGACCCAGTTAGCAACGACCATATCCCATGAGTGAATAGAAAGAAAATGCATATTTATGAAATTGAAAATTTAATAATTCAGTACAGTGATTTAAATTAGCTTAGGTGTAAATACTGTTGCATATATATTTAAAACGTACTGAAGTATTGTGTGGCATTTGCATTATTTGATGTACACTCGGATTTGTAAGCAGGTGAGTTGGACAAGGTGGAAAGCTCTTTCAAAGGGCCAGTACAGCCACAATGTACCAAATGGGTGTCACCTGTTTTTATTTTATCATTCATTGAGATTGTGATTTCCGTGTCTGCGATAAACACCAATGAATTTTGAGGAGACACAATGAAACTGCTCAACCCATTTGCAACCTTACATCTTTTAAACAGCTACTGTTTAGTTGAAATAACATCCCTGATATCCTATATAATGGATACCCATAGACTGATCACAACTTCTCTTTGGATCTGAGCAATACTGTAAGGGATACAAGGGTTGCTCTATAGCTTGCCATCTAAATCTCCTGAGGTTATGTTGGTGGTATATTAGGGCACAAGATGTAGCAATCCAAGACAAATTCCCATTGACCTATTCTTTTTGTGTAACTATCTGTTTATCAAGTTTTTGTGCAGATTATCATTAAACTTTGTGATAGTCTCTGCCTCAACCTTTCCCTGTGACAAAGCATTTCGTACTTCACTAATCAAGAATGAAGATATTTCTCCAATATTAACAATTCCGAAGTAAAACATTTTTGGTACTTTCTGAAAATCTGAAACATAAACAAAATTCTGGCAATATTTAACAGGATTGGTAGCCTATATTCCTCCTCAAATTGGATCACGGTAACAACTTCCAAAACCAGAAGTCAGTGCAGGGAACGGCCTTAGCACGCCAATTGCCATATTTGAACTGTTGGAGTGGTTGTGCAATCACATTTGCTTAAACAGGACATGCTTAGAGGTTAAAATAGTATCAGAGATAATGGGAACTGCAGATGCTGGAGACTCCAAGATAATAAAATGTGAGGCTGGATGAACACAGCAGGCCAAGCAGCATCCCAGGAGCACAAAAGCTGACGTTTCAGGCCTAGACCCTTCATCAGAGAGCTCTCTGATGAAGGGTCTAGGCCCGAAACGTCAGCTTTTGTGCTCCTGGGATGCTGCTTGGCCTGCTGTGTTCATCCAGCCTCACATTTTATTATCATGCTTAGAGGTTGATGGCAGTGTCTGAGGAGACAGAAGCAAAGTTGATGTTTTACATCAGTGACATTTCAACAGAAAAGCCTATTCTTCACTTTTAAAACAGACATTTAAACTAGCATCACTTGCATAAGAGAATTTGTAACTTCTGTCATTGTATGCAGAAGTTTTTCAAATTTTATTTTCAAAATGACTGGCACTGATTTTTACCCCACGTTTCCCAATTTTAGGCTCCTTAACGAGTTTTTTTTAAAAGAACAGGATCATTTATGGGATGTAGGTGTCACTGGCTGAGTCAGCATTTATTGCCCATCTTCAGTTGCCTTTTCAAGGTTTTGGTGAACAGCTTTCTTGAAGTGCTGCACTCTATTTCATGTAGATAGAACTGTAATGCAGTTCAGGAGGGATTTTGAGGATTTTGACCAAGCGACACTGAAGGAATGACTATTTCCAAGGCCGGTGGTGAGTTGCCTGGAGGGAAACTTCCAGGTGGCAGTGCTTCAGTGCGTTTACTGCACTTATCCTTTTGAAGGAACCTGAGTGAATTTCTGTAGTGGGTGCTATAGATGGTACATGCTGCTGGTCCTGAGTGTCAGCGCTGGTGGAGGGAGTGAATGTAGATGTCCCAACTAAGACTTTATCATGAACTGTGTCAAGATTCTTGAGTGTTAAACCAGGCAATTGTGGAGACTTGTGCCATGTAGATAGTGGTTAGGGTGTGACGAGGTGAGTTAATTGCTGAGGGTTTCCTAGACTCCAGCTTGCTCTTAGCAATAGTACTTAAGAATATTCTTTCATTAACCTGTTTTCGGATATGCAATGACGCATGTCTGGAACAGGTAGGACCTGAACCCAGCCTTGCTGGCTCAGTGTGCCAAAACAATCCTAATTAACTTCAATTTTTGGTCAGTGTTAATCCTCTGGATGTGGATTGTTTCGGGTTGCAGGGATGAAAGTGCTTTTGAATGTCAAGGGGCAATGGGTAGATTATCTTATTGGAGATGGTTATTCCCTGGCACTCCTGATCTAGCCTATACCCCCATGATACCTTGAATACTTCCAACAAGTCACCTTTTAATGTTCTACATTCTAGACAAAAAAAGCCCTAACCCTTTAGAGTTTCTGCTGGCTGCGGATAATAATTGTCTTTAGTTTTGGAATCAGTCACAAAATCTGAATGTGTTAACTTAATTTCATAATACAAATAGAAAAGGCTGGAAATTCTCAGCGGGCCTAGGAACATCTGTGGACTCAAACAGAGTTAATGTTTGGGTTGATGCCCTTTCCTCAGAACTGAAAGATATTAAGATTTAAGTTTAGGAAGGTGCTGGTACAGAGCAAAGAAGGCAACAAAGAAATAAGATTGTGCAGAGGTATCAATGGATACAGCAGAAAGCTTACCAGTGCCTGCTGTCTAAGAAAGTCAGTACTAAGTATTAATTGTAGGAAATGGTAAGAACCTCAATTTCGGCAATACTATATGTGGAAGTCATGTGTGGATCTAAACTGTTGGAGTGTAATTCAAGTCAGAATTCATATGTAATGCATTGGAACAGATACCGAAGAAAGGGGTATGTCTGTGAAAGTGAGTTTTACTAGCTACCAGAAGAAAGACAGAAAATAATGAAGATGGACCATACAAGAATAAAGTGGCAACCTTGCTGGAGTGAAGAGCAGGACTACTTCAAGGTGAGCATTTCTGAAAATGAAGTGGAAGGAGTTGAATACTAGATGTATAGAAAAATACTGTAGATTCTAGGAACTTAATTTGCAAGCAAGATTTGAGAAATGCCCAGGGCAGTCTGCATCTGTACAGTTAGTGTGATGTTTCTTTTGGCTTTATTATTTACTAGCTTACTGTTTTGTATGCCTGTATTTAAGTAAATGGGGCAAAAGGGAGAAAACAATAAATGGGAAATAATTCAACTCAAAGGGAATTTTTCTGATGGTACCTCATATCCCTCTCTTGTTCTGGTTACCCTGTGAAAGGGAATGTTCTATGCCTTATCATTCGCCCTTCCACCAGTAGACTTCAATTGTTTGCAGAGTGCAGTGACTACTTGCTAAATATTTAAATGAAGTAGAGTAAATCTGAAATGGCCCACTGATTTTGGGGGGCTGTCAAGACATTTTAAATCTCTCCCACACTCTCACTGTTTGGATTAAGTCCTGCTGGCAGAGTTCCATCCTTTCTTTGGAATGTTTGAGTTGGATCTAGACTAAGGACTGATGCTGTAACGTTTCGGTCACACAAATGATTTGCAACCAGCCTAAGTTGCAGGGGAAATGCCCACAAAATAAGCTATTAGCAGGTGTCAAACATGGCCACGAAGGAAGCAGTCAGGAATTGTTTAACAATTGTCATGTTCTCAACAAACTGCATCTGCTTGGAATGGAATATTTTTCCAACTTTTCATTCAATCCTGATCAAATTTCAATATCCAGGATGACAGTGGTCAGATGAGGGCAGGCTTTCTACACATTTTCCTGGTTGCTGCAATGGCGATGCTCTTCAGAATCTAGTTATGAACTTGTCAGCCATTGGTTCTGAACTAGTAACACTGTCAAAAGTTTGGATAGTGATTTCAGTCATACTACAGTATTATGGGCATGTCAAGTGTTGTCGGTTTTATTTACATTGGCTTCAAGTGTTGTTGGCCAAATTCATTGAGACTTATGTTAAATTGACTAAGATTGAATTCAGCCCTGAAGTAGGGCGTGCTTTTTCAACGGATGACAGTTTACATGATGAAATTTGACTTTCGTTTTAAATAACTGGTGCGCCGTTTTAGATTTGACTGATTCATACATATTCTTGTGAAAATGGAAGTGGAAGGAAGATACGTAGTTGTGGATACCGAATTTGGTTGAAAGGCTAATTTGCCATTGTTTCATCTAGCATGCTTGTCATTAGTATTTCTGAGAATTCAGGAGAAATTGGAGAAACCTAAGAAGTAAGGTCAGGTGAAATCCATGGATTATAGAGGTGATTATGACTGTGGTGTGCTTTGGTTCTGTGCTTGAGTTGGATTTATGTATGTATAAAACTGATACAAATGACTGGCTTCTCGTGAGTCAGTCGCCCAGTTTATCACTAAGTAGTCTATTTTATTTGACTCAAGATACTCCAGTTCAGTGGAAAAAAGGTATCATTACAAAATTGCTTACTTTTTGTTATTGTCTACAGAACCTACTCACTGCAATATTGATATCACATTCAACCTTGAATAAAAATCCTACTCGTGACTTTGCCAAATGAAATCAAGCGAATTAAAACAATCTATCAGCTGCATTATTCATTTGCCGTGCCCTTACCATCTTTGTCACCTCTATCATCCTTAAAACGCTTTGAGATATCTGCATGGTTCAAAATCCTGAAACTTGTGCTGTAATGACTTTGTGATTTTGTATTTACACCAAATGGAATGCAGAGATTCAAGAAGGCAGCCGTCTATTACCTTCTCAAGGGAAACTAGGGATGGTTAACAAATGCTCGTTTAGCTAACAATGCCCACATCCTGTGAATGAGTTTTAAAAAAATCTAATTCTAGCCTTTTCAACAAACTCTTATTTTAAATCTTGCACCTTTAGTTGCTGTGCCTTCAGTTGCCTAGGTCCTAAGCTCTGGAATTCCCTTTTGCACCAATCTGCCCTTTTTCATTCATTTTTTCAAAATATTTAAAGCCTATATTTTTATGACCTAGTTTTTGGTCGTCTGCCTTAATATCTCCTTATGCATGTTGGTACCATATTTTCTTTTATAAAGCTTCTGCGAACCACCTTGGGATGGTTTATTACGTTGACTACCTATAAGTGTAGGTTACTTGTAATATGCTATTTTGTGGATTGGCATCAAGTCTTTTGTTTTATGCTGTTCGCTAATACAGTACCTGAGATACCCACTTTAATAATGAGTAATGTGATGTTTCATATAATAATATGCTCATTCAAAGTAGATTCTTGTCTTAAACTCTAGCACTGCGTGATAAGATTATTGTTTGGATCGAATATATTGCCATAACAAGTACCTATGAAATTTGGATTTGTGTATATTTAATATTTGACATCTGAGACCATAGTTTTGACAGTATTAATATAGCTATCTAATGCAGAGATAAAGTAGAGTGCAGCGTGGTCCAATATATTAGTCAGTTATTAGTGGGCAAATTGGGAATCCATATGAGGCAAATTGTAGTTGTGATTCATAAATGAGAGTTATAGAGACTGTCATTGGACATGGAACCTCTGTGCTTATACTTGTATGGTGCTCATGCTGTTCAATTTTCATGCATTTCTTGGCAATATTTTAATACCTTTTGATTATTGTGTGCGATCATTAATTTCTGCTAAAATGCTGTTTACCATGGATAAATAGGTATCATAGAAACACCAGCAATACTGATAGCTTTTCTCAATACATAGTTTGACCAATAGGAATATGTTCCATATACCAGAAAAAAGCAAATCCAACAATCAGTCCAACAAGGCACAATGTGACAAAAGGAAAGCATGTTGAGAACTTATGATCTGGCACCTGTATGCAAGTCAGCAATAGTCAATTTTGAAATGGCAGTAAATGCCACGTCTGATAAATTCAATGTCAGAATTGCAAACTTTGAAACAGTAAGATTATAAAAGATGAGGTTTTCACTAAAGGTAGATATTTGTTAAATAAATGTACAGAAGAAAAATGACCAACATTTTGTGTAAGGCATTTTTCATTTGAAATTAGGTAGTGCATTACCACAGTCACAACTGTGACAACAGCTTCCATTGGGTAATCCAAGTTTAGATAAGAATGATAGTGCACCATTTTACAAATAAAACTAAAGTCTTTATAGTTTTTCTTGCTTCTGAACTCTTTATGTAATAAACAACACAAAACCTCATGCATTTTGGGTAGTATATTAATGCTATCCATAAGATTAACCTTGATGATTTCATTGGTTACTAACAGCAGGAATGCTATTTCTGAAAAATGCGATCATTAAATTAAGCACTGCATTCTCTTTAGGAAGTTACAGCCAGCAGTCGTCATTATGTTGACCGGCTCTTTGATCCTGACCCCCAGAAGGTGTTGCAAGGTGTTATGTAAGTACTGTATGAGGATATGTGTTCTGTCTTCTGATACTTATCTAAAATTCATTGCAATTGCCAGATTACAGGGGCTTTTGTCTCTAATCAGTTCAAAAATTGTAGTTCATGAAGGTATTAAATATTTCCAAGTCTTTTATATTCCAGGAATGAATGAGCAATCAAAGATACTTTGATCTCTGCATGTAACTGGATGTATGGAAATAGTTATATTTGCATTCCTAAACTTTAATTGAAAACCATAATTCTGTGATTTTTTTTGTTTAAAAACCAACGCACTTTTGGTTTAAAGTACTGAGTGTACGATACTTAAACAATGATCGCAATGATAACTCATAAATACAAATGTATATAATGTTCTTGTCTGGAAAATAGTGACTGAATTAGTGTTTAGCTAGAGCAAGTTTGGCTGCAGTGCAGTTTTATTTGGCTTGTTTCGAGTGGAATGAGTTAGTTCCATAAAATGTAAGAGAAGCTGAGAATTTACAATGTTAACTCAACAAAGTGTATTGGAGTGACCTTTTTTAATACAAAAAAGGTAGCTAGGAACCTGACCAAGCACTACACAGGCCATTCATGAAGCTGATGTCACCGTGAAGCAGAGACAGCAATTGGCTTTGAAATACATTAGAGAAGATTGAGGTTCCCAAGTGGTCAACAGATTATTAGTTTAGAATTGGCTTCACCAACATTGAGATTAGAGTATCCAGATGTGTAAATTATGGAAACAAAATCTTTTACATTCAAATGTAGTGCAGAACTATCAAAACACTTGGTTTTCAGTGATCATTTTGTGTTTGTGCTTAACTTTTTTTTGTGCAGTGACATGAAGAATGCTGTAATTGGAAATAACAAACAAAAAGCTAATCTGATTGTCCTGGGAGCAGTACCAAGGTATTGTAATAGTTTAATTCTTTTTCCATGGTAGAATCATAAGAACAGGAAAAGCCCTGCAGTCCCTTGTGTCGTTCAGTGAGTGCATGACAGATCTGGAAGCGAAGTCCATTACACACACTTCTGCCCATTACCCCTTAATTTGATTAACAGAAATCACTCAAAATCAGAAATTTGCCCAACATTAGTGATCACTTGCAGAAGAGCGTGACAGACTTCTATCACCTAAGTTAGCTATGTTCCAAGATAATAAAATGTGAGGCTGGATGAACACAGCAGGCCAAGCAGCATCTCAGGAGCACAAAAGCTGACGTTTCGGGCCTAGACCCTTCATCAGAGAGGGGGATGGGGAGAGGGAACTGGAATAAATAGGGAGAGAGGGGGAGGCGGACCGAAGATGGAGAGTAAAGAAGATAGGTGGAGAGAGTATAGGTGGGGAGGTAGGGAGGGGATAGGTCAGTCCAGGGAAGACGGACAGGTCAAGGAGGTGCGATGAGGTTAGTAGGTAGCTGGGGGTGCGGCTTGGGGTGGGAGGAAGGGATGGGTGAGAGGAAGAACCGGTTAGGGAGGCAGAGACAGGTTGGACTGGTTTTGGGATGCAGTGGGTGGGGGGGGGAAGAGCTGGGCTGGTAGTGTGGTGCAGTGGGGGGAGGGGACGAACTAGGCTGGTTTAGGGATGCAGTAGGGGAAGGGGAGATTTTGAAACTGGTGAAGTCCACATTGATACCATATGGCTGCAGGGTTCCCAGGCGGAATATGAGTTGCTGTTCCTGCAACCTTCGGGTGGCATCATTGTGGCAGTGCAGGAGGCCCATGATGGACATGTCATCTAGAGAATGGGAGGGGGAGTGGAAATGGTTTGCGACTGGGAGGTGCAGTTGTTCCAGTTAGCTAAGTTCCAGTTTGTAGCACACTTACCTCTGCTTTAAAAAGTTGTAAATTCCAAGTCCGATTCTGGGATTTGAGTACAACAATCTTGGTTGACACACTAGTGCAGTACAGATGGAGTGCTTCACTGTCAGAGATGTTATCTTTTAGATGAGCTGTTAATCAGAGTCCTTGTCTATCCTTTTGGGATCTTTTATATCCTGTCTTCATTACTTGAAAGAAGAATAGGCAGTTATCCCTGGTGTACTGACTAATATTTAGTCCTTGAATCATCATCACAGAAGCAGATTATCTATACATTACCATATTGCTACTTACGAGCATTTGCTCTGTGAAAATTAGCTACTGTCGTTCCTACAGTACAACAGTGTTGTGCTTCATGAGTTGTAGTCTGTTGGCTATGGAAAGAACTCCAAAATGACTTTCTTTTTATTTGCATATACAGCGATATAGTTGTTAACTGGCTTCACTCCTGAAAAGCCTGGTTGTAATTTCATGCTAATTTTTAAAATTAATTTGTGGGACGTAGGTGTTGCTGGCTGGCTGGCCAGCATTTAATGCCCATCTTTAGTTGTACTTAAGAAGGTGGTGGTGAGCTGCTTTCTTGAACCACTGCTGTCCATATGCTGTAGGTTGACCCACGATGCCGTTGGCAGGGACTTGCAGGATTTAACCCATTTTGACCTAAAATCTTTAGGTTCTGTCTTGGATTGCTCAACTAGTTAGACTAGCTTATCTTAAGTTCAAATAAATTACCAGTTAACGTTCTAATATATACCACTACCAAGGTATGGAAGTATTTAACTCAATAATTCAGTAATATTAGGAGCAAGTCCTTGTGTGTGTAAGGCTTCATAGCTCCAGAGCATAAATTGATTTGGGGCAGGTTGGTAATTTTACTTTCTAATAAAACGTTGTCCAAATTATCTTCACAAAATCCTTTGTGTTTTCTGTGGGGGATATATAATTTGGGTCGAGTAGAAAAGTGGGTTCTTTACTGATACTCAGTCTGTGTTACTAAGAACTTTTGGTGATAGAGGAGGCCAATAGAGAACACTATGTACTAGCATAATGACTGATCTTACCTAAGAGCTGACTCTTGACTTTTGGCCAAAATATGCAGAGTCTTTGTGCTTACCAGCCGCTCCATGCTGAAATTAAATTTGTGCAGGTGTTGGTGGATTTCAGTGTTTCCAAATTTAACAGAAGTAAATGTTCACCCTGCTCTGTTTTGACATGCTTTAGTCTTGGAAACTCAATTTTCAATTTCTGTAGTCATTTGTACCGGCGGGGTAAAACATTTCTGATAGTGCATTTTTATAGAACACCCTGATAGCTCAGTTGCTTCTGCAGTAAAAATATAATTTTCAAAAAGTTGCATTAAGCAATATAAGTAATGTGGCAAAGTGGGAATTTTTGTAAAATTTGAATTGCTGTTTCATTTGTGATTTGACTTTCTAAGAAGCGAAGTAGGCAGTGTTAATAAGCAAAGTTAATATTTTCATTCTGGTGTGTTCTGTGTAGGTTGTTATATGGACCATTAGGATTCTTTCACAAATGTGAAATGCCTTGAGTGCCAACATTTTACACCTCGTTGTGGAATATGGCACACTAGCTACAATTAATTCCTCTGAAATGATTCATTCACAAATGAAACAATGTGTCACAGTTTTTGTAACAGTGACCTCTGGTGACGTAAGGAGCAAATATAAAACTGTCTTTTGTGATTTCAACTCTTAGTTTACATTTTGATTACAAATTTTGGCCAGATGAAAATATTAATATTTGGAGGATTTTTACACCCTTGCTGGAATATAGGACATTTCTGGCAAGGCCTGCATTTGTTGCCTGTTATTAATTGTCCTTGAACTGAGTGGTTTACTAAGCCATTTCAGAGGGAAGTCAAGAGTTAACCAACTGCTTGGATCTGGAGTCACATTAGGTAGACCAGGTAAGGACCTGAGGATGGGTTTTAAGAACAATCTATAGTTTCGTAGTCACAATTGCTCGCTTCCAATTCTGGATTTTATTACTTAAATTTAAATGCCACCCGCTGTCCTGGTGGAATTTGAACCAGTCTGCCCAGGCCGTTAGCCTGGTCTCTGAGTTCCTGGTCCAGTGACATTCCCTACTATTCTATCATCTCCCCGAAAGTTCCTGTTGGTTTTAAAAGAATTATATCTGGCCATTTGGAGAAATCTGCTTGAGTAACTTTAGATGTGGTTTGAAAATTGAACAATGTTTTTGACTTTAACTTGAATTTAAATACATGTTGAAATGCTTTTTTGCTTTTGCAGACTACTTTACCTACTACAACAAGAGACTTCAACTGTAGAACTTAAAACCGAATGTGCAGTTGTTTTAGGAAGTCTTGCAATGGGCACTGAAAATAATGTCAAGTCTTTGTTAGACTGCCACATAATTCCAGCATTACTGCAAGGTACTATTATTTTGAAGGAATGTGTATTCATGCTGAGTGAGTATCATGTCAGTTTGTTTAGTGGCTCATATCATATAGCATTGAGTCATCTAGATCAGAACAATCCCAAATTTGGCTTGTATATTCTTCATGGTTAGCTTACTATAGCATTTTAGGCTGGTTTGGAGGCAGAAATAGTCAGGATTTCTGTTTTTGATTTTGTTCACTAATTCCTGTTGGATCTAATTTCTAAATGTAGCATAAGGAACTGCATAACTCTCAATCTTAGCTGTGAAATGTTTCAAGTCAAACACTTGTTGATAGTTCCCAAGTCAACGACATGATAAATAACCATTTAATGAAGTTAATGGAGAGCTGTTGGTGCACATCTTAATGAGACATGACTAAAATTGTAGAAGATATTGAATACCATTCTTTTTCATCCTTCATAGGGTTAGGTAAGCCAAATGTTTTTTAGCTAACGCTAATTACTCTTGAAGATTTGGTGAGCTGCTGAGAATTTTATTACATGGGCTAACCTAGATTGTTTTATAGATTTTTATGGAATGTTTATTGGAAGAGGCTATTCAACTTATTGTATCTATGCTGACTCCTTGGATGAGTGTGTCACCTGATCCCACTTCCCTATCTTTTCTCCACATTTGTCCTGCAAATGTTTCCCTTCAGATAATTACCTGATTCTGTTTTGTAGGCTTCAGTCAAATCAGCCTAAAATATTCCATCATGGAGGGCATTCTACATCTTAACCACACCATGTATAAAAGACTTCCCTCCTGTCAGGGTTGCTTCTCTTAGTCACTTGAACTGAATTTCCTGTGATTTGATCTTTCTGCCAAAGGGAACAGTTTCCCCATGCCACTTTACCTAGATCCGTTTTGTATATTTTCTAAAAAAAACGAAAGAACTGGAGATGCTGGAAATCAAACATAAACAAAAACAGAAATTTCTGGGAAAACCCTTCAGGTCTGGCAGCATATCTGGAGAGAAATTAGACTATAAACGTTTTGGGCCTAGTGGCTGTTCTGAGGAAGGGTCACTGGACACGAAACATTAACCCTGGTTTCTGTCCACAGCTGCTGCCAAACCTGCTAAGTTTTTCCAGCAATTTCTGTTTGTTTTTATCCCTTATCATTTTGATCAGATCTCCTGACTTTGTTTTTCTCCAGGGAATAAAAGGACGCCAGTTTTTTCAAACTATCAATGTAGCTGAACCTCCTCCCATGATCCATACCCAGGAACCTTTTTTGCAGACTCTGTGTTACTCCCAGTTTGGCACAATACTGCAGTTGATGCTGAGCCAGGGTTTTATGCAAATTCATTATGAATTTTTTGCTATTGTGCTCTGCTGCTATTTATAACGCACAGGATGCTGTATGGTTTATTAACCACTTTCTCAAACTCCATGTGATGTGTGCATATTTGCTACCAGGCAACTCTCTTCCTGCGATAATAGGCACTGCAGATGCTGGAGAATCCGAGATAACATAGTGTAGAACTGGATGAACACAGCAGGTCAAGCAGCATCTGTGTTCATCCAGCTCTACACTTTGTTAACTCTTTTCCTGCATCTGCTTTCGAATTGTGTAGTTTTATTGTCTGCCCTTGTTCTTTCCATTAAAATTAATCACTTTCCATGTTTTTATGTTGTTTCATCTGCTTCTCTTTTTGTTCCACAGTATTGCCTAAATCATTTTGACATTTACCACTCTCCATTTGGCATTCACAATACTTCCAAGATTTTTAGTTTCTCAAATTTTTGAAATTGTGCCCTGTGCATCAAAGTATAGGGCATTAATAATTGCCACAAAAACAAGTAGTCCAAATATTGGGAACCCCACTACATATTTCCTTGTAGTGCGTTTCTTGTCATTCAGCCAAATTTATTTCGATGTTGCCACTATCCATTTTCCATGGCTTTAGTTATGTAGTCAGTGTTTTATTCATACTTATCAAATGCCTTTTGGGAGTCCATGTCCAGCGCATTACCCTTATCAATTTTCTCTGTTACCTCATCTAAACTTTCAAGCAAGTTGTCTAAACATAATTAGACCTTAACAAACTTACACAGATGAACACAGCAGCATCAGAGGAGCAGGAAGGCTGACGTTTTGGGCCTAGACCTATCCTTCCTGCTCCTCTGATGCTGCTTGGCCTGCTGTGTTCATCCAGCTCTAGACCTTGTTATCTCAGATTCTCCAGCATCTGCAGTTCCTACTATCTCCTTAACAAACTTATGTTGTCTTTCCTTAATTAATTAATATTTGTCCAAGTTACTGTTGATTTTGTTCTAATTTATTGTTTTTAAAAACCTTTCCACCATTGTGGTGAAACTGAGTTGTTATGCTATCTTTCCAACCATTTTTGAACAAATTTGAAACATTTGGACTTGTCCAATCTTCTGAAAACACTCTAGTGTCTAAGAAGGGGTAGAAGATTATGGCTAGTTCCTCACAATTTCCATTTTTGCATGGAGTATGTGGAGGGAAGTATCACCTCTGACCCTGGTTTCTTAGCAATGTTAAGGACAATCCAATACCTTCTATCATTAATGTTTAGCCCATTCAGCATCTCAGTTAACTCCCCTTTAACTATAATTTGGGATCATTCTTTCTTGGTTCAACCATAACCTATGCCTTTTGTTCCTAATCTGCTCTGCTCCTCCTTTTGCTCCCCTTTTGCTATTTATATACCTGTAAAAGATTTTTAGATTCCCTTATGGATAGACTCCTTGCATATTTTCCCTTTGCTTTTCTCATTTCATTTCTTACTTCTGTGCTGAACATTTTTTACTCAGCCTGGTTCTCATTGTAATATCCACTCAAACGCTGATGTGTACACACGTTTTCTGCTTTACTTCATTTCATTAACCATGAGTTCGGATTTGTTCGTCCTATTTTTTCCTCGTGGGGATGGACCTTGACCATACTCAAACCTTCTCCTCTTTAGAAGAGAAAGTTCAGTTACAGGTTTTTCTGACAAACTTTGAGTCCGGTTTACTTAGGTGGATCTGTTCTCATACTGTTGAAGTTTCCCCTACTCCAGTTAATAATTCTTACTGTAGATTGCACCTTGTCCTTTTCTGTTGTGAACCTAAATCTAATGATCATTGTTCCCTAAATGCACCCCAATGACATTTGATCCACTTGGCCCACCGTATTTCCCAGAATCAGATCTACCAGTATTTTCTTCCTCATTTGGCAAGAACATACGAATTTAGGAAATTATCCTGAATTTCATAAACTTCCCCCTTTCTGCACTTTGCCATGTTACTATCCCAGTTGAAACTAGGAGAATCAAAATTGTCATTCTGACTCTGTAGTTTTTGCACAATTATAATTTCCTATCACATTGGTTCCTTCATATCTTACTACTAGCTGTTGATCTAAGCTACATCATACAGTATTGTAATTGTAACTAACAGTTCTGAGCCATTATCAAATAGATTATGTCTATGGAGCTTTCTCTTTTATTATTGTTGCAAACCTCACTGACTTTCTTTCCTTCCAGGAACACCTTGTATGTGGCTGTATTTAGTGCCTACCTCCACCCTTTTGTGAGCCAGATATAACCACAATATAGTGTTCTAGATTGGCCAACTACACGTACATTTCAGCTACCTTATTAACCATATTCTGCGCATTCATATACTTGCACAAGAAATTTGATTTGAACCTTAAATCGTCACCTCTTCTTATAAATAATTAATTCGTAATTATTGCTGGGTTGAAATATTGTAAATCATTGATTGTAATAAATCCTTGTTTCATTTTCCAATCCTGAATTAGGTCTCCTACTTCCCGACCTGAAGTTTATAGAGGCATGCCTTCGCTGTCTTCGCACAATATTAACAAGTCCTGTGACACCAGTGGAGGTGCTCTATACAGTAAGTACAAAGCCTCAGACACAGGACTAGGTTTAGCAGTTGTTTTATCTCCTGTTTCTGTTTTTTGTTCCCTTCCGCTTGTCTCTGTTCATTTTGTCAATTGTGTCAATTGAATCTCCCCATATGCAGTAAGGCTTCATTGGTTTGGGGACTTCAGAGAGCTTCTCTCATGTTGCCACTTGCTGTTTCCATGGGAACAAAATTCTGTATGTGGTTTCTGAGGGGAGACTGCCAAGGAATGAGAATCTGGTGGGAATGGGAGAAGATGCATGCATTCAAAATTTAATACGTTGGAAGTTTTAGAAGATCCAATCATTTCTTATCTTAACTTTTGTCTTAATACTGTCCTCAGGATGTTACTGTGGTTCCACATCTCATGTCCTTGCTCAGTAGATCTCGATATACACAGGAGTATATCTGTCAGATTTTCTCCCATTGTTGCAAGGTAAGACACTTTAAATGGAACTAATATATTTTGGTTGTAGAGACACAATAAACCTTTGCTGGCATAATGTGGTTTCCTAAATATTATCAGGTGACTGGTCTCCTTAACATTAGCAGTCAGAAGTACATTTACCAGATCAGGGCTTTAAACAAATGTGTTTAAAGTCATTGAATGGTTTTTGGTAAAAGCTCTTTTTATCCCTGTATTTTTGCTGGCTTTGTTCGGAGATAAAGTCATCCATATATTAATTCAGAAAGTTAAAAATAAAGACTTACAGTTGCATTTAAGTAGTTAATCAGTTATAGGATTCAAAAGTCAACACAAAAAAAAATGCCACTTATAAAACACAAGTTGTTGGAATAGCTCAGCAGATCTGGCAGCATCTGTGAAGAGAAATCGGTTATTGTTTTGAGTCCAGTGACCCTTCCTCAGAACTGATAGTAGCAAGGAAAATGTTGGTTTATGTGCAGAAAGTAGGGTGGGGAGAGGGGGTAAGGGGTGAATAGTAAGTGGGGATAGAGCCCAAAGAGAGAGAAGAATAGTTGGACAGACAAAAGGGTGGATAATGATCTGGCTAGGAGGGTGAATAGCCATTAATGGAGACTGTTAGTGGCTAACAATAGGTAGTGTGTAATCGCAGACTATGTGATGACAAGGCTGGTGCATGCGGTAGGGGCCTGGGACATAGGAGTGTTCAGGCCCTAAAATTATTGAACTTGATATTGAGTTCAGAGGGCTGCAGGGTCCCCAAGTGATCATTGAAGTGTTGTTCTTCCAGCTTGTGTTGAGCTTTGCTGGAACACTGCTGCAAGCCTGAGACAAAGATGTTGGCCAGGGAACAGGCTGGTGTGTTAAAGTGGCAGGCAACTGAAATCTTGGTCTTTTTTGCGGGCAGAATGTAGATATTCTACAAAGCGGCCACCCAGTCTATGCTTTATTTCCCCAGTGTAGAGCAGGCTCCATTGTGAGCTGCAAATGCAATAGACTAGATTCTAGGAAGTGCATGTAAAGTGCTGCTTCACCTGGAAGGCATGTTTGAGCCCTTGGATACTGGGGAGCGAGGAGGTAAATGGGCAGATGCTACTCCTTGGAGAGTTGCAGAGGAAGGTACTGTGGGCTGTGGGGGCGTTTGTTGGGAGGGAAGGAAGAGTGGACCAGGGTGTCCCAGAGGGAATGGTTCCTGTGGAAGGTGGACGAGTGGGGTGAGGAAAATATGTGTCTGGTAGTGGTATCTTGCTGAAGGTGGTGATTGATGATCCTCTGGATGTGGATGCTGATGGGGTGGTAGGTAAGGACAAGGGGAGCTCTGTCACTGTTGTGGCAAGAAGGAGTGAGTGCGGAAGTGCAGGAGATGGGGCGGACCTGGTTGAGGGACCCTGTCAACAACGGAACTACGAAATCCTCAGTTGAGGAAGAAGGTGGACATTTCAGAGGCTCCCTTGTTGAAGTTGGCCTTATTGGAACATTTACAATGGAGATGGAGGAACTGAGAGAATGGAATGGAGTCTTTACAGGAAGCAGGGTGCAAGGATGTATAGTCCAGGAGCTGTGGGAATCAGTGGGTTTCAATTGGACAGCACTGTTCAGTTTATCCCCAGAACTGGAAGCTGCCAGGAACCCGGGTTTGACTTCACCCTTGGGTGACTGTCTGTGTGTGCATTTGCATGTTTCCCCTGTATGTGTGGGTTTCTGTCATGTGCTCTGGTTTCCTCCCACAGTCCAAAGATGTGCAGGTTAGGTAGGTTGGCTGTGTTAAATTGTCCACCATGTCCAGGCATGTGATGAGTAGGTGGATAAGCCGTGGTAAGTATGAGATTACAGGGACAGGGGAGGGCACTCCGTTTGTTTGGGATGCTCTTCAGAGGGTCAAATGGTCCGTTCCTGCACTGTAGAGATTCTATGATTCTTTCTTTAGCAAGTTCCTAGTGCTGTTGGAATCTGAAAATGTTAAGGAAGTACCAGGTTTGTTTGCTACTAGAGGATTTGCTGCAATTATCCTGTCTGATTAGTTGCTGACACAGGAACTTCTGATTTTAGTTGGATTATAATTGCTTGTAGTCGTGCTTTTAAAATAATCAATTGTTTCTCCTCTCATTGATGATCTTAGGTTCTCACTGTAACCTTCAGTTTATTTGAGATCTCTGAATTGAAGTTTATGAACTGTGTTGACTTGAATCTGAGAAGTCTTGGACCAGGCAGACTCTCCTACCACTCTCAGCCCGCTACTACCCTCCTTAATTGCATTGAAGCTGTTTTTAACAGTAGCTACTATAAATTGACTTATTAAATGTTTTCAGGCATTTCAGAAGTGGCAATAATGGAGTGTGAGAACATGATCAAAGACACAGTAGATAATCTCAAATTTGAGGATGTTTTTGAAAGTGTGCAGAGGTCTAGCACATTGAAGGAGAAGATTTGAGCTGAGAACCCAAATGTTTCTGCTGCCAATATGCAAAGTAGGGAGAGAGAGGGTGTGCAAAAAGGACCAGGGGTAAAAAAAGGCACATGCTAACACACAGGACTTAGTTTATATAGTCTGAAGATCACTGGCTGGTTTGTAAATTATGACAAGAATTTGGAAATAAATATGTTAAGATTTAAATAATGGAGGAAAGCGGTACAGGCTAAGTGGACTGAAATTTATGTTGGATAGTGCTTGGCTGTCTAGTATAGGGAATACAAAAGAAGCTGAAGCATAAGCAGAAATAGTTGGAGAGAAGGTTGAGTCAGTGTTTTGGGTCTGGTAGGATTACTGGACCATAAGATAGAGGAGCAGAATTATACCATTTGGCCCATTGTGCTTGCTCTGCCATTTGATTGTGGCTGCTATATTTCTCAATTTGTCTTCTCCCTTTAATCCTTGATACCCTCACTAATGAAGAGCCTATCTATCTCTGTCTCAACGACTTGGCCTCCACAGCCCTCAGCAGCCATGATCTCCACAGATTAAACCACTCTGGCTGAAGAAATTCTTCCTCTTCTCAATTGTAAATGGCTGTTTCTTCAATCTGAGGCTGTGACCTAGGTTTCCTGTCTCTCCTGCTGGTGGAAACACTCGCGCCTCCCACCCCTCACTGCACACGCACCCTAATCCTTCTACACTTGATTGCGTACAGACCCAAAGTCCTCAACAACTCCTCACATGATCAACCTTGTATCTCGGTATCATTCTCATGAACCTTTTCTGGACCTCCTCCAATGCCAGTTCATTTGTCCTTCCCAAAACTTCTCATGTCATTGCAAATGCAGTCTGACCAGAGCCATTCAGTCCTACTCTTGTATTCTCACTCTCTTGAAATGAATGTTAACATTTACGTTTGCCTTCCTAATTGCCAATTGAACTTGCATGTTGACCTTAAGAGAATCCTGAACTAAGATTCCCAAGTCTCGTTTTGTGGTTCAGGTTTGTGAAGCCTTTCCTCATTTAGAAAATAGTCTACACCACTAGTCTTCGTACCAAAGTGCGTAACTTCACACTTGCCCACATTGTATTCATCCTGCCACTTCACCCGCTCTTCTAGCCTGTCCAAGCTCTTCTGCAGCCTCCTTGCTTCCTCACAGTTACCTATCCATCCACTTATCTTTGTGTCATCTGCAAGAATGCCCTCATTTTCTTCATCTTCATTGTTAATGTATAACGTGAATAGTTGTGCTTCCAGCCCTGATTTTTGCTGAACTCGACTACTCGCTGCCACATAGTAAATGACTCCTTTATCATCACTTTCTGCTTTCTATCAGTCAGCCAATCCTCTATCTATGCCAGTACTTTGCTCCTAACTTAGTTTATTTAGCAGCCGCCTGTGTGGCAGTTTGTCAAAGTCTTTCTGGAAATCCAAATAGATTATATCCACCGGCTATCCTTTATTTAACTTGTTTGTTTCCTCCTCAAAGAATTCAACCAGATCTTTCAGACATGACCTCCCCTTGATGAAGTTGTGTTGACTCAGCCTTGCTTTACCATGCATTTCCAAGTACTCTGCAGTGTCATCCTTAATAATGCACTCTAAAATCTACCGATGACCGAGGTCAGGCTAACTGGCCCACAGTTTTCTGACTTCTGACTCCCTCCCTTCTGAAAGAGAAGTCTTACATTAGCAATTTTCCAGTCCTCTGGGACCCTCCCTGACTCCAGTGATTCCTGAAAGATCGCCACCAATGCCTCCACAGTTTCCTCAATCATTTCCTTCAGATCCTTGGGGTGTAATCCGTCCGGTCTCGGTGATTTATCCACCTTCAGATCTTTCAGCTTCCCCAGCATCTTCTCCTTATCGATGGCCACTGCACTCACCTCTGTCCCCAGATTCTTTTGGCGTTCTGGATCTTACATTGCACACCTGCTGTGCAGTGTGAACTCTATGCCTTCGTTTGTCTAAGCACCCTACATTAATATGTAGTTGTTTGCTGTGATCTGTCTGTACTGCTCGCAAAATAAAGCTTTTCATGGTACTTAGATAAACGTGACTACAATAAATCAAATCAAATCAAAATTAAATAAAAAAAACATTGATTGCTTTTCCACCACAGATGCTGCCAGACCAACTGAGTTTCTCCAGAAATTTCCGTTCTTGTTTGTTTAGTAATCAAGACAGGCTTCTGTCGTGTAGATATGGGTACAAATTCCATCAAGGCCAGATGGTGAGATTTGAATTCAACAAGAATCTCTAATAAAAAGCTTCTCTAATGGTAACCATTTAACAATCATTGGTTGTAAAAACCCATCTGGTTCAGTAATGTCCTTTTATGTGTGGAAATGTACCATCCTTACTCAGTCTAGCCTATATGTGCCTCTAGACTCACCGTGATGTCGTTGACTTTTAACTGTCCTCTGAAATGGACCTAGCGCGCCAATTCAAGGGCAATTAGGGATGGGGAACAAATGCTGGCCCAGCCAGTGAAGGCCACATCTAATCAACAAATTTTTAAAAAAAGCTCATTATTTGATTGGCATCCTGTTCAGAACCATAAATGTTAACACCCTCCACCACCAATGCACAGTGGCAGGCTATTGTACCACGTTACAAGATGTACTTTAACAATTCACCAAGGCTTCTTTGACAGCATCTTTCAAACCTGAAACATCTATCACTTATGTGCAAAGGAACAGCTCCGTCTCCTGAGTTCTTCTCGAAGCCACACACCATCCTGCCTTGCAACTATATCACTCCTCCTTCATTATTGCTGGGTCAAAATCCTTGGACTTACATTCTGACAGCTCTGTGGGTGTACCCAGTGCCCCATGGACTGCAGCCGTTCGAGAAGGCAGCTCATCAGCACTACCTCGAAGGCACTTAGGCCTGAATAACAAATGCTGTAACTAGCCAGCGATGCTCACGTCCGTAAACAATCAAAGCAAATAACTTTAAGTCTTAGGTTAGATCAAAAACTCACTGATCTATCCACAATATGAATTATGGTGAGACACCCTGATCAGGGGAACAATTAAATGAGTGGACAATGCTTGGTATAATTAAAATTGCGATGAAACCATTTTGAAGGAGTGGGTGTGGTAGACCCTTTCACGCAGTGGGAGAGAAAGTTGGGAGCTAAAAAGGAAATTAGGTTGACATTCTTTACAAATCTAGTCATTAATAATTGGCAAATGTAATACTAAACTAAGTGATTTTTACAACCTACTTTCCTGTTTGTGCTTAATTGTGTTTAAGTGCATATATTTTCTACCAGATTGGCTCAGTTGATGGCAATTTGAGCCCAAGTTGTACTTCCCTACTTGGAACATATTGAAATTTTGATGTTTCTCATTTGAAAATTATCCAAGATTATCACTGGCTTCCTCTTAATACTCCAATTTGCCATTTTCATGCATTTAGTGATTAAATCTGTAACTCCAATATTTGAATGTATAACAGCCTGACTCAAATGTAAATTGAGAAAAGAGAATTGATATCTTTTACCATTTCCCAGTCATGGAGCAAAAAATTCAGTCTTAGTGATGCTTTTTTTTTTACTTCCTAAGTAACTTTTGTCTTTTCATTAGCCTTACTTTTGCTGAATACATCAATCTTAAAGAAGTACTTTGAGAATGCTGCTGGGCCTGCTGTGTTCATCCAGCCTCACATTTTATTACTTTGAGAAGTTGTTGAGTTGTAGTAAGTTGCTGTTTAAATGTGACACTTTTAATCTTGTTACTGACTAGGGCCCTTTTCTGTGATGTCAACATTTTAGCAAATAGCTCAGCTTTTTCAGCAGAATGTAGGGACAACACTCTTCAGTGATAATTGAAATAAAATTATGCTGATTTGTCAGTTTGTTTTTGAAATAGCACAGTTTTTAAGTCAAATTATTTTCCTTTCTACATGCATTGAGTTTTAACCTTTTGATCCATACTTAAAATGAACTGACCCTGCATTTGGAGTACTAGCCAAATAATTTATCATTTAAGATGAGATTGCTTTTAATATGAGGATGTTTGTTTCCCTCAACATTTTCCCTCCTCACATTAAACTTTCTCCCCTTTTGTGAGTGAAGTTGAACAGAAATATTAAAATGATTCTTGTTTTTATTAGACTCCAGAACACCAAACTGTGTTGTTCACCCATGGTGCAGTTCAGAACATTGCCCACCTGCTGACTTCGCCATCATACAAAGTAAGTGCTTGAAAGTTATGTAGAGTAGAAGTACATTGAGGCCTCAGTAAAGATATTTTAAAATGTTTCCAAGACTCTTAAAATAAGAAGGTACATTTTAACCAGAAATGCCCAATTTGTTTTCTGAACAAAAATCAGGAGCAATTTTATTAATGCAAACAAAGTTTATCTGGTTTGAATGCTTACCTTTTTTTAGATCCAAGCCCTTTTTATGCATCCTTGTTCATTGCCTTCTGTTAAATGCCTGTATAGAAAACTTTCGTGTTGTTTTGAGATGTTGTTTGAGAGCCGTTCTTAATCTTTCTAATATCTCATAAGAATTGAAGTTTTTTTAATGCAGAAAAATGGCTCATATTAGGAGTTACAGTTGTTTTCATGAACTGATCACTGAACCTTTGGCCACTTTTTCCAGTTGATGTTGAATGAGAGTCTCAATCTGGCCTCCTTTTTGTATTTTGATTTAAAAAAAAAACCATTGGTCAGAGGCACAAAGATTGAAGAAGCCACAGGTATAAGAAAAGACATGGCTGTAAGAGAAATCTAAGCACAAGACTAAGAATTTTAAATTTTGGGGCATTGAAAGGTTTGGAGTTCGTAAAACTCTGCCAGAATGGGGATTTGTTCTGTGACAAATACTTGTAGTGTTGGAGATGAGAAGCGTAGTTTTAGATGCCATGAAGTTTACTGGAGCAAGGGGTACAGAGCGAGAGGCCAACCGAGAGAATGGAATAATTGGGTCTGGCATTCTTAAAGTTGTGAAAAAAAAGTTTTCTTAGCAAATGGCCTGAGATAACAATGGAGGTGGCCAAAAATCAATCTCTCTGTTGTAAGGAATACTGTGGTCTGAAATTCAGCTTGAAATCAAACCAGATGCTGAAACTGCAATTAGTGTGGTCTAACCTTACATTGCGAAGGAGAAAGGTGGATTTGATGATCACCAGGCTTCTCAATGTTGAGCCTTCTTTAAGACTGGTTGTAATTGCTAGGCTGGTTGTAGTATTTGCAAATTCAGGGCTAGGTATTGTTGATGTGTGGCAATTGATTTTCAAAGGTTTCTCAAGCCATATCTTAAATTGACTTGTAAATGAATATATTTATAATTTGATTATTTATTTAACCTTTACTTCTCAATAGGTTCAGATGCAAGCATTAAAATGCTTTTCAGTCTTGGCTTATGAAAATCCCCAAGTTTCTATGACACTAGTAAATGGTGAGTACTGCGTTTTGTGGAATTTCTTTGGCCACTTGCGATCATTTCCAGAAGTGTAGAACATTGTGTTTCAAATAACTACAGTCTAGTTTGAAATCCAATGCATGACTGACACCATAATGTGCATTTTGTTATAAACCCACAGCCACTTAACTTGTATTTTAGCAAAATACTCTTTATGGAGGCTATTCAGAATCATTTTGATAGATTCGGTCTAACTACTAAATCTGTAAAATAGTTGTGATATAACTAATTTTTAGGATCTAATTTTATAGAAGGAATTCAAGAATTCATTCAGTGTGCTTTCTCATTACATGGAATTTTTTTTTGTCAGAAATCATCTTCAGTTTTGTGATCAGAGGCACCCTGTGGCATTCTAGGTCTGAGATTGAATTGCCTTGGCTCATCTATGTTTTTTAGGACTCAAAGCCACAGGGATGGTTTTCATATTAGTATTTTGAGTGTTTTATTAATTTTATATTTGGTTTGGTTTAATTAATCCACCATTTGCTATTTTGGTCAGTCCAGTACAAATTCATTCTTTTAGAAGCTATTCTAAAGCCAGTGCAAACATTTTCTTCCAAACATTTTGGTTACAGAATGTTTAATGAATATTCTTCTTTTTTTTTAGTATTGGTAGATGGTGAGTTATTACCCCAAGTATTTGTGAAGATGATGCAAAGGGACAAACCTATTGAAATGCAACTGACATCTGCAAAATGGTACCTATTTAATTGTTTTCACTGGTGGTAATCTGTTAAAGATATGTGGCTTGCCAGTTAAACTGAATCTATCGATAAACTGTTTCCATGGCTTTGAACACAGCTGTTCAAAGCATTGTGGCTTATAGTATCATTTTGAGGATATTTACTTTGTACTTAACACATTAATCAAACTTGTCTACCATGTGCAATTGACAAAACATAAATCAAAGTCTGAACATTCCTGTTATTTCTGTTACTTATGTTCTAATCTTATCGTTTTACAGTTTGACTTATATGTGCAGGGCTGGTGCAATCCGGACGGATGATAACAGTATAGTTTTAAAGGTTGGTATGAAGTTTCACCTGTATATTCAACTTGTTTGGAGAGTGAATTTTTTTTGTGCCTTGTGTCCCCTTCAGTTTTAGTGACAGTCGTAATGCGATATCAGGCAACTTTTACTTACAGCATTGTAAGTTCTATGTTAGAGTTTGACAAAAATCAATAATGACCAAGTCTAATGTGAGCAAAATGCTCCATGTTCCCTGTGTTTCTAATGCCAACCTTCCTTGTTTTGGAGTCTGTACTGTAATTGGGATGTTGTACGAGGGGATGTGGTACAAGGGAACAAAAGGAATCTGGCCCAAAACATTTTAAAAGGCTGTATCAATGTGGCCTTTTGTAAAGAAGATCTTAAAGGTTGAGATGAAGGTCAAGACACAGAGACTTGAGGGCGTTCCAACTTATTGTGCCTAGCTGGCTGACAATCTGTCTGCATTCGAAATTTCAGGTGAAGCATGCAAAAGTCTACATTAATAGAAAGAGTGAGCTAGGGGACTACGATGATACTGTGCTAATAAAGGTTACAGAGCAAGGGCGACACAAGAAGATATTTAAATATAGGCAGATAACCTTTGCATTTGAGGCATAGAGAAATGGCGGCTGAGGTAATTCAGTAAGGACATGATTATCCATTAAGTAGCACTTACAACTCTGCTGTTGCTTCTCAAGCATATTGTCACTGGGCTAGTAATCTAGAGATCCAGTTTATCTTCTGGGAGTATGGGTTTGAATCCCACCATGGACGATGGTAAAATTTGAATTCAGTAAATCTAATGATGACCATGAAACCATTGTTGATTGTTGTAAAAATCTGTCTGGTTCACTAATGTCCTTTCAGAAAGGAGAAACTACCATCCTTACCTGGTCCGAACTGCACTCCAGATGCACAGCAATGGGGTTGACTGGTAACTGCGCTCCAAAATGGCATAACAAGCCACCTGGTTGTACAAAACTGCTAGAAAGTCTTAAAAAAATGAATGAAACCAAGCAAACCACCTAGCATCAAATAAAACACTAAAAATAACAACAGTAAACTCATTCCTTTTTAATCTGAAAAATCCTCCTCACTAACATCTGGAGGCATCTGCTAAAACTGGCTTACAGACTCGTGAGTCAGCAGTTTGATATAGCCACGCTCGTGGAATCGTGCCTTACACAGATAGCACACTCACCATAAAAACTGAATGAACTAAGGATGCTGTAAATCAAGAACAAAAACAGAAGTTGCTGGAAAAACCCAGCAGGTCTGGCAGCATCTGTGAAATAAAATCAGAGCTAACGTTTCAGGTCTGGTGACCTTTCCTCAGAACACACTCAATCATTTGGTATGTGCTGTGTCATTAGGAGGAAGTTGCCCTGGAAGTCCTCAACATTGATGCCACACCCTTGTGGCATCAGGTTAAACATGAGAAAGGAAATCTCTGGCAGATTACCACATACTTGTCCCCATCCGAGCTGATGAATCTGTACTTCTCCGTGTTGAACACCACTTAGATGAAGGATTGAGGATAATAAGTTTGCAGAATATTTGCTGGGTGACAGACTTCAATGTCCACCAAAAAGACTGGCGTGGCAGCATCACTACTGACTGTGTTAGCTGAACCGTAAAAGGCATAGCTGCTAGATTCACCCTGAGAATGCCCTCCATTGTGTTGTGTGACACTATCACCATGCTAAATGGAATTGACTTTAAACAGACCTAGCAACTCAAAGCTTGGCATCCATGAGGTGTTGTGGACCACAAACAGCAGCAGAATTGTAATTTAACATAATCTGCAACCTCACGGCCTTGCATTTCCTCCATTCTACCATTTCCAGGAACAGCACCAAGCATACCGAAAAAAATGAAATACTAACCCAGTGACGATTAAAGAAAAGGACTGCTTGTATGACAAATAGCATGAGCAGTGAGTAATAGAGAGAGCTAAATAATTCCACAACCACATTCTGGAATCCTGCCACATCCAGTCATGAGCAAGTACTTGTAGCAATCAGATGTCCTGAATAGGTGATCCATCTTGGCCCCCTCAGATGTTCGTACCATCTCAGATGGTAGTCTTCAGCCAATTCGATTCACTCCACATGATATCAAAAAACAGCTGGAGGCATTGGATACTGCAAAGGCAATGGGCTTTGACAACTTAGCAATGATAGTACTGAAGATGTGTACCCCAGAACCTGTTGCACCAGCCAACTTCTTCCAGTACAGCTATAACACTAGCATTTACCAGACCATGTTGAAAATTTCTCAGTTAGGAACTGTACACTACAAATAAGACAAATCCAAATCCAACATGACTTTTTCCAACCGTCGGTCTGCACTCTGATTAGTAGAATGGTGGAAGGTGTCATCAACCGTGCTATCAAGCAGCACTTTCTTTGTACAGCAGATGGCGAAGGCGGCAAATGGTATGTTAGCCTTGATAACAAGGATTTGAATACAGGACCAGGGATGCCTCGCTGCAATTGTACAAGGCCTTGGTGAGACCTCACCTGGAGTATTGTGTGCATTTCTGTTCTGCGTATCTGAGGAAGGAAGTTCTGGCAATGATGGGTATCTGTACAGGAGCTCCTCAAGATAGTTGCCTAGGTCCATCTTCAACAGCTTCATCAATGACCTTCCCTCCATCAACCGGTCAGAAATGAGGATGTTTGCTGATGTATCGCACAATGTCCAGCACCATTTGTAATTCCTCAGATATGAAAGCAGTCCATGTCCAGATGTAGCAAGACATAGACAGTATCCAGGTTTAAGCTGATGAGTGCAAAATGATGCCTGAGCCAAACAAATTCCAGGCAATGAACCTCTCCAGTAAGAGAAAAAAGTTAATCATCACTTCCTTGACATTTAATGGCATTATCATGGCTGAATCCCCCATTATCCACATCCTTGGGGTTACCATTGATGGGAAACTGAACTGGAGTAGCTATGTAAGCATTGTGGCAGCAGGAGCGGGTCAGGGCCAGGATTCATGCAGGGAGTAACTTCTTTCCTGACTTCCCAAAGCCTGTCCACTATCTATCAAGCATGAATGTGATGGAGTGCTTCCCTTTGCTTGATGAGTGCAGCTGCAGCAATACTCAAGAAGCTTGACACTATTCGGAACAAAACAGATGGCTTGATTGTTTTGGATATGGTGCCATTCATTACCTGTATCGGCAATGCTCAGTAACGGCACTGTGTACAAGATGCACTGCAAACGTTTACCAAGGCTGCTAAGACAGTACCTAACAAACCCAGAAACCCATGTTGTCCAGAAGGTCAAGGGCAGCAGACACATGGGAGCACAACTACCTGTAAGTTCCAAAGCCATTTACCATGCAGACTTTGAGATATATCACTATCCCTTGAGTGCCACTGGGTAAAAGTCCTGGACTCCCCTCCGTAATGGCATTATGGGTCTACTTACAACAAATGGAGTGTAGTGATTTAAGAACACAGTGCACCACCACCTTCTCGAGGGCAGCGAGTGCTGGTCAATAATTGCTGACTCAAACAGTGAAGCCCCGTTCCTGTGAATGAAAATAAAATTCGCAGAATGTAATATGCTAACATGATTTTTGCTGAGCTGCAGGTTGTGGACAACATTGAAGTAGTCATGTCTGGGAATTGGAATTTTGAGGGTTTCAGCAGCATGCACCCACGGGTGAAGGTAAATGTACTCGAGTGTATGTTTACTTCATTAATACCTTCTAGTATTTAATAACCATGGAAGTAAAGCATTAAGACATAAAGTAACGCACACTCTTTTTTTTTACCTTTAAACTTCAACCAACAAAATGTCAAAAGTTGCAAAATTCCCTTGGGAATAATTATTGAGATCACGTGCTGCCCGGAGTAATTGTGACCCATGTTTATTTATCAATCAGGAATGCAGTTGACAGTTTCTGGATTCCCAGTTAGCACTAAGGCCTAATGGGTTGCACAATATTCTGATTTGAGATCAATGCCTCATGCAGTCCTGTGATTTCTCTTGCCTTTTATACATTTCTGTGCCTGCATTTTAAGAACAATGTATTCTGAAGTACAACTTTCAATTATGATGTGGGTGCACACACTCCCATAGGCTCCAAGGGGATGGCAGTATCTGCCTTTAAATGATATGCCTCCGTTCTACCACAGGAGATACTGTGACTTGTACGATGTACCAAGAGAAGATTGATTGGAGGGTCCATTTTGTGAATTCTCTATTGTTGAGCAATGACATATGGGCATTTACTCCTGAGTAGCCTGTTTTTGCCTGCTTTTGCTTCCTCACTGCCTACAGAATTGTCATTCCATGCATTTTAAGTCAGTTGGAGAAGGACTTAACCTCAAGGCTGCATTCAGTCATTTTATAGGAAGAATATGAAGTAACGACAGTGGTTAGTTGGACCTCTGGAACTATGTTGGTGGAGGTGTCAGAAATAGAACAATCTGGGCCATTTATATAAAGCTGAGGAATGTGGCCATGAGGCTTTTTCATTGTATTTGTATTTCTAGAGCCTTAGGATGTGAGACTTCAAAGTAATATTAGTCAGTAGGGTTCTACTTGTATTTTCTGCCACACAAGACAGTATAGTTGACAACTGTTGAAGGCCTTAGAGGAAGCTTGATTATGTGATATAGTTACCATAATATGATTTTTGCAAGTGCATCCTTAGACTCCTCTGATTAGGCCCATGTATCTGCTTAAAACTGAATACTCTGAGCTGAGAACCTCAGCCACAGCTGGTTCATTCTGGAACTTCGTGTCAGAATTCTCAGGCATGCACCAGATAAGTTTAAAGACTGCTCAACTTGCGGTAGATTTGGTTTTTGGGCCACCTGTCCGAATACATCATCCTAAGTCCATGGACGTACATGGAATAGTGTAGGTTAGATGGGCTTCAGATCGGTATGACAGGTCGGCACAACATCGAAGGCTGAAGGGCCTGTACTGTGCTGTAATGTTCTATGTTCTATGTAAGTTTGGCTCAGCAGTAACATTTCTAAGCTCCAGTCCAAGAAATTTTGTAGAATGATGGAAATTACATTCCATTGCATGAGATGTCTTGGCATCAGTGCTGGTGTATTCTCCTGTAACCCATTCCCTTCAAACGCCTAAATATTTCTTTTAAGTGTTTGCCCCGTTGTTTTTAAAAGGATGATCTGTCTCCACCTCAACATTTCAGAATCCGATTGCTAGGATTAGTTAGCGACTGCTCTGTTATATCTTCCCACTAACAGATTGCTGAAAGGATAACTAAATGAAATTTGATTCTTTCTCAGCCAGTAATGTCTCTATGACCACATATTTTTTAATACGGTTAAGGTTAAGCAAGGCCTCTTCCTTCCCTGAATTAGATACTTGAGGGCTTTTTGGTTGGTATTCTACTCTGGTTGTTTAGTGACTGAAGCTTGAATCTATACAAATAACTATTCTGGTAGAGGGACGTTGTTATGTTAAGCAGAAAGCTCTCTATGATGTTGAGAAAGTGGCTATGGGTTGAGATCACTGAGTGGATGACAGACATGAGCTAATTGATTTTATTTGGCATTCAGACCTCAAAGGTTTTCTGTTTGATTGTGAACATTAACTTAGAATTTCACCTCAGCTCATTATTGATAGTACATGCCATTTTGCGTAGTCCTGACAACTGAAATTCTTGGTGGAGGAGTGTAATGCCATCTGGGTCCTCCATGCATGTGCAAATAGCTCACAGCAGTCATCTTTAATGGTGCCGTGGGCTGGGAGGACATTTGAAAATAAGTTGCCTTAGAATCTTATCAAACCCCAGTCTGAAATTTGCAGGAATACTAATGGCATGTTCTGGACATGGGTTGATTGTTTTTACGCTATTCCATTGTTGCTTTACAGAAACAACATCACTTTTTTGTTTTTTAAACACCTGCAAGATTTTTACATTCACTGCTGTTGATGGAAATGAAGCACCTTTTGACAAGGATGTCATAATTGTTGATCCAGTTTGAATCTGTCCTGCTGTTCCTGGAAGGGAGCATTCACTGAAATGTTAAATCTCATTCTTGCATGTAGTCAGTGTTTGATTTTAAAAATGCCCAGTGATCCAGAATTTTTTTTCCTTGTTTGATCCTTTTTGACTTTTTTCAAATTTATCTTTTCTGATCTTAAACTTATCTTTTTCTCCCAGATTTTGAGTCTAATTTGCCCTTCTCTAATGTGCCTCTTTCTTTCTCGATTGTTAAATCTCATTGCTTAATGAGGTAGACAAAATGTCACACTCTCTCGACACATGTTCAAGAAGGCAGATTACTGCACCTTTCTCAAGGGCAGTTGGGACAATTGATATCCCCTCCTCCCTACCCAGCTTCCTCCCTACCCAGCTGCACTGACATCCTATTTAAAAAAAATAAAAATCTGGGTTCCCAGATACTCCTTTTGCCCTTGCCACTTTGCAACCAGCTCATACTTGCAGCAGGTTACAGCGCAAAATGTTTTATAAGTGAAGAACGCAGAAAAGAGTATAGTTAATGGAGCACAGTGAGAGATGTTTTGCTTCAGCAAGGTCTAACCCGGTCTGAATCATTAAGTTAGGTTTCCATTGAAACCAACATGATATTCCTTGTTGTGGTACCACTTTACCTCCTACCAAAATATACATGTGTTGAGTTGGTTATGTTACACAATGTCATGTGGGTTCAGTTGAAAACAAAATAGAATTTTAAGGTGACCTATTTTAAGACATGGGCTTGTTGAATCACTATAATACAGTTGAATGATAACAGGATGACAGTACACTAAAAATTCTCTAATCCTCAAAAATTCTCAGTTGATGTTCATGTGAATCTCCTAACCATAGAAACCTATTGTGTGTACATCGAATATCTTGATTAATTTGAGCAAATTTCTTCTGTCTAGACACTCCCTTGCTTGGTTAGAATGTGCAGTAAAGAGAGGCTGCTGGAGGAGAGGGTGGAAGGTGCTGAAACCTTGGCATACTTGATAGAACCTGATGTAGAGTTGCAGAGGATTGCCAGCATCACAGATCATCTTATTGCAATGCTTGCTGATTACTTCAAATATCCAAGTTCAGTCAGTGCAATCACAGATATTAAAAGGGTAAGTTTTTCTCTAACTTGTAATTCTGTAAACACTTTATTTTGAGGAATTGTAATGTTCATTATCAAGCACGTAATATTTATTAGCAATATATAGATGACTAGTTTTCAATATTAGTCTTAATAGGATAATTCATTACAAAAGCATTTCTCTTCAAGGTTTTAACTTAAATAATTGCACAGTAGTAAATTTCTGTTCTTTTTGCATTGCTTAAGCTGACACAGGTCTGCCAGAGGGCAGCAACCTGTGAATTAATTGTTCCACTGTTGTCTTCACTGTAGCTTCACATCTCTGAGATATGGGCTGTAGGGTAGAGCGCATTTTCTCTACTATGTCCGGGAGATAGGGTCATTCACTTAAAAGCAAATTCTAGCCCAAGTTCGCTATTTTTGATAAACCTTCAGTAAAAACAGCTGTTTTAGTTATTCTGCCTGGCAGTGATAAAGCACATATTGTATTGTTACACAACAAAACTGGCAATTGTTTGCTGCAGTTAGTGAATTATTTATTTGTAATGTGCAATGTCAACAAAAGGAGATCTAATTTTACCTTTTAATGCTTTGTATATTGTAGCCATAGTTTCAGAGTTTAAATTGGCAGTTTTTTCTTGTAATGATGTCCTCTTCACATAATTAAAAATGGATAACTGTTGAAGAATTATCTGATAACAATATGCATGAAGAATATTTGGATATTAATTCATTTTAAATACTACTGTATTTATTGATAATTAATTAATTATAATGGTTACAAAGATGCAAAAATGCTTCATTCTTCTCCTTTCCTAATATTCTTCAGCTTGACCACGACCTCAAACATGCTCATGAACTTCGCCAAGCTGCGTTCAAGCTGTATGCCTCCCTTGGAGCGAATGACGAAGACATCCGGAAGAAGGTGAGTCTGGGAGAGGGGCGTCCCCCGGTCCTGGCAACCAACAGGCAGGGAGTGACGTCAACCTGAGAACAAGGTGAAGAGAATTAACAGTGACTTTACGAAAGAGCGTAATCAGATCTGAAGAATGAATGGGATTGAAACTCATTTGTCTAGAGAAATGAGTTGTGACGTATTCATGTTGGATTGAGAAGTACTGTTGTTTCCTGTGTTGAATCTGCACTGGATCCTTAAGTTACATTCTTTGCATGAGTTCGTAACAATAGTAACAAAATAAGCACTGTGAAGTGTAGTGTATAGTACTGACTCACATAATACAGTAGTACTGTAATACCAGTTATATAAATGCTTGCCTACCTACTTGCTGCAAACCGGAAGTACTCAGCTTCTGTTTCTGTATCACTTTTAATTTGTGGCCTGCTGATGTGTTCATTTGTGTTGCTGATGTGCAAGTTTAATTGTAAATAAAGCTTTGTGCAATGACATTGCTGGTAGCTTGATTTCTGAATCCACAGTTAAGCAAAACATTGTTTTCAGGTAACTTGGATGACTGCATTTAAAATATAGTTGAAATTTTAATCCGCACACAGCGATATGATAAGCCACCAAAATGGGATTTTGCCTTTAGCTTATATTACATAAAAGAGGACCGTGTTGTGCATGCAGCGTACCCATCTAAATAGAGAGCCGCCAATGCTGAAAAATATCCATTCTGCGATATTGCTCTGGCAATATGACTGAAGTCTGAAACGTTTTAGTGTCCTTTTCCTTTGACAATGTGGCGTAATCAGTTTTATGTATTTTCTGTGCTTTTCATGAGCAAAATTTTCAAAATTAACAAAGCGATGCCATGGACTTTGAAAAGAATTTGTTCACAGTTTCCTCAAATAATTGTCACCTCTAACTTGGTGCAGGGTCTGATATTTTACTAATTATTAAAATCATTTCTTAGTTTTGTTTTAAGTTTCAGGTTTAAAATATGAGAAATGGCATTTTGGCCTATTGTTTGTTTGGAAATTGAAACTTTGCAATCAGTTTCTAACAAAACTGAGTTGGCTACAGGAATGAAATACTAGAATGACCAAAACGTAGGTAAATCAGAATCTGATCCTGAATATGTACATTATCTGACACTGTATGCTTGCAGTAACCCAATGTGGCATTCTGTGGGTCTGCAATGTATTTTTTATGGTTAATGTTTGTTACACAGTAATATATGGTTATTGGTCAGGGCACCTGAAATGCCTCATTTCACTTTAATTATGTGGCTTTTGGGGTGATCACATGCTTAAAGTGCAGTTTTAGCGCCACTGGTCCGAACGTTTAGGGTGCTAATGTTAATTGAAAGCGATAGGTGGGAGGAAGTGCACAAGAAAAATCCCTTTTTTACAAAAAACAAGATTAAAACACATTGATCCCACTTCAGTGGCTTTCGCACAGTTGTAGTGAAATCAGTTTTTGTGGGCTGTTTAAGTACATTATAATGCAATCTTTTTTTGTGAAATTGGTGCAAAAATGTTCAAGTTAATTTAATCCAAGTTGTAAAAGTAAAACATAGAAGAGGTTATTTGATTCATTGTACTTGTGCTGTTTCTGGCTCTTCGGGTCTTTCTCTCTTCCTGCACTGAATAAAATTATAAACAATATAAACTAATGATATAATTTGAATCATCTTATTAATCTTACAAAAATTAATTACTTCACACTTTTGAGTATTAATTTTTAAATATTTATTCATGGGATACGAGCATCGTTAAAAAGGCAAGCATTTGTTGACCATTCCTAATGGATCCCCATCTCTTGAGAAGGTAGTGGTGAGACATTTTAAACTACTTCTACACTAGGTATACCCACAGTGCTTTTGGGGAGGAAGTTCAAAGTTTTTGACCCAGTTACAGTAAAGAAACAATGTTATAGTTCTAAGTCAGGGTGATTGCAGGTGGTATAAAAACGGAAAGTACTGAAGGAACTCGACAGGTTTGGCAGCATCTGTGGAAAGGGAAACAGAGTTAACGTTTTGAGTCCAATATGGCTCCTCTTCGGAATTGGCGCGCTTGGTGGTGTTCCTGTGCAACTGCTGCCCTTGTCCTTCTAGATGATAGAGGTTGCAAGTTTGGAAGATGCTGTTGGAGGACCCTTGACAAGTCGCTACAGTGCATCTTGAACATGGAGCATGTTCCTGCTGCTGTGTCCTAGTGGTGGCAGACTGATTATTTAAGGTAGCTAGGCTGCTGATTCAGTGGGTTTCTTTGTCCTTGATGGTGTCAAGCTTCTTTAGAATTGTTGGAGCTGCACTTATCCAGGCCAGTGGAGAAAATCCCACCCATGTTCCTGACTTCCATCTTGTAAATGATGGACTTGTGAAGTTGAGGTGAGTTATTTTTGTCCTTTTCATCAGTCTTTGCCCTCTTTATTTGTTACTATTCTCACTGTACGTTTGAAATTTTTGTCATCCACAAACACTGAAACTGTGCTTTGCTTTGAAAGGATGCTTAGTCCTGGTCATTAATGAATATTAATAACAACAGAGATCCCAATACCAACATTTGAAAGTCACTACTGCCTGCACATTCTTCCTGCCTGAGAAAATAACTGTTCACCATTAATCTCGGTTTTGGTCTTTTAGCCAATTTTGTATCCACACTATGCCTTTGATCCCTCAAACATTTGCTAAGAAGTCTATTATGTGCACTTTATCAAATCTGTTTGGTAGTTTAATTACACATTGACGGCATGACTGTCATCAAAGAACACAGTTGAATTAAGCAAATAGTTATAAATCCACTCTGGTTGTCAGTGATTAACCCATATTTTTCCAAGTGCCAAGTAGTTTTGGTTTGGAATAGTATTTCTCTGTTTCATCATCGCCAATATGACCAACTGGCTTGGTTAATAATGGTTGGATTCCTCTCTTGCTCTGTCCCTCGTTTCAACAAGTATGTAATGTGTGAAGGTTACCTGTCCTCTGACACTTCTCCCATTTCCACAAAGCATTGGAAGATTGTGGTCAGAACCACTGCATTTTCTCTTTCAACAAATGTAGGATGTATCACTTTGGAACCAGGTGACTTGTAATTTGAATACTGTTAATATTTATACCCTTATCTATACTTTATTCTATGTAATTTTTCTACCATATCTTGCTGTGACATTAACAGCATTTCTTTAATAAACAAAGCCAAAAAATCTCTTAGTACTTCTGCTATGCCCTTTGCCTCTGCAAGAAGATCTTTTTCATTCATAATCAATCTCCCTTGCTTTTGATTATCCTATTTGTTTCTGTATATTTTTAAAATATATTTGCATGTTCTTTTATGTTTCTTGCTAGTCGATTCTCAAGCCTGGACTTTGTCTCCTATTTTCTTTCTCACCTCTTCCTTGTTCATTTTGTGGTCTGCTCGGTTCTCTACTGAATTATTCAGGAGAAATTTATGATTACCCTCGTCTTATTTTGATTTTGACTCGATATCTATAGTAATTCAGGGCTCTAGCTTTGAATTGCTGCCTTTCTCCACCATTGCAGGAATGTGTCTAATCTGTACCTAAACTGTCTACTCTTTGAATGCCCCCATTGTAATTTATTGTTTTACTCCTCAATCCTACACTCCAATCCACCTGTTCTAGATCTTTCTTCAAATGATTGAAATTACTGTTCCTTCAGTTTGGTATTTTTATGCCTGTGTTTTTTTTTCATCTTTTCTTTAGACACAGCATTGTTTCTCTCTATCTACTCTATCAAACATACCATAATTTTGAACCCCTCCTCTGAAATCTCCCTTTAAACTCAACTTTTTTGAGAAAATCAATCCCACCGTCTCTTTTTTCCAGTATCATTATGGTGAATCTCTGTGTCAACTTCAAGGCATTTGACATTCTTTCTAATGTACATTGAAACTTGACCAATGATTTAGTAATATTATTGGATCATCTTTTTTGAGATATAATTTATGCTGGCCCGATTTACAAATTTGACTTTTTCTCTTACAATCCCAGGATAAAAATGATATGAATTTGGTGACATTGTATGCAAGTACTTTCAATGCAAATGTACTCCAATAGTGTTCATATGCTGTCCTGTCATAGAGCTTGATAGAGTTTTATAAACAATAAAGATTAGGGATTTGCATATAAAGATACACAGTACCGTTCCCATATAACTTCTGAGGATATTCATAAAAAAAGGCCCTTTTAATGTGCTTCAGTGGCACATAATTCTTTTAAGGAATAGTTTTCACTTAACAGTGGATGCTGATTCTCTCTTGTTCTTTATGTGCGTATTGTTCATTAACAACTGCATACTGACCACTATGGCTCATGTTAATGTGTCTTTTATTATGGTTGGGCAGGGAATAAGACTATCTATGTATATTATATTGCATTTGCATATGGGCACTTGTTTGGATCTGACCTTGTATCAGCACAACCGAGAATTAAATTGATTCAAAATTCACTCATTACCCATAACTGTTTTATCTTGAATCGTTCATTATTCATTTGTAGGCAGTAGGCAGGTGTTCCACTGCTTATTCTAATGACTGGGAAACTGAGTTATAGTCTCACGTTGTTTATTTCTCAAGTCCACTTCCTCAATGTAAAATTCAATTAGAATTTAAAACATAACCCTTTTCTGCATTCACATGCATTGTGCGGTTTGTTGTCTAATTAGAAAGCTCCACTGTTACTAATTGTCAGTGATTGTGGCTCTCTCAGTCTTGCTATCCAAACATTGAGCACTATCTATAATGGCCATTGAAGGTATAATTATTTCAAATGGAATGCATAAAATTTCTCAACATAACAAACAATTGGAATTCATATTAAATCTGCAAATTATGAAACTAAATAATTTAACATATGCAATATATTTACTATTCAGAATAAATTGCAATAAACAGAATCATTTAACAGTGTATGTTTACATCATAGGCAGAACCTTGGAAACAAGACTGTGCCCACTATGAGAAATTTTGTATTTTTAAATACCTGAAAAGATGCACCCAAATACATTCCATATTCTAAAACATGTTCCTTTGTGCTTCAGGATCTCTGCTGTCTGCTACCCAGGACCTGTGCAGTTATAGTGCTCTTAAAAAAAAAAGTCTGTCCTTTTAATTTTTGAATATGTTTGTGCTTGAATCATCAATTTGGTGCATCTCCCGTCTGTAATTCATGCATAACTATCAATTGCATTATTTGCTACAATCAACCCATGGCAGATTGGAGCTATAATTTGAGAATATTACAAGAATGAATTGTGATATTCAGTGCCCAGAATTTTAACCTACTGAAATAAGGCTTGCAGTGAAGCTGGACATAAATTTTTGCTGCTCCAAATGATTTGTTTCCACATCTTATTAATTTTAACAAATGAGTTATAGGATTCTTTTACCTTGGGCCTATTCAGCATTGCTGCCAACATTTATAATATATTTTTGATTCATCTTCACAGTGAGAAAATAATTAGATGTTATTTTCCAGGACATAGTTCAGACACTTTCATGCATGAAGTCATCTCCTACAGCATGAGTTGTTTAAATTCTTCCCACACTATGTTCAATATACTTTGTAATATTTTAATCAGAATCTAGGCCAATAACTGACATCATGTAATTTCTGAATTAAATCAATTGCACTAACTTGTAAAGAAATATTTTTTAATTTGCTTGGGAAAACTTGGCGTGGTCTGACATTTTTGTTTGCACTCGGCCTTTTCTGCCCACTCCAAAGCTGTTTCCTGGCTTTGAAATAAGATTTAGGTGTTTTTAGTTAATCCCCAGTTAGTTCTGTGTTCTGTCCTTTTATCATAGTAACTACTTTTATTTCTTCAAAATAAATAGTTAATTTATTTTTTTATTGCACTGTGACTTAAAAAAAACCATTTCATACTGTCCCATATTCAGGCTTTTGGATTTCTTTTGTGTTTGTAAGGACAGCTGTAGGGAGCCTCTGAACAGCTCAGAGTTAGATTGTCGTGTGGCTTATTATGTACATAATGGTAGCAACTGAAGATCTTTGTGACTGTTTCATTCATCATTGTTTATTTGTGTGAACTTTTTCTGGTAATTTTATGATTTCTTAAAAACATCAATGATATTCAACCCATCTCATTTCTTACCACAGCTGCTCAGGATAATTACTGTTCACCAATGTGATTCTCCTTAATTGATGCTTTTGCAAAAAGCAGTTTCAATTCAGCTTTTAATTTCAAATGTTTTACATTTCTGGAATGGCAAGTAGGAAATTAAACTTGGTACCTGAAGGGAAATATATACATAAAATATAATAGACTTTTTTGAAGTTGTGGTTAAGGCATGTTGTTGGAATTGCATAATTGAAGCTGTAAACTGTACCTGTTAATGCTGCACATAGTGGGACACATGGTGCCAAATACTGCCTGAAGTAAAAGAATGTTTGTTTAATTCTTCAGCACCAACATTCCTCATCTTTCAGTACAAAAAGGTTCCTTGCAAAATTAGAATACTCACCATCAATGGCTCATTTCAAAAACAAGAATTCAGAACACTTGGAATGCCTTTTTGTCTTTAATGCTGTTACCCTAGTATGGCAGACCTGACATAGAGTTTGTGAATGCAGCACACGAGAATTGACCAGGTTGCTGATGTTCAATTAATAATTGCATGTCAAGTCATTTCCTAGCTTAGTTTTCAAAATCACATTTTCTCAATGCTACTCACTGTGTTCAATATCAATCATGCTGGCAAGTGGTTAGCAATGCTTCCTAACAGCATCAGGGGCCCAGCCTTAGCTGACTGGCTGTGTGGAATTTGTAGGTTCTCCCTGTGTCTGCATGAGTTTCCTCTGGGTGCTCCAGTTTCCTCCCAGAGTCCAAAGCTGTGCAGGTTAGGTGGATTGAGCATGCTAAATTGCACATAATATTCAAGGATGTGCAGAGTAGGTGGATTAGTCGTGCTAAATATGGGGTTACTGGAATAGAGTAGGATACTGTTCAATGCAGACATAATGGTCTGAATAGATTTTATATGCACTTTAAGAATTTAGTGATTCAATACTATGATTCTATTCAAAGTAACGGAATAACACAAACGTGCATAGCGAGATTGATGCCCTAACCGTAAGTAATTTAGGTAGCATTCTGATCTTAATTGCTGTTTAATTGGTAAGTTGCTAAAGCTGTAGTGCAAAACAGTTGCCAGTATTTAAAATGCTGCTGATCATTGTTAATGTTTTAAATGTTTAAAATGCAGTTCTCCATAATCTGTTTTACTCTACTGGGATCTAAACAACTGCTGTAAAGTTACACTGTAAACTTAAGGGACAAGTACCTTCAGAATACTGTAGATTGGGCATATTATAGTAGATTTAATTATTTATTTTGGATCTTAATAACATAAAGGTATGAACAACAAATTATTTATAAAAGCTACAGATTTCATGTTTTTTTTTCATTAAATATTTATGGGAATTTTAAGTGAGCTGAAGGGCAATTGAACACTGGGGTTCAAATTATCTTCTCAGCAATCCGAAGGTTAGGTAACAACTTTCAGCTTCATATACGCATTTGAGCTAACCATTTTACAATGAATCAACAACTGATTGTAAAACGACAGTCCATTCCATTCAACGGTTGTCGTTATTACAATGACTATAGTAAAGTTCTTTTTGCCAAATGGACTTTCTGGTTTGCTTTTTAATGAAAGTTTAAGATTATTCATGCTTTAGGTTACAACATAACAGTTAAGACATGTTATGGGACATTTAGAGTTAAAAATGAAATCTATAAAGCATAATGTATGATATCAAACACTAATAAACTGATTATTGAGCTCCATGTAAGCAGGGTTATTTAAATATTAATTATAATGATTCACAATTTAAGATTATTTTCAATAAAGTTGTTGAAGTATTCATGAGCCATATATGTCATAATATGTTACACAAAAAAATGCATGTAGCAGATGTATCTTTTCTCTGGAAGCAACTGTAAAGGGTCAGGAAATGTGTGACTTTGCTTTTGGTATTGCAATACAACATTCATAATCTCCTTTACTTTTCAGTCACCTCTATCTACATGTTACTGATGCTTCCTAACATTAAAAAAAAATTGAAGGGTTTCGTGCGTGATTAAATTATTACAAAGCATTGTCACCAATCTACATATCTGTTTTTCTTTTAATATCAATAGTTTTATTAACAGGTCCTGATCAAAATTAGTTGAGTTAGGCTTGCTGTGTGGAGGAGAATGACTGATGTGTAAGTTGTTAGTTGGATTAATCGTTCATCTCCCTGAACATTTTTAATAACAGCATTATAGCCAAAAGCCCTGAAGGGCATTAATAGACATTGCTTAAAAATATATGTGAAATGTTTGGGTTAGATTCTTTTTAAGTAGTTGATCATTTCAGTGATTTGCCGATGATGGTAATCAAATCTTAGTGCTGATTAAAACAATGTAAAAAGCCATTGACTAAATGATTACAGTAATGTGCACGCATTTTTAGGCACGGTAATTAGACATGGTAACACTACAGTGGTCCACTGTGTGCTAGCCATTTTATTATGTTAATTCAACAGCTTTTACAATGAATAAAATAGAATGGCAAATTCAGAGTGGACCATTGTAATGTAGCATTCCATGTCTAATTGCTTATTGATTGGAAGGAATATGGTAGTAATGCCTTATTAATCTGATGGTTGAAACTTCGGCTGATTTGCTCACTTAGCAACAGTTCCATCAGTAGATCAGAAGTTCGAAAGTTGCAGCTCCTTCCTTAGGTTTGAGTTCATATACTACGATAACACCTGAATATAGAGTGTTTGACGGTAGTGCCTTTTTTCGGGTGAGATGTTAAGCTAAGATCGGAAAAGCTCAGCAGGTCTGACAGCATCTGTGAAGAGAAATCAGAGGTAATGTTTTGGATCACCAGACCCAAAACATTACCTTGGATTTCTCTTCACAGATGCTGTAAGACCTGTTGAGCTTTCCCAGCAACTTCTGTTTTTGTTTCTAACTTACGGTGTCTGCAGTTGTTTCAGTTTTTATTTTGTTAAGCTAAAAAGCCCGTTTCTGTGGAAGTTAAAGCTGACTTTTCATTATTCAAAAAAAAAAGCAGAATTGTATCAGTTTTCAGTGTGTGTTTCCTTAATTAATGCTGTAAAACAACTTACATCTGTTCCTTGTATTTGATTGTGGGCACGGTGACTTTTGTGTTTGCCAACATAGCAATAACTGCACTACACAGTAATGCATTCTGTGATGTGATTAAATACAATATAAAAACAAATTGTGTTATTGGGAGCAGAAGGATTTAGCCAAAATGTAGTGTGTAGTATCTAGTAACCCTGGTAATGCAAGTGATGTATATCAGCATAGAAATAACTCTCTGCTCCAATTTTAGTTTTATTAAATGTGGTTTCCTGCAACTATGGTCTCGGTACGAGGTCATTTCACTTTGCATCAGTGCTAAAATTATAGAATAAAGTGAGATGGGATACTTCTTGATTGGGAACAGATCAGAGTGAAATTCCTTGAAGGAAATGTTCTACTGGTTTTAGGAATGGCTTTGACTGCTATAGTCTGCCGTAGTTGCTAAAAGGCTGTATAGTAAAAGTATAGTCTAAGGCAGGCAAAATTTTAATTTTCAATGAATCTAAACTATAGCTTTGGCTATTGTGTGAATAAAATTTGTTTGTTAAGCACAAGCATTCCAGTTTAAGCAGTGGGGATTGTAAATCCTGTCCCACTGCAAAAAGCTTTCAGAGAGGTTTAAAATAATATGTATTCATAATGGGCTTTCATTTAAAGAAATATAATCTGTGCATGTTAAATCACCCTCCTAAAGTTGCTTATTGGCTCATTTTGCCACTAAGCACAAAATATTTGGACACAGATTACTATTGTCTCCATCCATCTGTCTCTCTCTGCCTCTCTCCCCACTCCTCCTCCACCAAGAAGACCAACTTATTTTGTTGAGTTTGACTTGAAGAAGCAGAGATTTATTGTCACTTTCCTTAGCTAGAAAGTAGGGAAGATAGTGTAATGTTTATATGATCTACTGGTCTTTCAACAGTATTCTCAAACTATTATCGCCATCAGTCTTCAGCCTTAAATATTTTGGGCTTGGTGTTTAATCTAAACTGATTGACTAAATCGTAACTGTTGATTCCAACTACAGTTCAGAGCTACACGTGACAACGATGACTGGGAAGGAACCTTGTCATGACTACTTAAGCTTGGTACATTGGTGTGATGGTTCTTATGCCTCCACAACGCCACAAAATAAGTAAATATGAATGTGGCTTTTTTTTTAAAAAATGCTATCTGCTATCTTCAATCAAGAGGGTCTTTAGAATGCAAGATGTATAAAGAATAAAAGATGCAAATTGATTAGGGATTTGTTTCGTTTTCTAACACAAATTTGAATTTCGCAGTCAATAAAGATGCACAATTCCAGGGGCAAATGTTTTGGGGGCATTAGTTTTCAAAACTGACTCTGTACCCCAATGTGGATGTTTTATTTATAGGTACCAATTTTCAGTAGGTGATGCTAGTTGAGTTGAGACTAGTTACCTAATAATGGTTGTTTGAAAGTTACACTTTATTAATTTGCAAGAGTTTCATGGTCAATTAAGTTGATTTAATGTGATCACTTATAACTTTGAATACGTATTACATATAGTGCTATAGTAAAGTCTTGAACATTTTTGAAAAGAACTTTTTGAGAACAGATGCTATATTGCTTTGCTAAAATACTGATTTTTTTCCATCTGTAATTAAAAAGGTTGTGCCAGTTGAATAATAGAGGTGCAGTAATGTCTCATCAGTGATTGTGTTGTAGTTATTTTACCTCTTATGCATGTACCAATTTATGAACAAGATTTTGATACAATGTACCCTATGCTGATCAATTGTAAAGTTAAGTCCATTCAATCCAGGACGAAGCTAGAAAATTTTCAGTAGACTCAAGATTTTTAATCAATACACATGGTGTGACCTAAAATTGAAGTTATGAAATAACCATATCAGGATGCATATACTTCATTTTAATTTTAAAATTGCTCGCATGTGGAGTGATAATTTAGGAAAAAAAAATCAGTGTGAAAGAGGACATTATAGTCTTTGAGATTCCTTTAAGGGTACAGGAACTGAGTGATTATGTTACTGGGCTAGCGATGAGGCTGAATGCCATGATGGCAAAAAGTAACACTAATTGGTTGCTGGACCAGCACCCTGAAAAAAATGATGGTGGAAACTGCCAGGTTGTTTATAAAAGCCCAGTGGAACATTCATGCCCTTCAGGGAGGGGCTTCTTTCTCTACCTGACCTACATTGAACTCCTGTCCCTACACTGTATTGTTGTCTGTAAATGTTTTCGAGGGGCAATACATACTGCTCCATCACTGTTGCCCTGTTTTCCAACAACTAAATAGAAACTGTTATATCTTGATTTGCAGTTTATATGGACGGGTTGAAACTGAATGAAAGAAAGGCATTTTAGGGAGATTGCTTTTGAAGGCTGGTGAGCCAGTTATTTCTCTGAGAAAATGTGTTGTGAGGCTGACACTTGATGCAAATATCTCAGTTTCTCAGGTGAAAGTCTGCCTTGGAAATGGTATCCTTGATTGGTTGGCTGCACGTTGCCAAATTAAATGCCCGAGTATTTTTTTTTCTTGAAGTCTAGTGCAATTTAAGAAGTATTGCACAAGTACAGGGCTATTGTAAAGCCTGATTTTAAAGGATTAATTTCAGTGATCACCTGGGACTAGAGACTGAGTGTTGCCTTCTCAACTGCAGCTAGAATTTTAATGTAGTAAAATGTTACAAGACGTTTCACAGGCGAATTCTCAAAAAAAAAAATTGGCATTGAGCATATGGAGAAATGTTATGAAAGGTGCAGTTTCAGACCAGATTTTCGAGAGGATGAAAATTTTAGGGAGGAAATCTTGAGCCTCAGGTTGAAAACAGCTGAAAGTGAGAGTTTGGGAAAAGAAACCAGAATTGACGGAGGGGAGAGGTGTGGGAGCATTGCAGGGAGGGGCAAGAGCAAAGACATTGAGAGATTTAACCATAAGGTTGAGACTTTTAAGCATTGCTGGACTAGGAAAGGGAACATAAATGATGCATGAACAGAATTTGCTTTAAATTAGGGTACAGTCTATAGTCAAATGTATAGATAGTGATGAAGATTGGCTAGATAGGAAAATATTGTAACTGTTGACTCTGGAGCAAGCATACATATGGATGAGGATATCCACAGTTTATGATCTGAGGCAGAATCGAATAATATGAATGTGGAAATCGGCACTTTAGAGTAGAGTTTAAGTTCCTATTGTGGAAACTCAATCATTGAACAGATTCAAGACAGAAACCGATAGATTTCTGCAGATTACTTATATTGAAGATTGGGGAAATGGCATGGGAAAGTGATGTTGAGCTGGATGATCAGCCATAATCTAATTGAATAATAGAGTAGACTTGATGTGCTGAATGATCTGCTCCTGTTCGTATGTTCCTTCCAGTGTTTGTGGTAGGGGTCAAAGCCTGCAGTTTCTGTTTCTGAATTTTTCTTTTGAGAGTAATTTCTGCTCATCTAGTATTAAATATTAGACAAACATAATGACAAATCAGGCACAATAGACAGTTTGAGAAGTGGTAATGTTGATAAGGGATGGCTGTCTTGTGAATTGGGAGAGGATTGAAGGTAGATTATGGCGTAACCCAGAGGTAACAGCGTAGAAACGTTTGAAAAACTATTTTAGAAGATAATGTGACAAATATGTGTTGAATTTGGTGAAGGCAGCTGGATAATGGAGAAGAGAAGTTGGATGAAGGCTGTGTGGTTACTGTATCAAAGGCTGCAGACAGGTCAAGGAGGATGGAAAGTGGTAATGCATGACAATTACAGTCACAGGGTGGCAGTTTTGATTTTGATGGAAGCTATTTCAGTGTTGCGGCCAGGATGAAAATCTAATATGTGAGGTTTAATCAAAAACTGGAAGAAAATATTTTATAAGCCTTTAATATGTCTACAACTTGACCAAGATTGATTTCCACTTTCCTTCATCCATGTTTATTTCCATGTATGAAGTAAGGCAGTACAGAAAGAGGTCAATCCAACAACATATTTTTGTTTTGTTTCATCTTTTGAATAGAGATATAGATGTGGAGAAACCAAAGTAACCAAATCTAAGAAATATCTATTCACAATTTGTCACTTAGTGGTCAATTTTTAATCATCATTTGGGAGCGGCACGGTGGCTCAGTGGTGAGCACTGCTGCCTCACAGTGCCAGGGACCTGGGTTCGATTCCAGCCTCAGGTGACTGTCTGTGCGGAGTTTGCACATTCTCCCTGTGTCTGCGTGAGTTTCCTCCCACAGTCCAAAGATATGCAGGTTAGGTGGATTGGCCATGCTAAATTGCCTGTAGTTGTTCAGAGGTGTGTAGGTTATAGGGGGATGGGTCTGGCTGGGATGCTCCAAGGGTCAGTGTGGACTTGTTGAGCTAAAGGGCCTGTTTCCACACTGTAGGGATTCTATGTGAAAAAATCACTTTTAAAAGATTATGAAAAATTAATCTTTTACTGTTTTGAAAGGGTTTAGAATGCAGACAGTGCCAATCAAGATGATACATTTGATGATCTCTATTTCTTAGATTGGCTGAGTTACCACTGCATGGGAGCTTCTGACAAGACCAGTTCATTTCAGGATTGTTGCATGGGTGGCTTTTTATTTGCTTGCATACTTTATTACTCTGTTGCAATTTCGTTTGTGGATGATAAAATGTAGAATCATGGTGTTGCGTAATAGAAAATGGAAACCAACTTGACCCCAATTTGTGACTAATAAGTTAATGTAGATTATTTATCTTCTATTCTTTCAAACATATATATTTTGACTGAAACACTTATTGTATCTTGATGTTGTAATGAGTGTGTTGAGAAATTGCTATGTTTGTAAAAGCTGTTTGAATATTTTGAATGCTTTTTATTAAGACCCAGATAAAATAATACACCTTGTAAATTGCAAAGACTTGACTTAATTTGTGAAGTTGCAAACCCTGTTGATTGCTTATGCTACTGTTTGTTATCTTTTTGTTATAGATTATTGAGACTGAAAATATGATGGATCGAATAGTGACTGGCTTAGCTGAGTCTAGTATCAAGGTGCGGTTAGCTGCTGTCAGGTATGGACTCCTGATCTTTCCTGTCTGAAATACAATTTGATAAGTCCTAAAATAAATCTTTATTGGCTCAGCAGACATTGAATATTTAATCATCTTATTAGGTACTGACATAACACTTTACAAGGAAAATAAAATATAGAATGGAAGAGAACAACTGAAGTTTATGTATGTATTTTGAAGAATTAGAGTGTTCTTTAGCCACTTCTTTTGATAAAATTCTACTGCAACATTGCTTATGCATTTTCAATTTCAAATTATTAGTTACGTGGCAGATAAAAAGTAAATTATAGTTTTGAGAAAGAATGACCATATTAAAGAGCTAATTATAATAGAAGTTGGTCTGATCATTTTCTGGTTATGCTTTCAACTTCTCAAGTGCCTGGAGGGAAACTTCATGGTTGAAATGTAATTTTTTCCAGAAATTAAATCCAGCCAACCTATTGATCTGGGAATAATTGAATTAGTAAATTATTCCAAGATGCATTTTAATGAGTATAACTAGTTAGGCAAATTCCAATTTGATATTGATTTTTGTGTTATGCGCAGCCATGTAAAATTATCTCTTTGGAGTGTTGCTTGATTTTGTGCACAAAATTGTTTTGAGTTGTAGTCTTGCACATAGTCTTTGAAAGTATGAGGTCATGTGTTTTCGTGGGTAGAATCAAAAGTCAAGACTATTATTTAAGTGGAGAGAGATTCCAAAAAGTGCAGTGCACAGGGATATGGGTGTTCTTGTACATGAAATGCAAAAATCTAGCATGCAGGTACACCAAGTAATTAAGAAGGCGATGGAATTTTGGCCTTTATTGTTAGGGAATTGGGAGTTTAAGACAGTAAGTCTTGTCACAACTGTGAAGGCTGTTGGTGTGTACTGTTTTGCTCCCCGAATTTTTAAAAAATACATATACTGGCACTAGTGGCCGTTCAGAAGAGATTCAGGACGTGATCGCTGGGATAAAGGGGTTGGTTTAACAAGAACACTAAACAGGTGAGGTTTTTCTTAAATTAGAGTTTAGAAGATTGAAAGATGATTTTATTGAAAAATGCAAGATTCTGAGGAGGTTGAGAGGATAGATGTTGAAAAGAGGTTGATGTGAGTGGAGGAATCTCAAACTAGTGGACATAATTACAGAATAAGGGGACACTCATTTAAAATTGAGATACAAAGGAATTTCTATTCCCAGAGGGCAGTGAACATCTTGAATTCTCTATCCCAGAGAGTAGTGGAGGCTAGATTACCCAAAATATTTAAAGAGAAGATTTTTGAAATATTAGGGAGTTGATTGCTGAGCAGGCACAAAAGAATAGTTGAGGCTTGGGGGCAGATCAGTCATGATCTCATTGAATGCTGGTAGGCTTGAATTTCCTGTATCCTTTTGATAAATGACAGATTTACTAAACAGATCCTTGTTTAAGGGACTGATCTGAGATGGCAGAGATTTGTCCCAGGCAAACAATACTGATTTCTGAGAAAAGACAAAAAAAATTCAGCTGTTCAACCTGAGGTGAGACTAGTTTTATTTGGAATTATCTTTGGTAAGTACTGGTTGGACCAAAGGCTCTGCTTTTGTGCTGTATGACTCTAAGACTTAGAATGAGGCAATTGGGAAGAGACATCTTGAGTTATGCCAGCATAGTAATTATAAAGAAATAGTAAATTCTCAAGTTGCATTTTGATAGTAACATGAGACAAATAATTAACGAAAGACAGATTTTGTACTGATTTGGTTTACTTAAGAAAATTTTTATCCTGTAATAGCAATTTTGTTGATAGTTGGACTGAACAGCCTCCTTCATTTTTCTTGTGATCTGCTTAAAACGCAGTCGGATGGCTTGATTTTTGGCACTAATCCTTGAGAACTTAACTTTTCAATTGGCAATCTTAGTTTTGAATGCAAGAACAGATGTGACATTGATGTAGGCCATTCAACCCATCATCTCTGTTAACCCTAGTGATTCTTTTTAGTTCCATTTAGCTGCCTTTTCTTTGTTTCTCTTGAGACATACTTTGAGTATATTGGTTGATTTCATCATTGGATAATAAGGAAAAATCATTCCTGGATTTGCTTTCAACTGGAGTTCTAGTGATGTGTTCTTTTGTTGTAGATTTCCCATAAATTTGTCTTCATTATCTGACTAAGGTGTTTCAAATAATCACTAACTCCTCATCTATTAAGTAAAAACCCAATGTCTACTAAATTTCTCATCATAACTTTTTTTTTAACCTCCTAGGTATTTTCCTGGTGAATTGTTGTTGGGTTTTGTCTCACTGCCAAGCTGTGTAATTGAAGTAATACATATTTCTGATGGTGTTCTTTATTGCTTCTGATAAAGCCTGTATCATATTTGCCTTTTTGATTGCTATTTTTACTTCAGTGCAAACTTTGATTTGTATACCTGGATCCCTAAAATTTGGATACCTGCTCCAGTGTTTTCCAATTACTGAAGTGTATCTGACAGTCTTAGTTCTAAGTGTGCTACCTCACTTGTTAAATTGCATCTGTGCTTCTTTTGGCTTCTTTTGTAATTTTGTACTATCTTCACAATTTACAGTGTTTGCTATTTTTGCATATCTATAATCTGTCTCCAAATCCAAAATTATGAAAAGCTGAGAACCAATATAGATCTTTATGTGGGAGTATTAACGATCATCATTGCTATGCCTTCTATCATAACTGTCCACTTTCACCTTCCAGTCAGTTTCCCATTCAATTCCACATGCTGCATTTTAGCTAGTGAGCGGAATCTTAAATCAATCTATGTACCATTTATTTGTTTTCTGTGACAAGGAACGCTGTTCGACATGCTCCAAAATTACTTTTTGAAGAGTACTTTTACTCCACTTAATTGTATTCTTAAATTGTCCTACTACTGATATTAATCTCATTTGTCTGTAATTACTTGGTTTCTTATCTTTTTTTAAAATGTTACTTTCAGCTGTATCTTACTGTCTCTAAATTCAGTGAGCTTTATGGGTTTACAAAGATTGCATCCCAGTTTATTTGTCTCCTATGTTAAATATTCATAGATGCTATCAAGGTCTAATGATTTTATGTGATTTTATCAGTTGATGTCATCAATTTGCCTGCTTTAAATTAATTAGAGTTCTTCTCTACATCAATGTTTAGTTTTCTGTAAATTCTCATGCATTCTATCTCCCTTCCTCAAACTGAAGATTTAAAGTAACCATGCAGTTCTTCTACCTAGCTTTTGTCTCTGCTACAATTCTGAATACGTTGTAAAATTTCTTTGCAGTACTTAGATTAGAGTTACCTGATTTATTCCTTCAGGTATTGTTGGTGTCAGGCTGAATTAATCTACTTAATTACTGATCACTAATGTCTGAACACTGTTTATTCTTGCATTGTTTAGGGATAACCAGACACTTCATTCACATTCATTTTAATTCTGTTTTTTTTTAAAGATTTGTATCTTTCCTGATTTCCATTCATAGGTGTTTGCATAGCCTGTCCAGATCAGTACAACAACTCCGGACAAGTTTTCAGGATCATACAGTGTGGAAACCACTAATGAAGGTAGGTAAAGGCATACATTTTAAGGAGCTTTAATTAAACTGTAGTTCCAGAATAATTTAAAAATATTTTATCTGTCAATAGAGTTCAAGCTGTTAGGAAGTTAATTTGGTTGTTATCACTAATTGGAGAGGTATAAAGTTTTATTGAAAATTAAATCACTTATGTGTATAATACCGCTCAGCCTGTGACCAGAAAGATCACCAGCACACTAAGTAAGACACATGCCAAGTGCACTACTGATCTTCTGATCATTTCAACAGGCTTGTACTTGGATTTCCATCAAATGTAAATGATGTCGACCTGAGCACAAATGTTTCTTTCATTAACTTGCAATGCTGCAGTGGATATATGTACATTATACCTAAAGATATAATGGACGTACTTAATTGCTCTACATTAAAAAGACATGGTTCAAAGTAAAAAGCAGTAACTTTAACATGGCAGGTTGAAAATTATACAGTTGCATACTTGGTTTGCTGGTCTGTAATTTTACATTATAAGTAAAATGAATATAGGGCACATGAATCAGCTATAATTGTACAATTAAGTTGAACAGCTAAAGAGACTCTGGGTTGTGCCTGCATATAACTATCACTAAATTTCATTACCATCCTAGGAAATGTGGAGTATTTCAACACAAGAGGAAGTATTCAATCCATCAAGCCTGCACCTACTGTTTTGAAAAGCATTCTAATTAGTCCTACTTTTTTTGCTAATTCTTGATATTCTAGAATGTAATTCTGCAGCCAGTATTTATGCAATCCCGTTTGAAGGCTAGTATGAAATCTGTATTTACCACTCAATCAGGCAGTGTATTTCAAATCCCAGTCACTCCTTGTGTGAAAAAAAACTTTAATTCAATATTTGATTATTTTGTTAATTACTTCATGCCTATATACCGCGATTATCAATCATTGAACCACTGAAACATTCCTCTATTTATAGATGTAAAACTTTCAAAATGTTGAAAATACATCACATCTGTTTTTAGCCTTCACTTCTGTAAGGAGAGCAACTCCAGCTACTCCAGTCTATATATATAACTGTAATACATCATCCTTGGAAGCATTTTACTAAATGTCTTCAAAACTTTATGTCCTTCGTATGGTGTGGTGTCCAGAATTGGTCTCATTACACCATGTTTAACATCACGTTATTGTACTTTATATCTCTGTTTTATGAAGTTCCTTGTAATCCTGCGAATTGCTTTGAAGCCGCGCACTGCCATCTTCAAAGAAATTTGTGCACAGATATTCCTGAGTGTCTCTCTTCTTGCACCTCTTCAAAATTGTATCATTTAGTTTATTTTGTCTCTTCATGCTTCCTATCTGAAAGTAGTATCTTGCACTTAATGGTGTTAAGTTTTCTCTGCCATGTTTCCACTCATTCCACCAATCAATTCCCACTTTCTTCAAGGCCATGGCCATCCACCTCACTTTTTTTTTAAACACCTGCTTGTTTCATGTCATCTGCAAATTTTTAAATTGTGCTCCACCAATGTCCAAGTCGTTCACGTAGATCAAAGATGACAGTGGGCCTCGAACTGAAGCTTACGCTATGCATCTCCCTCCAAATACCATGTGAACCACATACCTCCCTCCAGCCTGAAAAACAACCGTTTCGTACAACTATCTTACTGTCCTTTCATTAATTTTGTACATATGCCAGTACTGTCCCTTTTATCCAAGCTTAACTTTTCTCTATCAGTCCTAATATTTCATCAAGCATTACACCTTATCCATTTTTTGTTATTTTATCATTACCTTGTTAAAATTAGTCAAGCAGGACATATCAAGGGACTGCCATTTTCATCTGAATGATTGTTAAAATGTTTGCACACCATTGATTTAAGCTATCTGACTTGTAATTGCTAAATTTATCCTTTTCCTTTTGTTGAAAATAAGTGAAGTAATGGTTTGAAAAATGTGAAATTTGAAATTCTGCAGCCCTTTAGTGCTACTCACGTATCTAAGGTTCTTCAGTAGATTTGTAGCTCGGGTTGTGGATTGTGTGGTTGTGATCGAATAAACCAGTTCAGCAAGTGAACCAACCACAGCAGCTACTCATGTATCGAAAGATGATTGTGGCCAGTAACAATACAATTTCTACCCTTACTCCCCTGGGCACCTTGGATGCACTCCATTTAAATAGGTGGCTTCTTCACTTTTAGTCTTACCAGTCTGTCTAGTGTCTATTTTTACATACTCCAATCTCCCAGCAATATCCTTGTTTACCACCACTTTAGCAAAGTCCTTCATTGATTGACAGTCAAATAAATGATTATTTAGTGCCTCAACCATGTTTTCTGCTATCACCAATAGGGGTCCATTTTAGAGCACCTTTCCATAATTTGACTTCACCAACATAGTTAAATTTGTGTCTTTATATTCTAAAAGAAGACAATGAATCCCCAAAGCATTCCAACTACTCCTCAGTCTGTTTACTGTTAAGGCCCTGTAGAAGACCTTTGAATTCTTGCATCGTGTTAGCAACCAGACTATTGAATATAATTGCACGTCAAAGTGAGATTGAAACAGGGAAAAGTTGACTGATTTAAAAGCTGCATTATAGTGACCCATAATTTAAGTAATGGAGGGAAAGCTGCCAGCATTCACCATTGTTAGTCCTCTAAAACTGAAACTGTCAACCTTCATCATCATTAGTCCTCTGAAACTGGCAACAACTTCTAGAGTCTGCATGTGCTCAATTAAATGTGGAAATCTAGAAAGTTACTTTAATTGATTTTACATTTCTCCATTGGGTGCCTAGATGAGGTTCCTTCAAATGGCACCTAATTAGAAGTCATTGACTGATGAGATTTTTAGCTTTTGTGGGTTGAAATCATGAAAGGTTATGTCTTATTAATGAATTATATTTGGATTTTTAATCATCATCTGAATCATAATACTGTTGAAGAACCTCTCTGACCCTGGAAAATCTGTTTCAATATTTATATAATGCCTACATTTTCCATAATGTTTATTCTAATTGATGATTTAAAGATCATAGTTTTATTTTCAGCAATCTGCAAATCCCAATAATTTATTTTGCTTTTTAAATTTAATGAAAATTGGAAGATTGTCAGTGAATTTTACATTCTGGTTGCTGCCTGTGAGAATACTTCTCAGATGCTGCTTAGCTTGCTAGTCCACATCATTATTGTTGGATGTTTGCTGATTGTTTTGATGCTAGATTCAACTTAACAGTGAGGTAGGTAAAATTCACAAATATCACCAGACCTCTTTGTGCAGCTTTTTTGAGTAACATTATTTTGTTGTTGACTCCAAAGTCCCAGCTTTAATAATTTAACAGAGTTAAGTGTAGGGATCTGTCAGCAACTGTGAGCAATTTCTACTGCAGATTAATTTCGATGACTCAGCAGGATGCTACCACTGCTGTGATATCTGTAAAAATGTCAGCTCAGCAAAACTTTTGCAGTTTTCTGAACTGCTAATTCTTCATTGTTAAATTGTGAAACCAACTCAATTCATAAATCAGAAAATGTTAGTTAGGATGCTCTTTGGCATTGTGGCTGTGCCTAGCTTATGCTCTGGCATTACCAACATTTTGATAACCTTTGACAAATGCAAAATTCAAATTTTAAAGCCTCAAAGTAGTGTCTATGAAATTGGCAAACTTTTATCATTCATTTCAAGCACTGAACAGTTCGAATTAGTGAGCAACACTAGGAATATAAACATCTAAGCAGTTAGGAAATGTTTTAAATATTCTATACTGGCACATAAATTGGACTCAAGGACCCATTGCAATATGTAATGCAATTTGACCAGTGCAACTTTCACTATATTTGTAAATGGCCTCAATTGTTGCATAGCTAGCAAGTTTTCTTAATTCAATTCATCAACATAGTTAAATTCGTGCTTGAAATTAAAAGAAGAAATAACTCATTCAATTGAATAGGAATTCTAGATGCACTTTTTTTGTCCTTTTAGTTAGGTATGAAAATCTATAGCCTATATGGTGAATTATGATGTAACAACTTTCACTGTAATTGCTGTATTCAAACAGATAGAAACTTTGAGAATCAGCATGACAATGAGTAATGTGAAAATCCAGAAATTTCTGTCAGAGAGTTTGTGTTTCCTCATTGAGTACATTGTAGATGTCCCCCACATTCCAGTTGCTATTTTACTTCCGGTCTATGAATTGACAAAACATTTCACTGTCGTGCTGCTGGTCTTGTTGCAAACAAAAATCTTTGGTAGAAGTTACTACTTTTCGAATGAGGTAGAACAAAGTTTTTTCTTCATAATTACAACTGAACATTCTTACTGGCCAAGGAAGAAAGTGCTGCTGAGGCGACAGTGAAAGGGCACAAATATTGACGTGCTGGGTGGGGGTGGTCTTGAAATTGAAAAATGGGAAAGCTGGCTGTAATTAAAATTGATACATCATCAGGACCAGATGGACACGTCCAAGGATGCCCAGTGAAGTAAGGCTAGAAATTGCAGACTTAATGGCCATAATCATTGAAACCACTTCAGATGTTAGGTTTGTGTCAAAGGACTGGAGAATTTGACTTGTTATGCTCTTTTTTGAAAAGGCTTAAGGATAAACTCAGCATCCGTAGGCTAGTCACTTTAATTTGTGGGAAGTGTTTGTAATCAACCTGTTTGGAAATGTCATGACACACCTTCAGGGCAGGTGCAACTTTTGAACAGGACCTTTTGAATTGAACCTTCTTCTGGCTCAGAGAAAAAAAGCTTTTTATAATGAGAGACTTGGACAAATATGGATTGATCAAAGAATGACAGAACAGATCTGTTAAAGACAAATTGTGTCCAAGAAACTTGACTGAGTTTTTTGGAGTATTAACAGAGGTTAATGAGGGCCATAAGGCTGATGTATATTTGGACTTCCAAAAAACATGTTATAAGGGATTGTGGGAGCTGGATACAGAGTAGTGCTAAATGATTAATTATTAGACTCTAAATTGGTTCTTCAAGGTCATGGTATACAGGGCTCAGTTTTTTAAAAAATGTATGTGTCATGAAACCTGGAATTATTGTAAATTGTGAGCAGGGCAGTTAGAATTCTAGAGGCAAGGTTGCTGGACTTATAGCAGAAGACATTTAATGCAGAGAAGTGCTTCACAACCAATTTGAAGTACAGTGTATATCATAACATTGCCAATTCCCACAGGAATGTTTTGTTTGGTAAAATATGTTGAAACAAACAAAACACTTGAAGACTTTGTTCCTTATATCTTTATCTTCCAGTTGTTACAAAATGCTCCGGATGAGGTTCTTGTGGTAGCGTCATCAACACTGTGCAATCTTCTTCTTGAATTCTCTCCAAGCAAAGAGGTACATATTATCAAATGATTGGACATATAACTACCATTGCTGTTCATTTTAAGCATTACATGCATCTGAATGATATCTGGTGACTGCTAAAGTAGCTTTTCAGTAATTCATTTGATATATTAATCAGGTCACATATCTTGAAACGTAAGATTTAAAATCATGTTCTCCTAAAATGTCCAACCGAATTTCCCCTCCCCATTTCTGAAGAAGGGTGTAGGCCCGAAATGTCAGCCTCCCTGCTCCTCTGATGCTGCTTGGCCTGCTGTGTTCATCCAACTTCACACCGTGTTATCTCTCTTCATTCCATGCTGTTTGTTTTTTAAAATGCCACTGAAATAAACAACGCAGAAAGTTAAACCAAAGGCCATCAGAAGCTAAAAGTTGTTAGTGAGTTAGCCTGAAGTGGTGAGTGTCATGATGATGCTTACTTTTCGTCAGAAGAAACGTCTTTTTTTTTATATACCAGAGCGTTTGAGAGGAGCTAGCAAAATTTCTGCTTTAAAAACTGTTATGTGATCTTCAATGTTACAGCCTATCTTGGAGTCAGGAGCTGTAGAGCTGTTGTGCAACTTGACTCAGAGTGAAAATCCAGCCCTCCGAGTTAATGGGATATGGGCTTTAATGGTAAGAGCTGTTCATAAAATGGCTAATTTCATTGGTGCACTTCAAATCGTTTAGTTCTTACAACCTAATGCTATTTATGTCATGGTTCAAGAACATTTTAAATGCCTGCTCATCTTCTTTAGTTGCAGAGATATCTGGATGTATTTTGCTCTGTGGCTGGACTTTGTTTTTGCAATACAATTATTGCAAAGTTGACTTTCTGTAAAATAATAGTAGATTCAGAAACAATAGACAATAGTTGCTGGAGTAGGCTATTCGGCCCTTTGAGCCAGCACCGCCATTCATTATGATCCTGGCTGATCAGTTTCTGCACTACTGAGAAATTATTTGAGAATTTATGTGGGAGATTGTGAACTTTTTCTGTATGCAAAATTATTTTCAATGAACAATATGAGGATTAATTGGCGGTATCATAGAAAATGACCCTTCTCTTTGATGTCTCTTCAAAACGGGGTCAGCATTTACCAGCTTAGTGCCTACATGTTACCAAAAGGCAGTTGTGTGACTATTAGATTAAAATACTTAACACTCTCTATTCATACTAGTCTACTGAATTTGTTTTACTTGTATCCTTTCCCATTACTTCCCTAGAGGGGAACAACCTATTCCATTTAAAAACTTCATCAAAGACTTGTGCTGAAGATTTCTTATGCACTAATGGGATGTGGACATCATTGGCAAGACTAGAATTTATACCACATCCCTCTTTGAAAAATGATGATGAACTGCTGCCTTGAGGTACTACAGTCCATGTTGTGTAGGTACAGTATATTAGGTATGGATCCCTAGGATTTTGACACAGTGACGACGAAGGGACAGTGGTCTGTTTTCGAGTAAGAAAATTTGGTGTCCTCCCCCTGTTGTTCTAGGTGTGAAAAGCCACAGGTTCAGAATGTGCTAAGAAACCTTGATAAGTTACTACTGCTCATTTGTATGTGACGCACATTATGGATACAGTGCAAAGACGGTAGAAAGAGAAAGTGTTGAAGTTGGTGGATAATTTGCCAGTCAAGTAGGCTGTTTTGTCTTGGGTGATGTTGAGCTTCTTGAGTTTTGAACACATCTATGAAATCTTGCCTGAATCTTCACATAATTGAAAATATTACCCTTGGTATTATTCCTGTGCGCACTCCATCCTTTCTAAATTGTGATTCCCACCATTGGACATACTTTGTGCTCCAGTTCTAAGTGGCAACTTATGAAGATATAACCTAACTTTTTACTTAGGTATGCTATGCTTCTATTTATAAAATGAATTATCCTGAATGCCTTTTATTAGTTTTAACAACTTGTCCTGCCACCTTCAAAGGTTTAGACATGTGAATTCCACATCTCTCTCTTGCTGCATTCCTTCAAAACAGGTTTGATTGAAATGTTAATGGGGGTAAAGTCAGATTTGGATAATGATGACAAACTGCATGTAGAGATTGGCAAAATAATTTGATATTAAATACATCAGAAAGTAATGTTTGCTTATTTTTCTCTTTTCTGTTTTCCTTTCCTCTGCATTCATATTTATTGGTGCTTAGTGTGAGTTGGTTCAATACACAGACTTTTTTTCAGAATGCAGGCAGCACTGTAACCTGTTGACTGGGAGTAGTGCTTGAAGTAACACGTATTTTCTCCTGTAATATCCTGTTGATTTTGTTTTGGACAGGAAGAAAGTAAGAATGAAGTATGTTGCTTCAGGCTGAATTCAATCTCAAGTATCATGTCATGAAATGTAAACCAGAATACAAATATAGGCAATTAAAATAACATAGCTTTATGTAAATTATGTGACCGGATGACAGTAGTTGGATTTATTTATTTCTTTGTCAATATATAAGTTTGAAGGTCAGAATTTGGCTAGTGTTAAGTAACATACCATCGAATGTAGGTTACTGAGATTTTCCTTCTGATAAAAATTCCATTGCAATTCAAAAACAGGCCTAACTTGCGTTATAAGCAGAGGTTCACCTGCACATCTGCCAATGTGGTATACTGCATCCACTGTACCCGGTATGGCTTCCTCTACATTGGGGAAACCAAGCGGAGGCTTGGAGACCGCTTTGCAGAACACCTCCGCTCAGTTCGCAACAAACAACTGCACCTCCCAGTCGCAAACCATTTCCACTCCCCCTCCCATTCTTTAGATGACATGTCCATCATGGGCCTCCTGCAGTGCCACAATGATGCCACCCGAAGGTTGCAGGAACAGCAACTCATATTCCGCCTGGGAACCCTGCAGCCTAATGGTATCAATGTGGACTTCACCAGTTTCAAAATCTCCCCTTCCCCAACTGCATCCCTAAACCAGCCCAGTTCGTCCCCTCCCCCCACTGCACCACACAACCAGCCCAGCTCTCCCCCCCCCCCCCCCCCCCCCCCCATCCCCAACCCACTGCATCCCAAAACCAGTCCAACCTGTCTCTGCCTCCCTAACCGGTTCTTCCTCTCACCCATCCCTTTCTCCCACCCCAAGCTGCACCCCCATCTACCGACTAACCTCATCCGACCTCCTTGACCTGTCCGTCTTCCCTGGACTGACCTATCCCCTCCCTACCTCTCTCCACCTATCTTCTTTACTCTCCATCTTCGGTCCGCCTCCCCCTCTCTCCCTATTTATTCCAGAACCCACACCCCATCCCCCTCTCTGATGAAGGGTCTAGGCCTGAAACGTCAGCTTTTGTGCTCCTGAGATGCTGCTTGGCCTGCTGTGTTCATCCAGCCTCACATTTTACTAACTTACGTTATTCTATTTTATGCCCCGATAAGTGTTGTCACCTTTTTAAAAAATCATAACTAAGATGATGTATATAATCCAGCTTTCATACCTTGAGTTGGAGATAATTATGAGCTTTGCAACTCTTCTGTGTTAAAGTGACCTCATTCCAAGCTGTGCTGCTGTCATTTTAACCTGCTATGACTATATGAACTTGGTTGAAGTGTTATTTCTTCAGCATACTCATTTATTTAGGTGTGGAATGAAATAATTGGAAATGAGATATTTTAATTTTCCAGTTTTTCCCGTTGTATATTCTCAAGAGTGGCAGTCTGCGTGACTGACTTTGGAAGGAAAAGCTCAGCAGGTCTGGCAGCATCTGTGAAGGAGAAAACAGAGTTAACATTTCAGGTCCGGTGACCCATCCTCAAGTTCTGAGAAGGGGCCACTGGACCTGAAACGTTAACTCTGTTTTCTTTCCTTCGTAGATGCCGCCAGACCTGCTGAGCTTTTCCAGAGTCTTTGTTTTTGTTCCTTAATTACAGCATCCGTAATTCTTTTGAATTTTATTTTGACTTGAAAGGGTTTGGTTCATTCTTCTTACCTCCATAATAATACCTTAGAATTGTACAGTACGGAAGAGACAACTTTTGGCCCATGAGTCTATGCCAACAAAAACTACTCTAAATTTACAGTAGTCCCACTTTCCAACACTTGACCCATAGCCTTGAATGTTACAACATTGGTTTCCTGCCGCACCTACCCTACGAGTGCATTCCAGATTCCACCACCCTCTGACTGAAGAGGCTTTTCCTTGAAACTTGCTGCCTTTCACCTTAAAATTATGCCTCCTTGGTATTGACCCTTCAACTAAGGGGACAGCTGTGTTCTATCCAACTTATTCATACATCTCATAATCTTATATGTTCCAATGTGTCCTCCCTCAGTCTTCTCTGCTTTAAAGCAAACAACCTGAATTTATCTAGCCTTTCTTCATACTTAAACTGCTGCACCTCCTGGTGAATCCTCTCGGTGGTCCCTCCTGTACAATCACCTTCCTATTGTACAGACCTGAACTGTGTACAGCATTCCAGACGTGGAATAAACAAAGTTTTGTATATATCCAATGTAACCTCCCTGCTCTTATCACCGTACGGTTAAGAAAACACACCCCATGTCTCTACTTCTTCAGAAGCCTAAGGAAATTCAGCATGTCCACGATGATACTTACTAATTTTCGTAGATGCACCATAGAAAACATCTTGGCCAGAGGCATCAGAGATAATAGAAACTGCAGATGCTGGAGAATCCGAGTTGCATCACAGCTTGGTATGGCAAGTGCTCTGCGCAAGACCACAAGAAATTACAGAAGTTGTGAACGTAGCCTAGTCTGTCACAAAAACCAGCCTTCCTTTCACTGACTCTGTCTATACTTCCCACTGCCCCGGGAAGGCAGCCAACGTAATCAAAGACCCCTCCCACCCAGTTATACTCTGTTCCACCTTCTTCCTTTGGGCAGAAGATACAAAAGTTTGAAAACACATGTCAACAGATTCAAGAACAGCTTCTTCCCCCAGTTATCAGACTTATGAACAGCCCTCTCAAAACTTACAGTTGCTCTTTCCCAGCACCTCCTGTGTAGCAGCAACACTATATTCTGCATTCTGTTGTATTACCCTTTATATTAATGTACTCATGTAAAGTATGATTTGTCTGGTTTGCACGCAAAACAATACTTTTCACTCTATCTTGGTACATGTGACAATACTAAATCAAATCAAATCAAATAATCTGTGATATTACTGATGAAGGTGGGTGTCCCATATGCCTATTTAACTACCCTATTAACCTGTTTTACTGCTTTTGGGGTACTGTGGACACGCACTCAAATATCCCTCTATTCCTCTGAGCTTCCTGTAATCCTGCTATTGATTGAGTATTCCCTTGTCTTGTTTATTCATTCAGAGTGCATCACCTCTCACTCATCAGGGTTAAATTCCACTTTCCATTACTGTGACAGCTTTGAGACTAACCTGTTAAAGATATTAAATATTTTAACAACTCTGCGACCATGATCAAATTGGTTATGAGTGTAATTTTTTATATGTTATGCACTTTAATTTAGAGAATAGAATCTGTAATAAAATTTGAGAAATAAAGGTGGAAATTCAAATTGATTGAATAATCCAAACTGAGAGGTAGTAAGTTTGACAACGGTGATTATTTCTTTTGAGTACAACTCTACAGTTGTTATTGGGGGTGCTTAAGGTAGGCTGAAGCCAAGGGTTCTGGGCAGCTAAAACTTACTTTTTGCTTTATTGTAATTTTGAGAACAGTGTGGCAAGGTGCATGGCAAGACTTTGTAGCCCTGTTTTGAAATCAGACTTGTACAGACAAATAAGGATTCAATCATTTATTTTTCTGTTTAGCTTTATTTCAATTACTATAAGTAAGAGAATACTGAAATCTTTTGTAAATCGCTCAGCCATGCATTCATTTTACTCGAGCTAATAGTAATTTAAACATTTTTTATACGTCATATTTTGCAGAAAAAATATTTGACACCACTTAGTCACTGTGTTTAATTCTCTTCTTACTGAATATTGCAAAAGTTGTGAAATAAAACTTGTGTGAAACATAGTATAATTTAACTATTGGTTATCTGCCATCTGATGTATAAGTTGATTATCGGGCTTTTTTAAAAAGAATATTTTGAACTCTAGTTTTGCAACTTGTGAAAGCATATATTTTGTATACCTCGTTGGTTTCCTTGAATTTTTTTGCCATTGCGTGTCGCCTGCGCATTTCTCTCATGTGCGTTTTCAAATACTACAGGTATTTCAAAGGAAAATCTTAAAGTTTAAAAAACATGTGTAAAATATATGGCACATGAATTTTGAGAAGTAGATTGCAAAAAAATGCAGTTTAAATTGTGCAATTTTTTTTTGTAGAATATGGCTTTTCAAGCTGATCAGAAGATAAAAACAGATATTTTGCGAGGTCTGAGTACAGAACAACTCTTCAGATTACTCTCTGATTCAGATGTGAATGTACTAATGAAGACTCTGGGACTCCTTAGGAACCTCCTTTCCACTAGACCTGTAAGCATCAAAACTTTACTATTCTAGCAAATCTCTTTCCAGTCCGGAGTACTGTGATATCAAGCTGCTAAAATGGCCTTTACCTTTAAGGCCAGAGGTTTATGTGAATAAAGAACTGAAATCATTCATAGATGAATCGTTCAAGATTGTGCATTTCAGGCTCGTGGTCAATATCTGTTCAAAGATTTAAGCTTGGTTATATATGTGTGTGTAATACTTCACAACATTTATCAAATTGTCTCGTGCAAATACCATCTAGCTTGGTTTTCAGTTTGAGTGCTTCCCTGAAGTACAGCAATAAACGGAACCTTTTTAGTTGTTAGATGAGGCTGCAAGACATTACTCTGTGTATATACTTGCAGATAGCTTTATGTATAGCAGTGTGGATAGAAATTATACGTTACTACTGGTAGTATTTTCAGGAGAAGTTCTGTTCTTTGGTTCTGGAGAGTTTTTGACTTGTGTGTGTGAAATGTTATGTTTGCTGTTACATGATGTATAAAAATGGTTTGATATGCTCTTTTAAATTTCACAACTGACCATTTCTGACTTGACGATGTGTGAGAAGCAAATTTTATTTCAGCATTTTTCTTCTCTTTGCTCTTTTCTCATTTGAGATGCCTTCTACCATAATTATCTCACCTTAAGAGGGCAGGCATGCAATTTAATACCCAGACTTTCACCAATAGTATTATGAAATTCCTTCAGTTTAGAAGGAACTGCTGAGGAACATTTAACTCAACTGGTACGAAGCAGTAATTCTTGCATCCCATGCTCATCGCCTCGAATACAGCCAAAATTGATAAAGAGGAGCACAGTGACAGCTTAGAATAGCAAATTGCAACTGATTGGGATTGCGGTCTTGTGTACAAAATAGTATAGCAACAATAGTTGGTAAGGTACCCATGCAAAACCTGATTTCAGTACATTAAAAAGATTGACATTTATAGAGTGGGACTTGTCTATAAATAATTACATTCATATTATTCAGAGATTGTAATACTTGCAGAAGTTACATTAGCGAGATCTAATAATTCAGAACTTTATAGTAAAATCATAGAAATTGCATTTCAGGAGATGGCTAGCAACCCATCAATCCTCCTCTGGTGCAAACATTTCCACTGGAACTTCCTCCTTTAATTCCAAGTCTGTCCACTCCTCCCCATGTATTTTTACTGTGGATGATAGCATGCAAGTGGACACAACATTGCTTCAAGGGGAGTTTCAAAATATCTTTGAAGCCTCGACTTTGTCCTTCCCTGAATTCAGAGCAGGACCTGTCAGGTGGGGTGTTTTGGCCTTCCAGGCACTGTATCTAATCAAAGTTGATTTTGTAGGAGACTTGCCTGAATGCTTATGGAGCTTCCATCTAGAAGGATAAGCACAGCAGATACATGGGAAAACCCCATTCCCGTGTTCACCTCCAAGCTACACTCAGTTCTGACTAAGAAATATATTGCCATTCTTCAGATATTGTTGTTGAGTCAAGATCCTGGAACTCCCTCCCTAATTGTGCTGTGGGTCCAGCTACAGCACATGAACTATAGCAGTTCAAGAAGGCAACTTACCACCGTTTTCTCAAGGACTACTAGGAATGGGCAATAAACGCTGACTTAGCTGATGAAGCACATATTCCATAAATAAACAAAAAAACTTTGTTTTATCATTTGTGCTCCTGAGATGCTGCTGGGCCTGCTGTGTTCATCCAGCCTCACATTTTATTATCTTTGTTTTATCATTTTTTTTCAATTCAATTTGCCAGTATTTGCAATTGAAAGTGAAAATTCCAGATTCAATTTTATTTACAAGAGCAAAAGTTTTTGGAAGGAATAATTTTGGTTCAAGATTATATCTCAGAATTTACTGCAGCATCTATAAACTTTTGCAGGTTTAATTTTGTCTACTGTGTACACCCATGGATTTGTTTGGATTTATTTGGAGTTGTTATGTAAACTAATTAAACATTGAAGAAAAGCACGCTCAGTTTAACTTTCAGTGTATAATGAGGCTGTGTTTCATTGTTAGCACATAGACCAGATAATGAATACACATGGAAAACAGATAATGCAAGCGGTGACCCTCATCCTCGAAGGGGAGCATAATATTGAAGTTAAAGAACAGGTAAGCTTCATTTCTTTTTGAAATTATTTGTGTTAAACTTTTTTTTCATAAGAATTTCTGTCGTGTGGAAGAAGGCAATTCAACCCATTGAGTTCACATTGACCGTCTGAAGAACATTTCATCCAGACATACCAATCTCTGTAACCCTGCATTTCCCGTGGCTAATTAACCTAACCTACAAGTCCGTGGACACTATGGGCAATTTAGCATGGCCATTCTTCGAATTGTGGGAGGAAACTGGAGCACTCGGCAGAAACCCACGCAGACTCAGGGAGAATGTGCAAACTCCACATGGACATTCGCCTGAGGGTTGAATCAAACCCAGGTCCCTTGAGCTGTGAGGCAGCAGTGCTAACCACTGAGCCACCATGCTGCCCCAGAAGTGAAATGCATTTGCAGAAGTGAGGTTGTCTTTTCTAGACTATAGTTCTGTAGTTAATTAGGATTCAATGGCAGGACACTGAATGTTGCTTTTACTGATAGATAATAGTATGTTTTCAGGAATCTGCTCTGCTCAGGTTACTTTTGGACTTAATTGATGAGGTCTTTAACATCCGTACTGGAACAATTAACAAGTGCTGCTTCTCAAAATTTGTTTCATGCTTGTGTTTAAATTACTAGTTACCATCAGTATGACATTCTTAGTCACTTTTTATTCTCAGGCCTCCCTTTGTCAGCATTTATTTATCTTGAGTGCTTCCCTGTTGCTGATTCAGAGGAAACGTTAAAAGTAGTTGTTGAAGCGTGGTGGACCTTGAAATTTCTGGCTATCTATTGTGGAAATGAAATCTAAAACAAATGACAAATCTGCCATTCCTTTTTTCCTCAACAGTAAGTGGCAACGGTTGATAGTACAACTTGGGCAAGACATACAGCCTGCTTGGCCTCTATTCTAAACACAAATATACATGTTGATGTTTGTGTATTTGTGAGCTGGATGTGATGATTATTGATTTTTGGTCACAGGTTGTAATGTTTATGTGTTGACGCTACTCAATCAAAACTGGAGGAAGACAAGGAGCTGTTTAATGTTAAAATGAACGCCTTACAGAACTACAAAACCTAGTGTTCTATCTGCTATTTTTAATTTAAATAATTAATCCTCTCTGTGTTATTGCACAGGTCTTAGAATGACTCTTGTACCTTTAAGACAGCTAGATGACATCATGACTTGTGTCACTTTAGTATAAAATATCTCCATCTGGCTCTTAGTCAGTCATTAGATCATTGGCGGGTTGTGAGGTGAGACGCTGTGGAAGGGTGAACTCCAGAGCAGATGAGGACGTTAAATGCCTTCAAGGTAGAGATCGATAAATTCTTGATCTCACAAGGAATCAAGGGCTACGGGGAGAGTGCAGGGAAGTGGTGTTGAAATGCCCATCAGCCATGATTTAAATGGCGGAGTGGACTCGATGAGCGGAATGGCCTTACCTCCACTCCTATGTCTTATGGCCTTATGGTCTTAAGGACAACAGCACCATCCTACTCAGTAGATTTGATAATGAAGTCATATTGACCTGAGAGAATGGAATGCAGCAAGTTCAGAGAGAGAAGATAATTATTTCAAAAGTAGTATTAGAGATATGCTGCAAATGTGATGATAAAGATTTACCTTTCAGAAATAAGCAAATAGAATTTGAGATTAATCTCAATTTACACTGTTCCTGCTCCTGTGGCACACCGATAGAAATTACAGGCTTGATAATCCTTGCTCTTAACACCATATGTACAACAGCATTTGCAAAACATGAGAGCAAACTGTGCAGAGTTCTGAAATTTATCACATGCATTCATGGTGGTACTGAGTGCACTAGCTCAATCTAGATTTTGGTGCAACAATTATGCTCCAATTTGGCCTCAGAGAATTGTAACTGAAAAGTTATGTCAGGTTAATGTCAGCACCCTTTGCCATATTTGAAGGAGGATGATGAAAAACGTCAAAGACAAGTTGATAAAACAGATGTTGCAATACGGATAGTATTGACACTTCTCTTACTTAGGTTTATTTTTGTTTGCAGAAAATTAACTTAGTTGGAAATTTTGGAAGTAAACTGCTTTCATGGGCTGAAGTGCAGTTATAGAAGTATGCCCTTTTTTGTAAATTGAATTGCAGACAAACTTTGTGATAGGAACATCACTGCCAATGAAAGTCGAAGCCAGCACAGCTCTAAATCTTTAAACCTACAGTTCCTTTGAGAGCATTGCGTGGGCCATATACAAAGTAGCCTGTCTATGTTGCATCTGTATCCAAACAGATGCTGTTTGGTTGAGTCTACTATTACCATCAGTTTAGCACCAGAGCTGCTGCCTGCTTTCATCGATTTGTTGGATTCCTAAAATGGAAGCGATACTTTTACATGTCTCTCTCCAAATACTGAGGTGCAATTTTGTTACTTAGATTAACTAAATGACTTTCCATGACTTCACTGTCTGAAGATGCCACCTTATTTGAAGGCACAAACAGACAGCAGAGGTGGATCTTCTGGGGTCAAATCTGCATTGTTCAGCTATGAATATGGACTTCCTTCCTATAGACACAAGCTAAACAGAGTTACAATGTAACATACTAAAAGATCATTTTCATTTGAATATACTATATGGGTATTGTAGTAGAGTTTCAAATCTTCAGATCCGGCTACTTTACAGTACTGCCTCACTAGGATTATTATTTGTTGCTTTATGAAGCGGTTTTGCCATTCGGGTGAAGAAGGTCAAATAATGCTTAGTACTAAAGTAGGACATGTATACTCAGTAAAAAGAAGTTCTTGCAGAGCCTCTAGTGCAGCTGGGAAATAACTTGTGCTCTGCATTCTATACATATCCTCAGCTACGTGTCTGAGATCACTCTTTTACTAATCCTCTACTCTGTGTTGTAAGACATTTCTTTCGGTGTTGCCCTTACAATCCGTTAACTTTCATCATTTTCTACTCTGTTGTTGATGTTTCAGATTTGAGTTTTCATGGCTCCAATTCCTTTCTTTATAAATTCTGCTTGATTAAGCTGACTATAGGGCACTTTTTTATTTTTATTCCCTGAGATGTCTGCTAAACATTCTCCCCTTAACCAGCACCACCACAAAAACGGACCAAGAGTAAAACTTGGTTCATTTATTTGGATTTTATGTTGGATGTACTATTAATGCAGAAGGTTTTTTATTTGTTTTTCCTTTGACTTCGCCCTTTTGAGAATAGTGAATCTCATCAAAATTATCAGTCTTTATCTGTGAGCCTTGCTAGGAAATTCCAGCAGGTAGTTCAGCAGTAATTAGCATCACTGTGAAGCCAGTCTGGCCTTGTCTGTCCTTCTCATGTATGAACCTGCAGAAAGTATTGAACAGGGAATGAAGCCATTTTCTCTGCCAACATGTGCTTGATTTGAGAAACAGACTAATGTTTAAGCGTGGTGGTTCCCGCTTTACATTACTCAGTTTGACGCTGGGTAATTGCATTTACCCACTAAGTGTAGGCCTCCTTTATGCTACCCATAATGTTGTTGTGCCAGGTGGTGGTAACTGTTCATGTGAAGAGCATTTTGGTATCAGCTTAAATTTATCTTTTACCATTTGAAAGGATAGAAACTGATTGCATGTAGTCATTAGTCCCACCCCGGCACAGCTTTGTTCATTTTCTTATACTCTTCTGCTCAGAGAGCATGCTATTACCTTTTTTCATAGTTATCTTGCCCTGCGTTACATAGATGGAACTGGGAGATTTCTAGGAAATGTTTAGTTCTGTATGATCTGTTGCACCACAGTTATTTCATAGAATTGCTGGATAGGCAAATTGGTGGAATCACTTTCACTTGCCCATAGCCAATAGTTTGTAAGTTTGATGCTGCCCCGTGCAGTCACACTAGGTTGGATGCAAATCCACTTTCTTCCGTGTCCACCAGGTGGTGCTAATTAACTTCTAAGCATTTTATGGCAAAATGGAATTATACATTCTGAAAAAGATTTATTGCCATCAAATGTGTTTGGCTCCATTTTTTTCAACGACTTAGACTATTGCTATAAATAAGTGATGCAGTAATTGAGTTCTGAACAGTCTACAGACTAAAGTATTAGGCATATTGATCAGATAATCTAACAAGCACATCCCTATCACGGCATGTTTGACACGGCTATCCATATAACAGGAACTTTTTTCCTGGGATGTCACTAATTTCAGCCAGCAAGAGCAGACCAAGTAGAAGAGGAAAATTTGTAATATCAACAATTTGCAGTTTTAAAGCATGTTTATTTTTGTAAAGCACCCCAAGACGCTCCACAATCAAATAAAATTACATGCCTAGCTGCAGGTGTTATGATGTCAGGGCACATGACCAGACATTAACCAGGGTTTTAAAGAGCATTTTAAAGGAGAAACAGAAAGAATGTCAGGACTTAGGGACTTTGCTACCAAAGGTGAAATGATTAAACCAGGAGTTCCTAAAGTGGTCACGATTAGGAGATTAAATGAGATAAATTTGGAGGTTTGTAGGGCTGAATGGGATTACCGAGATTGGAAAAGCAAGACAGTCCTACACTGGGAGCCAGTGAATGTCAGTATGCACAGATATGATGGGTGAATGGGACTTGGTTTGAGCTTGAACACAGGCAGCAGAGCTTTGGATGGTGTCACATTAAGAAAGTTTGGCATGTGGAAAGAGCGCATCAACCTGGTCAGGCCTAGCAGTAATTAAATATCAATCAGAGTTTGGGTAACTGGTAAGTTGAGTCAAATGATGTTACAGAGGTGAAAATAGGTAATCTTAATGGTGCTGTGGAAATATAGTTGGAAGCTCATCTGAGTTAAATATGACAGTAAGATAGTGAATGATCTTGCTTAGTCTCAGACAGTTGCCAGAGAGAGGATTGTTGCTGTTGGCTAGACAGCAGGATAGGGCTAAAGACAATGATTTCTGTCTTTCCTATTATAGTTGTACATCCAATGTTGGATGTCGAGCAAATACTTCGACAATTTGGAGACCCTGGAGGGGTCGAACAGTTGTGGTGCAGCAGAGCTTGGTATTATTTGTGTATCTGAAGAACCTGACGTGTGTCCAGGTGACATTGTTGAAGGCCATCGTAAGTAAGAAATAGGAGGGCTCACCAAGAAGATGTCCTCTGGGGGTGCAAAAGGTAACTTTGTGTGAGGGGGAAGAGAAAAGCAATGTGGGTTATAGATAAGAATGCAAACAGTTGAGTGTAAGTCCATCCAGTTGATTGCTGATGATGAATCATTGGAAGAGGCTGATGTGGTTAATCATGTGAAAGGCTGCAGACAAATTGAGAAGAGTGCGGAGGGATTTTTGTCACCCCTGTAGATTGACATTTTTCACTTTCAGAACTGTGACAAAGGCAAAAATTCAAATTGGAAGATTAAAACATGGAGTTCAAGGAAACATGAACACATATTTAAGAGGAGATAAAATATTCAAGTACCTTAGAGAGGAAAAGGAAAGTTGAAGACTTGCTGTAGGACAAGTAGGCTGAAGATGTTAGATTTATAGAAATGCGGGATAGTACCTGTACAGAGAGAACAATTGATAATATTAGCTAACATGGGAGGCAGGTAAGGAAGTTGAATGACCAGCAATTATGTGGAGGCAGAGTTGAGTGAGCAAGAGGTAAATTGCATGGACAAGGTGAGCTTGTAGATGGCATGAGCAAAGATGAAGAAAGAACTAGGGAGATGTGTAAAATAGAGGTTAGAATGTGAGCTTTAAAGAAAATTAGGACCATTATACCCATTTGAGAAAGTGGTAAAGCACTTGATTGAAGGCTTTCACTCTTAGTGACGTAGAAGTTCGTGGATGGAAGATGAGACAGGAGTAATGGGGGCGGGATTTAAGAAAACAGATTACAGGAGACAAAAAAAATGACCAGAGGTTATTTTTACATTCCAGGATGATGCTAGAATAATCAGTTATAAAAACAAGATATATGATCCAGCAGTTGCAATGGGAATGGCTGGAACAGTTGTCTGCTGCATCCCTTAGATATCAAAAAATGGAGCTAAGGCTGTGCTGGGGTAGTAGTCAGTATGAGAAAGATTAATGGTTTAAATGGGAACATGATGTAAAATGTTGGATGAAGAATATAGACAAAAATCTGCAGATGCTCCCCCCACATCCAGTTCTGAAGAAGGGTAGTACCCAAAATATTGACCTTCTTTCCTCCAGATGCTGCCTGACTTGCTGTGTTCTTCCAGCCTCCTGTTTGTCTACCTTGACTGAAGGATATGTTTGAGCAGATGGATAACTGCAGAAATGTGATGAAGAGAGGACCAGTTGGGATTTGGAAACTGTAGTTGTAAATTAATTGAGAGAATTTTTTTTTACGTGAGTGAATACAGATGAAGGAATTTTAGGAAGTGGCTGGGTAGAGATGGGGAGCAGTATTAGAAAGTAATCAGCATGTGTCTCTTTTTTCAGCAATTGTATTAATTCTGTTGCTAGAGTGTTTTCAACTGCCACCATCAGAATTGTTAGTGTAATTAGATTATATTTGTCGATAACCGATATATTAAAGGGTCATTAATCACAGTGAAACAGTTTGCAGTTGTCTTATTGCACACTGTCGAGTTATGTCTAGTACAACAAACTACTTGGCATATCCTATGTAGTTATTACTGGCCCTCATGCTGTCCTACAGCCATAGAATGGGTAGAGGAAATAGACTTGTGGGACCAATACCCCAGCCCTTGAAATCTGTGTATATAAAAACAGCCTAGTTCTATATAATCATTATATTCACCTTTGTATTGCAATAGAATTATTCTTGCTTAGCAGTGATGAAAAATTTTTGTTGGAACCTCAACTCAAGTATGTAATGTTATTTGTAGCCAGGCAGATTGACTAGGTACTGTAAAATTCAGATTGTTCCTTTTGACCAGGATTTCTCAAAGCTTTAGGGCAAATGGATCAAATTATCCAGTTATACACGCTGTAAATAATTAATGATCGTCTAAATTGTATAATCAATGTAATTAAATTGTCTTTGTAATTTTCTGTTCTAATACTTTAAACACTTTTGTCTAGGATCTCAAAGTAATTCTATCTTTATTACAGTATCCATTAAGTAGATACTTGAAGGATATTGTATGCATGCAGTCAGCAATAAAATTATTTGTAGTAGCTTATTGGATTAATGTTCAGAGCTTGAATCGAGGCATCAAGTGTAAACTGGCTGGAAAATTTAAACCATTGTAAATGGAGAAGAAATGTGATGTTTGCTTTTTTTTGACCCTTTTATATTTTTATTTTACCTTTATGGAGGCAGTAATATGTACTGTAATGATGGCCTGGATATTCCAAGGAGTAGCAAGCACAGCTCCTTTTTTGCATTAGGACTGAATTTAGCATTTCCTGCTGGTAATTCCAATCCCTGCTCCTTCAGAAATGCCAAGTGTACTCAAAATTCAGCATGTCCTCATTGCATAATTGAGTTTGAAAAGTTGAATCATGTCCCTCTTCGCACAGTGGTTCGATGCTATGTTCTGTGATCTAAATGTCAGTCATCACTTTCACAGCTCCTCTGTAAGGGCAAATTTGTAGGTGTGTGGTTTTAGGATGCCAGGCAGGTAGGGTGGCAGATAAGTGATGCAGCACTAATGGAAGTTTGGGAGGGGTTATGAAATTGTCAAGTTTAGCAATAGAGGAGGTGTTTTTCAACTATGATGGAGTTGGGGTTGAAGAATGTTTAGTTTGGGCCTGGCATGGTTGGGTCGTAGAGAGAGGTGGGATGTGAGGAGGAGTGGGGGTGCATGTGTCTGACACAGGTGTGTGTTTGGTGGTGGTGGTGGTTTAGCTGTGATGGGGTTATGGTTGTGGACTGACCAGGAATTGGTTTGCAGCAGTCTGTAGGGTTGAAAGGACTGAGGAAAATGTATTTGGAGGTGGAGCTGGTGACTTCGGATGGCAGGGAAGAATTGTCAGTTTAATAGTTATCAAAGACTTACAGTAGATTTGTAATCCACTAACTTGCCTGGATAAAAATTAGTTCAACCGAAGTGGAACTCTCCAAATTCTACTTTGTTAGTTTCTTTCGGGAGGTTTCGGATGAAGAGGAATTGCCGACTTTCAACTTCCTGAGCAATTCTCATGGAGTCTGCTGTGTCCAAATGACTCTAGTGCACAACCCCAGTATGTGGTGTTCCAGTGACTGTCTGGATATTGGAATTTCTGGGTCTATGTATTTATGATGAATATTTTATTCCGTCTTGGAACAGAAGAAAACTAAGCTGTTTAATGTTTTTGTTGTTGTCATGGAGTGTGGAATTTCACAGGCCATCTCGTTATCTCGAGTTGCAGATAATAAGAGATTTTGACATTGTAATGCAATTCATATGCAGCCAAGACAGTAAACTTTTTCAGTTCACAACACAAGCCAGCAAGTCAAAATATAAGTACAAAACTTTGATTCTGAGAATTTGCATGGTATTGTTAGGGTAAACTGCCCGGGTAGATAATGACTGGTCTTTCAACATCAGACAAACGGAGGATATTTCTTATATTATGATACTTCAGGATGTTAAATTCCAATTAATCAATTGTATGTATATAAAAATGTCACAAGTATTGCTGAAATTATATTAACTGTAATGCCATCAATACAAGCAATAAATTAAATATTATAAATAAATTAGTTAGCTCCATTAAGCACGCATGATGTCACAATGATTCTATTTCTATTGCAACTGTTTCCAATTCAAAACCAGAGTTTTACATAACTAACATTTTTATTTTGAGTTTATCTATTTCAATATTAATCCATGACATTTACAGTAAGTTCTCTATCTGTGCTAATTAACCAACTTGTTTATTTAATGTGCCATCTAGACATTATGTATACTGGCTAATATAGCAGATGGGACAACAGCAAAGGACCTCATCATGACCAATGATGACATCTTACAAAAAATTAAATACTACATGGTAAGCAATTTTTTTTTAAACTTCCATGCATTCTGATTTTTTTCTGGGGCATGATTTTCATTTTGGAAGGTAGCTAATAGATACAGTGGCGAATGAATGTGATCACTATTCCGAGACTAATTGGTTCACGGTCTTTTGTCAAACCAGGTTGAAAGTAAGGTGCTGCGCACAATGGTCTTGAATTACAGGAACTGCTGTTTGTGGAAAATCTTATCTGCTGATGGCAGCAGCTTGTTTGCTTGCTTTTATTGCTGGAAATATGGGCATTAAAGTTGTATTACTGGAAGGATAATCCAGCTAGGATTTAATTTACACTAATAAAAATTTCCAAGTCTAATGAATTTGTTTCAAAAAAAATTCTTGATGTCATTGCCTCTTCTACATATTTCACTGTAATTTGAAGACACCATATTGAAGTTGACAGAACTAGTGAAACGTGATTTCTCATCACGTAATTTCTATCCTTACCATGAAATTAAGGGTCGTATCTTGTCTGTCTTGTAGCTGAACTTGCATGACCATTCTTTACAAGGAGAGAAATTTTTTTTGAATGCACAGTTATCAAAATTTTCCAGAGGGAAATTTTACTGGAAGGTTACATACTTTTTAAAAATTTTGAGCTCTTTTTATTATTGATTTATTTTATTTTGCTGCTAGAACCCACCACCAAATCTTGAATTTAATAAAAATCCCAAAAGAATACGGATGCTGTAAATCAGAATCAGAAAGAGAAATTGCTGGTAAAGCTCAGCAAAGAGAAATCAGACTTAACGTTTCGGGTCCAGTGACCCTTCCTCAGCAGTTTCTGTTTCTGTTACTGATTTACAGCACCCGCAGTTTCTTTTGGCATTTATTTAGTGTTTAACTCACTGCCACATCTCTTCTAGGCATGTCCACCTTGAAGACATTCCGATCCCCTCTCCACCAAATCTTGAAATAGAAGTTATAGTGATATTCATAATGGAGCAATTTTTGTGACCCATGTAGAGGTTGATAATTTAGACCGTAAGACATAGGTGCAGAGATAGGCCATTCAGCCCATCATTCAGCTTTGCCATTCACTGAGCTGATTTGATAATCCTAAACACAACTTTCCAATCTTTTTCCCAAAAGCCTTGATTCGTTACAGATAAAAAAATTGTCATTTGCAGCCTTGCTCATACTTAATGATTCATCAGCATTCTGCGGTAAAACATTTCACCGGTTCACTACCCTCTGAAAGAATAGTTACTCCTCATCTCTGTATTCAGTGTTTGTCCCCTTATTCTGAGATTATGTCCTCTCCTGTCTAGTCCACAAAGAGTTTTTAAAAAAATCATTCAGAGCATATAGATATCGCTGGTTAAGCCAACATTTATCACCTATTGAGGTGCCCAGAGGCAGATTGAGTCAGCAAAATTTCTGTGGGTCTGGAGTCATACCTAGGCCAGACAAGGGAAGCATGGCATATTGCCTTCCTTAAAGGATATTAGCGATTGGTGTTTCGGATAATTGACAATGGTTACATGATAGCATGAGGCTAGGTTTTTATTGAATTCAGATTTCTTCGTCTGTGTGGTGGGAATTGAACGCACGGTCCCAGTACGTTAACCTGGGGTTCTGGATTGATAATCCAGTGACATTACCTCTATGCCATCATCTTTGCAATCTTGTATGTTTCGCTAACATCGCCTCTCCTTCTGTATTCCATTGTGTACAGTTCCAACCTACTCACCTCTCCTCATAATACAGCCCCTCCTTACCTGGTATTAGTCTATTAGAAGGTATTAGAACCTTCTCTGGACTGCCTCCGATATCGGTATATTTCCTTAGATAAGGCATCAAAAGTGTTCACAGTATTCCAGCTGTGGTTTGACTCATGCCTTTTATATTTTTTAGCAAAACTTTCCTACTTTTATATTCCAATAAAGTCCAATATCCTATTTGCCTTTTATATAACCCACTGAACTGGGATTTCTAGCTCTTTGTATTTCTTGCATAAGGACTCCTGGCTTTCCTCTGAAGTTTTCTGCAGTCTTTATCCAATAATTAAATAAACACACAGATTCAAAGTGTGAATTAAATAAAAAGGTAACAGTTAAAAAGATGTACCAATTAGTCTCTGGGTTCTGTGAAGAATAGGTGGTGGAGCGTTGCAGCCATTAAGTTGGATAATACTGATAAAAGTAAAGAAGCAGTTGATTTTGAGATTCTTGGCTCTGCAAGTTAGCTGAAAAGCTTTTGTTCTGTATCCTTTTTAACAATTACTTTAGTGGAGCAGCTGGCATTCAGCGCTGGGAGAGAGAGAATCTTTCTTTATGTGCAGGAGTGGATAATAACTGTCCTCAAGCTGTGACCTTCAGGGCATGCTAGTCCACACTAGCACATCAGCTCACTAACACATTCATACCGGAGTCGCAGTTGGTCTTAACCCTTTTTTGTATATTCCTGGAAGGGTAAAACACAATTAAGCCTGCTGTTTGCAACAATATCCACTGGGAATAGTCACCACAGTCCAGTTTGGTTTGAATCTCATCTGTCCCTTCGAAGGATTGATGCTTGAAGTTCCCTTGGTTACTTTATTTGGTGTGACATTCCAAATTTTTCTCAAGGCTGTGCCAGATGGCCATTGAATTTACATCTACAATCATTTTTTGGCTGTTTGTCCTCTTTTAAGAAACACACGTTGTATTTAGAAGTTCGATATAACCCATTAGAAGCCTGGAGTTATGATCTGTTGTCATGACCACACAGAATAGTCATTTTACTTTTGTGCCCCTTCTGTAGTTTCTAATGTAAACTTCCCTGAATCTGCATCTAATAGACCCACTGTGTCTTTGCCAAATATTTTCTTTGTTCCCACCCGTAGAAGCTTTTATAGTCTGTTTTTTTTTCTTGCAAGTTTTCATACATATTTTATTCTGTGGTTGTTTCCTTGGAGAGGAGAAGGTTATGAGCATATATGAGGAAATCGCAGGTGGTTAAGCGGAGTAGGGGAGCATAAACTGCTCCCCCTCATAAAAGGATTGTGAATTAGAGGATGCCAATAGAAGTTTATTTACAGAAGAAGCAAATATGACATAAAAGGACTGTTTTCACACTTGAGGCTTGGAGTGCAGTTCTTGAAAGTTTGATGGAAACAAGTTCAGTTGAGGCATTCAAAAGAACATTGGATGATTATTAAATCTAAACAATATTCAGGGTCATGAGGGAATGCCACTGAGTCATAGAGCCATTGGTACTGAGTGGGACAGGCAGGAGGGGGCCAAATGGATTTATTCTATGCCGTAACAAATCTGTGGTCAGTTTCTTGATTCTCCTCTGTAATCTAAAACTCTCCAGTTCTCAGGTTTGCTTCTATATTGTACAATCTTTAACTTTCTTTGCTAGTCACAGTGACTGACTTTTATTTGTAGTTATGTGCCTTGAAGGAATGTATGGTTGCTAACAGCTGTGTTGCTAAAAAAAAGTTATAGTTCCTTCCACTCCATTCCAATTGTAGTTAAAATAAAAAAATAGTTGAGCAAGACTGGCTGCTCCTGTTCTGAGCCAAGGTGTGAAAACTGGCACTTGTGTCTACAGGTTTTGATCTGGGCCTCTGTCCCCACAACATCCTTATCTCATGGGACTGTCTCTGGGCAGAATCCATGTGTTGTCACAAATCCCATTCCAGGACAAAGTGTTTCGCCTTTTAATTTCACAGCATGATGGCTCAGTAGTTAGCACTGCTGTCTAACAGCGCCAGGAACCCGGGTTCAGTTCCAATCTCAGATGACTGTGTTGAGTTTGCATATTCTCCCCATGTCTGCATGGGTTTCCAGTGCTCTGGATTCCTCCTGCAGTCCAAAGATGGACAGGGCATGCCAAATTGCCAGTAGAGCCCGAGGATGTGCAGATTAGGTGAATGGTAAATACGGAGTTACAGGGATACGGTAGGGGATTGGTCTAGATGGGATGCTCTTCAGAGGGTCAGTGTGACTCTTTGGGCTGAATGGCCTGCTTCCATTCTGTTTCTTTGTTTTGTAAAAAAAAGGTTGTATCAACGATGTACCCAAAACTACCATTCCCACAGTGTCAATCCTGTTGACCTTCTACAGCCCTCTAAAGATGTGCAGGTTAGGTCTATTGGCTGTGGAAAATGCAAGGTTATAGGGATAAAGGGAGGAGAGTTGAGGGGGTGGTGGATTCTGTCTGGGTGGGATGTTCTTCGGAGGATTGGTGTGGTCTCAACGAACCAAATGACCTGCTTCCACAGTGTATGGTTTCTATGATTTTATGATTGTCTTTTCCTTTCCTTAGCCAAGACTTGCTTGACTCCCTTGACAAAGCTGCCAGATTTCTGGTATGCTACAGCTGATCAACTTTGCCAGTTAACAGAATGCTACTGGAATGCAACAATGGATGTTTCCATTAGACAGGCATCCTCTGTGATGGAAGCAACCAGACCATAATTCACCCCAATTGTCAAGGTGTTCCATGTTTTTCAGTGTTTGCCCTTTGTCAGCATGCTTTTGGTTTATTCTTCAGAAGCAGAGCATACTTGAATGTTCATAGAGATGTTTAACTGATAGAGAAGCTTGCTAACATTAAGTATATTTTGTCTTAGTTTAACCTTTATATACATAATAATTAGAATAATTATTTTTCAGGGTCACTCAAATGTAAAACTCCAGCTAGCTGCTACCTTTTGTATATCTAATCTCATTTGGAGTGAAGAAGAAGGTAAGGGCATTAGAATTTAGGTAATTTTTTTGTAAGTTGAATACTATTCCAAATTATTTTTCTTTAAAAAATTAAAATGGTAAACCTTTGTGCATCATTAACCTTCCTATTTAATTCCTGTTTCACAAATTGTCAATGTTTGAATATTAACGAAGATCAGAATCCTGGAACACTCTTCCTATGGCACTTAAAATGTACTCCAGAGCAGCAATGGTTTATTTAAGACATTGCTTAAGGAAACAAAAGATCAGAGGCTTTGATGACTTGTTTCATTCTTATAATGTAAAATATAGATGTTATTTTCATGCAAAACACTATGTTTGTACTGGGCTGTGATAAGTAACCGATTATTACAAAGAGTTATTTTGCATTTTGTTCTCGTAGGTTCCCATGAACGCCAAGGTAAACTCAGAGAGTTGGGAATAGTAGATATTTTACATAAATTGGTTCAATCTACTGATCCCAATCTTTGTGACAAGTAAGTGTTAAGCCTTCATTTGAATATTTTTTGTTCCTTTATTAAAGCCAAAGCGTTGTCGACATATATAGTATAAATCAATGTGGTCAGTCCTTGAGTAATGAATGACATACAGAAACAATACGATGTTTGCAGTGTTGTGTATGTTGCAATAGAAACTGCAGTAACAAAATAGTGAAATTAATAGGATTGAGCGAAATAAACCTCCACTAAGAACATGTTTCCTGGATGAATTTTTAATGTAGTTACCTTGCAAAGAGAGAGGGAATCTCTCAACTTTGGGCCAGCATTGTTCACTGAATACCACTGTGCGTCCATCCATGTACAACCCTCCTGAATTTAAACTTGATTTTTGTTTTTGTTGTCTGTTTGATGCAGTGCTGAAGTTCTCAGCTTTATTTAAAGGCATTTGTTTGTGTAAAGTGGCTGCATGTTGATTGGTTTTGTAATTTATTAACATTAATTTGGAGCATTAAATCGATGCTGACCTCACACAGATAATGTAGGTCAGATTTTCCAGAGACTGGCAAATTCACATAGATTGCTGCTCTAACTTTTTTTTTAAGAAAAGAAGGGAACTTCACATTTCTGGGAGGAGATTACACTCAGGTGTCCCTCAGAAATACAAAACTGTACTACTATTTTGACAGCTCTTTGGTAGTGTAGCCCATCCTTTTCATTGCAATCAGTTGCTGTAATCTGAAGTTTAAATATCCAGACAACCTCTTTGCTGGTGCCATAAGGAATGTGTGATGCTAGGAAGCACAGAGAACTGGGTGCCAGGTAAGTGGGTGCCAGCTGGGAAGAGGGTAGGGTGGCAGGTGATAGAATGCTGGATAGGTAGGTTGTAGGGAGCTAAGTAACGGGGTAGTGTGCTACCTGGGATGTGGGAGTATGAGATTGCCCGTTGTTCATAGGGGCAATAAGTGTTTTGCGGGAACTGGAAAATTGGATAGGGGAGTGGTGGTGTCTAGGTGTGTGTGCTGGGATTACTGTGGACAGGGGATAGGTGGAGAGGTTATTTCTCATTTGGAAGGCAGAGGGGAATGGATGGTCAGGTCCTGCAGCAGAGCAGTTGGGATAGGTAGGCAGGGTTGCAAGGCAGTCAGAAGTTGGGTTGGGTACCTGGGTGGATGTGAAGAAGGTGTGATGCTTTCCTGTGAGGTGTTTGCCCAGGGCCTGGGATTTGTGACTGAGAGAGGTATGGGGGTCTATTTAATAGTTTCTTGGTCAGTTAGACTGTGTATTTAATAGTTTAAATTTTCCTGAATAGCTGCTCCACTCAACATCACCTGAACCATCCAAAGTCTCTGATTTTTCTGGAGACTTTCATAAGATTCCAGACATAGAGGTATTTCCCTGAGGAAAATTCAATTTCCTGGGCAGTCTTGTCAGAGTCTGTTGTGAGGAGGATTCTGCAGGATCTCTCTGCACAACTCTCATCTATGCTGGAAGAAGTACTTGTGTGGCCAGTGAAAAATCTGCCCCATTTCTGTTTTGCTGTTCTGATACAATTGAGTTGATAGATGACTGCCACTGAAAACATTTTTTAAAAATTCTGAATCTGTTACAGGGCAAAAACAGCACTGCAGCAATTTCTGTCCTGAGTAAACAGCCTGCTGGGGTATCATCTGAAGCTCTAAATGGACAGAAGGCAGACAGTTCAATGGAAAGCTTGCCCAGGACCCCTTTCTTTGCACAAGTCACCTTGGACTGCAGTTTTTGTGTGCAGTGATTCATGAAGAAACGTTAGTCGTTCAGGAAGAACAAGCAAACAATGCAGTGGAGAAAGAGATTCAGTCTCAGTGTGACGGGTTCCACAACTACTTGGAGAACAATTGGTTTGTCCCCTTTTGAGTCAGAAAAAAAATCTACTCTTGCTGCAGCTATTTTCTGTGAGATTGGTTACTTCCTGATTTTTTTTTTGAAGTGTTTTCTACAGATTTCCTCGGTGGAGTACTGTTTGCTGAATAAAGGTTGTAGTTGGTGTAAAGAATTTACTTATACACAACATCCTAAAGAGAATGTAATATTTAAACAAAAGTGTGGGGAAAAATATAATTTTGATTGCAAGCTCTATGGAGTGTGTAAGATATTGTATGTATTTGATGAACTACAGTTATTTGTGTTTACTTTGGAACTGCATCTGTTTATGGGCCCACACAGTTAGTGTTAGAAATCGATTATATAATGCAACCTTCCATAATTCTCCAAAAGATATTCCTGGGAAAGGAGAATATGGATGCAGTGGTTACCGACTTCCACAGAAAATTCAACTCAGGGACAGGTAATGAAGGAATCCCCTCACTCATCCTCTGACTCTAGTTAGTAGCGCATGTTCAACATGTTACAATTCTGTGGCTGAAGAACAGAATTATAACGTGAGCCGGGTCCAATGGATTGAGTACAGGTGATCTTGTCCAATAAACAGTAGGCCTGATTTCACAGCCTCTGCCTGTATACTTACTTGCACAGTCATAGAATATTTGGTACTTGGGAGATGATAAAGCATAAAGCTGTTGTGTAGTTAATAATGTCGATCAGTTTAAGGAAACTCCAGCCATACTAAGGCATTCCTGAGGTAATGAATCTGATATCTAGAGTAAGACGGATTATATTGATACACTAACCCTTGAGCTGCACGTATGATATTGCTGATATTGTAGTTGTAGAAAGATCATACATCTTCCATACAAATTGCTGCGTAAATGACTCGTATAGCCACATGTACCAAACCTGGCTTTTGCACACTGTTTAGTGTGCCATGGCTGGAGTTAACAATGCCACTGTTGGTAATGTAAACGTTTTACCTTGCACTGTTTCCCCTTGGCTTTATGAATGCAAAAGAACAGTAGCTAGTATTTGCATCCATTGGAATGCTCTCATCTCCAATTAAAAATATAAGCTGCAGTACACATTTCAGATGAACATTACATTTAAACATACATTATCTGAATTTGATACTCAAATAAAATCTGTGTAGGCCAATTGAAAAGAATGCAGTTCTTTTTATTTTTGTAGCATTTTTATTTTAATTGGAATTACTGAGTTCGCACAGATTGCTGTCGTGTGATAGCTCCAGTTTATTCTGTTGCTTTTGCTTTTGACTCTTACGACTTTCTTCAAATGTTTGCTCATGAATTTTTAGCAGCTGTCTCAGTTTATGCTGTTGCAGAAGGTTTTTGGTATTTGTATACAACTGGGGTTAACACAGCAATATGAAAAGGGGTTTCCATTCTGGTTTTTGACAAAAAAAAGAAAGTTTTTTTTGTAGAGATTTGCAATGAAATTGCCAGTTTTTATATTTGTGTTGTCTTGGTTGCTGCATGTTTCAGGGCCTGGCTGCAGGAAACCATTATCATTATCTTGGCAGGTACTTTTTTGTAGCAGAATGGACTGTACAGAAATATGGATGGAGAAATGTAAACAAAGTAATCAAAGGTTGAAATAGTTTAAGTATGAAGGGTTTGAACATGAAACGATTTTTTTAAAAGAAAAAAATCTGAAGAACACTTTGTCCACAAACAGTTGTGACCACTACATTTTAAGTACACTCCTCCCAATGGATTATTTTGATTACATTGCAGTTTAAACTGATCTCGCTCAGTCTTTGTACATACCTGCAGCCGATTTGAATAGGTTTCTGCTTTTATACACAGGTATTTTAGCAGCATTGTCTGTGTAATATATTGCGAAGAGACTATCACATTTTTCTGATGTAATTTTAAGCTCTGCTGACAGAAGTCAATTAAATAAAGTGTGGCTTCTTAGGCTGTTTTATATAACACTGGTTATGAAATTTTAGTTATGTCCTATAATTAACAAGGGTCTATTGTGAAAACCGTATAATGTACTCACATTTCTTCGTGTCTGTGCAGGAAATTTATATTTTCTTATTAAAAATGATTTTCAGTTAACCTATTGTACAGAATCTAAAGACTTGCTTTCCTCAAGAATTTCTCCTGCTGTTGTTTGTAAATCACTTTTAAAAAATTCACAGACTATGAGCCTTTGGCATGCCATGTCTGTTCTTGCAGTCAATATGTGTTACCTAGTGACACTAATCTGAAGAACATCTAGGAATGTCTTAGTAAATATTTCTTTCCACAGTACTGAATCATATGTAACAAGAAAGTCCTTGGTTCAGTTTTCAGCCGCTACTGATTTGTATGTCTGCTAGGGGTTTTGATCTTTTGTGCCCTTGAAGGGAGGTAGGGGAAATGATCTGAAGTTCCTGCTTCTGGTTTTTACCCACTAGAAAATGTAGAATAAATCCGAAGTGATTTTTCCCATTTTGAACTTCACTGAAACTTGCTATGTAGTGTCTTGTTAAAAATAATGTGCCATTAGATCTTTGCAGTTTGGCATCAATGACCACCATAACCGGTTTTTAGTGAAAGTAGTTTAAAAAAAAGTAATTGAAGAAGGGGGACAGTTTGGGAAAGCAAACTCTGGTAATTAAATAATGGGAAGAGCAGAAGGGGAGGGACATGCTTATGGATTACTGTTTGTTCATAATTCCCTTCTGCATGTTGATGCTTCAAGCTGCCTTTAGAGCTATACTGATTTATTTAGGGGTTGGATGATTGACTATATTTTGCAGTTGAATATTCCTGTCACATGGTTGCCCATAGTTCAGGAGAAAAATTGGTATCTGTAACATTCTTTCTGAGCATTATGTGGCAGTTTAATCTGTGGGAATGCTGTTCAGGATTGGGGTGCATACCTTGGTAAGCTGTACACTGTTTGGGTAAAGAGTGCACGATGGCTCAGTGGTTAGCACTGCTGCCTCATGGCACCAGGGACCCAGGTTCATTTCCACCCTTGGGTGACTGACTGTGCGGAGTTTGCACATTCTCCCTGAGACACTGTATGTTTCCTCTGGGTGCTCCGGTTTCCTCCCTCAGTCCAAAGATGTGCAGGTGAGGTGGATTGGCCATGCGAAATTGCCCATAGTGTTCAGGGATGTGTAGATTAAGTGGATTATAGGGGGATGGGTCTGGGTGGGATGCTCTGAGGGTCAGTGTTGGCTTGTTGGGCCAAAGGGCCTGTTTCCACAGCATAGGGATTCTATAATTGATTTCACACAATGACCACCGGCAGCGGACTGATTGTAATATTTTGCGAGTGTTGCCATTTTTGAAAAATAGCCTTTATCCTAGTCCCTGTCTCAGACTTGCAGTATTTTGAATGGGATGAAGAATCCTCCCTCTGTAGCAGTGCAGTTTGAAGAGAACTAAATTAGTTATGATTTATAGGATTATTTATACTTGTGCATTAATTTGTGTTTTTGGAGTTTTTCCTCATATTTGCCTAATGTGGTGTGGCTGATGCAGAAATACATATTTGCTGGTTTAACAGCTTGTGCTGAAACAAGTTGACTGTAGAACGTGTAGTCTGGTAGACCTTGCTTAGATAATAAGGCATGACTGGAAGAATGAAGAGAGCCATGCAGAGCAGGACAAGTTGATAGAAGAAGGAGGAGAAGGCACAGGAGACTATATCTGCTGACTTGCTTTGGGGAACAACTCATTCACCTCAATTTCAGTTAGGATGAACACTCAAGATGTCTTTTCACATTAAAGAACTTTAGAATGAAATATTTCAATGCAACCTCAAAGCAGGCAAAGGACAACATCTCATGTGGCTCTTAGAGATTATTGTTCTGAATTTTTATGAACCTGGCTCCTTCTAAGCTCGAGATATAAACAGTGACTTTAATAGGGGTCGGGGAGAATAGAGAAAAGGTCCGCTCAGTGTAAGAGATTGGGGTATCTGTTCTACAGACAGCCAGGAGTTTGACTAGGTGTTTTTCAGCCCAATAGTTCTTGAGTAATGATCCACATCATCTACATTAGGATTGTCCTACTTCAGAATCTGAGATTTTTACAGTCTAATGTAACTGGGCAATTCTTATATTAGGCAGTGCAGCAGGAATTTCGCAAGGTCATTTTCTGTTGTTAGGTCTTCCCTCTGATGATCCAGAGATGAGAAGATTTAAGCCAGTATCTCAGTTTAATGTGCACTGTTGCGTAAAGGATGTCAGTAAGTCTCTTATAATGAAAGCGGGATGCGTCCTTCAGATTTCAGTGGGTAACCCAACATCATCTCCTCTTGCCAGAGGAAGTACAGGAATTTGCACAAATTGTAGACTTCAGGATGCCATTGACGATATGCATATTGACTTGCATGAACTTTATATGAATCATTTTCATGAAGCAAATGTATAGCTGGTATATGATCACAGGCAGTTAGTGGATGCCTGTTACACTTGGCACAAAAGTGCCAGGATATTTAACTCACAGCAGGAAGTTAAAGGCTGACGGGTCAAAGGAGTTCTTCACAGATGACTTGGGCCACCAGCCTGGAACCTGTGTACGCGTGCACAGCTGGCCCACAATCAGAACAATATTAGACCATAAGACACAGGAGTGGAAGTAAGGCCTTTCGGCCCATCGTGTCCACTCCGCCATTTAATCATATTTCCACAAAGAACATTAGAGTATGTTATCAGCATCCTCAAGCAAGGCATGTAGTGTTCAACTGATGGGTATCAAAATAAAAAAAAAAACTCCTATAAATTGCTCTCCCATAACTACTGAATGTCTGAGTTTTGTAGCTGTTGGAGTATTT